>NC_045792.1:93431475-94031475 GCF_009873245.2 Balaenoptera musculus | reverse complement strand
CTGGCTGCAGGCTGGGATCTCAGCTCAGAGACAAGGCCGCGGCCAAGAGCCGGTGAGGAGTCATTTTCACGCTGATCCCTGGGCTCTAAGAAAGAGATTTTCCTTAATGAGGCTGAGATTGGTGATCCGACATCACTAAAAATTGCCCTTTTCCAAAGCAATAATCCACACAAACCCAGGGAGGGGCTCCAACGTGCAGGTGCTTCCAGCAGCAGCCCAGGGGGGCCTCTGTGGTCCTACCACTTTCTGTTTTTATTAACATTTGCAGAAAAACTCACAGTGTGTTTTGCTGCAAATGAAAACCAAGCAATCTCATTTTCTTCCCTCAACCAGGCCACAGGGCTCCTTCTTGCTCTTCTCCCCTCACTCACGCTAGAATTTTTTTCTTAAGCTCAAAAATACTAAAAGTTCCCTAACATCTGCAGACTTGACTTTCAAGGTCATTTTTAGCCAAAGGTGCCCGAAACTTGAGTCCTCGGATTGTGTTACAACGGCATCTCCTCCCTCAGGAACAGCTGTATCTGCACCTCCAAGTCTTTGCCTTCTATGGAGATCTGGGGCTTCCAGGGGCGGCAGAGGAAGGCACCCAGCATGCCCGTCCACATCCACATCAGGAAGTGAAGGCAAGACCAGAAACGGTTGCAGTGTTTGGGAGACTTCTGGCTACTTCCAGAGGGGGCAGGACTAACGCGACGGGAAAAAGGACCCAAGGGCAACTCAAGATGTGTGGAGTTCCTATTCCTGCACACACTTCTCTCCAAACTTCTGGGGACTCGTGTTCATGGCGGTGGCCCGACTTGGTTACTCAGCCTCCTACCAACCTGCACTGCTGTTACCTAGTTTCACATGGAATGGAAAGAAGTAGCAAGGCTTTACCAGCCCGAGGTCACACACGCCAGAAAGTGGCAGGGCCAGAATCCACTCATGATGGCCTGACCCCAGGCCCGGGCTCTAACCACTGCCCCACAAGGCTCTCTTCCCATTACCTACTGAACTGACCGGAATGGACTTTGCCCTAATCCCGTTCCTCCTCATCCCAAAGATACAGTCGCCTGCTGCCTTCAACATCACACTTATTTCCAACAAGGCTCTGGGTGACACCTTAAGGCCCAGGTTCAGGGCCCAGCAAAACCCACCCAAGTGCACACATGTGTACGCGTACGTGCGACATCAACTCCTGAATTCCTTGTTGGGGGGGGAAAAGTGCTGCTTCTGTTCACAGCCTCCTGTAAACTGGCAGGAGAGACAAGACTACAGATGTGAGCTAGGAAGATGACCCGCCACTCCCCATGGCGGGGCTCTTAAGGACAATGTTCTCTCAAGAACCTCTAGGTACCGAGGCAAAGACAGTCTCAGAGAATCAGGTGGCATCAGGAGTGTGAGGGTGGGGAGCCCCGCCAGGACCCGGTAAGAAAGCATCTCTGGCAAAGGGCAACTTTGTATGGCAGGGAAGGAGGGTGAGGTGGGTACTGGAGAGGCTGTGTCCCCATCAATCTCTGCGTGGTAGCAGTACCAAGCCTGAGTCACCCATATAAGGGGCAGGGGATCCTCCAGGTGAGACCAAGAGAGCAGAAACTCTGCGTCCTCAGAGGGAGGGGCCGAGGGGGCCTGAGACTTGGGAGAAGCTTGGGAGGTGAGAAGAGTGAGCGAGAGGGCCCAGCCTGAGTCAGGCACCCAGGAGAGAGCTCCTCCTGGTGGGTATGGCTCAGGGGCTTCAAGACCAGAAAAGACTGTTGTGCAGTACTGGACTGGACGGTTACACACCCTCTGGATGTACCGCCCTCCACCTCAAGCCTTCAGTAAAAGTCTGGTACAGTCGTCGCTCGAGACTGGTTACAGGGCCTCCATGGATAGCAAAATCTACCGATGCTCAAGTCCCTCATATAAAATGGCTTAGTATGGGCTTCCCTGGTGGCGCAGTGGTTAAGAATCCGCCTGCCAATGTAGGGGACACGGGTTCGAGCCCTGGTCCGGGAAGATCCCACGTGCCGCGGAGCAACTAAGCCCGTGCGCCACAACTACTGAGCCTGTGCTCTAGAGCCCGCGAGCCACAACTACTGAGCCCGTGTGCCACAACTACTGAGCCTGCGTGCCTAGATCCCATGCTCTGCAACAAGAGAAGCCACCGCCATGAGAAGCCCGCGCACCGCAACAAAGAGTAGCCCCCGCTCGCTGCAACGAGAGAAAGCCCACGTGCCGCAATGAAGACCCAACGCAGCCAAAAATAAATAAACAAAAAATAAATTTATTTTTAAAAAATGGTGTAGTATTTGCATATAACTTACACCCATCCTCCTGTATCCTTGGCATCTCTAGATTACTTATAATACCTACTACAATGTAAATGCTATGTAAACAGTTGCTGGAGTGTGGCAAATTCAAGTTTTGCTTTTTTGGAACTTTCTGAAATTTTTATTTTTGAATATTTTCAATCCGCAATTGGTTGAATCCACCAATGCAAAATCTGTGGATGCGGAGGGCTGTCCGGACACACAATGGAAGAAAGAAAGAATGAATGAATGCCTACACCAAGCAACACCAGGAGCTCCTTTTCTGCATTCAACAGGCCTCCCAGGCAAAGATCCCCTTACAATGGAAAAGGTGGGGCCTTGCAATGTTTCAGAAAAACCCTCCCAGTTTCCCATATCCCTCCAACCAACTGGGTGATCTATGGAATTCCATAATCGCAGCACCTCAGGTCTCCCTTCCATAAAACGGGGATTAAAAATCTCACCACGATCAGACTGTGGGGCATCAAATGAGATCATATATATGGGTCTGCTGGGTACATGGAACAATTCTGCTGTGCTTCTGGAGAGGAAAGGGAATGAAAGAGGGCCGACGTGGCAGGTCATTCCAAGCCCAGGACCTAGTGGATCCCGCTTGTACTGTCCCTTTTTCTTCCAGATGAGGAATCTGAGGTTCGATTAGGATAAAAAACTTGCCAAGGTCATGCAGCTTGTGAGGGGCAGAGCCAGGATTTGAACTGCGGGATTCAGAAGCCGGAATTCCCACTTGCTTAGGGCCCTACTCGAATGCCACCTAGACTCTACAGCTGCCTTCGGAACTCCTCCTTCTCGAAGAACATTTAACTTTAATCCCGTACATTCCTCCCCAGCAGACATGCACACAACTTTATTTAAATATATTGTTATCATTATTATTGTTTGGCCAAAAAGATTCCTTATCGGTGAGATCTTTTTCTCTTTGCACACAAACACACACACGTACCTCTCCAGCAGGTTTGAATAGACCTTTGTGAGTGGTAGGGCTACTTAGAAAGAAAATTTGCCCATTATATGAATTCAATTACATAGCAACCACTTTTTAAAGAGCATATTTATTTGAGCTTAGTGTGCGGCGAATCATCAGACATTTTCTTTCTTCTAACTCTTTTGGGAAGAGAAAATGATCAAGTGAAAGGGAGGAAATGTTATGCATATCATCCCAGCTATTGAGAATCATGCTGATGGGTTTTCCTCTCGCACTTTTAATTTACTTAATACCCCCCGTTTCCATGAACAACCACGCCTCGGCTTCCTGAGCGCTTGTCTCCAGAGGGTTCGAGGCTTTCCGGTTGTAGCCCCCACTGCAGGCTCTAAAGGGAGGTTCTAGAGTCAGAGGGGGCATGGAGGACAAGCAGCCCCACCCCCCCCGTGTGTGGGCGCGATGTCAGCGGTCCTCCGCGGACACGAGCGCTAGTTGGAGCCCAAACGGGGTTCGGCTCCAGGTTCTGACTCTCTGGACTCCCAGTCCAGGGCTCTCCCCATCTCTTCAGCTGCGGACGGTAAGGACGGCAACTCAGGGGTTGAGTCTAGTCTGCGGTCCAGCCCTCTTGGTGACCCCGCCCTGCTCCCCCAGATCCCAGGCCTCCTTGAGCCCATCGGGCTCTGAGCTCGGCCCCCGTTGTCCCCATTTGGTCTCTGGGCTCAGAGACGGGAAGGGTCCCCGGGGACAGCCGCCACCTGTGGCCCCAACGCTCTCCCCTCCGCAGCGCCAAAGCTTCATCTCCTCAGCCTCGCAGAACCCGCAGGCAGTGGCCTCAGAGGTCGCTCTGTTTGCCTTGGCTCCGCGGCCTGCTTCCCCTGCAAGAAGCCGCTAGAAAGGAAAATAAAACAACAACAAAAAGCCTTTTGATCTGCCAACGGACGTCCCCGTCCAACCCTGGAGGAAGGTGGAAACCACCCTCTGTAGTGACCTGCTGGCCTCCCTCTCACACGTGTTCTCCAGAGGGCCCCAGGGTCTTTCAGAGACCCCACCTAGCCCAGGCTCCTGGACCCCATGAGTTGAAAGGGTCAAAACGACATCTGTGGGGACCAAGTGGGGATGGGCAGGGGGCAGGAAGAGACCAGAGAGGACCAAGCAACTATGGGAGAGACAAGATGGCCCCTGACCCAGCTGGCCGCTCCACAGTAGGTGGTCTCCACAGATTGTCTGCTGGGTGGAACGGCAAGAAGGAGGTGTGTTCCAGAAAAGCAATTCAGTTCGCCCGTAGGGCATCAGGCAAAACATCACGGCTGTCCACGCAGGGATATACTAGGCATCCAACACAAGAGGACGCGGTAAGTAACTGACACGTGAGCTGTGCCTCTCCCCTACCCCATGGTCCACCCTGGAGACCCCCTACAGCTTCAGGGGACAGTTCCGCTCACTCTGGTAGCCCCTACTCAAGCACCTCCTTCGGTCTCTTGGCTTGAAGGCAGCCCGGAAGCTTCCAGAAGTTGATGTCCCCAGGAGCAACCCTCGACCAATGAGAGACGGAAGTCGGTGACCACTCGCTGGGTCGATTCTGAGGTGTGCTTCACACAGTCCCTGGGAGGGTCCCCAGTGGGACAGGGCCCCAGGTGCCCACAGTGGGAGGCTGCTCATTAGGGCATCTTTCGTTGGCTCCCCTCCCTTCCCTGCCCACTCACCTCTCTGGAACCAACCTCATCATATATAAACTCTATGTACCCAGATCCGTGCTCAGGGTCTGTTTTTGGAAACCCCCAACTGAACCAAGGCAGAAGTGTACATGCTAAGACAGAACAATTGAAAAATTGCAAGATGCAGAGTCGAAGGGATGGAACGCCGCAGGGTATATAGGAATGGCAGGCACCATGTACACAGCTGTGGTCATTTACTGGGAGAACAACTCAGCAGGGACAGGGGGCTGCTCACACTGGTTGTCTCTCGGTGAGGAGACTGGCTTAAGACTCAGTTTCCATTGAATATGCTTTTGATCTATTTCCGTATTCTCTTACTATGTTTACTCTGATTATTTTTTTCTTAGGTCTTTCACCAGTAAAAAGTGATTCGTTTCAAAGAGCTTGTGATAACTCCCGGAAAATCAAATAAATGAAGTACGGAGAGGGAGAAAATCCCAGAATCGATAATCCCCCTCACTTCCTAGAACCCTCCCACTTCCTTCTCACCTCCTCATACCCTTGGCCTCCCTCTCAGCCCACATGCAGGACAATAGGTCCCAATTCCCTTAGGGGTTTGACAGCTGCCATCGAACAGGGGATTAAGGACTGGAGGGGAGCAAAGAGCCAGGTGAGAGGCCTCCAAGACCCCAGATCCTGATTTTCTCCCACTCTGGCTGTTAAGACATGGACTGGCTCCAACAGGGAAGACCCTGGTGTCCCACAGAGGAGCAGAGCCAGGGACCAGACCATGTAATGCTGGAGAGCGGGCTTGGGGTTCAGACCTCCTGAGTCTTTAAAGAGATGATTAAATTAAAATGAGGCTTTTAGGGCAATCTGACTAATGCCCTTATAAGAAGAGATTTGGACCCCCAGGGGACACCAGAGGTACATGTGCACAGAGGAAAGACCCTGTGAGAACAATGAGAAGGCAGCCTTCAGCAAGCCAGGAAGAAACCTCAGAAGAAACCAAGTCTGCCAACACCTTGATCGTGAGCTTCTAGCCTCCAAAACTGTGAGAAAATAAAATTGATAAGAATTAACTTATTTAGTCCTCACAACAACCCAATAAATTAGGTATTATTTTTAGTCCCATTTTATGGATGAGAAAATGATGAACAGAGAGGTTGAGTAACTTGCCCAAGGCTACGGAGCTGGTGAGTGGTAGAGCTGGGACCGTAAACCATTCTATTGGATGAGATTAGACTCGTTAAGTGCCTGGCACACTGAAAGTGATCAGTAAGTCAGCTGCGCTCATTACCCAAGACAGCCTGAAAAAGACTGGTCTACAAAGGGAAAAATGGAGGGAGGCATTTTGTGAGCACCTGACAGGTGCCTGGGATGGATGAGCAAAGACAGACAGGGTCCCTGACCTCCAGGGGTTATGCTAGAGTGGGGGAGATGGAAGTTAAATAATCACACAGACAAGTCAACAATTGCCCAATCGTAACTAACTCCTGTTAGCGAGGGGATGGTGGAGCAATCAGAGCCAATAGGTGGGAAATTTGGCCCACTTGGGAGTCCAGGAGGGCTTCTTGGAGGAGGTGATGGGATCCAAAGGATGAAGAGGAGTTGGGTAAAGAGGGAGGGAAAGCATTGCAGGGATGAGGGAAGAGCATGCAGAGCAGACCTGTTTGGGTTGGGGCAAGGTGGCTGGTGGGCTGGAGCAGAGGGAGGCAGGCCTGGGTGGGGGAGGGGCAGAGGCTGCAAGAAAGCCTTCTGAACACAGGTGAGAATCTATTGAAGGGCTTCTGAGAGGGAGAGCGAGGCGCTAGCACGATCACATTACACAACAGATGTTTTCCCTAACAAAGTGTGTAAGTCGAACTTCAGTAAACTGAATTTTATTTTTAAGGCAGTAGGGAGGAATGGGACTCAGCGTTAATCTGTCTGTAAATTGGATGAGGATCCTCTGATCCAGCTGGCATTTTCATAGATCCGGCCGCCTCGAGTGAGGTACACCTGTTAGGTTGTAATACCGGAGGAGGACTGGCCTTCCATGTGTCAGAGTGTGGGCGGGCATCTCTGCTGGTTGAGGCCGTCTGTTCCCCCATAAGTCGCAGGGACACCTGATACTGCAAACATGGCTTTCCCCAGGGAGCCACCACACAGCCTGTTTCCTGGTGACCACAACTTTCCAGGCCGCCCTTCCCCATCTCCTCCTCATCCTCCAGGCTTTAACTTGTGCTTACTTCCATGGGGAGGCCTTCGCTGCCCCCACCCCCAGATGTAAGTGCCTTTCATGAGTTTGTCCTGGCACCCCTGGCTCCCCACTGGGTTTGTCTCCATGCTGTCTGCAGTGCCCCCACCTAAGGGGGGTTACGGGTAGAGGCCTTGGTGCATAGCAAGGAAGGGTGCGATCCCTAAGAAGCTATGACTAAGAATTCATCATTCATTCCCTCACTCATTCATTCTGCATGTATGAACGTCTATGAACATCTATTCAATCCCAGGCACTGAGCTACACACTGCAGGCTCCATGGAGACTGAGACAGACAGGTCTCTGCCCTCATTCCATTGAGGGAAACAGATCATAAATAAAATAATTAGAATAATTCCAACATTCATTGAATACTTTTAAAGTGCCACATTCAATCCTAAAAGATACATTTATGCATTTTGATCTTATTTTATCTTCATAAAACCTTATGAGGGTGATCATTTCGCAAAATATACAAATATTGGATAATTATGTTGTACACCTGAAACTAATATAATGTTTTATGTCAATTACACCTCAATTAAAAAAAAAAAAACCTTATGAAGTGAAATGGTCGTACAGGGACTTCCCTGCTGGTCCAGTGGTTAAGAATCCACCTTCCAATGCAGCAGACACAGGTTCAATCTCTGGTCGGGGAACTAAAATCCCACATGCTGCAGGGCAACTAAGCCCCCGTGCTGCAACGAAAAGACCCTGCATGCCACAACGAAGATCCTGCATGCTGCACCCAAGATGCGACACAGCCAAATAAATAAATAAAAATTTTTTTTTAATAAAAGTAAATAAATAAAACGGTGGTACAGAGAAGTTAAGTATCTTGTCAAAGGCCAAACAGAGGCCATGGACTGTGGCGGAACTGGGACTTGAACCCGGGCCCTTATGTTCAGAACTCCTAACCCCGATGGCATGTTGCCTCTTATGCTTTCAACGCATGGGGGTGAGGTGGTGTATCTGAACCCTCGGCCTCCACAGCTGAGCCTCCAAACCCTCCTGGGCCCCTGTGAGATGGGCGCCAGAGCTGGGAGCCTTGGCTACTTCCTCCTAGGCCCCCTTCTCTTGCAGAGAAGTCCAGACGACGTGCCAAGGAAGAGGAACCCAACTTGCCGACATCACAGTGACTTCCGGTGCTAAAGGTGAACCCAGGATAAAGAGCAAGAACAATTCATCTGGACCAGATATTTTCAGCCTGAGAGGAGATGGAGACAGCAGGCAACTCCAGAAAGACGAGTTGAGAAAAATGTAAATGGTGCCTTTCACGCAGTCCTTTCAAATCATTACTTCTAGAAAACATCCTATCTGCAGTTGGTTATGATTCACATGCACCCATGTTTCTTAAGCCCACACTAACACCCAGCACCCTTCCAGACCTGTTGGGAGGGAACAAATATGGAAAACAGCATCTGACAAATGTTAGCAGTGGACAAAGTGTGTTTGATGCAGACACTTACTCTTTTGATGCTTATAACTAGGCCACCAGGTGGGTATAAATCCCCACTTTATTGACAAGAAAACTGAAATGTACAGAGATTAATTTACTTGTTACTTACTAGTTGTAGAGTTGTGTGACCTTGGGCAAATTACAATACTTAGCCTCTTGGGTTGGTTTTCTTGGTTGTTAAATGGAGCAGTAACAGTACCCACCTGTCATGGATTGAATGGTGTGCCCCACGTATCCTAACCCCTGGTATGTATGAATGTGACCTTATTTGAAAACAGGGTCTTTGCAGATGTCATCAAGTTCAGATGAGGTCATTAGGCTCTAATCCAATATGACTGGTGTCCTCATAAGAAGAGGAAAGACAGACACAGGGAGAACACCGTGTGATGACAGAGGAAGAGGCTGGAGTGATGTGTTCACGAGTCAAGGAACACCAAGGATTGCCAATAGCCACCAGAAGCAAGGAAGGAAGAACCCTCCCCTAGAGCCCTGCTGACACCTGATTTTGGACTTTTAGCCTCCAGAACTGTGCGAGGATGAATGTCTGTGGTTAGAAGCCCTCAGTTTATGGTACTTGTTACTGCAGCCCTAGGAAACCAATGCATCACTTCATCGCGCTCTTGAGCTGGTCCACAGCTCTGCCCCAGTGTTTCGGGGGGAGGGACTGCAGAAGCTGAGGTCTGGGGGCAGGAGTGAATGAGATGTGTTTTAGGGACCCCACGTGCCTGACTCACAGCCTAACCGGCCTGCCTCCCGCCAGCACTTTTCAAAGAAGCCGGGAGCATCCTGGTGCAGCTACAGTGGGAGGCCACTCTCTCAGTGCCCCCAGGAACAAGCATCCACTATGCCAGGGGGCCACGGGCCACCTCTGAATCCCGTCTTGGGGAGCCAAACTCTCTCAAAGAGCCCTCCACCCTGGTGTCCAGCCCGCCAGTTATTCCTGTGAGGTCTTTTGCAGGGGACAGTAAATCCCCATTATTCTAGGGGTGCTTGTATTTTGGCTGGAGAAGCACCTCATTCCCCTGGGGGCTAAAAACTCAGACAAGATGAGTACCCTGGGCTGGTCCTGCTGAAGAGAGCCCTAAATGTCAGGCACCAGGTGGCGGCGGGCTGCCCCCCAGGAGGCTGAGGCACGCTTGGCCAGTGAGAGTGCTGCAATCTGTCCCAGCCGGAGAGGCAGTGACACGGGAGGGGGGGCTCCTCTCGGCAGCACCCTCAGGCCCTGCGCCCACAGTGGTAATTAGACGTGAAAAGACGGGCCTAAATCCAAGGGCTGGGGCTCCAAATTCTTCTCCCATTTCAAATGGAAGCCATAGTAGTTCAACTCTTATGAACTAGAGAGCCCAGCCCCAGGCCACCCAGGATGGGAGCCCAGAGCCTCTCCATCCAAGAGATGGGAGTGACAGGCATGTGTGCGGGGGCGGGAGGGGGGGCACTTGGAGCCTCTCCTCGGGGTGCTGGCCCCTTGCCAAAGGCACCTCTCGTTTCTTACTCAAGCAGGCGAGGAGCGATGTGTAAACATATTGATACCTACTAGGTGCCAGGCACTTGATCAGCTTTATAGCTTTCTACATTCTTCCCATTTTGCAGAGGAAAAAACTGAGGCTCAGAGAGATAAACAAGTGCTAAGTAGAGGTGTCAGGATTCGAAGCTAGGTCTGACCACCTTACTGTTCTCAGAAAAACAGGGCTAGAAACCCTCGTCAGGCCCCCTCTCTTTACCTGCCCAACCCCACAAGGAGCGAAAGGGGCCAGCAGGAGACTGCATAGATGGGACAGGAAGCATAGGTAACCTTCTGTGTCATTTGGGGGACACCCCAAAGCTTGAATGCACAGCAGTTCCCAAAGTAGTGTATATGGGGCCGAAATTCCTATGGCTTTCACTATGAATATTTAAAACTAAGGCTTCTCATGCCCCTACACTACTCCCTCAGCTTTCAGATAGTTCCTGCAGCCTCCCTCCAGCCTTCTATCCCCTTGGCCCTTCTCCCCCTGCCCCATGCACACACAGAAGATGAATACAGAAGCTCTTCCCCATTAGGGTATGGGAGGAGGAGATAGGAGCAGAAGTAGGTGTTGGAGGGTCCTGGAAGATGTTCTAAGAGCAGTAAACTTCAGTAAGGCAAAGGAGGCCATGGGAGCTCTGGGGTGAAGGTCAAGGGTCTGGCTTAGTGCCCTTGCTGTGTGCTTACTGGCCAGCCCCTTGGCCTCTCCGAGCCACTCCCCCTCCAGTGTATTACGGGCACTATATGATCTGTCCAGAGATCATTTCCATGTACATGGTCTGTAATCTCTAAAGAGCAATGCACGTCAGGGATCATTAAGGAAAGGAAGCGTCCGTGTTTTAAGGACTATGTGCCAGGTCTATACTAGAAGCTTTAAATGCATCATCTCAATTAATCCTCAAAGTACTCTATCCAGGAAATATAAATGCAGGGAGTTACTGCTCAGTAAATACCCAGCCTCCCTTGCAGCTGGTTTCGGGCCAGGTGACAGTTCTGACCAATGGACTGGAGCTGAAGTGATGTGTGTCACCTCCAGGGGACACAGTGGAGTGTCTGATGTGCCTTTTCCTTTGCCATTGCTCTCTTTGCCTTCTGCGGTAACCATGGATGCCACATCATCCTGGAAGTGCAGCTACGAACATGGTGGAGTCACCATCCGCCTGCGTCCCTGAGTAACTGTGTACAGCAGAGATCCACGTTAGACAAGTAACATGAGTGAGAATTAAACCCACTGAGAGTCTGGGGTCATCTGCTGTGGCTGCTGGTGTTACTTAGTTTAACACTGTTATTGTTGCTATTATTCTGCTTTTCACAAATAAGGAAACCAAGGCCACATAGCCAGTAAATGGCAGAAACAAGATGCAAGTTCACATCTGTGACTCCAACACACATCCTCTTTCAATTACAACCTTTTGTTGCTGAATAAGATCATCCCCTTCCTGTAAGCAACCTTGTCCCAAAAAACTCCTACCCCTCAGTGTCCCCAGGATGGCTGAGTAATCAATGCAGGATGAGAAAAGAGAATCTCATAAAGCACTCTGAGCCTGGAAAAAGAGCAAAAGCAGGGAGGAGGGGGCTTGATCGCATCTCAGGGAAATCTTTCCTGGGGCTTTGGAGCTCACAGGAGGTTTCGATAGGAGAGGAAACATCACAGAGTGGTTTCGAGCACAGAAGGGAGAATCAGATCAACCTAGGATCGAATTCCAGTCCTACCACTTGCTCCCTTGATTTTTCTGAGCCCTACTTTCTAATCTGTACAATGGGGACAATATCTGAACCAACTTTGAGGGTAGAGGTGAGATGAAGCATTGTCTAGCTCCTGGCCCATGGTGAGCACTCCCCAAATGTCTGC
The DNA here is from genome assembly GCF_009873245.2 of Balaenoptera musculus. Lineage (NCBI taxonomy): Eukaryota > Metazoa > Chordata > Mammalia > Artiodactyla > Balaenopteridae > Balaenoptera > Balaenoptera musculus. The sequence continues at coordinate 94,019,556 of NC_045792.1, read as the reverse complement.
CATAGTGAAGATCATCACTGGGATGGCTCAGAGAACAGCCTTTGCTGGAGGGAGATGAGGCCGAGGTGCAGCCAGAGGCTGCCCCGCCAGGATGGCTGACATAGCCCAGACAGCAGACCTGGCCCAGCTCACATCCCTGCAAAAGACCGAGGGGCAGAACACAGAGAGAGAAGCGGGGCCAGCCAGACATAGTGCAATGCAGCAGAGGAGCCAGATTATTTATTTTAAAGCCGAAAGTGTCTTCTAGGAGGATGGCCTTTTATTTGGGTGAATCTGGGAGTTGTTTATCAGCTTAAACTCATTATCTGCACATATGGTCTTCGTACTATAGTTAAGGGTGGGAAACAAAGGATGGAAGGGAAAGGATGGGCATATACTAGCTGATGAAATATCATCCCTCAAGTGCCAGTAACCAGGATATGTTCAGTGACGTCACATTGGGCTTCCTGCCACAAGGATGGGGCTATCATGAGAATACTCACAAGATTTTAACTCTGGAGTCCCTCAGTGTGGCAGGGAAAGGAAGAAAATAAAAAAGAAAGAAAAGCAATTTGTTTTATTCACCCTTGTCTTCCATCTCAAAAGCAGACACACACACACACACACACACACACACACACATGCACACACACACTGTGCCCAAAAATATCAGAGCTGGAAAGGATCAACGTTGATCCCTCCCTCCCATTTCACAATAAGAGTATTAGTAATAATAATAATAATGACAATGATGACTGAATATTTGTTGAGCATTTACTACCTGCTGGGCACCGTGCTAAGTGTTTCCCATGTTTTATCTCGCTGACATTTCACAACACTCTGATACAGTACAATTAGTCCCATTTCACAGATCAGGAAACTGAGGCACCAGAGGTTGAATGGCCTAAGGTCACACAGCTAATAAGTAGAAGGAAGCCGACATTCAAACCCAGGCAGCCTAACCGCCTCACAATGCTGCGTCTAGAGAAATAGGGAAACTGAGGCTCAGAGAGGGGCGGTGAATCACTCGAGGTCCCACAGCTCCATGCATAACAGAATTGGGGCTAGAACACAAGTCTCCTTACTCCTGGTCCAGCTGGTCCAGTGACCTTTCCACTCCATCCTGTTGCCAATCAGTATGTACACACACGCATAGGACTAGTGAACATGCTGTTGCTCATCTCCAAGTTGTTCAGTTACTAATTAAACCAGCAGTTTTGGGTACAAACAAGGGGCAAGGGCTGGACCTTAAGATAACAAGTGCTGAGATGAAAGAACTGCTTTGCCAGCTGCAAACACTGGGACCCATCTCCCTCTCCCTCTCTTTTTAATGAGTGTTACATTATCTGCACACAACCCCACCCCCCAGTCAGAGCACTGATGCGGGTCCAAGGTGGCAGCCCATGCAGCAGGAGGAGCCCAGGCTGGCGGGTTACTTAACAGCATCAGATTGCAAAAATACCCCATCAACCTATCATCTGCTCTGGGGGACTAAAGTGCTGGTTTCCAAGGCCCCCTCCCTTTGCTGTGTCCCAGCTGAGCATGAACAAATGTTCCTGATTTTCCTTCTCAATGGCTGATGAAATAGACCAGAAGAGCCGCCCTCTGGAAAGAGGGGTCCCTAAGAGGGGCAGTCCAGCCCCCACTCTTTGCTCTTCCCAGGAAAGAGGAGGGAGTAAAAGCTGCACAGGCCTCCAGAGAAAGGTAACATGCAAGCTTGTGGACAGAAATGGGGATCCCAGCAGGAACTGATCACCAACATCACCCTCTCCGTCCCCAAACCGCAGTCTGATGGAGGACAGGCACCTGGTTCACTTTGCCGTGTCGTGGCGGAGCGGGGCAAGACGGCCGGGAGCGGCGCCCCCCACTGGACAGAAGGCAGAGCAGGGCTGCCTAGCGCCCTAAAACGTTAGACTCTCCTGACTTTAAGTTTCAAGCCCCCGCCTCCTCCACCGCCACCCCGGCCCCAGACCATTAAAAACTCACTAATTCAGGGAGCTGTTTCCAGGCTGACAGGGCAGTTTTTAAAGGAGGAGGGGGTACTTCCTGGATCAGCCCAAGGTGTCCTAACTCCAACTCCAGATGAACTGATGCTTCTAGAAAGTGGCCTGGAACTTTCACTGATATACCGCCATTTCAGCCTCGGGCTGGGTAAAGATACACCAAGGGTCTGCCATTTGAATGGATGTGGGGACCGGACGACCAGGAGACACAATGCCCAAGACCTGAAATTTTGCTGAATCAGAGATCTTGGAGTTTGCCTGGAAGCAGTCTGAGTCCACACATGATACTCCACATCCAAACAGGGATGTCAGCAGTCCCAGGGGGTCTCAATTCCCTCCCATCTTCGGGGCAGGTTGGGTGTGAGTGGGGGGCAGGGAGCAGGGGTAGAACGCAGAGCCGCCAGCCCTCTGGGGGCCCCTTGCTCACTCCCAGTGTCCAAGGGCAGGGCTGTTCCAGGCAGGCTTCCCTCCACAGAAAAACTAGAGTCATTAAAAACAAAACAAAACAAAAATACAAAACAACTCCTTTTGTTTTCTGGCCCCATGGAATGTCTTGAAGACAAATACAGAGACAGCAGCGGGCTTCTCCACCCTTTCCTCTGTCTCCTCCCTACTCGTCTGTCCTCTTCTATTCAAAATAAAAACCATGCTGATCTTTCTTTACAGCAACTTTGTCCTCGCGCAATTTGAGAGCATCCAACAAAAACATTTGCTACACTGAAAGCAAGAACCTCAACTCTCTTTCAGGGACTACCCTTTTCCATCACCTTTGCAGGGGACTCTGGGGACATGAGAGGGGGGAGGGGGGCTGCCCAATGAGCTCACATTGGCATCCATGAGAAAGATGAAAACTTCCGCCAGCCGCTATGAGGCCACTGCACGTTCTTTGATTTGCTCATTTGTACTCACTTGGGGTGCAGGGAAGAGGGAGGGAATGAGAGAGAAAGATGAGGCCACAGTGCCTTCAGGGTCCCTCCAATGTCGAACAGCCCACACGTGACAGAGATGATGCTCTTCATAGATGCCAGCAGCCGTCTGGCTCCCTGAGGCCTTGGCACAGACCCACAGACTCAACACACAGGGGCCCTGAGGTCCCACAAGGGGACACGTGGCAGGTTTCCACCAATAATTGTGAAATGACCACATGAATGTGGCCTGTAGACTCCAGACCCCAAGAGGAGGGGCTCTTGTTGACTAAGAAATTTACCACTTGAAACTGGACTGCTAAAGTTTTTAAGGGCCCCCATCAACCCCACCCTGTGCCTCCCAGTTTATTTGTGCCCAGAGAGGGGATTCACCCCAAGACCCTCAACCCACCCACACCAGAAAGGGATCTGGCCAGATCCAGGGAACAAAGGTACAACTTTTACAAAAAGGGTGCATTCAGCGGTTTGGGTTTCAGACTCCAAAGAAACCTCAGAAAGTTAATGCTCCCATACACTTACTCCACACCAATTCGCTGTTAATGTAAAGTTCCCCTCCTTTTTGTTTTTCTGGGGGTGAATTATTTATTCACGCATACATCCTGCCAGCTCCCCGAAGAAAAACCAGCTCCTGACAGCCAAGCTTTCCAACACACAGCGCAGTTATAACTGGGGGCATCCCAGCCTCACACTCCGACCCTCTGCCCCGTTCTGGCTGGGGTGGGGTGCTCCTCAGGGCTGGCCCCTCGTGTGTTGGGGGTTGGTCTGCGGTTGTCGGTCCTGGATTTCGGTGCATTTGTCTCGCAGGAACCAGAACTCGCCTTCCTGTGGGTGAAACGGCCAGGGAAGGGCGCCCCCTCGCGGGAGCGAACTCACCTCAATCCAGCCGGGACTCAAAGCAGGCGCGAAGCCACCCGTGCCCTCCAACCCTCCAAGCGGACTCCCGCTGCGCCCCCTAAATCTGGACGTGCTCGAGCCTCGGATCCAACGAGCACCCAGCGGAGTCGCCGCTTCCCCAAACCGCACACACCGAGTACGGAATAAAGGGGGCCCCGAAGGAAAGCGTGGCGCCCCCGCCCCGCCCCGCTTCCAGGGACTCCGAAGGCGACCAGCCCTCAGTGGCCCTGCTGGGCCCGGCAATCCTCACGGCCCGGATCCTCGCTCCTAATCCCTAGTCACTACCTGCCCCCCTACAGAGCGGCATGGCGCACCCCTCCCTCAGGACGCAGCCCTCGCCAAGACCCCGACTTGTAACCACACCTGCCACCCCCACCATTCTGCTGCCCCCCCCCACCCCCAATCACCCGCCCAGAGCGCCGAGCAGCGCTGCACCTGTCCCGGGGGAAGCCTCTGGCCCTCGGCGGATTCGGATGGGGGCGAGCACGTCTCCCCCGCCCCTTCACCAGCCTAGCCGAAGTAGAACTTGGTTCCTGGGCTTCCCCAGGACCATCCTGGGATCCCCCCATTCCACCCCCACCCCCACCGTGCCCAACAGTCGCCCGGGGGGAGGGGGGAAGCGCGCTTGGGTCCCCAAGTCCCCGGGAGCGCGGCGGCGGGGCGCACGGAGGGCACTGAGGTGCGGAACCCCTACCTTCCAGCGGCAGTGGCCGGATCCCGCGCCAACTCCCGTCGGCGGCCGCGGGGTAAACTTTCCCCGGGAGGAGAAGCGCACTCGCAACTTGCTCGGCACAGGCTGCCTTCCCGGCGGTGGCGGCGGCGGCGCGTCCGGGGACCGGCTGGCGAGAGGCGGCGGCAGCGCTCGCTCGGGGCTCGGGGCTGGGGCTGGGGCTCGGGCTCGGGCTCGGGCGGCCTCGCGCGGCTCCGCGGTGGATCGCTAGGCGCTGCGTCCGCCCCGCAGCCTGGAGCCCCCGAGACGCCGGCGGCAGCTGCAGCCGCCCGCCCGCCGGCCCCACCTCCCCGCCGCCGCTCCGTCCCTCCCTCCCTCTCCCCCGCGCTCCCTCCCCGCCCCAAACCTCCTCCCCTTCAGTCTCCAGTCGCCGCCGCCGCCGCCGCCGCTGCCTTGGCGGCCGCCGTGAAAGCATGTCTCCTCCGGCGAGCTGCCCCACTTGCCCCCTCCCGGGCTTGGTCCCCGCCTTCAGTCCAGCATCCAGGCCTCGCTCCGGGGGCCCCTGGGGCCAACCTCTGCCCTTCTCCCCTTCTGTCACGCCTGCCCTCCTCCCCACTCTGCTCACGGGCCCTCGCTTCGTCTGAATTCAGGAGATCCGTAGGGGGAGTGGGGAGCTGGGCACGCGAGAGAGACCGGAGTACTGATTCCAGGGAAACTTCCACGCTGCCCCCCACCTCCGTGGCCGGACCGCAGGGCTGGGGGGTGGGATGATCCCCCATCCGGACCTCACTCCTCATCCTCCCGCTGCCCTGGAAGGACCTGTTGAAAGCCAGGGGGATTCACCCTCCCTGGGCTGCTTTGGACCGATGCTGTTAGTAGAGGCGACTGGAGGGGTTGCAGCAAGAGGTGGGGGGCGCGGGGGTGCCCACGCCAGACCAGATGCAAACGACTTGATTGCAAGAGGCCAGACCTGTGTCTCCATCTCAGGGCTTATCTTTTCATCTTTGTACCACTGCCTTAGCCACAGGCCCCCTCCCCAGCCGCTGACACATGACTTCACCAAGACATTTAACCTCTGAACCTCTTCTGTGAAGTAGCTACCCACCGCCTGCCCCAGACAAAATGGACAAGCAAGCAGATCAAAGCAGACAGCCCAAGTGAAAGTGCTCTCTAACCCCCCAGAGGAGAGGGGCTCAGATTGCTCACTACTTGTCCCTGGGCAACAATTTTTTGAGTCCCAGCTCTGAAGATTCCACACCCAGTGCCTGCCTGCCAGGACATTCAAACACACACAAGCTCTGCAGGAGGCCCCTTTGTCAACTGATTCGCACTAAGGAGTGAGTGACTGATAGGAGTCGAACCTACTCCAGTCTTGGATAGGAATGTTGGTGATGTCAGGCCACAGGGCAGTATTTGCAGGGGCAGGAAGTCACTGCCTTTCCTTACCCACATTCCAGGAAAAGGATACATCCTTCTAAGGACTTGGAAGATGTCAGGTCCTTTCAACTATTTCACTGAGTAAATTGAGGAGGGCCTAATACAGTAGAGGTGTGGCTGGAAGAAAAAAACCTGGATCCACAGTTTTTAAATGGACCCAGAGTGAGCAATCCTTAACCCAAGGGAAGAAAAATCTCTACTAATGCAACTTCTGTAAAACAAGGACAAGGAAAACTTGAAAGGGCTTCAGGCTCCACATTCACCCCTTCAGCTGCCAAAACAGGGTTGGGGGAGAGGCTGACCATTTGCGCTGAGAAACCTCACAGGCTCTTGTTTCTGGAATGCTGTTGGAAGAGGCCTTCCGTGTGCGCCTCCTTGGATGCAAGGCACCACATAAATTTAAAGAGGAAAAAAGCGTGAACCTACCGTGAGGGTGCTGGGGCCCAGGAGGTGGAGGCCAGGGGCAGCGGGAGGGATGGATGGAGTTTCTGGGGATCCACAGGATTGGCAGAAGCAGGCGGGAGGAAGCGGGAGAAAGGAGCACAGGGACGTGAGGACAGGGCAGGCCATTTGGACAGTCAGACACCCAGCTGGGAGGAGAGCTCTAGTTCCAAGTCAGAGTTTCCCAGACCTCAACAGTTCTCTGCCTCCGTTGAGAATCTGGCCCTATCTGCACACCAGGTAGAACCATTTGCTTAATCGCTTTCTTTAAATCAACTCTTGGGTTTTTTATTTGCTTGTTTTATCTTTTTTTTTTTTTAAGTAAGTGTGCTTGTTTTACAAAGAAATGTTACAGCATTACCATAAATGGAAAATGGGCATCACGTTACTATAAATAGAAGGTAACCATAAAAATGAATACAATGCAAATAAAACGGTGTTATTAAATTCTAGAAATATATATTTAACCACAGTAAAAAAAAAAAATCCAACACAATACTGCTGCTTAGGGAAGGTGTGAAGCCCCAGGCCCCACTGTCTCTGGAAAAGGGGGATTAACAAGGATAGAAAGGTGTTAAGGACACAGCAGCAGTAAACCAAGACTCCAAGTTGTGATCAAAAGGGCTGAGAGTTGGAAAGGGATGCCCACCCCTCCTTCCCAGGAGGTCTGTCAGGGTACTGAAGACCCCTTATATCTCCTTCACTATCTCTACTGCCCCACAATCAGGAAACACAATTCTGAATATATTAGCTAAGAAGTACTTTTTGGCCAAAGTCAGGAACCCTAAGAGTTTAGTCCTGGATGAGAGAAGGTGATCCGGTTTACAGAGAGCCGGCCTCCCTCCTGCTCACAGGATGGTCTTGGGGAAGTCCTGCCTTGTCTGGCCTCAGTGTGGCCACCTGCACCACAAGGGCCCAGGGCAAATGGCTTCTAGAATCCCTTTTGGTATCCTCTGATAAAAGCAAGAAAGGAACCAAATTTGTGGCTTGTTGGGAAACAGAGAGGGAGAGGGCTTTACTGAGGAGAGAGGCTGGAAAAGGGAGAAAATGTTGGGAGCGGGGAGGGATGAGGGTCAGCAGTCCCCAGGAGGGAGTGAAGGTAGTGTTAAGACCACTGCTGACCAACTGGAGTCTAGGTGGTCATGAACCCAGAAGTGGCCTGGCCCAGAAGGTTCTAGATTCCCCATTTGCCCACCCTGGAAGGAATCTTGTGGAGAATTCACTGTAATCCAACCACTTCATCTTACAGATGGGGAAATTGAGGAAGAACCACAGACTATCATCTCCTACTCGTGGTCAGAGAGCTGGGCATTGAACCAGGCCTCCTGACTCCGAGGCCAGGGCCCTTTCTACTCCCCTGGTGTCTGGGGGTCTAGTAGAAATAGTTCTTCTGAAAATATTCACCTCTTCTCCAAGGGGGCTCTTAGACTTCATTTTTCCCTGTCATCTGGGAAAAAAAAATGTTGAATTGGCATGAAAGCCCCAAACTCACCTGAGTGTGGCCAGTTGGGCAACCCAGGTACTGTGCTCCAGTCGCTGGCACAGGACACCTGGGGTGAGAAGCCACACATTGGTACCTTGGGGGCACTAATGCAGAGCAAAGAGCCCCAAACCACGAGTCCACAGACCGAAGTTCCAGTCCTGGCCATCTTGACAATTCCCTTCCCTCTCCGGGCCTCAGTGTTCCCATGGGTAAAATGAGTGAGATGTTCGGGCGGGATCAGGGGGTTTCAAGTCAGGCTGGCAGTTCCCACTCCTAGGTACCTAAAGATCGTGGAAGAGGGAGGGAAACTTCCCTCCCAGCTTTAGCCAGAAGCAGGTTCCCTTCTCATCTGTTTTGTACGCTGGTGTCTCACATAAGATTTCAAGGAGAAAGTGTCCTTCACTTAAAAAGAATTCGAAATCACTAGATTTGCTTCCAACATTTATAAATTTATGGCTAATCAGACTGTAAGCCTCTCAAGTACTGGGGCCCTGCCTTGTCCATCTCCAGGGCCTTTGCCCCTGGCAGAGCCAGCGCTCAGGGGACGTTGGGTGCCACTTCCTAACTGTGCCACCTTGAACTGCCCACTTAAAAACTCTCTGAGCCTCAATGAATGATGCATTTCTAGATGGGAATTGTAAACGCACCTCTGGCATGGGGTGGCTGTGAGAGTCTCATGGAAAGCCCCCGGCATATAATAAATGTTCAGTCAAGGTGAGCCTAATGTGTGAATGGGTGGCTGGATGAATGCTGGCCGGGCTGGATCCTTTCCCCAGGCGGTATCTTGACCTTCCAACCTAGCTTTTGCAAGGTAGCCTGCATTTTAAATATTTAATCACCGCCTCCCTGATTTTTTTATGAATTGTCTCTTTTTATATGTAATTTGCAATCATTTCTCCCAAAATGACAGTTCATTAAACGTACAACTGAGTGTGATTGAATTTGTTTATCTTTGCCATGATTGTCATAGAAATAAATTTGCAAATCCTAGGAACATCCTTTGGAGCTTTGATGAATATAGTTTTGACCCTCCCAGACCTGGACCTGTTACAGGGTCCCCCTCTTTCTCTCTTTTTCTCCCTCCAGCAAGCTACCCACAGACACTGGCCAGCCTCTCTGAGGTTTTCAGCACCAGGCCCAAGGGCCTATCTGCCAAGGTCCTCCTCCATCCCCAGGAATGCTGCTGGCTGGGAGCTGGAAGAAAGGGAAGGCCCAAGTGCTCTCTCCCCCCAACCCTCTGCAGGAAAAGAGGTGGATTCTGGATGGTTGCACTGGGAGGGGCCCAGGGTCAAGCTTCCTCTGGATGCTTTGTAGCCCAGCTTTCCAGAAAGCAGCTCCCTGGAATAGATCCTGCCAGATAAGGATACTTCTGAACCCTCATCATCACCTTCATTTTCTTTATTAACTGATAGTAAGTAATGCAATACTAGTAGCTACCATTCATGGAGTGCTCACTTGGGTAGAAGCTCAGGTTATAAGGTTGGATAAACCCAGGTTCAAAGCCTGGCTCTTTTGTTTACCAGCTGTGTGCCTTTGGGCAAGTCACTTTCCCTCTCTGTGCTTTACACTCCTAATCTTTAACAGGAGGAATGTGTACTATATGCCAGGCATTGTGATAATGCTGTTAAAGCACCAGCTCGCTAAACCTCCAAACAACTCCATTAGGTAGGGATGGCTAGGAAGCCTGTTTTACAGAGAGGGAAACTCAGAGACCTCCCATAAGTTGCCCAGCAAAAAAAGAACAGGGATTCAAACCTTTCTCTTTTCATTACCTTTGGAACCGTATGCTCATAAGACAGGGAGAGAGTGCTAGGCAGGGAAGAGGTCAGGAGAAGACCTGGGGCCATCCTGGCATTGAACTTTCTGGCTGTGTGACCTTGGCCAAGTGGCCTAACTTCTCTCAACCTCCCTCTTCTTTTGTAAAGGGAGATGATAGCCTCTACCCCACAGGGCAGTTGTAAACATTGAAGGAGATGATATCTGCAAAGGGGCTTTGAAAACCAGAAAGCAAGTAACAAATCTAAGTTCTGGGTTTTTAAATCATCTTTATCATCCATGTTTAGAACTCAGGGTTCCCCCGCCCCCGCCCCGGTACAATTCAGTCATCCAATAAATATTCGTGAAGGTGCAACTGTGGATCAGGAAATGGCTCCATACCTGGACATCCAAACCTGAGTAATAACAGAGAACGTGTACGGTCCCTACCTTCATTTGGATGACTGAACAATCAACACAATCAGAAAATTTTTAAATTTAAGACTCATCTTGTGCAATAGCCCTCTTATCTTACAGATGAAAACACTGACGTTAAGTCCAGGGTGGGCAGGGGGCCACTTATCCAAGATCTGCCAGCAAGTTGACTTCAGGGTTTAGGGGAATTTGGGTCCTGCTTCCAAATGGGTATTCTTTTGACCAAACCACCTGCCTCATTTTCTGCTCTCAGATGGAGTGGATGCCGTCTCCCCTCTATGAACTATTAGTCCCCACACCTTTGCTCCCTAAACTAAGAGCCTACGTCCACCCTTTCTACTCTGATGCAAGCAACTCCCGAAGAAGGACTTGGCAAAGCACTTTATTGGTCAATCGGGGGCCTCAGGCAACATCCAGGAATTGCCCTAGACATGGGCCTTTGGCCAAGGGCTCTTACGCCCATGGGCAGTGGACACCTCATCTGGGACATTCAAGCCAGCAGGGAAGTCATGGGGGTTAAGACCAGTTTCCTTGCAGTGTCAGCATGTTGCAGCTCTTGGACTCCAGGCCAGGTTAGACCTGGGCTGTGACTTAACTTCCCTGAAGATCAGTTTCCTCCTCTGCAAAATGAAGATAGTAACTACCTCTTGGGGTTTCGGAAGGTTCATTGAAATAGCACACGTAAAGTGCTTACAGCGGGCACAGGGTAAGTATTCAAGACTGTTCTACCTATTTTCCTTGCAGACCAAGTCTCACTGATGCACGAAGCATTGCGAGCCTACTGTGTGCTTAGAGGGAGGCTAAGCTACAAAGGCCACAGCCAAGAACTTTATCGAGGTCTTACTAAACCCCAGGCACCTCACTAAACACTGTACCTCCATTTATTCCTCCCAAAAATCCTATGAGGAAGAGTCTATGATTGTCCCCCTTTTACAGAGGCTTCGAAAACTGAGGCTCAGAGAGGTTAAGTTGCCTGTCCTCGACGCCCTAGCTGGTGAGTGGCCGAGCTGGAGTTTGAACCCAGGCAGTCAGTCATATTCCAGAGCCCAATTTCTATATCCTGACTCACTGCTTCATGCTCATGGTCTCTGTTTTTCCCAATAACCCTGTGGTTGTTAGTATTGTCCCCATTTTACAGATGAGCAAAATGAGGTTCAGGGAGGTGGAGTAACTCACCAAGCAGGGCGGCAGCAGAATTAGAAAGAACCCTAGATGTTCTGACTGGGATGGCCTTGACTTTTGTGACACAGGGCAGGTGACTGGCCTATGAGTTCCCTCTAGCCAGGAAGAGCTGCCTCCTTTGAAGCTAAGTGACCTCACAGGAGTCATATGGGGCTCTCAGGCCACTGGGGTGTGTGCTAGGCATAGTGACAAGAAGGCGAGGCCACCTCGTGGTCATCGATTCTGATGTCCATTCCATGCCCTGGGGCGCCAGTCAGCTACAGAGAGCTGGGCTGAGAAACCTGGCTCCCTGCCAGGCCACCTCGAAGTTCAAGGACAGATCTGCACCTGGCTGTCACAGTGACAGGATTTGTGAGCTTACAGGACCTCAGAGATGGAAGGAACCAGGATGGTTGGCTAGCCCTCTGCTTGAGTGTGTTTGTGTGTGTGTGTGTGTGTGAGACACATCTGTGCTTACGATGTGTGTATATGTGTAAATGTAATATCTGTGTGTGTGTGTGTGTATGTGTGTGATGGTACATGTCTGTGCTTGTGTAAACGTGTGTGTGTTGGTACACGTCCACACTGCTTCATGGCATCGTCTTTGTTTTTCAGAGTGAGGCTGATTCACTTACTCAAATTAATGTTCACATGGTGACTGACTCATTTAATGGGAACAGCTAGTTCATGTGCCAATAAATGAACTGACCCTCAAGACCCCTCCACCGACAAAATATGAAGTGGATCTCATTCCTGAGTTAACAAGTATTGGGCAATGGTCAGCTTTTTTCTGACTTTTTCTTGTTTTTCGCAGCGGTGTCTGCTGGCCTCCGTCTAGCATTCTGACAAAAGAGGAAGTGTGAGAGCTTGCGAAGGAAGACAGGGAATAAAAACTCCCAGAAGAGAGGAAGAGGGGAGTATTTCACGGTTTATCAAAAGTGATTTTACTCAACTGACTTTCTGTGCAGATGAGGAACCTCACAGATCTCAGGGGGTCGATGGCAGCCAAGTTCTTCCGCTGATTTGCAGCAGAACTGGGGTCAAGCCCCACTGGTCCAGCTTCTCTCCTTCTGGTTTTTCTTCTTCCCAGGTTTTTCTCTTTCTCTGCTACTGCCTGCCAGATCCCTTACTTTTTATTCCAAATATGTAAACCTCAATAAACCTAGAGACAGGCTTATGCCTGATTTATCACCAGTTACAGAGGAGCCCGAGCCAATTATAAGGTGGATAAAAGGCCCCATGTGCAGTTTGTAGAAATGCTTCCGCAGCATGAACAGCTGAACTCCATAAAGCTCCCCCAGAATGTTTGCATAGTGGCTCCATTTTTTAAGAGGCTGAGCCTTGAGACGAGACCCTGGGTCCCCTCAGACCATCGCACCATGGTGGATCGCGGCGGCTCACCACCGAGTGTACGGAACCAGGCACTTGTCCGCTGTCTAGTTCACAGCACCTGGCACCTTGTAAGGGTCCGATAAATATCTAGTGAATGAAGGCGTGAATCAAATAATCAATAAACATTAGTTTTAGCAAAACAGAATTAGAAGATTAATTCCTCTAAAGGGAAAAAAAAACCCAAATACATATTCTTTCTGGCCAAAAAGATTTTGTTCTTCTGATTATCTGTGCCTCTGAGCCCCCTGTATTCAGAGACACCATGCTGCATTCTGAGGCAGGATCCTTTAACTCAGAGGTTTCCTTCATGCAGTCAATATTTTAGAGTCCTGCGCACAGGCCAACTATGCCAGGTAAATGCTGGGCATATACTGGTGAATCCGACAGACGCGGCCCCTGCTTCTGTGATGCTCACAGATGGTGGGGAAAGCTGTCTACTTTGGGATTGACTGGACACGAGGCTGCCTGAGGAAGGCGGAAGCAGTCCCAGTCCCTCCTCGTGTCCACGGCAGGGAAAGACCCCGACACCCAGTTATGGGAAGAGTGGGTGAATCCGCCTGCCTCTCCTGCGAGGCTAAGCTAAGCGTCAGCACTTTAGTAATAGAGAGAAAAACCCACTGTACAATTTATACTCCACTTTCTAGAGCCTGGAACCGCTACCACCTAAAACAAACTAACAAGAACTGAAGGGAGCAGTTAAACCCAACAGGGCTCCACGGAGCCCTGAATACGCCCAACACCTGGAGGCAGCAGGATATGCGGGCGTGGGGTTTGATCACACTGGACGTCAGTGGATCAAGATTCTGGCTGGAGCTTTGCTGGTAACATGCTGGTGGCCTGGACAAGGCCCTGCCCTTTCTGAGTTGTCCAGGTTGGATGAGATGAACCGTGAGTCCCTTCCAGCTCAGACCTTCTGCATATGTACAAATGCCTCTATTTCTCTGCCCTCTCCACCCCTCTACCTGTCGTCCCCCTACTCAGGATCCTGCTTATGCCTGGATTGTCCTGTGTCATTCTCCATAGTGTGCTCTCACTCTCAAAAGCAAGTTTCCTAGGGAACCACTGGCCATGTTGAGCCCAAAAGACTCAGCCAACCCCAGGTCTGGGAGGGAACCCCAGCCTTCACTGCCGGGCTCAGAAGTCAAAGGGCAAAGATGCCAATGCTGGTGGTCCAGGGGCACAGGGAGCACCTGGGCTCAGGGCTTAGGTAACCCCCGGCCTCTGCACACCTGGCCATCCTGTGGCTTGCCAGAGACTGTGATCCAGGCCCTTTCTCTCTGTCATCCACAGGGGGGTTCACTCTTATCGGGTGTTTTCCCACAGAACACCCCCACCCCAACGCAGACCTCTGAGAACCAGAGTAGAAGGCTGATCAAAGGGCAGCCCTGCCTGTCCTTGCTGCTTCTCAGAGTAAAAGCTGAAGTTCTGATAATGACATGCCAAACCCAACCAGATCTGGCCCACCCACTGCTTTGTATTGTCTTCTTCCACCTCCTACTTGGCCTATCCTGCCCCAGCCGTACGGGCTCCAACAGCAGCACGCCAGCCATATTCCCACCCCAGGGCCTTTGCACTGGCTGTGCCCTCTGCCTGGGAAGGGGGCAGCACTAAGCACAAATGCCTCTGTCCCTCTCAGCTTCATCATTGGCTCCGGTGCTCCTGGCAGAGGGAGGCAACCCTCTGGGGCCTCCTTCCCCCACCTGGGCTCAAGTCCCCAGTACAGTAAATGAAAGGACAGAAAAGACAGGACAGGTGCGCTTGCTTGGCCTGTGGGGGAGGAGGGGGGCGGAGAGTCCATTTGTGAGAGGGGCCTAGACAGAAACGGGATTTGCTTTTATATTTTATCTTATTTTATTTTATTTCATTTTATTATTTTATTTTATTAGTTTATTCACACAGCATGTGGGATCCTAGTTCACTGACCAGGGATCAAACCCGTGCCCCCTGCAGTAGAAGCTTGAAGTCCTAACCACTGGACCACCAGGGAAGTCCCAGAAACGGGATTTATTTTGTCTTCTTATACCTGCCCTTTCTTCTCAAATTTCTCTAGTTCAGCCCGTATTTACCCAGGCCCAGGAGAGGCACTGGGGACACTGAAAAGCATGGATAGTAAGTTAGGCAGGCAGGCACATGTTCATTGAGTGCCTACTGTATACAAGGCACCATGCTAGAAGTCACACCAGAGGGCAACTTGGTAAAACAATCGGGACGACCAACAATGATCAAGACCTGCTATCAGCTCTACTCCAAATGTGTGTGTGTGTCAGGTGGCTTAAGCCTCATGACAGCAATTATCAGCTATTCCCACTATGATACCCCCATCTCACAGAAGCTGTGGCTTCAAAGAGAGGGTTAGTTATCCAAGGGATGGTGTAAGCCTAACCCTGACTGCCCCCTTTCTGTGACCTTTTAAAGGTCATGAACATCTTTGAGAATGTTGAGAAAGCTGAAGACCCCTCCCCAGAAAAATATACATACACGGAATTGTTATGGACTGAACGTGTACTCCCAAATTTATATGTTGAAGTCCTATGTCCCAATGTGATGGTGTTTGGAAGTAGGGCCTTTGGGAGGTTATTAGGCTTATTAGGTAGAACCCCATGATGGGATCAGTGCCCTTACAAGAAAAGGAAGAGACACCAGAGCTTCCTTTCTCCACCATATGAGGATACAGCAAAAAAGTAGCCATCTACAATCCAGAAAGAGAGTCTTCACCAGACACTGAATCTGCTGGCACCTTGATCTTAAACTTCCCAGCTTCCAGAACTGTGAAAAATAAATGTTTGTTGTTCAGGCTACCCAACCTGTGGTGCTTTGTTATGGAGCAGATGAAATAATTTTGCATACAATTTCAGGGGCCTTAGAAAGCCTTGGTGATCCAAAGACGTCAAAGGCCGTTTAGATCTGAGCTTCCTGGGCAGCCAAGGCCAGAAGGAGATACTGGGTTCTATAGCTCTCATTTATCTTCGGAGGGAAAAAAGGCACATTAAGTTCTTTGAAAGAGAAAAATCTCTTTCCTGGCACCATCATCTAGGAGGAATTTATCTCTTGGCGGCAAAACAGTAGCTCTTCTTTTTCCACTAAGCAGAAGCTGCAGGTTGCCTGGGAATCCCAACCTGCGAAGATGGCAACAACACCTTGAAATGTAAAACACTTCCTGCTTCCTTTCTCTGACAATAGACTGTCACCCGCCTTGAGTGTAAATACAGCCCCCAGTTTGGAGTCAGGTTGTTAAACATATGCACGGGACATATGGAGGACCCGGGGAGGGCAGCCGCCCCCAGGAAATCCTTCAGCAGCCAACCTGCTGCCGCCGCCGCCGCTATTCCCTGTGGTCCCCACTGAACAGCAGGGCCCATCGCGTCTGGCCCTGGGGACACTGATGGGACATTGGCTGTTCTTCTGGAGAGGCAAGGGCCACAGTCCTGATGACCTTTCCTGGAGCAGACGGGGCTTCTCCCGGTCCCTCATGGTGGGGCCTCCGATCCTGTGTGGGGCGGGGCTGGGCACCCTCTGCCAATCTGATCATTTTTCAGCCTCTATCGTCCCACTCCCTTTCCTGCTCATCTCTCTATTTCTGACTCTTTCTCATTTTTTTCTATGTCTTTTTCTTTCCTCTGCTGGTCTCTCTCGCCTACCTTCTCTGTGTTACCTTCTTGTTGATTCTGATGCTCTGCCCCATGTTTCCTCTGCCTTCCTTTCCTCTGTATCTAGTTCTTCCTCTGGCTCTGTCTCACCTTCTCTTCTTTCTCTCATTCTCTGTCTCTTATTAGCTTTTCCCCTTTGTCTCTCCATCCATCTCTGTGTGTCTCTCAGCCTCCGTGTCCTTGTGTTTCTTTCTGTCTTCCGTCGGTACTTTTTTTCTCTATGTAGGAATCTGCCTCGCTCCTCTTTCTCTCCCTTTCTCTCTGTGATTTCTGCACCTAATAATCTCTCTCTTTCTCCCTCCCTCCTTCTCTCGGTGTTGGGCCCTGTGCATCTCTGCCTCTCCTTTCCCAGTGTCAATCAACCTCTGTCTCCACACCCCTCACTCTGTTTTTCTTTCTTGTTCTCAGAGAAGGGGGCTGGGACCCAGAGAACCCTGCACCGTATGAAGCATAAGGACGGTTAATCAGCTCAGAGCCCTGAATCTGTGCCTTACGGATGCCCCCTTTCCCACAGCCATTTCACCCCCTGGTCTTTGGGATACCCCTTCATTTCCTCCTGTGCCTGACACACACACACAGTGACCCTGGAGTCCAGCCTGGCCCACAGGCCTCTCCATGGGCCTGGCTCCATTCCACTCCTGGCTCTGGTGCCTGGTTGCCATGGTTACCTCGGCTTTCCTCAGAGGCCACAGGGGATGCTGGCGCTGGTGGCTTGGACTAGCTGGGACCAGAAACAGCCCCCTGGCTCCCGTGCCCCTCCTCAACAGGCCTTTCTCCTCCTGTCCAAGGGATTCCAGCCTGGAGAACCTCCCATAATTCTCTAGGAGGCCATACTTGTCTCAGAAGGACACTGCTGACAGTTTGTTTGAAAAGAGACATTAGGCCCATGGCTAGCTCATCTCAGCTGAGCTCATGACCAGGATACTATTAGCCAAATGTGGCTCAGACCAAGATCAAAGCTGGGGAATCCTTACTAACACTCACTCATTCAGCCATTCAATTATTCAAACATTTGGAGATAGAGGAATGGATAAAGACAGGTCCCTGCCTTTGAGAAAACCCTGCAGATAATAGGGACATAGGGCCCTGGAAACACCAACCTCCTTGAGTCTAGGGCATCAAAAAGGTCCCCAGAGGGAAGGGTAATGGCTGGGCCTTAGAAGGTGAATAGGGGTAGGAGAAAGGGGGTGAGTGGGATTTGAGGCAAATGACACAGCCTGTGCAAAGGCACTAGGGTGTGTAGAATGTGATAGTGGGAGTGACAGTGAGCTCCATGAGGGCTGCAGCCTTGATGCCTAATTCAGTGCCTGGCATAGTAGATGCTAAACAGATGCTTAGTGAGTAAATGAATGAATGAGCTGCCAGAGGCTCAGTGGAGTCTGAACACGTAAGGAGCATGGAGGAGGTCGAGGGGGAACAGCTGGAAATATATGCTCAGCAGGATTTATTGACGCCCCTTCCATCCATGCTAGAGCGGGGACTTCATGTCTTAGCCACCTAGAGTTTTTGTTTGCTTGTTCATTCATTTGTTCATTTGCTTTTTAAAGAACCATCACTCTGGCAGCTGTTTTGAAGATTAATGGGAGTTGAGACTTGTAAATTTGACCTGCTCAGAACCAAACTCTCGATCTTTCCCACCTACCCCCCCTTCCTCCCAAACCTGCAGGAAGCAGGAAGCACCATGGTTTTCTCTTCCCCTTTGATGGCAACACCATCCTTCCAGCTGCTCAGGCCAAAATCCCTGGCGTCATCCTTGACTCAGCTCCTTCTCTCCCCCCCACATCTGGTCTGTCAGGAAATCCTGTCAGCTGCACTTTCAAAAAGTGGCTGAACTCCATCCACTTCTCCCCACCTCCACCGCCACCATCCTCGTCCAAGGCACCATCATCTCTTGCCTGGGTTGTTGCAATACCCGCTAACTTTCTGTTTCCCCCTCCCCTCTTCTCCCTCCACCTCCTCAAGTCTCTTCTTGCACAGCAGCCAGAGTGATTCTATTAAAATATAAGTATGATTATGTCACTCTTCAGCTCAGAACTCTGCTATGGCTCCATTCAATGCTGAGTAAAAACCAAAGTCTGTGCAATGGCCTAAGGGCCCTACAAGATCTATCCTTTATCCCATCTCCTCTTCTGCAACACTGCATCCCTCACTCACTACTTTCTGGCTGCCTTACTTTCCTTCAAACACTTCAAGCAAGGGCTTGCCTCAGGGCCTTTGCACTGGCTGTTCCCTCTGCCTGTGTGCTGTTCCCCCAGACACCCTCACTGTCTTCACATCCACGTCCTTCACATGTTCATTCAAAAGTCATCTTCTCAATGAGGCCTACTTGATCACTGCGTTAGTTTCCTAGGGGGCTGAGTAACAAAGTGATACAACCTGGGTGGCTTAAATCACAGAAATCTATTGCCTCACAGTTCTGAAGGCTAGAAGTCTAAAATCAAGGGGTTGGCAGGGTTGGTTGTTTGCAAGGGCCATGAAAGAGAATCCGTTCCATGCTCTCCTCTAGTTGGGGTGGTTTGCTGGCAATCTTTGATATTCCTGGGCTTGTAGATCTCTGCCTCCATCTTCACAGGGTGTTCTCCTTATATGCAGGTCTGTGTCCAAATTCCCTGTTTTCATAAGGACCTAGTAGGAGCCCACTCTACCCAGCCTGACTTCACCAAATTTAAAATTGCAGCCCTGCCTCTGCTCTCCCTCATCCGGAGGTCACCGTCCCACCTGCTGGTTAACTTACTTGTTTGTTATGATCATTGCTTCTCCCCCTGCAAGAATATAAGCTCCACGAGGGCAGGACTTGTTTGTTCTGTTCACTGAAATAGCCCAAATGCCTAAACCAGTGCCTGACACATTGCGGGAACTCAGTGAGCTTTGTTGGATGAAGGTGGACGGGCAGGAACGTGAGAGATCACTTAGGAGCTGTTGTGGTTCCCAGGCTTTTGTAGCCCAAACAAAGTCCACACAGAAGGGATGACAAGCAAGGGACAAACTGAGAGGGTATGATGGAGTTAAAATGGACAAGAGTATGTGGCTCTTAGATGATCAAAAAAGGCAGATGGAGGTACAGATAGAAGACATTCCAAAATTTCTTAATCTCTTTCTAGCTACTAAGTGTCTTGTGGCAGACACTGCTGGTTAACTCCCCTAAATCATGCCCAGCTCCCATCTTAACACCGTAGGGGGAAGGTCAAGAGAGAGAGATGCTAGCAGCTCTGACGTTGCTATGATATTAACTAACACCAGCCATCCCTCCCCGCAGAACTTTTCCTGAATCCCAGTTATATCTGTGGGGCTCATGGGTTTCAATATACAACATCACAGAGCTGCTTTGCTACCTGAGACAAATTCAATGTGTCTCAGATGTGACCAGGGTTCTCTTCCATCACTAGGGTGCTACATCCTAGTGTAGCACGCAAATAATATAAAGCCCAACTCAAAGTAGCCGAAAGAGTAAGGACATTTCATTTTCTCATATAATAGAAGTCTAGAACTAGAATACATAATTTATGCTCAGTGATGACATCAAAGACCCAGGTTTCCTCCATTTTTCTGCTCAGCCATCCTTGATTGCCTCATGGTGCAAAATGGCTGCAGCAGCTCCAGGTCCAACATGCTCAAATGACAATGTCTACAGATCTGAAGAGAATGGGCCCCTTGCTCCTGCTGTTCCTTTTTTAGAGAGGGAGAAAAACCTTCCAGAAGCACCTGACCTGACTTCCTCTTGCATCCCATTGGCCAGAATTGCACATATGTCCTAGCTCCATGCCTGGTGTCTTAGTTTGCTAGGGCTGCCATAATAAAGTACCACAGACTGGGTGACTTAACAAAAATATGTTTTCTCACAATTCTGGAGGCTGTAAGTCCAAGATCAAAGTGCTGGCATGGTTTCTTCTGTAACCATGGCTCTCTCCTAGGCTTGTAGACGCCCGTCTTCTCCCTGTGTCCTCACATGGTCTTCCCTCTGTGCATGTCTGTGTCCTAATCTCCTCTTCTTATAAGGACACCAGTCATATTGGATTAGGACCCAGCCTTATGACCTTATAATTTTACCTTTATTACCTCTTTAAAGACTAAACACAGTCACATTCTGAGGCACTGGTTAGGTTAGGGCTTCAATATGAATTTTGAGAGGACACACTACAGCTCAGAACACCTGGTAGTAGCTCAATAAACATGAGTTATTGGTATTTGTATTTGCATTTGTATTCACACTTGTGTGGGGTTTTTTTTTTATTATTATTGTATTCTCTGTCTCTGTAATAGAAAGTGAAGGCTGCTCTGACTGAATTGTTTAAACCAAATTAAAAGATCATATAAGAAATATTACTTTGCAAACAAAAATCCTAACCCAGGAAGGAGTTACTGCTAGTAGGATTCAGGGATAGTATCCTCCAGAGAACAGGGAATGTGCTCTTCGCCCCTGGCTCCTGCCTGATTTGCTGGGTAAAGCCTGGAGGCCTACCTGATGGTGGTATCCTGTTGTCCCTGGCCTTCTGTCTTGCCTGGAGTGGTCACAGCTGAGTGGGGTCACTTGGCAGCAGGGAAATCAGCAGTCCCTGGGGAGGGGGGTGGGAGAGGCTGGTGGGATGGACCAGTTTTTGGGCAGGGCATCAGGCATGGCAGCTGATGGCTGATGGGTGGAACACACCAGAGCAGATTTGGCCTTTTGGGGGCAGACTATGTCCCTACTCTGAGCTTCTTTTCAGCTATTCCCAGAGGATTCCTTCTCACCCTGATTGGTTTCTGGGAGGGAGAAGGCAAAGAGTGGAGGAGGCGGTACAGCCAGGATGAACAGAGGGTCAGAGGTGCTTTTGTGGTTGTGTCCCTCAAGGCCGAATGTTTTCATTAAATCATCCATCATTCACTCATCCAAGCACTCATCCATTCAACAAATATGTATCGAGTGCCTTTAGGCTGGGCAGGCGCTATTCTGGGTTCCAGTGATATGGTGGTGAACAGAACAAGTTCCTGGCTGCATGGAACTTACAATCTAGGGAGGGAGACAGACAGTGAATAAACCAACCAGTATTTATAGAATGCCCTGTCAGGTGCCATGATGAAAAAAGAAGAAGGGTAAAGGGGTGAAAAATGAGAGAGTGTGGTGTTTAAAACGGGTCCAGGAGGGCCTTCTGAGAGATGACACTTGGGTGGATACCTGCACGCAGCAGGGAGAGAGCTGTATCCACGGGAACGGGACTCCAGACTGAGGCAACTGTGCCTGTCGGAGACCCAGGAGAAGAATGCGCTTGGTGTGTTTGAGAAGCAGCCGGAAGCCAGTGTGCCCGGAGTGGGTGAGTGAGGATCCTGCAGGCCCTCAGAGGCCGTGGAGAGACTTTGACTTTCACTTCGAGTGGGAAGGGAAACCACTGACAAGTGTGAGTAAGGGGAAGACATGGTGTGATTTGCTGTGGGCAGAACGGGAGGGCTCATACCGCACAGTGCTAGCAAGGATAAGGTGCCTTACTTCTCCAGAAGTCTTCATACACTTCATAGAAGTGCTGTATGAGATTTTTAAATTAGGATTGTTGCTATCCCATTTTACAGAAGAAGAAACTGAGGCTTTGGGTAGTAACTCACTTGCCCGAGCTCAACCACTAGCAGGTGGTGGAGCCAGGCTCTTACCAGAGCCTGGGCTCAGCATCCCTGTGGATTGGAGATCCACAGACCCGCATCCCAGTCTTGGCCCTGACACTTATTAGCTGTGACTCTGGATGACTAAATTCCCATGGTTCCATTTCTGCCTCTATAAAATGGAAGTATGGCAGATGGGCTCAGAGTTGGCATCTGTAACCCTGCCGCCTGGTGTTCATGGCCTTGTGTAATCCTCTCCACTGAGTAAATCGCTTTTAACCAGTAGACTACAGCAGTGTTGAGGGATGCTACAACCCTGATTCAGTGAGAAAAGACCATGAGTTCCATCTTACTAGAAGACTCTCTACTGCTTTCTGGGCTTGCAGACTTTGATGAAGAGAGAGGCCCATGTGTAAGGAGCTAAGGGCAGCCTCTGGCCACAGCCCACAAAGAGCTGAATTCTGCTAACAACCACTGAGTGAGCTGGGAAGTGGACCCTTTCACAGTCAAGCATTCAGATGAGACTGAGACCATGGCAGAAGGCTCTACTGCAGCCTGGGAGAGACCCTGAAGAAGAGGGTCCAGCTAAGTCCTGCCCAGCTTCCTGACCCACAGAAACTGTGAGACAGTAAATGTGTCTTACCTTAAGCTGCTGAGACTTGGGGTAATTTATTACCCAGCAATAGATAATTGAAACAGGGGATAATACTTGTGGGTACCACTGATAGGTGTTTTGGAGGATCAAGCACAATGTTTCGTATAAGGTATGTAGCCTCGAGCCTGGCCCAAAGTGAGTCCTCAATAAATAGCAGTAGCTGTTTTCGCTTTAATAATTAAGTCCTCCCAGAGGGAAAAGGAGAAACCTGTGCTCCGTGGACTTAAAGCATGAACAACACATGGGTTTGCTAAGATCTAGGTCTAGAAAGGCCAGGCTTGGCCCTCCTGCTCTGAGGACAGGAGTATCCCTGGCCGATTTCCCCTCTCTGGGGCCTCCCAGTCAGGCTGACGTCCATGACATGGCAGATCCCACACTGGGTCCTGGACTGGTTTACACCCACAGTGACCCCAGGATTTGTGTTCCTGCCCCCGCCTCCCCACTTCCAGAAGCCCACCCTTCTTGGGGAAAGGACCTCCCTCCCTAATCCCAGAGAGGAAGGGGTTGGGGCGTGGGAGGAGGGCACAGCCCAGCCAGAGGCTCAGAAGTGGGCTCAGCCTGGCCTCTCTTTTGGGGGCCAGCTCCTCCCCATCAGAGGAATCCAGGCAGTAAGCAGGCCTTGGGGCACCCGGCCTTGGCTCCAGCATCCCGTCCTCGCCAGAGCTGTCGTGGTGTCGTTCTCCACATGGGCCGTACGCCCCACTGCATGCACACAAGGCAGCAGTCTCCAGCCGTGAGTCATCGGCTCTGTTCAGGCCTTATGACCATGACCATTTCTCTTGAAGAGATTAGGAGCCAGCTGTTTGTCCACTGTCTCAGAAGCAGAAACAGGACACACCATATCCAGGCACCTGGTCCATCCTCTGATCTCCCTCACGACATACCCTGGCATGTAAGGAGATCTTGGGACCTCTCTCGTTTTGTCTCTGTCTCTCTCGGTAATGTTGTCTGTCCTCTTTCCCTCCCTCTCTCTCTCTCTCCCTCCCTCTCTCTCTCCCCACCCGCCACTGTGTTGCTTTCATCACTTTCCCTCTGCCCCCCTTGCTTCAGGGAGGCCCCCTCCAGACACCTCCCACTCCCTGACGCCACCTTGCACTTTCCTGCCTGTGTGTCTCCTGAGCCAGCGGAGCCCGCCACTTATCCCACTGCCATGTCCACACAGTCAAGTCCCGGCTCAAGGGCCACCTCCTCCTTGAAGCCCACCCGTATTACCTCCTCATCCCCTGCTGTCCTAGCTGCTACAGAATTGCAAGCCACCTCAGGGAGCTGGGGAAATGGAAACAAGTATGAAATGATAATTTTGATAAATGCCATAGAAACAGAAGACCAGGGGTGTGGGAGCTGATGCGCTACATTCCTTACCCTGGACTTGGCGGGGGGTGGGGTCTGAGAAGGTTTCCTGAAGAACTTTGTTTCTCCGCTGGGACCTAAAGGACAAGTTAGCAAAGTGAAGAGGAACGGAAGCGTGCTGTGGACAGAAGGAACAGCAAATGGGAAGGCTCAGAGGCAGGGAGGGAGGCAGGATGGGTAGACAGATAGATGAGTGGGTGGGGTGAACTGGTGGCTGATTGAACGGGTGGGTAGATGGATGGATCCAGGAATGCACGGAAGATGCGAGAACGTAAGACCTGCTTGGCCAACTATAGTGTCAGAGCACCTACTTCTAGCAGGAGGCAAGGGGGAGGGTCCTGGGTCAAGCCTGTTATCTGCCGTTTGGCTCTTTGATCTGAATCCCAGGCAGACACTAATGACCACTGCCTCCACCCCCAGCCACAGAGACCAGACCCTCTGACCTCAATCCCGTCCCTCCTCTCCTGGGGATCCTGGAGATAGGGTATTTATAGCTGATAACCTCCCTGCCCCCTGCGCCTCTTGCCTCTCTCTGGCCATTTCCTCCTATTCTTCTGCCCTGATCGTGGGGAGGTAGCAGCCCCACCCTGCCCCTCAGAGGCCTGCCCCCTCCTTTCTTTCCTTCTTATCTCTCCTGGCACGTTTCCTGCCCCAGGAGATAGGGAGAGAAAGGCAGACCCCCGTGAGCTTTGTGACAGTGGGAGCGAGGCTCTCAGAGGCTCCAGGGCGGGGTGGACTGCTCAGGGCCCAGGGTTCCCCTGTCCAGCTCCCTCCGCCAGCGTGGGAGGCGCCTGCACGTGGGGCTGGGATGGTGATGACGGTGTATGTCGCGGGCAGCTAAGAGCACGTGATTTTGCCTCTGCCTGGCTCTGTCCTGGGTGAGTCGCAGCCTCCCTCAGCCTCGGGCTCCCCGTCTGTGAGATAGGGCTGGTGACAGTCCATCTCCAGCGCCCGTGTGGGACTTAAGGGAGACAGCGGACATCACAGCACGACTGAGGACGTTTAACTTCTATGATGAGGGCAGAGAATCTTTTGAGGAGCTCTGTGGGGAGGGTGGAAAGGGGGTTCAGGACCTCAGGTAGGTCAGGGGCAGGGGGTGGGATAGTGGGGCATCTTGGAAGCCTGGGAATTGTTTAGGAACACCTGCGTTGGGCATCCTGCCTCTGGCTTCCAGGAAAGACTTGGGATACGGGCTTCGGGCTCCCTCCATCCTCCCACCCCTTCTAACCCACCCCAACACCCACACACAGAGCAGGAATGGAGGGAACTTGCTCCCACTGTCCTCTTGCAGCCCATGGGAGAAAGGTCCACAGAGACCCCACCCCACCCAGGCTTCCACTACGAGCCTGATACACCCCTTCCTAGGGGAGGGGCTCAGAGAGAAGAGCTGACATCCCCCCCTCTGCAACTTTAAAGGACCTCGAAGTGAGGAGAGGTCAGGGTTGACATCGAAAGAGCCCAAATTGTGACCTTCAGGCTGCGGGGCATTTCTTTCTTTCTTTTCTTTTCTTTGTGTTTTTTTTTTTTTTTTGGCTGCTCCTACGGGATCTTAGTTCCCCAACCAGGGATCGAACCCCAGCTCCCAGCAGTGAAAGCCCGGAATCCTAACCACTGGACCACCAGGGAATTCCCTGCAGGGGCATTTCTGAGTGATTCTGGGCATTTCTCTCCTGATGACATTCTGGTATCTCATTTGTTCACTCAACAAACATTTTCAAGCACCTACTGTGTGCCAGGCACAGTGTTAGGCCCTGGGGAGACAGAAGTGACCTAAAATAGGGACGAGCCCGGCTCCCTTATACGGAACAGAAAACAAGCAGATCAAGAATAGTAATAATTACTGATTGGAGTGAGTATTGTAACGAGACCAAGCAGAACGCTAGGACGGGAAATAACGGAGGGGACGGCTTGTCTAAACGGGGTGGTAGGGTCAGCCTCTCGCAAGAGGGGAACTTGAACACCCTGGCCATGGTGAAAACTGGGGGAGACAGTTCCAGGCAGAAGGAGCAGCAGGTAGAGAGACCTGTGGGAGAAGGTTCCACATCAAAACGTCCCAACCCAGACTGCAGCTCGGCTCGAATGTGCTTCTCCTCCAGCTATTCCTGCTTTCCTGAGTCATTTGAGGATCTTCCTCACCAGGCCCCACAGCCCGTCTGTCATGAGGCTGAGAATTCTTCCTCTGAATTGGTTCTGCCATCATGCTCCCATCCCCAGCCTGGAGTGTTGAGACACTCGCTCACTGGTCCCATAGCTCGTCTCCCCACCCTGCAGTTCAGCCTCCTCCCTGCTCCCAGGGATTGTTCTAAACCAAAACCCTCAAGTAGTTGCCCTGCTCTAAAACTGCCCATGGCTCCCTATTGCCTACCGGACCCAAACCGGGCCCCTTGGATGCTTCACATCATACCTGCCAGGCCCATGTCCCTGCACCCCCTTTTGACTCTAGGAGCCTCCCATAACCCCCTGTCCTTCATGCCTTTACGCATGCAGTTCCCCCTGCTGGGAACGCCCTTCCCCCAGTGCTCATCCACCTCCATGGTCACTCCTCCGCTGCACGTCCCCTGCCTGCCCTTCACCCAGGCATCTAGGTGTCTCTGTTCCCCAGGAGGAATGCCTTTCTCATATTTGGTCTCCCAGTGCCAGCCCAGACCTGATAGGAGGGGAGGCAGTGTAGCCCACTGGGTGGACTCAGGACAAGCTCAGGTGAGGGTACTGGCTCAGCCCCTCCCACCTGGGTGCTGTCAGTTTTCTCATCTGTCAAATGGGGATAATATTAGTGCCTTTTACATCAGCTTGTTGAGATGATTAAATGACACGTTTAATTGGGGGGCACTGCCCCAGGGGATGTTTTGGAACTGGACGGCGGCATTTTGGCTGGTCACAAAGCTGGGGATGGGGGGGAACACCATTCTAGTTAGTAGGTGGAGAAGGCAGGTGATGAGCAAAAAGTGGAACAGCCGTGCCCAGTGAGAACGGTCCCATGATGCACATGACTTTCACGTGTCCTGCTGGACATTCATCTAGGGAGGAAAGATGTATATAATTACATGAATCTAGACTTTAACTCTGCTTTACATATAAATATAAAGCGTTTTGCACAGTGTGAATACACACTGATTTTTCCACGGGTCAGCTGACTAAAGGCAATAACAAGAGAAGTCTGTATTTCATTTTATTCAGAACAGGCCAGGAGTTGCTCGCAATTTTGGACGGTGACCCTTTTGGAGCGTTGGGGTCTCCGCTCTGAACCCCACATCCGGAGCAGCCACCTTCTCGGCGGTTCTGCAGGGACCGCAAGCTCCTGACAACTTCATTATGCCTTCTAGAGCAGCTGCAGATTTTATTTTATGTGACATTCTTTATATTTCTGCTTTACATTACAGTTAAGACTTTATATACGGATATTTTTAAAAAGGAGTATGTAGGTAGGTTACAGTATCCATGAGGTTCATTTCAGAGTATTAAAGAGGATATTACATATTTTAACATAAATAGAAGGTGTCGGATGTGAGAAGGTTGAGACCTGGTGATGCAGAGACTTATGAAGTTGTCAGAACTCAGATGTTATTGTCAGGGTTCAGCACACGTTTGATGGGGGAATGAATGGATGACCGGAGACATGTTGAAGGAGGCTCTCTGGTGCCCCTCATATTACCACCTGTTTGGGCTGCCTGGGTCTGTCTGCTGCCGGTTCCAGAAACTTCTGTGGGGCCAGCTAGGCACTGGCTTCCTTGGTCCTGGTGGCTGGCACCGCACTGGGTCAGGAAGTTGCTTGGGATAACCTTAGTTCTGCCTACAGGGTCCCTGAGCAGAGGCCACCTGGATTTGAAGGCCCAGCCAGAAGAGGACCAGGCGCAATGTCCACCTTCCAGACCTTTGCAATGTCCCGGGATGCGAGCTGGGGCTCCTGCCTGGATCTGGTCAGAGGTGAGGGGAAACGGGGGCAGGACGTGGTTCTGGGTGTCGCGCTCCTTCCTGCCAGGAATAAAAATCATCACATTTGCTTCCAATGTCTTTCTTTATTTACACATTTTCTCTTTACAGGTAATTCGTGCTTGCTGTCAAAGCACTTCAAGCGGTGCAGGAGTGTAGGATTCTCTCTGGCTTTTACTCTCTCTTACTAAGCAGAGACAGGCTGGCATCGTTAATAACTGAGCATGTGCCTTTCTCCACATTTTTTGCCGAACACCCAATCCAGTCACTTAAATTTTGTTTTTCCTTTACAAAACCCAGATCATATTGAATCTAATCTTCCGCAGTTTGTTTTTACACTAAATATTGAGTGGAGGAATCTTTCCAAGGCAGCACATAGAGAGCAACTGCTTGTCATTTTGTGGATGTATTTCATTTATTTGGCCTTAAAATTTTGTTAAACTTTTTTTTTTCTCATGGAAGGAATACACGCATATGGTTAAAAAATAATAAAAAGTAAATTTCTCTATCTTCCCAAACACTCCAAGTTTGCTTTCAGTTTTTCTGAACTAAACTTTTAAAAATACACTCCTGTTTCTTCATGTGTCCGTTTTAAGGAATATCTACTGATGACCTTCCAAGAAAGGTGAGGAAATTAGTGACCAATCCTTAATGTGTGTTGGCTGTGTGATTTTATTTTTATATTGGCGAGGTTAGTTGCACTCACATTCTATTTTAATACTGTAACTATAATTGATTGGAAAGATCAAAGGCTAATAACCAGACTTTTGGTAACAGCTCACACTTATAAAGTCCTTAACCGTATCCTGATATCATGCAAAGCCCTTCACACAGAGGTGAACTTGTTAAATCCTCACAACAACCCTAGGAGGTGGCAACTATTATTACTCCCATTTTACAGATGAGGAAACTGAAACACAGAAAAGTTGAGGAATTCACCCAAGATGCTTCTGTGTTACAGAGTGGGGACTGGAACACCAGCTGGTCCCAGGGTCTGTGTTCTTAACCACTACACTGGTTTGAGCTGAGCCCCTCTCCGTGACTGTTTAAATCTTATGATTTCCAAAGCATGGATACACCCCTTAGCTCATTTGAGTCTAACTTCTTCCCACACCACAGATGGAGAAACACAGCCCTAGATTATAGTCTTTTTTTTTCTTTTTTAAAAAATATTTATTTATTTATTATTTGGTTGCACCAGATTTTTGTTGCGGCAGGCAGACTCCTTAGTTGCGCTCCAGGGCTCCTTAGTTGCGGCTCTCGTGCTACTTAGTTGCAGCATGCATGTGGGATCTAGTTCCCTGACCAGGGATAGAACCTGGGCCCCCTGCAATGGGAGTGCGGAGTCTTATCCACTGCGCCACCAGGGAAGCCCCCTAGATTATAATCTTTAAAAAAAAAAAATCTTCATTTGCTGAGGATTTGCCAAATTTACCACGTACCTGCCACCGTGCTCAGCATCTAGAGGTGAGAGCCCGAGTTCGCCTCATCACCCGCTCCTAAGTGGGCCCTGTGTCCGTCTACATGTGGGATGAGGACATGGAGGGAAGAGGTAAAGAAATCCGAAGAGGAAGGGCTTGGGCCTGCCTGAGTGTTCAGGGCAGGCTGTTGGTGGCATCGTGGAGAGAGACAGCCCTGGGCTGTGACCTGGGGCAGGGAATCCAACCTCCTTGGCCTTCAAATTCCCCAACATATGGTCAACATGTCGATCAAAGTGACCCTAAGTGGACCCGGCTCTAGACCCCTGCGGCTCTGCCTGACTTCACTTAGCTCTGTGACCTCGGGCAGGTCCCTTCCCTTCCCTGAGCCTCTGGCTGCCTCGGCTGTAAGAGAAGGCAGTAGCCAGCCCCCTGCACAAAGTCCATGCAAGGATTAAATGAGATGATGTGGGGAACGCCCTGAGCACACGAAGAGGAGGAGGAGGAATCAGAACTGGAACACCAGACCCTGTCCACCCAGCCTTCGGCCCTCACCTCCACAAGTCCCCCCGGGGGCTTGCCCCCTTCCATAGGCTGAGGTAGGGGCGAGGGGCTGGAGGCTGTGGGAAAAAGCGATTGCCAGGACTGATCAGACCTCCGCCTCGCAGCCAGCCTTCCCACGAAATCTTGTCGAGATGAGAGGTCGCCGGGGCGCTTCCTCTGCAGACCCAGAGTGAGCTGTGCAGCCCGCAAACACATCTGGTTTCTGGATCTTGGGACCCCACACCCTCGGGCCAAGGGAAGGAGGGGCTCAGGCTCGCAGGGGACTCTTCATATACTCCTCCACCTTGCTCCCCTCCACTCGGGCAACCTCGTCCCAACCTCCGCACCACCCAGGTGAGAGTTTGGGACTCAGCAGCTGGCCAAGCACCAAGGGCAGACCCTGAACTGGCGGCCATCCAGGGGGAGGCGTCACCCACCCACCTACTCCCTGCCCAACCCGTGTCCCCTCCCCAGCCCCCAGCCAGGGTCTGCAGCAGCTTTCCACCCATCACCTGAAGTGGACTGACTAGCCTCCACCCCAAAGGACACAGCCTGGGTGGAGGCAGCCTTGACGGCAGAAGCAGGCAGGCTGCCTGATGGGGCTCCGGGGAGGGGAGGTGTTGAGTGCTGCAGGAGGGGTGTGGCCAGAGAGCTGATGGTATTACAGACCCTAAGGGCAGACGGGGCTGAGGCTCATCCTGGGGCCCCAAGAGAGGGCAAATGATGCTGGTACAGGTACCCTGTGGTCCCACATTCCCTTCACCTGAGCAACACGATGACCTAGTGCAGGCAGGAGTTGGCTATAAAATGAATAATAATAACAAAAAGAATAATGGTCACTATCATTGGCTGATGCTTACCAAGCAGATTCTAAGAGATTTCTCTGCTTGGTCTCAGGCTTCACAACGACCCTCTGAGGTAGGTGCTCTGTTGCTCCCATTTTGTCTCAGATGGAACCAGAGAGGTTAAGTCATTTGCCCAAGATCACGCAGCATCTAACCCAGGTCAGAAGGGATCCATCGTCCATCCCTTTAATCTCAATAGCTATGTGACTCTCCAACTTTACTGCTGGTAAAATGCAGATTCCTGGGCCCTGCCTTGACTCATTAAGTCAGAATGCCAGGTGAGTGAGGCTC
Organism: Balaenoptera musculus; assembly: GCF_009873245.2. Taxonomy (NCBI): domain Eukaryota; kingdom Metazoa; phylum Chordata; class Mammalia; order Artiodactyla; family Balaenopteridae; genus Balaenoptera; species Balaenoptera musculus. The sequence continues at coordinate 93,988,733 of NC_045792.1, read as the reverse complement.
TGGAAGCTGTAATTTTGACAAGTGTCCCAGGAGATTCTTGTTTGCAAAATCCCGCACTAGGTTGTCGAGTGACTTTCTCAGAGAAAGCTAGAAAGTACCCAGACAGCAACGGCCGGTTTCTAAAGAGGCGGCTCGTGAAGGAGGGAAGGAGGTCTCCCTGTGAGGGACGTCCTCGCAGAGGGGATGGATGGGAGGCTGCCCTGGGGCTGATGGAGGTAGGGGGCCATTCTATCCCCGCTTCCCTTCCCTGCGTCCTTCTTGTCTGGCAGCCTGGACAGAATGCGAGGTCAAAGGCCTCATCTAAAAGGCTCCGGCAGGTGGGGCTTGGGGCCCAGTCGATGAATGGGTTCCGCTGGCCCTGGGGTGAGGACTGACGGAGGGTGGCAGATGGACACCCCTAGGCCTCTCCCAGGGGTCAGGCAAGAGCTCTTCCCGGCTGACCTTCCCAAGGCTCCTCCCTGGCCGTTCCACCCACCCCTAGCGCCTGCTCTCCCATTGCCTGTGACTCTCAGCTGGTCACCTCATCATAGCTGTAATTCCACCCCCTCTTCACAAGGAGACAGCAGGCTCAAAACCCGGGCACAGTCGTCACCACATCGACAGTCACAACTGCCCTGATAGACAAGCGGGGTGCTGTGTGACCCCCACCTAACCAAACGGGAGACTGAGGTCTGAAAGGACGGGCAGGGCGTGCACTGCCTGAGGGCACCCACCTCAAGGGGCAGGACGAGGGGGTTGAAACCCAGGCTGACCTGTCCCATGCCCTGGCATGGGGCTGTGTCCCAGGGTTGGGTGGGAGGGGGCTGTTTTCTAGTTGGCACAAGGGCACTGGGCGGGCAGGTCCAGTCAGCAGGAGGAGGCCTAGATTCGCCCTGCATCCCACCGTTGCCATGTTACAGGTCTTTGTATCCCTGGACCCTCTCTGTTCCAATAGACCAGTCATTTCGAATTCCTTTATCCATGGAACCCTTATTTCAAAGTACATCTTATGTAAAATAGAAAATCATAATGACACTAGCAAACAAGGTTTGAGTACTTCCTATGTGCCAGGCCCTGTGTTAAGCACTACCCATGGATTATCTAATTTAATCCTAAAAATAACCTGATGGATAGCCACTATTAGTATTGCCAATTTAAAGACGCAGAAACCAAAGCATAGATAAATCAGGCAAAAACGGCACTGCCTTTCTGGCTCTCCAGTGGGGCCATCCCACACCTTCAGCCTCTAGGGGTTCCTCAAAGCATAGTTTGAGAACCAGTGTACAGGCACTCCTCAGCACGATATTTGTACCTGAACCAGAAAACGCATCAAAACAATGACCCACACAAAGTTTACACAGGGACAGTACCTCTTGGGACCTCAACAGCTTTCTAGAATCCCATCATCCCCACCTCACCATCCTTACCCACCATGCCCACTTTTCAGTCTTACTAAAGAATGGAAGTGCTCACCTATTGTTTTGTTTGCCCAGGCTCCACCCTGACCCTTCTTTCTGGCAGTACTACCCTCTCCCAACTCCATCTTGTGCTTTGAGAAGGGGTTGCCCTGTGCTTATAGGACCTCACCCCTAGATTGGAGCTGATTGGTGGGGATTTGATCTCAGCTGGGTCAATCAGAGTGCCTTCACCCTGGAATGGAGGACGTGTTCCTGCCTGGTGAGGGAACCTCGAGATGTGGTTCCAGAGATCTTGTTGGCCATGTCGCCCACCCATGGAGGACTCAGTCTGCAAGGAGAGGGAAAGAGCACAGCCTGCAGAGAGAGAAAAGAGAGCCCTGTGGCATTTGATTTTCTGTTTCTGGTCCCTGAGATCCAGTGACATTTCAGTCACTGTTTGCTTATTCATTCCTTCTTATGTTGGCCTAGCTAAGCAGAGCCAGTTTCTGCTGCTGGCCATGAAGATGGAGAAAAAGAAAAAGAAGGAGGAGAAGGAGCTGCATGGCGGGGGGAGAAAAGAATACAAGAATGAAGCTGCTTTGCAGGTTGTAGCTCTGCCATTTGGAAGACAATTTGTGTTGACCACTCAATAGCCATTCTTGCCCTTCTTTTTTCCTGACAGAATTTGCATCTCGGTCAGGCTTCTTTGAAGGTAGGAAATTGGTCCAGTATGAACCTTGGCCAATGAGATGTAGGGAGAGTCTGATGGTGGTGGGGTAGGGGGTACTTGGGAGGGTTTTCCTTATTATTCAAAAGGGACATGGGACAGGGCCTGTGAAAAGACAGTTTGCTGTCTGCAGCTGTTTCACCCTTTTTCCATGTAGGATGAGTTTTTAGCTGGACACATGGTTGTCCAGCCAAAGACTGCATTTCCCAGCCTCCTTTGCAGCTAGATGTGGCCGTGTAGCCAAGTTCTAACCAATGGTATAAGTACCAGTGTTGTGTGTGACTTCTGTGGCTGTGCCTGTTAAGAGGAGGTACATGACCTCTCCTCCCTCCCCTCTTTCTTCCTGACGACTAGAATACTTACATAATGATGAGCCATCTTCATCCTTGTAGATAAGGACAGCAACTTAGAGAAGTCTAGTCCTCAATCCCACTGGCTGCCATGTTAACGCTGAACTGATGTTGGACTGTAAAGGGACAGGAAAATAGATTTCTATGTTGTTTAATCCACTGCTATTTTGGGTCATGTTACAGCAGCTGATCTACCCAATACAGGATCTTCTTGCTTTAGATCTTGCTGTGCTGTCTGGAGCTGTGACAGCCATCTTGTTAACATGAGGGGAAAACCAAGGGGATAACTGAGAAGCCAAGTGAGAGTCCTACTTCCATTGAGCTGCTGAACTTGCCGACTCTGCAACCACTGATTCCAGATGCCTTGTTAGGTGAGACAACACATTTCTTATTATTCAAGCTATTTTCATCGGTTTTTCTATCACTTGCAGGCAAAACATGCCAACTGAGGTACTCTAGGAGGTCTGTGGTAGAGTTGCCTAAAATCATGTCCTGGCCAGGGACAGTGGAAGGCCAGAGCGCAGTGGGGAGATTTGTGACCCAAACCCACTTCCCCATCAGGAGGTTCTGCCCTTTCCATCCAGGAGGTGCAAATCCAGCCTCAGACCTTTCTAGACAAAGCAGCTATCAAAAGAGCATTGACAAAACAGAGCCTCTCTGTTTATCCATCAAGAAGAAAGAGAGAGAGGCGGGTGAAGACATTCCACCTAAGTTGTGTGTTGGGGGGAGCATGACTTGCATCCTCTAACCGGGAATAAACGTGCTTCTCTCCTGGGTCCTTGGCAGCTTTACCCTGAGAGCTTTTATTTCTGTCCACAATTTCCGTTTCATGGAGCCAGGAGTTCCGCAGATCACTCAGGATCTTGGAAGGAAGCAGAGATCACATCAGAGAGGACTTTGAGGAGGATTTAATGAAGGGACTTTACAGAGGTGTGCACAGAGCTAAGGGAATGCTGAGACACCCTTGAGCACCAGGCAAGGGCTGCAGTGCGAGAGGGGCACCCACAGCCAAAACCTCGGTGGAAATACCCCTCTCTCCTCCGCCTCTCTGATCTCGCGCCAGTATCTCCCAGTACCTCACGCCAACCACGATGGAGAGAGTAAGGGAGCCTGGGGGATGCAATCCTTAGAGGTCGACCTCCTGGGGCAGGGAAGGAGGGGCAGAGCCTGGATGGGGGGGCGGGGGACAGGTATAAGAGAGGAGGGCAAGGGGAGCTTTTGGTTCCGATCTGCTTGCTCCAGAACTTCCCAGCCTCGTGTTGTTGGGAGGTGCAGGTGGGGAGAAGGGGGAGACAAAGACCCTCTGGCTGGGCAGTTCTGGTTACGGAGGACCCAGGTTCAGAGGCCACTGTGCAGGTGGCTGGTGCCGGGCCGTTTCATAGGAAAGGGGGAGAACCCCAAGGATGAGGGAGGCAAAGAGCCAGCTGCCCAGCCAGGCGGGCACCAGAGGGGCTCTCGGGAAGGGCCCTTGCAAGTCAATGGCAAATGATAAAAAATGCAGGCAGATAAATAACTTAAAAGACCCAGGCTTTGCTGGAAATGTTTTCTGATGTCGGCTCGGCTGCTGGGCAGCCAGGCTGGGAGGCTCTATTTTTAATCAGGGCCAGTGGGTGGAGACAACTGGTTGCTTTGGGTGGCTTTGAAAGGAGGCTCTGCCTCAGTCTTCCCTGTGGGGCTGCTTTTGCTCTGTCCCCAGGAACTCCTCTGCTCCAGCCCCAGCATGAGAAAGGTCACCGGAAGCCTTTCCCAAGTAGACAGGGAAGGTGGAGACCACGGGTTTGGACCTCAGAGAGTAGTGGGTTCGAGCTGCAGCTCTGTTACTTAAATTGTGTATTTAATTTAATCTTGTAGAACCTCAATTGCCTCATCTGTGAAATGGGGTAACAGTAGTACCACCTGGCAGGGACATTTTGAGGATTCAATGTGACTGTGTGCGTGCAGAGCTTAGCACACGTGGCACCTGCAGAAGAAGTGCTCAATGAGCGTTAAAGGAAATGGAGCTGAACTCCTGGGGAAAGCTGCCTGGGGTCACATCCAGGCTCACTTAGCCTCTCTAAGCTTCGGCTTCCTCATCTGTAAGAGATGCCACCACCTCCTATGGTTAACATGATGATTAGGAGAGTGACGGCGCCAGAGGAAATAGTAAGCACTAGCTAGATGGCAGCTGTTGTGATTATTGTTGTCGTTGTTGCTATTTCATGAGAAGATTGGGATGAAAGAACAAGTAAACCAAAGTCACTGCTAGAGGGTGTGGTCTAGACTATATATTTGGGGACGGGGCTGTTGTAATCTGGATCTCTTCCGATGCTGGTCCTTCCTCTCTCATTATCAGAGTAAGAAATGACACGGGAAGATGCCCCTCATGGTCACAAAATGCATCCTTGAGGTAGAGAGGGGGCACTCGTGAGTTCAGCATCATACAGGCTGCACCTAACGGGCTGTGGAACCTGGAACAAGTCATTTCCCCTCTCTGAGCCTCAGTTTCTTCATCTGTAAGACTGCTCCCAGCACAGCTGTTATGGTTGAATGTAAAGGACTTAGGGCCCAGCTCATAGTAAAGGTTGATTGCTTTTAAAAAATTATTCCTTGGACAGGATTAGGCTCCTCAGCACCCAGGAAGGAAGGAAACCTAACTGTCCCCTGGAATGCGGAGGGGAGTGCACGATCAACATCACTAATCATCAGGGAAATGCAACCCAAAACCCCAATGAGTTATCGCTTCATACCTGTTAGGATAGTTATTACAAAAAGGAAACAGATGTTGGTGAGGGTTCAGAGAACAGGGAACACTTATACACTGCTGGTGGGAATGTAAACTGGTACACCTACCATGGGAAGCAGTATGGAGGTTCCTCAAGAAATTAAAGAGAATTACCATATGATCCAGCAATTCCACTTTTGGGTATTTATCCAAAGGAAATGAAACCATTATCTCGAAATATATCTGTACTGCCATGTTCACTGCAGCATTAATCACAATAGCCAAGGTGTGGAAACAACCTGAGTGTCCGCCATGGATGAATGGATCAAGAAAATATGACATGTAAATATTTATACACGCACACAATAGAATATTATTCAGCCTTTAAAAAGAAAGAAATCATGTTATTTGCAGCAACATGGATAAACCTGGAGGGCATTAGGCTACGTGAAATAAGCCAGACAGAGAAAGACAAATACCACATGGTATCACTTACAGATGGAATGTAAAAAAGAAAAGTTCAATTCATAGAAACAGAGAATAGAAAAGTGGTTGCCAGGGTCTGGTGGGGGTGTGACTGGGGAAAATAGGGAGAGGCTGGTAAAAGGGCACAAACTTTCAGCTACAAGATGAATACGGTCAGAGCATCTAATGTACAGCACGCTGACTATAGTTGATAATACTGTGTTGTATAACTGAAATTTGCTGAGAGAGTAGAACTTAAATGTTCTCACCAAAAAAAAAAAAGATAAACTATGGGGTTAAAAAAAAGACACAAGAGAGGTCATGCTCATATCTAGTGAACAGACCGTCCCCCAAAATGCCGTGGGTGGGGAGGAATAAGCTCACTCTCTCCCCGCCAAGGGCCTGCATTTTCAGTTGATACCACACGCGTGGGGTAGCGTGAGTTCCCATGATGCCTCCCACTGCCACCTGCATACCCTTGGAGAGCAGAGGCTGTGTCTCCCTTTCCCCATCTCCCATATCTGAGCTCTGGACTGGTATACAATTGGTGCTCAGTAAGGAGAGTTACACATTTGTGCATGGTGTTACCATTTACAAAACATATTCACCCTGTGCTACCAGCTCAAGTGGACCGGGAGACTTGCCTAAGGTCACACAGCCGGTGGAGATCTAAGGATGCTCCCTTCACACCTTGGATAGTCCTCTAAAATGATAACTGAAGTGTTTTGTTTTCTTTTGAATCCTTACTGTATCTCAGATCATGTGCTGTGTGCTTTACATCCGTCACCTCATTCGATCCTCATAATAGCTTGGTAAGGTAAGTGCTGCTATTGTCCCCATTTTACAGGTGTAGAAACTGAGATTCCTAATGCAGGACTTGCCCAGGGTCACACAGCTGTCAGACCAGAGCCGTGATTTGGAAACAGATCCATTCTTCATAGCCTTCCAGATCCTTCAGAGCTCATACTCTCAACCACCACACTCTACTGACCAAAATTTCCTTCCCCAGCTCCAATGTTGTAAACACTATGCAAACCCCTTCCTACAAAGTGTCAATATTGCCTGTCCTTCCACCTCATCCCCCACACTCAGGATGAGGCAAGACAGAAGGAACAGCCAGGGGTGAACCCAGAGAGCTGAAATAACATGATCGGGGTGAACACAACAGTTAAGCCACAAATCCGGGATTGGAATTGAGGTTTGTCAGACTCCAGAGACTGTACTGCTAACCATCATATAATATCACCTCTAATCATATTTAGTTAATTTAGTATTTAATTTTCTACACATATCTTATAGTGGAATACTTATAGTTCATTAGTTTCCCTGGTTATGGTTTCTACACATTATATTATAATTTGTCCTGAGCTCCTCTGGAGCAAGACTGGATGTCACTCACCTTTTCTTTTCTTCTTTTTTTTTTCCTTTGGCTGCGCCTCTCAGCATGCAGAATCTTAGTTCCTCAACCAGGGATCGAACCCGTCCCCCCTGCAGTGGAAGCATGCGGAGTCTTAACCACTGCACCGCCAGGGAAGTCCCCATTCACCTTTTCAATTGTTGCACCGAGCACAGTGCCTGTCATAGCCCTGGGACTTAGAGCAATGAATAAACTAACTAGGAGAGCTGAACCTCCAACCGCATTTGCTGATTTCCTTTGTTGATTTCCAGGGCTCCTTCCTTTACATCAAAACCTCAAAGACCTGGAGTTGCCGGAACACCGGGTGGTACAATGCCACAACCCAGGATAGGCATGAGCTGCCAAGGGCTGGACCGTGTACGGCAAGCTGGCTAAGCTTGTGGGCTCTGGACCCAGCTTGCCTGCGTTCAGATTCCGACTCTACACACAGTAGTTCTGGGAGCTCAGGCAATTTACTTAACCTCTCCCATCGGCAGGAGGGGTTGTCACAGGCAAGGCTTTGGGGATAGGAGTCACCTCCATCTGGGTGAAGGCATCTTGGGCTCCACCAACGGGCAAGGCAGATGGGGCGTAGGCAGTCAGTGCCTCAGTGCCTCTCCTCCATCAGACTCGCCTTTCGGCCAGCTTTGTAGTCCTGCCTGGCTGAACGCATGAAGCCTTGTTAATAATGAATAGGCCCCCGTCTACCTTACTTAACACTGAGCTCCAGCAGATGTACAGCCCTTTATAAACGATCCAGTCCAGCTGATTAGGCCCCATGGGGCACATTCCTGCAGCCAGCCTCTTGTTCCCCATAATGGAATCATAATGTTAATGTGATTTCAATTAGGGCTGCATTACAGAGCACAGGTGCTGGAGTGCGCCCGTGAGCCGGGAGACTTCCCCGGGAACTCATTTTCCTGGGAAAGGTACGTGTGTTTCCAAGGTCTCCACCAACCTCCACCAAAAGCAAGTCATCCCGGCCGTGGGGAAGCTGTGAGAGCAGAGATAAGAGGTATCCTGAGCCCAGGTTCCCTGCTGTCCCGGCCCCCCGAACCTGTGTTTCTCATTCAAACTTGACTAGTATGTAAGCCCTTTGATGGGAGAAAACAGGTCTTGGGGACCCTAAGGTCCACAGGTCCCGATTTGAGAAATACTGACCCAAGAACCAAAGTCTCAGTCTAGGAAAATGTCTTTTGTTGTCAATTATCACTGCAAAAGGGAGGTATTGCCTTGACAAAAGGTAATAGCATTTTTTTTCCTTAAAAATAACTCCCATGTAAGGAGAGTTTACCACGTGCCAGACATAATTCTTAATATTTTATGTGTAGGAAATCATTTCTTAGATTTAATCATCAAAACGAAAGCATGCAAACATTTTCATCTTTTGAAAATTATCATAGGATGCATTTCTACTTTACAGAGTGTCTGTAACTATATTAAGTATTATATAATATATTATATACGTATATTATATATAATATACGTATATAATATCTATAATATCTATAACTATATATAATGTTGTCAAGGACATCTTCAATCTGTAAAACAAATATATGTACGTAAATATATAATTATTATCTATATAAACATATAATGATTATCTATACTATCTTCTAGACTTTATGGAGACCCTGTGTTTTCACAGATCGGTCTCCTTCACTCCATGGTGAGCACTGGAAGTTAGAGATTTGGTATTTTCTTCATATTTGCATCCTCAGGGAGTACTTAGGTGATTATCTCAGTTTCCTCAGCGTAACATGGGACCCACTGGATAGACATAAATTAAATGAGATAATTCAAGTAAAGCAATGAACATAACACCTGACACATGGTCAGCTTTCAATAAATAGTGACCATTATTGTTCTTAGCAATATTGTTGTTGTTATTGTTATTAAGCCTGTGGTTTTTTGAACAAGGGATTTACAGAGTGAGGGAGGGATGGCTGAATGAATAGATGATGGTGGATGGATAATGAGTGAAAGGATGAGAAGATGAAGGATGGTGATGATGTATAGAGAATGGACAGATGATAGCCTTGGATGGATGGATGGATGGATGGTTGGAAGTGCTATCCTCTCCTTTCATAAGTAAGGATAGAAGAAGGGAAGCAAGAGAATGGCAGGAAGATCAAAAGGTCTCGGTGACTGGAGATGAGACTCAAAGTCCACTTACCACCCAAACTTTGACCACAGCCCAATTCTCAACGACGCCCTGTAATGTAGCCTCCCACTGGCTGCCTGTAGGCCGACTTGAGGTTGTGTCCCTGGAATAAGTAGAGACTTCCTTTAGAGCACAGAGGACCAGGTACTGGTCCAGAGAACTGCCCTTGGCCAGAAAGGCTCCCTCAGAGCCTCGGGAGCCCCCCAGTTCACCAACCATGAAGTTGCTCCTTGGGGAAGAGAAGCCCTGAGCTCCTCTTCCACTGACAAGGAAGAGTGAATATCACTGTAGCCTGAGGTCCTCAGAAACAAGCACCCCAGTGCTGCCCCACTGGCCCTAGCCTCAGACACACCCTAGAGAAGTCGCAGGGAATAATCCCCACTCAGTTGCCCAAGCTGGATTACAGGAGGAATGAGGAACAAGGTGAGCCCCCAGGAGATGGCTTGGAGGGGGGCCCAGAATCCTGGAGCATCGCACCAGCAGGGACTCAGGGATCCTCCAGGCCACCCCACCCATTGGACACATGGAGACAAAGAGATGAGAGAGGCCGACGGTTCCCAAGGTGCCCCCCAGGTCAATCAACGGCAGAGTCTGGGGTTTATCCCCCTCCTCAATGCCGAGGGGTCCTGTTATCTATTCCTTGGCTGAGTACGTGGCACCAGATGGCTGGGCACAGTTTCCTGAGGGCTTGTTTATATTTGGAAACTGGTGCTCCTTTCACTACAATTCCCATAATGTTCCAGGTGAGTCATTATCCAGGGTTCCTAGAGGCCAACCGCCCCCCCTCTCCCAGGTCTGTGGCTGATGGAAGGAGGTGGGATGAGTCCTTTGTCCTGTGAGAGCCCTTGGTTGTTATTCTAGAGACTCTGGCCTGAGAAGGGAGTGAGGATGGCATAGCAGTTCCTCAGGAGCTGCATGCGAGGCAGTGCCCAGTGGAAATGAGCTCACACCCGAGAAGCCCTGTCCCTTAGTGGCAGAGCCAGGGTGCCTGAGGTTGGAATCCCAGCCCCTCCCCTTACCAGCAGTGTGGCCTGCAGCAAGACACCTCCATCCTGCCCACATCACATGGCTGGATACAGAAGGATGGAGCAAGGCCTGCAAGAAAAGAGGAAAATTGGGCGTGTATTTCAGGTCCTAGAAGCTAAGGGAAGAGAGTTTTCAAAGAATGCAGGAATTTTAAATGGCAGATTGAAGGCTGATTTACTCTGCTTCATATGCCCAAAGCCTACTAAAAACAACAATGAATTTGGAAGAGGGAGAAAAAAAAAAGAGCAAGACCTCCATCTTTTTTTTTTTCTGCTATTAAAAAAATTGAGATGTAATTGGCATATAACATTATGTTAATTTCAGGTATACAACATGATTCAATATTTGTATACACTGTGAAATGAACTTTTAAGATTTACTCTTAGCCACTTTCAAATATGCAATACAATATTATTGACTATAATCATCATGCTTTACTTTATATCCCCATGACTTATTTATTTTATAACTGGAAGTTTGTACTTCTTGACCCCTTTCATTCACTTCACCCACACCCAAGCCCCCTCCTCTCTGGAAACTACCACTCTGTATCTATGAGTTTTGTTTTGTTTGATTTTTTGTGTTTTAGATTCCACATATAAGTGAAGTCATGTAGTATTTGTCTTTCTCTCTGACTTATTTCACTTAGCATAATGTCCTCAAGTTCCATCCATGTTGTTGCAAATAGCAAGATTTCATTTTTTTAAAATGACTGAGTAGTATTCCATTGTGTGTGTGTGTATATATATATATATGTATATATATATATATACCACATCTTCTTTATCCATTCATCTACTGATTGACACTTAGGTTGCTTCCATATCTTGGCTGTTGTAATAGTGCTGCAATGAACATAGACGTGCCTGTATCTTTTCAAACTAGTGTTTTCCTTTTCTTTAGATAAATATCCAGAAGTGTAATAGCTGTATCATACAGTAGTTCTATTTTTAATTTCTTGAGGAGTCTCCATACTGCTTTCCATAGTGGCTACACCAATTTACATTCCCAGCAACAGTGCACAAGGATTCCCTTTTCTCCACACCTTTGCCAACACTTGTTATTTTTTTGTCTTTTTGATAATAGCCATTCTAACAGGTGTGAAGTGATAAATCATTGGGGTTTTAATTTGCATTTCCCCAATGATTACTGATGTTGAGCATTTTTTCATGTGCCTGTTGGCCATCTGTATGTCTTCTTTGAAAAATATCTATTCAGATCATCTGCCTATTTTTTAATCGGATTGTTTGGATTTGTTTTTTTTGTTTGTTTTGCTATTGAGTCGTATTTGTTCTTTATAGATTTTGTATATTAACCCCTTATTTGATATATAATTAGCAAATAATGTCTCCCGTTCAGTAGGTTCCCTTTTCATTTTGTTGATGGTTTCCTTTGCTGTGCACCTCCTTCTTTTATTAAACCAGAAAGTATACCTGCTGAATGCTATAAAATATGATCTCAAACAAGAGAGGAAACAGAGGTCCAAGGAGGAAGTGATTGTCTCTCCAGATGGCACAGTTGAGAGGTCTGCTCAGTGGATGACAGGGTCTGGGCTGGGTACAGACCATGGAGGCATCAGAGGCTTCAGATCCAGCTCAATACCACGGGACTGTGCGGGGGTGGGGAGGGAGCTTGCTGACTCAGCATCTCTCCCTGCCCAGCACAAAACACCTCCCAGCATGCGGAGACTGCTGGGGTGAGATGGAGAAGGAGGAAGAAGCTGCAGATTGCAACTCTGGAGCTTGGCAGCCCAGAGGCTTTTCCTGAGAGCCTGGGAACCCTGAGGGCTGAGACTGGGGGACGATGTGCTCCTGGAAAAGGAAATGAAAGGTTTAGTAGGAGTGTGTTGGAGGGCTTCCCCGGTGGCGCAGTGGTTGAGAATCTGCCTGCCAATAGCAGGGGACACGGATTCGAGCCCTGGTCTGGGAGGATCCCACATGCCGCGGAGCAACTAGGCCCGTGAGCCACAACTATTGAGCCTGCGCGTCTGGAGCCTGTGCTCCGCAACAAGAGAGGCCGCGATAGTGAGAGGCCCGCGCACCGCGATGAAGAGTGGCTCCTGCTTGCCACAACTAGAGAAAGCTCTCGCACAGAAACGAAGACCCAACACAGTCAAAAATAAATATAAAAATAAATAAATAAATAGAATTTATTAAAAAAAAAAAAGAGTGTGTTGGAGAACACACACCCTCATCACTCCCAGACTACCTACCCTGTTTCTTTCAACATCATCCTTCAACAAACTGCCAGCCTGTTCCAAGGTGAATAATAATCACAAAGGAACATCACAGGACTGGGGGAAAAAAAAGAGGAAATGGAGATAAGCAAAAGGCAAAGGAGACTACAGCACAAGAGGAGTTATTTAACAAACAAAAACAGAGGAAGAATTCAGGCACAGCTCTCCATGGACTCGGATTCGAGGCAGTCCGACCTATCTGAATGAGCTAAGATGTCAAGGTTTTTAAAGAGATTGTAAAGCAGCAGACAGGAAGAGAGTGAGTTGGCGGCCCTCAGGGAAAAAGTGGAAGCAACAAGGACAGACATTTAGAAATTAAAAAGACATATTGAAAAGAAGAAAAACAATTCAGAATAAACAGAAACCTAGACCTGAGAAAGGGCACACAGCAAAATACACAAAAATAAATAGAAAAGAACAAACATATAGAGTATATTAGTTTCCTAGGGCTGCTGTATCAAACTACCACCAATGGAGTGTCTTAACAAAAACGTATTCTCCCACAGTTCTGGAGACTAGAAGTCCGAAATCCAGGTGTGAGAAGGATTGGCTCCTTCTGTGGGCTCTGAGGGATAATCTGTGCCACAGCTGTCCCCTAGCTCCTGGGGACAGCTGGCCAACCTTGGCATCTTTGGTTTGTGGCTGTATCATGCTCCAATCTCAGCCCCCATCATCACATGTTGGTCTTCTCTCTGTGTCTCTCCTCTTCTTATAAGGACACCAGTCCTATTGCCGGAAGGGTCCACTCTAATCCAGCATGTCCTCATCTTAATTCATTTCATCTGCAACAACCCTATTTCTCAACAAGTTCACATTCTGAGGTATTGGGGGCAAGGACTTCAACATATCTTTTTGAGGGGATACAACTCAGCCCATAACAAATAGTTATAGGAAAGACTAAAAGACGTGGAGGACAGACCCAAGAGATAAAACATTTGCACAGTTAGTGTTCCTAAAAAGAAAACTAGAACAAATGGAACGATGATGAGAAATATTCTGACAACAGGGCAAAACTTTCCTGAAATAAAGATTTGAATGTGGAGATACAAAATTGATTCAAGACCATCAGCATCAAGCATGATATTCTAATAAAACTACTGAACGTCAAGGCTAAAGAATCATATGGGCATCAAGGTACAAATCTCAAGTCATAGGAATGGGGGAAATCCAGCTGGCTGCAGACGTCTCTGTACATGTTCTGTGCCAGGGTCAGGGGCCACCATCTGCAAAGTCCTGAAGAACAGAAATTGTGACCCAAGGGATTTATACCCAGATAAACTGCCTTCAAAGAAAGGCCACAAACAGACATTCCCAAACATCCAAGAACCTAGAGAATGATTCCCTGTTAGTCCTTCTTGAAACATGCAAACTACCAGGCAATGAAATCTAGTCAACAAGGGGATTTATCAAAATAAATGGCTCAGAATGGAGAAGCCAGGGTAAGCACATTGGTGATCAACACTGAATCCATTTAAATATAAAAATAAAAAATCAACTATAGTTCAATAAAAAAAAAAGAAAAATCTTTGTGAATTTGGAGTATAGGACACAGTGCAAATGTTGTAAACATCAACAATAAAATGATAATATTAATAGGACTAACAAGAATTGGGAGTTGGAGGAGAGATGGCGGGAAGAAGTGTGAATGCATTAATTTCTTCATTTTTTCACAGCAAGAATCAATAGATATTTGGGATAAAGTTGGAAAATGTCATTTTTAAAATAACATGATTATTCTAATCTCATAATTAATATTTTATACATTATTTTTATTCATTTTAAAATGCCTTATAGGAACTAATGTCACTTGTGGTAAAAGAGCATTTACCTGAAATTTAGCAATTTATTCCATTTCAATTTTCTGATCTATTTTAGGCTTTTTATTTGGAAATAATTTTAGACTGAAAAGTTGCTAAGTGTCCCCCATATACCCTTTCCCCAGCTTCTCCTAATGTTAACATCTTGCATAACCACGCCACATTTGTCCACACTAAGACACCGATGTTGAAACAATGTTATTAACTAAAGTACAGACTTTATTCAGGTTTCACCAATTTTCCCACTAACTGCCTTTTTCTGTTCCAGGATCCAGTCCAGGGTAGCACACTACATTTAGTTGTCCCGTGTCTCCTTAGTCTCCTCCCATCTGTGACAGTTTCTCAGTCTTTCTCTGTCTTTCACAAACGACACTTTTGAAGAGTCGTGGTCAGGCATTTCGTACAACGTCCCTCAGTTTGGGTTTGTCTGATGTTTCCTCTGGACTAGATCGAGACTACAGATTTCGGGGAGGAATACCAAAAGAGTAAAAATGCCCTTCTCATATCATATCAGAAAGTACATGAAATTAACATGACATTACTGGTGACATTAACCTTGATCACTTGGTTTCACTTGGTTGAGGTGGGGTCTGCCAGTTTCCTCTGTGAAAAGAACCTGTTTTTCCCCTTCCATACTCCACTGGACAGAAGTGAGTCACTAAGACCAGCCCTTATTCAAGGGGAGAGGAATTAATCTCCACTTCCTAGAGGGAAAAGTATGAAAGAATTTGTGAACATATATTAAAACCACCACAGCAATGAATAAATATTTTTGGAGAGATACTTTGGGGACATTAATCAGTGGATCTTGCCTGTTGAATTATTACTCTTGTGTTCAAATGATGATTTTCTATTGCCCTCATTCCTTCTAAGTTTATTATTTGGAATTCTCTACAAGGAATATTTGTCCCTTCCATTTATTTATTTAGCTAATCATTTGTTTATGGCAGTATGGGCTAATGAATGTTTATTTTATTCTTTGGGTTATAACCAATACTATCATCTGTTTTGTTATCTAAATTATTCCAGCCTTGGCCATTGAGAGCTTTATCAGGTTGGCTCCAGTGGGTTTTGTTTTTTTTTTTTCCCCACTGAATAGACTTTATATTTTAGAGCAGTTTTAGATTTACCTAAAAATTGAGTGGAAAATACAGAAAGTTCCCCTCCTTCACCCCTCCACACATACAGTTTCCTCTATTGCTAATATCTTGCATCCGTGTGGTTAATTTGTTACAACTGATGAGCCAATATTGGCACATTATTATTAACTGAAGTCCATAGCTCACCTTAGGGCTCACTCTTTGTGTTGTACATTTTACGGGCTTTGACAAATGTATAATGGCATGTATCCACCAGTGTGGTATTATGCAGAGTAGTTTCACTGCCCTAAAAACCCCCTGTGTCATGTCTATTCATCCCCCACCCTTGAACCCTAGGCAACCACTGATCTTTTTATTGTCTCCCTAGGTTTGCCTCTTCCAGAATGTCTCATAGTTGGAATCATATAGTAAGTAGCCTTTTCGGCTTGGCCTCTCTCTCTTAGCAATATGCATTTAAGGTTCCTGCATGTCTCTGTGGCTTGATAGCTAATCTCTTTTTATCCTTGAGTAATATTCCATTGTATAGACATACGACATTTTGTTTACCGACCCACCTATCAATTCACCTATTGGAACATCTTGGTTGCTTCCAAGTTTTGGCAATTGTCAGTAAAGCTGCTATGAACATTCATATGCAGGTTTTGTATGGACATAGTTTTCAAATAAATTGGGTAAATGCTTAGGAGCACAGTTGCTAGATTGTGGTAAAACTATGTTTAGCTTTGTAAGAAACTGCCAAATTGTCTTCCAAAATGGTTGTAACATTTTGCATTTTTACCGGCAGGGTATGACTGTTCCGGCGGCTCCACATCTTCACTTGCACTTGGTGTTGTTGGTGTTCTAGATTTTAGCTTTTCTAATAGGTGTGTGGTGGTAATTCAGTGTTGTTTTAATTTGCAGTTCCCTAATGACTTATGATGTTGTATAGCCTCCTGTGTCATTTGACAGGCCTCCACTTTTTTTTTTTTAATGTAAGCACTTTCTTACTTCTTTCTGGCAGTACAAGATGCTCCAGGCTCATCTTACATTTTTTTCTAGAATTCAGTCCCAGAATCAGCCATTTCTCCAGGGAGTCCTGGTTCTTTTTATTAGAGAATGGTATTTAGAAATCAAGATCTGAGTGCTAGGTGTGATTATTGTTACTGGAGTGTCACTGCTTCCAGGTCCTCTCAGCAGACAGAGCTAGGAAATGCATGTATACACACATAACTATATTTATTTCTGCATTTACTTGTATATTTCTTATAATAAACATGAGTTCATACTGACATCTTGACTGTAATCCACCATTATAGCATTCATTCTAGCCTTCCCCCTTACTTATTTGTAATGTCTTTCTTTAACAGTGAAAAAGCTGGCTCTCATTATCTAGAATATATATATATATGTATATGTGTATGTATGTATGTATGTATATACAGCCCTAGTACAGAGAACGGATAACCTGGAGGGTGAGAGTATAGTGTCTGTGTACCGTGTTTCCTCTTTAGGTTTACAGTATTGAGTCAAAAAACTGTTTTCAGAGTTACTTAGGTCAACTCCTTTTCCCCCACTAAACTTGTTTTTATACTATTTTACACTATTAGAGTCAAGTAAAATTAAATGCAATACTTTTTATTTTAAAATAGGATTTTTGTTATCCCATATTATTATAGTACTTCTCTCTATTTTTTATTATCTCTCTGTCCATCCTTCTCTCCATAAGTATGCATAAAGCAATGCCTGGAATTGTATTAACCAAGTGTTAATAACAGTTGCTTCTGGGTGATGGGATTTAGGGTAATTTTTAACGTTATTCAGGTCCATATTTTGCAACTCATTTTTATAATAAGCATACATATTATTTTTTACAGAAAACTAGGAATTGTTCTCTAAAATCAAGGAAGAAATGGTAAACAGGTGGAACACTGCTGAGGGGTAAAATCCCTAGTGGATGTAGTAGCTAGGAGATCATTTGGGGGCCTGATGGGAGCCATCACTTTGGAAGAGTGAGGGAAGGCAGCCAGAATGGAAAGGTAGAGGAATAAATGGAAGGCGTGGACAAGGCAAGCAATGAAGTTGAGTGCTTTCTGGTGCGTACGTAGCATGCCTGGGAAGAACGCGGAGCTTGTCCAAACATATTCCTGGGTCCCACCCCCAGGGCTTTAAGTCAGCAGGTCTTGGGTGGAGCAGACAACTTGCTTTTCCACCAAACTCCCAGGTGATGCTGACGCTGCCGGTCCTTACACTAAACTGAGCTGCGCTGAGTTAGGCGAGTCTTTTGAGAAGATTGATTGGCTGTGAGGGAGACAGGAGAGGACACGAGGGAAGTTGCTTTGTTTGGATTATTTTTGTTGTTGGTATCTGTTTGTTTTTTATGTGCTCCTAGTCATATATAAACAACAACAAAAATAGACAATTACAAAAAGAAATAGAGAAATCAATAATCTTAGTGAGAGTTTTTTTTTAATACTTCTTTATTGGAGTATAATTGCTTCACAATGCTGTGCTAGCATCTGCTGTACAACAAAGTGAGTCAGCCATATGCATACATGTGTCCCCATATCCCCTCCCTCTTGAGCCTCCCCGCCACCCTCCCTATCCCTCCCCTCTAGGTCATCGCAAAGCACCGAGCTGATCTCCCTGTGCTATGCTGCTGCTTCTTAGTGGGAGATTTTAACACACTTTCTTCAGTAACTTTAGAGCAAGGTGGTAAAAAAAAAAAATCAATAAGTATGTAGATGATATGAATAACCTAATTAACAGGCAATGCCTGATGTATATAGAGAAATACATCAAATAATGACAGAATTATTTTCAAAGGCACATGGAATTTGCCAAAAGATTCTACCGGGCCATAAAAGAAGTTTCAAAAAATTTCCGAAGATTGAAATAATACAGAGTACAGGCTGGTCTTTGACCATTGTGAAATCAATTATGATGATAATTGCAACATTTTCAAATGTTCAGAAGTTATGCAGTACACTTCTATTTTCTTAACCCTTTATTTAGAAATAATGTCAAATTTACAAAAAAGTTGTAAAAATAAAAATAATACAATGAACATGTATATTCCCTTCACTCAAATCCACTTATTGTAAGCATTTAACGCCATTGCTTTATCACCCCTCCCTCCCAGGCCCCCCATGTCCTGACCCCAGCACACACACAATTTTTTCCAAGCTCTCAGCTGAGAACAGTACCAACTTACTGTGGTGCTCTAAGGACAATGGTGCTTCAACGACAAAGGACGACGCTGCCTGAAAAAGTTTCAGAGTTACACCCCCTACCGGACTCTTAATCTCCCTCTCCACCCTGTTGCGATGGTTACGAAATTCCTGAGCCCACCTGGGCAACGCCCACCTGGGCAACAGGACCTGTCCCAAATAAGGAAAGGCATATGCCCTGTCCCACTCCCACCCTATAGAAGGAAGGTATATGCGCCTCGACCAATCAGTAAATGAAATTTTCACCTCAGACCATTCCTTTGTTTTCTGGCTATAAAAACTGATCAGTAGCACATGTTCGGGCTCGACTCTCCTAGACTACTAGGAAGTTGGCCCACTGTTCTAGCAGCGACCCTTCCCTCTAATAAATTCTATCTTCTTTACATTCTGCCTTATGTCTGGAAGTTCCTTTCCAACCCGCGTTCGGACCACCACTCTTACCAGCCACATGAATGAGTTCCTTGGAAGTGGATTCTCCAAACTCCCATGAGCTGCCCCATCTGATGCTGAATGGAGCAGAGCCAAGCCTTGCCCCAAATCACAGATTTGTGAGTTAAACAAATGTTGTTTTAAGCCAGTGAGTTTTGGGGTGTTTGGTATGCAGCAGTAGGAACTGGACTAGATATTTCAGGGCTTGGGAGATGAGTGGTCCAGAGATACATTAGGGCATTGTGGGTATTAGGAGGCTCCTGTATTTTCAGTGGGAACAACCTGCTGTAGGGGGTGATTTCCTCCTTCTGTCCTGGTGCGGGTAAAGAGAAAGCTGAGAATCAACTCATCTAGGGTCGCAATTTTGCAGGTGGGTGCAAAACACAGATGGAAAAGTGTGATTCAGGAACTGGCCAGAGGGTCACTGAAATGGTGGACCACCATGGATTCTAAGCTGGATGCAGAAGAAAGAGGAGGTGGAAGGTGGTTGCCAGAAAGGGAGTAAATAAAAAGGTATAATGGTTCGTTTAGTGTGTCAACTTGCCTGGATCATGGGGTGCCCAGATATTTGACTAAACGTTATTTCTGCGTGTGTGTCTGTGAGGGCGTTTCTGGATGGAATTAGCATTTGAATCAAGGAATTCAGTAAAGCAGTTTGCCCTCCCCAGTGTGGCAATCCCCAGCATCCAATCCGTTGAGAGCCTGAATAGAACAAAAAGGCAAAGGAAGTGAGGCAGGACATAGACGGGCCCCAGGCTGAACAGCTGGAGTTGTCCCCTGCGGACACAGACTCTAAGATGAAGAGGAGGAGGAGCTAAGCCCTGCCCAGATGAGAGACCACACATTTCTCATTCTCGAGGTCAGGAAGACCTTCCCGACCGCACAGGTGCAGAAAGGCTCCTCAGAGGTCAAAGGGAGGGGGCGTCACCCCATAGTAGGTGATGTCAACCTACCCATAGGCCTGTTCGCTAGAATCCATCTTGGCTAAGAGATGGGTGCGAACACATGGGAGGACCCTGAGATAAACCAAACGTGGGGGGCTTCCCTGGTGGCGCAGTGGTTGGGAGTCTGCCTGCCGGTGCAGGGGACACGGGTTCGAGCCCCGGTCTGGGAGGATCCCACATGCCGCTGAGCGGCTGGGCCCGTGAGCCACAACTACTGAGCCTGCGCGTCTGGAGCCTGTGCTCCGCAACAAGAGAGGCCGCGATAGTGAGAGGCCCGCACACCGCGATGAGGAGTGGCCCCCACTTGCCGCAACTGGAGAGGGCCCTCTCACAGAGGCAAGGACCCAACACAGCCAAAAATAAATGGATAAATAAATAAAAATTTAAAATAATACAGACATACATTAAAAAAAAAAAAAAGTGTGAATTAAAAAAAAAAAAAAAAAACCAAACAGGGACACAGAACCAAGCAAAGTAAGATGATTGGCCAAAGGAAACCCGGAAGAAATGCCCCATATAAGTGATTCAAACCACCATGAAGGCGTGACTCTCTCTCTAAGCCCACCTGTATGTCTATCCACAGGTACTCATTTTCCTCCTAATGAACACTTTACTTGTTTCACTACTTTCCGTCTTTGTGGGAATTCATTTCTGCAGCCGTACGGGCCAGGGCCTTGTCACTGGCCACTGTTCCCAGGTGGTCTAGTGGCTGGGACTCAGCGCTCTCACTGCTGTGGCCTGACTTCAGTCTCTGGCCGGGGCACCGAAATCCTGCTTCAAGCCGCTGCAGGCTGAGGCCACCCAAGGCCAGAAGGACTCATTCAGCCTTTCCTGTCTGATTGCTCAGCTGGGACCCCGATCTTCTCCTGCCCTCAGCGCTCCTGGTTCTCAGGGCTTCAAACTTGGACTGAATTACCATTGACTTTCTTGGGTTTCCAGCTCGCAGATGACGTATCATGGGACTTCTCGGCCCCCATAATCGCACGAGTCAATTTCTTATAATAAATCTATCATCTATCTATCTATCTATCTATCATCTATCTATCTATCTATCATCTCCTATTAGTTCTATCCAGAGAACCCTGACTAATGCTAGGAGTCAGGGCATTCAAGACCCCAGTGAAGCTGACAGATGGTTGTAACTGGAGTACGGCCATTATCAGGGAAGATGAGACCAGGAAGCCTGGGTCTCTACTGAGAAGCTGCAGGAGCAGCCCTGGCCGTAGGGCAGGGCAGTTTTAGGTCTGATGAGGACTTTCCCTTACTGGCTACTGCTGATTGTCTCTCAGATGTCAACCTTCCCTTGCTTCATCACCAGGTACAGACACCCTTCTCTGCGCCCCGCTGGGTTCTGTCTCCTCTTTGTCAAGAGCCCTGCTCACACTGAATTCTCTTTGTTTCTTCCCCCTCTGCCTCCCTGAGGGCTGGCTCTGTGCTTTGTTCACCCCTGCATCCCCAGCACCTGGTCTGGCACATTCTGAGGCCCAGAAAATGTTTGCTAAATGAACCAATCCTTGAAGGCAGGACTGATGGATGGAGAGTCCAAAGGGACTCTGACAATGGACGAAGTCCCATACCCTCTCAGGCTCATTCTTTCTGCCCCACTTTCCAGAAGGTAAATGGGAAGCCAGAGAGGTCAGAGGCCTGCCCAGGTCACACAGCAGAGCAGGCCCGGTGACTGAAGCTGCAGCAGAAAAAAGATCAAGGGCGAGGTGGTGGTGGTGGAGGGAAACAGCTGGAAGGAAGCCCCTAAATCCCTGTTCTGCAATGTTTCAGCACCTCACTGGACCGGGACAGACACCCCCCTCTTCTCACATCTTCCTCCCTTCACTGGCTGGCTTCAGGGAGCCGCCCAGCCCAGGGGCCAGGGGTGACTGCCCCAGAGCATTTGGCAGCCTGTTGACTTAATCCTTGCCTGCGGCGGGGAGGGTGGGGAGCGGGGGCGGGGAAGGGCCCAGCTGTATCTCAGCGCCCACCGCCCCCCTCCGCTCCCCAGCAAGTAAAAGGAAAAGGACAATTAAAAGGAAACCCAGAGGTGGGAAGGCCGTTTTCCACGCCAGGCTTGGGGCTTCCCTGGGAGGAGGAGGTGCCCTAAGGAAATCCCGTTAAATGGATGTTTATTTTAATGGGAGCTGAAGGGAGAGGGGCTGAGACCAATCCTGGGGGTGGGAGGAGGAAGGGAGGGGAAAAGATGCAGGGTCTGTGCTCACAGACGGGCCTTTGTGAGCTTCCTGAAGGCTGCCCATTGAATAAGTGGCCAACATACAAGAGGCAGACAGCAAAGCCAGAGGCGCTGGTGCTGAGGCAGGCATCTGGGTTGGGGGGTGGGGGTGGGGCATGGAGATGTGGGGACGAGGTGGGACTTATTCCTTCCTTCCTTCACCTCCAACATCCCTTGGGTCCTGATGACACCTTGACTCCATGCTAGGGGTTGGGTAAATAATGGCCCATCAGCCCTGCTCCCTGCTGCAAGTAACAGGGGAGACGCAGAGCTAGGTGGTCTGTGGTAATGTTGGTGGGGCAGCCAGAAGCACAGGGTATTTGGGAGCATGGGGAGGCCCAGGGGGCACAGGGAAGATAGACTTCCCAGGGTTGTCCCACCGTTCGGGACCCAGGGTCTTGCGGAAGGGGTACTCTGAGGCTTGTCCTCACCTCCAGGTGATGACCTGGTGGAGAACCACTTTCTCGGTGCCTGGAAACCTAGCTGGCTATTTGGAGCCCCTCCCCCAGCTCCTCTGCTCATGGGGTCCCTGTCATCCTTGATGGAGCTGGAGACCTTCCTGATGACTGGTCAGCTCCTAACATTCTTCTGGGCAGGGTTCACTTCCGTCCCTCCTACTCACTTCCTCATTCAGTTCACAACTCTTCACTGAGACACGATGGGGTGTTCAGATTCCAAGACGAAATGCTTCATTCATTTGCTCATTCATTCATTCATTCATTCACTCCACAAATCTACATGGGGCATCTCCTCCGTGCCAGGCACCGCCCTGGTGCTGGAATTTGCAGTGAACAAAAACAATTAAAAATCCTTGTCCTCGTGGAACATCTTGTGGATAGAGATGAGAAAGAAATGAGTAAACTACATAGAACGTCAGATCCGGACGGTGCCGTGGAGAAAACAAGGCCAGGGTGGAGGTGGCATAACTGCTGCAGTAGCCACAATGTTCCTCCTCGTTCTAACGCTGAGAGGAGCATCTGGGCCCGGCTCGGAGCTGAGATCTCCAGACCATCCCATTCCAACCTCACCGCTGGCCTGTGAGTCAGTTCTGGGATTATCCCAACTTTGGGAGTGACCATATGGAGGCCCCCGGAGAGAGTGCCGTATGTGCCAACAGTGACAAGCTGGTCCGAGAGGGGTCATGCCTCAGTCCCCACCCTCGAGGGCTGCTTGGGGGCCCCAGCCACGAGCTCCTGCTTTGGCTCAGGCCCAGGAGGCTTCAGTGATCAGAGGCCTTGTTAAGCATGTGGCTCTCGTCTGGGGACACCCCCACCCCCACTGACCACGTCATCAGTCCTCTTGGGGCTCCCACCTGCCCCTGGTCAGTAGCCAGGGAAGCAGTGGGGTCAGGAGAGAGGGTGATGGATGGAAGTCAAGAGGCCTGGGTTCCAGCCCTGCCCACCCCCGGCCTCACCTGCCTGGTTAATTCGAGGTCCCTTTCCCGCTCTCTCTGTCTCTCTCCTAGTCTATGGAAGGAAGGAGATTGGCTGAGATAATCCCTGAGGCCCTGCAGGGTCTACAGCTCAGTTTCCTCAGCCGGATGGGATGCTCTCACCTTGACCACACCCTTGGACAGGATGGGACAGCCTCTCCTGTGACTGCAGATTCAGGGGGAGCTCGTGACTCTGGCAGGTGGGGAGGGGGGGAAGCTGGCTTGCTATCCTTTCAGGTTATCTCCATTTGTGAAATGGTATGTGTATTACCAATTAAAACACAAACAAAAAACCCCGAACTTTAAATGTAAGCCTTTCTACGTTTCCTCCTCTTCCAGGAAGCGCAGTCCGTTCAGCAAAGTAAAGGCTCTTGACTTATCCCTGGGGCTGCCTTGCTGGTGACGACATCTCAGGGCCTGGCGCATCATAGCAGGAGCTCCTACTGACACCCTCTGCATTCGTTCCTGTGAACAGGGGTGCGCCGGCCTCCCCCATGTGCACACCTGCTGGATTCAGGCCCCTGGTGCACAGACGCCCTACTTGATTGATCTCAGAAACCCCCTCCCCACTCCCACCCACTCATACACACAGACAGACAGACACACAGACACACAGACAGACACACAGACATACACGCAGACAAACACAGATACGCGCAGACACAGACACACGTGCTCCCAACGCCCTCTGGGGTGCTTTACCCATCCCTTAGTCAGTGATTAAGACATATTTGCTAAATAATAAATGAGCGCAAACTCTCAGATCCAGGAAACCAGAGAGCCGGGCTGGGCCCAGCCTGTCTGCAGTTTCTCCGGCCTTCCAAGCTGCCTGCAGTCTGTTCAGCGGGAGAAACCGCTGAGCTGGTCTGTCTCACTGGGGCTGGTCTTAACGTTTCTTTTGTAATTTTTGAGACCAGGAGAGCTGGCACCGGTCGGGGTTACCCAGGGAAGAAGAGAAAATGAAAGGAGAGCTGTGTCCCTGGAGGGGCTTCTGGAAGCAAGGCTCTGGCCCTGCCTGGGGATGCCCCTGACTGCCGAGCTCCCACTGCCTCTAATGGACTGCCCATCCCCACGTCTGGCAGGGCGTGCGAGCACGGAGGGTCCGGAGTAGTCAGTCCACATGTGCTGAGGCGCACAAGCCTTCAATCATGTCTTCTGTGGTCTGATCCACCCAACCTAACTGGCTGCTCCCCCGCTGAACTTGAACTTGACTCTCTCCAGATGTAATGCAGTCCACAGGGAGCCATGGTCAGCCCACATGTGTCCTGTCTGGAGTTGTCCTGGGGCACCTCTAGGGAGTCTGGTCTCAGGATCCCTGGAGGAGTGAACTGGTTCCAGCTGATCTGGGTGTCTGGTATGTGGTAGGGGGTGGAGAGTGAACTGAGCATCAAATGGGGCTGAGCTGGCTTGTTGAAGGCAAGGCCCAGTTCTGGCCCCAAAGAGCATCCCTTGCCTGCATCAGAACCCCAAGGGCACTGCTGCCCCCAGGGGCAGGTGGAAGGTTCAAGAAGGAAGTTGTAGACACCGAGGCTCCAAACCCAGGCCCTGATGCTCCCTGATGGGGAGCAGGAGAGCGGGGAGGGGGATGGAGGGGGTACATCTAAGACAGAATTCTACCCCATTCTGGAAGGCCCTTTACGAATTATCTTGTCTAGTGGTTCACGATTTGCGATTTTGTGTACCCTGTTAAGAATTACAAAAATAAAGGGTGGTTGTCTGACAAAATTACCATTACCAGCCCTTATTTTATAAAAGAAATGGTACTCTTTAATGCCAAAAATGTAAGAGGAAGGTGGTATGATTTCAAGATAACGGGCAGTTCTTTACACAGAAAGCACTGGGCTTTTTGGAAATCTCAATATACAGTGCTTTTTTTTTCTTCCTTGGTGATAAAAACCTCCTTATTGACTAGCTGCTGTGAGCAGAACAGTGTTTGGAACAACGTGGAAACTGAGGCCCAGAAAGAAGTGACATGTTTGGGTCCCGTGGTGAGTGAGGGGCAGAGTGGACCCCGAGTCCAGGGCTCTTTCCACAGCACTGGTTCCTGGGAGTGACTGGGGCTCCAAAGTCCTGCATGGGTGGGGGTCTGCTCCCTGCTGGAGGCCCGGTGGGGCGACTGTTCCCAGAGCCCCGGGGGACAGGTAGCACAGAGCCCACCTCTCCCAGCCTCCCACGGTCCCCCGGGGCCGGCTCCAGAGCCCACTCCAGGCTGTAGCTTCAAGTTTTGCGTCCGGCTCAACTGCCAGCAGTTCCCTCTGGGAACACTCTGTGCCCTTGGCTGCCAGCTTTCCTGGCATGACGCGTCTCCAGTGCCAGGAGGGAGGGGGCCACATGTTCCCCATATGCCACCAGGGTGGGACTTTTGCACTGAACAGCTGAGCTGCCTTCTCCTCCTCCTCCCCCTAGCAGACTTCCCTGCCTCTCTTCTCTTTGTCTTCCTCAAAGGACCTCCCACTTCCGACCAAGGAGGAGACAAAATGGGATGTTTCAGCATTTGCAGGGCCTGCAGTCTTTCCAAAGCATGGCCACCCACGTTGGTTTCAACGAAACAAATATACATACCTTGAAATCAAACAGGTGCCTACCCAGTGCCAGGATCTGCAGGGACAGGTAAAGGTGAGCTACTTAGAGGATGATCATCCCTCCATTTCTGCATCCATTCTCCACCCTGTCATCCATCCATCCATCCATCCATCCATCCAACTCTCTATTTCTCCATTCATCCCTCCCTCCCTTCCTCTGTCCTTCCTCCTTTCATCTCTCTCTCTCTACCTCTCCATCCCTTCCTCAGCCCCCCTCTACCTTTCCATCTCTTCATCTATCAATTTCTCTCTTTCTCCATCGTTCTCTTTATCCTTCCCTCATTCGTCCACTCAAACTCTCCCCCTTATCCCTTCTTCCAGCCAATTAGTCATCTTTCCCTCTCTCCCTCCATCCCATCACCCATCCAACCATCCATGCCTCCACCTACCCACCCATCCAGTCATCCATCTAGTCATCCATCCATCCATCCACCTCTCCATCCCTCCATTCTTCCATCCGCTTTCCACCCTTCCATCCCTTCAACCATTCATCTCTCCAGTCCTCCACTCATCCCTTTATCCCTCCCTCCTTCTATTTCTCCCTCCTCCCTCCACCCATCCCTCCACCCTTTTATCCTTTATCTAGCCAGCATCCCTCTCTCCACTCCCCTCCTTCCTCTCCATCCCCCCTCCACCTCTCTTTCCATCTGTCCATCTCTTCATCTCTCTCCACTTACTGAGAGCTCTCCATGGACCAGGCACTACCACTGTATTCCCTCAGGGGGCCGGCAGGTTGCACACCATGATATTTCAAGAAATGTTTGTTCCCTGGTGGTCTACTGGTTAGGATTCGGCACTCTCTCAATAAATGTTTGTTGACTGGACCTAATGGCACCCCTGCCTTCCGGAGCTTATGCTACCCTGAGAATCAAGTCCACAACTAACTCTGATTCTGCTAAGTCTGTGATGGGGACTGAGTCTGTGCTTGCCAAGCAGGTGGGCGGAAGAGAAACACGGAAGGACTCGGCTTTCATGAGTACCTACAGTGAGCCAGGAGCCTTCCACACCCTGGCTCTTTTTAGCTCCTAGCAGTCCTATGAGGAAGATGTGTTTTTTTCCCCATTTTATGACTGAGGAACTGGGCCCGGAGGCCCCGGCAAGGGAAGGAAATCTGAGTGCATCTCTGCCCTACCACTAGCTCCACTTTGGGGATCAAATATGTGGTGCCTTTTCTAGTTTAATTGTAAATCCCTCCTCCAGCAAATCCTACATTCCACCAAACACAGTCCCCACTTCAAGGCTGAATTTTTTTTTCTTAATAAATTTATTTATTTATTTTGGCTGCGTTGGGTCTTCGTTGCTGCACACGGGCTTTCTCTAGTTGCGGTGAGCAGGGGCTACCCTTCGTTGCGGTGCGCAGGCTTCTCATCGCGGTGCTTCTCTTGTTGTGGAGCACGGGCTCTAGGTTCCTGGGCTTCAGTAGTTGTGGCACGCGAGCTCAGTAGTTGTGGCTCGCGGGCTCTAGAGCGCAGGCTCAGTAGTTGTGGCGCACAGGCTTAGCTGCTCCGCGGCATGTGGGATCTTCCCAGACCAGGGCTCGAACCCATGTCCCCTGCACTGGCAGGTGGATTCTTAACCACTGCGCCACCAGGGAAGTCACCTCGGTTGCTCCCCCCTGCACCCACCCCCCCCCCACATAACCTAAAACCAGAACACACACAGTGGGAAAGCAATGCATGCAGCTGAACCAGATTTACAACCAAGGGTGATATGAAAAATATTTGCCAGCCGGCAGAGCATGGACACCGACCAGTCAGAAAGGTAAGAACCAACAGGGCATCATCTCTGTCTGTCATTTCCAAAGAGCTTCAAGCTTTTGCTCAGCCCCTCCTGACCTGATCTCTACTTCAGAACGAGAAAGAGTCTGAGAGGCGGTCAGCCTCTGGGGAGGCTCGGGGAGCGGGGGCCCTGGCTGTGAACTTGGGGAGACCAGGTCCAATGAGGCTGCACCTGATGCCTCCTTCTCTTGTCTTCTCTGCCCTAGATCAGCCCTGTCCAGGCCATAGGAGCATCTGGGAAGGGAGGAGGAGAATCTGGGAATCAAATAATCAGAGCGGACATGTAACATGCTCTGGGGGCTGAAACTTGACATGCACCATCTCATTTAATCCAAACCACCGTCTCGGGGAGGGGGCACCATGCTTATCCCCATTTTGCAGATGGGAAAGTGAGGCTCAAGAAGATGAGATGATTACCCCCAAGACTTCCCAGCTCATATGGCCAGGGGAGGAATTCAAGCAGTGGGACACCCAGGACTCACGGCCATCAAGATGGCCCACTCCCCCTCCCTGGCTTTGGAGTGGACCAAGAGGGAGCCTGGGCGTAGGTGACAGGTGGGGCCCTTTTGGACAGGAGGAATTTTGGAGCTGGGGTGCCAGGCCTGCGCCATTCCCCCCAGTAGTCGCACTTGTGGGAGCTGAGCCTGCAAGAACCATTTGGAAAAGAGGCTCCTCTGCGCTGTCAGGGCGTCCTGTGCCAGCTCCTCTGTGAGCCCGGCTTTGCCACCAGCATGACGAGGCAGTCTGCGACACCACGGAGGCATCATTGAACTCTTAGCTTTTATCTATAAAATAAATAATATTTACATCACAGGCTCATTGGCAGGACGTGACACGGCACTTGCCTGTTCTGTAGCAGGCAATCACACTAGTCGCCTCGTTCCTCTGGCTCCTGCCCTGTACATGGGCACCAGGCTGGGCATGGAGGGGGTGGGAGGATGGGTGGGCTTCTGCCACAGCTGAGGTCTCCTCTTTAGCTCACCTGGCCCGTTAGGGCAGGAGTCTTGGCCAAGCACACTGCGAGGTCCATCGGCCAGAAGTTGGGCCAAGTAAGTAGCAGCCTGGACCACACCACAGCCAGCCTAGGGTGCTTGCCCTTGGGGATTGCAATGCAGTGCTCCTCAGTCCCCTCCCACACACACCCCTCGCCCCCCCCAACCGTGACCGGCACACCCAGGATGAGGGCCGAGACAACGACAATAAGGCCACGTCCTCTGTGCGATTCTGTGGGTCTCACTGCATACCTTAGCTCTCATTTCACAAGCTGAGTATTTTCAGGGCCATTTCACAGAGAAGACAACTGAGGTCCAGAGAGGCTAACTACTTTGTCCCAAGTTGTACACCGGGCAGTGGCCAAGCTGAGGCCCAGCCCCAGAGGTGCGGCTCCCCTCGCTGCTCCTCTCATGCTGATGCATGAGTGACAGCGCTCGGCGCCCGCAGACACAGCTCCGCAGTCACGGGACAAAGTCTGGGCATCAGGGCACTGGCCAGGAGGGCAGTGCTGGGTCAGCATGGAAGGAGGAGAAATGGAGGGCTTCCGGAGAGAGGAGGACGACCAACTCCCAGGCCTTAAAGTTCCCCCGGAAAGACCCCAGCTTCACGGGAGCCCCTGCCCTGGGAACTCCTCATCCAGGGCCCCAAGCAGGAGTCCCTCCCAGGCTTTGGGTCCCAAGTTACCTGATCAGAGTGACACCCGCTTCGGTGCGGCCTTCCGTGGGAGGGCAGGAGGGAGTCAGGAACGCCCAACTTAACCAACTCCGTGTGCCCGGGGGCCTGGGCCTGTGCAGAGTGGGCACCAGAGAGTGTGCCCCCCATGCCCCGCCCCCACCCCCTGCCTGTCTGCGGAGTGAACGGGGAGAGACGAGGGAAGGGGGACAAGGTGGGGGGGCAGGAGGCAGCCACAGAGAAAAAGAATTGAGAGCCCAGCTTTTAAGTTTCTTCTTGGGGGCCCCGAAACTTGATCTGAGGGTCGGGGTGCCACCCCATGCTCCCACTCCCCGATTTCACAGCCTCCGGGCCATTTTCTGTCCCTGGGATCTTGCAGCCTCTGTCAGGTGAGGAGAGAGGAAGGAAGGCTGGCTGGAAATGAGGCTGTTTTCCTACCTCTGGAGCCTCCTCCCTCTTTGATCTCGGCGGGAGGAGAAAGGCAAAGTCAGCAGAATCCACCCCACTCACCCACCTGGGGCCCAGACACCCCTTCCCCGCCCCACTGTTACCAAGCTGGAAAGCACCGGAAAAATCGTGGCAAGGATGCCGTTCGCTGGGAGGCAGTAAAAGTCAGCTCCCAGACCAGGGCCAAGCATAGGCAATCTCCAAAACTGCTTCTTCCCCGAGGCTGCGCTTGGGTGGGTAGGGGGTAGGGTGGGGGCAGAAGGGAACTGATCATTCAGCAGAACCTCGTGGTGGGAGTCACTACCCCCATTTTACAGATGGAAACACTAAGGCTCCAAGAGATTGCAGCTGAGGAACACTGTGCTTGGGATCTGAGCTTAAACTTGTATTCCTTCCAAGTCTGCCAACCCAGCTGGGGGTGGGTGCAAGGTGTTCTGTGTCACTACTTTCCAAGTTACCCTACTGCTTGTTCTGGGCCACCTAGGAGGACCGCTCTTTGCCCAGGAGGCCTGAGTGGATCTGCTGGACCACCTCTGAGATTTCCTGGAGAGTCCAGGAAAGAGTCCCATCTCAGTTCTTGTGAGAGCTCTCACCCAAAGTGACTCTCTTCACCGCAGGGAATTCAACGCCCATGGGCTGAACAGAACTTCACGGGTCAGCCCCTCCCAGGCTTTGTCACATGGGAGAGAACTCAGGGCCCATGGTCACTGACAGGTGGCTGCATAGTGACCATCCATGAGTGTATCATCAGTCCTGACGATACACTCCATGAAGGACATGCAAGATGAAAAGTGCCAGGAAATGGATGCCAGATTCAGGAGACCTGGCTGGTAAACGGCTGTCTTTGCAGCTATGCAAGGGATTCATGCTGGCTTTTGGGGAGGTGTGATTGGAGTTCGGGGCTGGAGAAGTTCTCCCTGGAGGCTTCCTACCAGCTCCAGGCCCCATCACAACCCTTTCAGACCTGTCTCTCTGAGGAACTGGGGAGATAGGAGGCTTCATATCACCCGTATCCTCATTGAGAAGGTATCCTTCACACTAACCCAAGTTAGCTGGAACTCCTGATGAATTTACATATCTGTGTGTTTGCTTTTGGTTGGGTCTCCAGCCCAGTCCGCCGTGGAAGCTCACAAACGATTCTACCTGTATGTTTGTGAGCCCCCTACCTACAGACCCAACCTGGGGAAAACACAAAATCCTTTCTGCCAACAGTCTGCCTCTCTGGGGGCAGAGATCATCCTCTAGCCACAGAGCTCCATTAGCAGACAGTTGCAGCCAGACCCCAGGTAGGAAGGGGCCTGAGCCGGAAGCCAGGGAGGGGAGAGGGGGACAGGGGGTGGCGGCCTGATCCACCCCAGCTGTTCAAACATCCAGGCCCCCTTCCCTCTTCCTTCCAGAGTCCTCGGTCAGCACTCAGACCTGGCTCACGGCCACCCCGGGTCCCTGCAGTAAACACCTTGCAGAGATTTCCTCCCACAGATATGAGGCTTCTCTCTAAACCTCGGAGGCCAGAAGGCCATGAGCTCTGGGGGATCCACCAGGGCTGGGCGGCCGCCCCAGAGAAGAGAACAAAGGACCCTGCTGAGCTCAGCGGTGGGCACAGGAAAGAGCGGGGGAGGAGGTGAGTGACCACAGGCTTTGGCTGCACCCAGGTCTCCTTGCCTTGTGCCCCTTCACCCGTGTGACACCCACGTGACACACAGGTCCCACCATTAGCAACGTATCCATTCCAGCGCATGGAATTCCTCTCCAGCCACCCTTTGCTACAGCCAACACCAGCCCCTGTGTGTCTCTCTCCCCGTGTTCCCACCTCTAGCCATTGGCCACACTGTCCTCTCCTTCTGTCTCTTCTCTGAGTATCTAAATTCTGTCTACTTTCAAGGCCCCTGATAAAGTGCTTCCAGGTAGAAAGCATCTCTCTCCATCCTCTGGCCTCACGGTGCCTTGACTTTTGTGACACTGGTCATTTTCTGCCGTATATGATAGCTATTTGGGTAAAGGTCACGTCTGCCTTCCTGCAGCTCTTGAGGCCAAGTGTGAGCTGAGTCCTGCCATGTGGTGCCCAAAGGGTGCTTAATCCAGTGCCTTGGACACAAGCAAGAGGAACTGACATTTACTAATCTAGTAACTTTGCCCTTGCTAGTACTTCTTACTTATCTCAGTAATCCCCACACAAACATGGCGAGGCAGGCACTGCCGTCCACATTTTACAGATGTGGCAACTCTCATAAACACTGTTGTTTTTTATTATTTACATTTTCCAGTAGTATTGGGACATACAAGCAGGATGGATTCTTTTCTGTGTTGATTTTGTATCTGGCAGCCTTGCTAAGTTCTCTTGCTAAGCCTAATACTACATCCATGAATTCTTTTGGGTTGTCCATGAAAAAAATCACATCATTTGCAAGTAGTTATTATTATTTTTTCTTTCCAATATTTATATCCTTTAATCTTAAAAAACTTAACTTTATCTTATCTGTCTTACCATGCTGCCTGGGACTTCCAATACAATACTGACCAGAAGCAGCATTAGTAGGCAACTTTGTCTTACGTCTGATTTTAAAGGGAATGTTTTCAATCACTCCTCACGCTTTATGATGTTTGCACTAGGGTTTCTGTAGATACTACTTATTGGGCTAAAGAAATATTTCTTCTCTTTCTAGGTTTCTAAGAGTTTTTGTCATGAGGAGATATTGAAATTTATTGAAATTTTTCCGCATCTGTTGAGATTATTATATAGCATCTGTCCTTTGACTTGTCTGATGTGGTAAATTACATTAATCTATTTTCCAAAGTCAAACCAACTTTGCATTCCTGGGGTAAATTGACCATGTCAGGATGTGTTTTCATTTTTATTCATTAGAATATTCAGTTTGCTAACATCCAGAGCTTTATCTCTATGTTCACAAGTGAAGTAGTTTCCTTTTCCATCATGTTGTGTCTGGCTCTGGTATCAAGGTTTAACTTGTCTTATAAAAATGAGCTGGGGATTACCTTCATTTTTCTGACCTCTGGAATATTTTCTGTAAGATTAGAATTATCTGAAACTTGACTGTTTGGTAGAACTTGCCTATAAAGCTGCGTGAGCCTGGTGTTTTCCATTTGGAAAGTCTGGAACTTCAGATTCCATTTCTT
Organism: Balaenoptera musculus; assembly: GCF_009873245.2. Lineage (NCBI taxonomy): Eukaryota > Metazoa > Chordata > Mammalia > Artiodactyla > Balaenopteridae > Balaenoptera > Balaenoptera musculus. Next base: position 93,955,533 of record NC_045792.1, on the reverse strand, counting down.
CTGTGGTTCTAGAACTATTTAGATGGCGGGGGGCGGGGGGTGGCATATGCACAATTTTCGAGACACTATTTTACCTTGTATTTCTTCTGGTTCCAATTTTTAAAGTTTTATTTTTCTAAGAATTCATTCATGTCACATAATTTTAAAAATGTATTTAAAGAAAGTTCATAATATCTTCTGATAATTTTGGCAGTTTAATTGAGCTATAACTGACATGAATTAACTTTACATATACAAAGCATAAAATCTGATGAGTTTTGACAGAGGTATACACTTGTGAAACCATCACTACTTTCAAGATAGTGAACACATCTCTTATCACCCCAAAATTTCCTCATGCCCCTTGGTAATTCCTTCCTGCCCCCTCCCCGACCTTCCATCCAGGTAACTACTGATCTGCCTTATGTCACTATACATTTGTTTTCATTTCCTAGAATTTTATAAAATAGAATCATACAATACATACTCTGTTTTGTTTGGCTTCTTCACTCACTAGAATTATTTTGAGGTCTCCCTAAATTGCTATGTATATCAATAGTTCATTCATTTTTATTACTCAGGAATATTCCACTGTATGGATATATCACAATTTGTTTATCCTTTTCCCTTTCAATGGACATGTGGGTTGTTTCTAATTTTGGTGACTAGAAATAAAGCTGCCATGAACATTGGTGTACAAATCTCTGAATGAAACACATGATGGAGCTGGAATGGCTGGGATGTATGGTTGGTATATGTTTAACTTTTCAGCAAACTGCCAAACTGTTTTCCAAAGTGGTTGTACCATTTTACATTCCCATCAGCAGTGTGTGAGTTCTTAACATATCCTCACTGACACTTGGTATGGTCAGTCTTTTTCATTTTAGACATTATAATAGTGTACATTGATATCTCATTGTGGTTTTAATTTGCATTTCTCTGTTTGGCTAATGATGTGGAGCACATTTTCATGTGCTTATTTGACATCTGTATTGTATATCTTCCTTGGCAAAGTATCTGTTCAAATTTTTTGCTCATTTCTGTTTTTTATTTGTTGACTTTTAAAAGTTCATTATGTATCCTGGACTTGACTTTTCATTCTGTTAACAAAGTCATTTGAAGAGCGAAAGTTCTTATTTTTGAGGAAGTCTAGTTTCTCCATTTTTTCTTTAATGGCTCAAGGTCACAAAGATCTTCTCTTACATCTTCTTTCAGAAGTTTTATAACTTTAGATTTTACATTTAGGCCTATTATTTATCTTGAGTTCATTTTTGTATATTGTGTGAGGTATGGATCAAAGTTAATTTTTAAAATACAGACATCCAATTGTTCAGCACCATGTCTTGACAAGACTACTGTTATTACTTCGCTAAATTAACACTTGTTAAGTAGAGCACAGGGCGTGGGATGGTGAGTCTCAGTTCAACATGAGACCACAAAAGACATCAAAATAGAGAAATTTATTACTCACAGGTCCAGAGGAAGCACATGGCATACCTCAAGGGGCCACAGGGGGAGGTCAAGGCAGACAGAGAGAATGATAGGACCTAGGGCAACAGCCCTTTATTAGGATCCGTGGGTGGAGTGCTTTGGGATTCCCCAGCCAATCCCAATCCTAAAGCCAGATTGGTGAATTCAAACCAAAAGAGCAAGTTTTTGGTAAACTCTTTGGGGTCTCATCTAAGGGGTGCAAAAGGGGAAGGCCTGGGATGTGGGGGAGACTTGATCACAAGGGCTTTTTGTCATAGCAGAACTTATACTTGCTTCTGACTCTTCAAGCTGCAGGCCACTTGGCCAAACAAAACAGATGTCGTGGCTTCAATACATGGAATAGCCTAGCTAAACTCTCAAAAACTATCTTTTCTCCACTGAATTACCTTTGTACCTTTGTCCAAAATCATTTAATCGTATACACATGAGTCTAGTTACAGACTGTTAGTTCCATCAAACTATTTGTCTATTTTTGATGCTAGTACCACACTGTTTTGATTACTATAGCTTTATACTAAGTCCTGAAGTGAGGTGGTATAAGTCTTCCAACTCTGTTCTTCTTTATCAAAATTGTTTTAGCTGATTCTAGGTCCTTCACATGGCCAAATGAATTTTAGAATGAGTTTGTCAGTGTCTGAATCTGTAGATTGATCTGAGGAGAATTGACATATTAACAGCACTGAGCCTTCCAATCCATGAACACAGTATGTCTCTCCATTTTTTTTAGCCTTCTTTAACCTCTCTCAGCAATGTTTGGTAGTTTTCAGCATACGGGTTTTTCACATCTTTCCTCAGATTTATCTCTAAGTTTTTCATATTTTTGATATGATTATAAGTGATATTTTTTGCTTCATTTTCCTATTGTGACCAGTATATTGAAATACAATTAATTTTTGTATATTGATCTTACATCCCATCACCTTTATCAATTCTCTTATTAGTTATTGCAATATTTTTGCTATTCCAGGGGATTAGTTGCATAGATCATCATGTCACTTGAAAATAAAGGCAGTTTTACTTCTTCCTTTCAAATCAGAATCCCTTTTATTTCTTTTTCTTGCCACATGCACTGGCCAGAACCTCCAGTACAATGTTGAATTGAAGTGGTGACAGGGGACATCCTTGCCTTCTTCCTGATCTTGGGGGAAAAACACTCAGTCTTTCATTATTAAGTATGATGTTAGTTGTAGGGTTTTATAGTTACCCTTTTTTATGTTGAGGAAGTTCCCTTCTATTTTATTCTATTGCTGAGAGTTTTTATAAGGAATGGATATTGGATTTGACAAGTGCTTTTATTTCTTCCATTCAGATGATCAAATGGCTTTTCTTTTTTTAGTCCCTTAATAGGGTGATTTATATTGATTGATTTTTGAATGTTAAGCCAACCTTACATTTTTGTAATAAAACCACACTTGGTTGTGATGCGTTATCAATTTAATGGCTATTATTAAAAAGTCAGGTAATAATAAGTGTTGGAGAGGATGTGGAGAAATTGGAACCCTGACACTTTGCTAATGTGGTGCAGCCATTTTGGAAAAATCTGTAAGTTCCTCAAAAGGTCAAACATAGAGTTTTACCATATGACCCAGCAATTCCAGTCCAAGAAAACAGATGTCGACACAAAAGCTTATACATGAATGTTCAAGGCATCTTCATTCATAATAGCCAAAAAGTAGAAACAACCCAAATGTCCTTTGGCTGATGAATGGCTGGGTAAAATGTCTATCAGACAATGGGGTATTATTTGTCAATAAAAAGGAAGGAAGTACTGTGATATGCTACAACCTGGGTGAACCTTAGAAAGATTATGCTAAGTGAAAGAAGCCAGTCACGAAGCAGCACATAGTGTGTGATTCCATTTATGTGAAATGTCCAGAACAGGGAAATCTATAGAGACAGAAAGTTGAACGTAGTGGCTATGTAGGGCTGGGGATTTTGAGAGAAATGGGGAGTGACTGCTAATGGGCATGGGGTATTTTTCAGGGGTGATGAAAATGTTCTAAAATTGATGGTTGCACAACCCTGTGAACATACTAAAAACCACTGAATTGCAAACTTTAAATCAGTGAATTGTGTGGTATATGAATTATGCCTTAATAAAGCTACTATTTAAAAGAAGAAAGGCAGAAGCATACAAGCAAACATAGGCTCAAAGATTAAAAAATAACTAGCTTAGAGCTGGAATTTAACTTTTAATTGAGTCTAAAATTTTGTCTTTTAATGAGAACACTTACTCCATTTGTATTGATTGTGATTACTGTTTAATGGGTTTATTCCCACCATTTTATTTTGTGCTTTTATTTGCACAGCTTTTCCTGTTTCTTTTCTTTTATGCTTCACTTTGAATTAAATAGGTTTGGCCCTCACTGAAGAACACATTAACAGGAGAAAAACAAACAGGAGGGACAAAAAGTAATGTTATCCGCCAATGCCCCCAGATCCAGCCCCCAGAAAAGTCAATCTGGTTTTTATTTGTTTTGTTTTTTTGTTTAATTTGTTTTCCTATTTCTTTATTTTATTTATTTCTTTATTTATTTGGCTGCATTGGGTCTTCATTGCTGAGCGTGGGCTTTCTCTAGTTGCAGCAATTGGGGGCTATTCTTTGCTGCGGTGCGCGGGCTTCCCACTGCAGTGGCTTCCCTTGTTGTGGAGCAGGGGCTCTAGGTGCACAGGCTCAGTAGTTGTGGTGCACAGGCTTAGTTGCTCCGCGGTATGTGGGATCTTCCCAGACCAGGGCATGAACCCGTGTCCCCTGCACTGGCAGGCAGAGTCTTAACCACTGCGCCATCAGGGAAGCCCCAGTCAATCTGTTCTGAGGTGAGCTTTATCTTCTCTATGGCACTCTGCCCGTAGGGCCAGCTGCTCTGTGATCTGCTTATATGCCCAGTAATAACACGAGGTCCAGATTTCCATGCATATTGAGTTCCATTCCCTCCCCACTAGTTCAACAGTTTTATTTTCTTTATCAATTGTTACCTTTAATATTTTCACATTCTTACATAGCATAACAAAGCTAAGTTCTACCTCGTTATATTAGACTCCCTTCAATTAGACATTATTTGCTTTGTATGATACAGTCATTGGGTTTAGAATTTAACCACACATTTACCATCATCTTTACTCACCATTCTTTCTTGCATCTCAGTCCTTTCAACTCTGAGATATTTTCTTTTCTGCCTAGAGTACATTTTTAAAAAACTGCTTCATTGAGCTACAATTCATATACCATGTAATTCATTCATTTAAATTGTACAATTCAATGATTTTTTAACATATTCACAGAGTTGTGTAAACACCACCACAGTCAACTGTTGAACACTTTCACCACCCCAGTAGGAAACTCCGTAACCTTAACCATTTGTAGTCATTCCACATTTCCCCCCAAATCCCCCAGCCCTAGGAAACAACTAAACTATTTTCTATTTCTGTAGATTTGCCTATTCTGACATTTCACATAAATGGAATCATACAGTACATGTTTTTTTTGTGACTGGCTTCTTTCACTTAGCATAATCCTTTCAAATTTATCACGTTGTAGCATGTATTAGTACTTCATTCCTTTTTATTGCCAAATAATGTTCCATTGTATGACTATACCACATTTTATTTATCTATTCATCAGCCAGAGGACATACAGGTTGTTTCCACTTTTTTATTGAGTTGTTTCCAATAATGCTGCTATGAACATTTGTGTATAATTTTTTTGTGTGGATGTATGTTTTCATTTCTCTTGGGTATATATCTAGGAGTGGAATTGCTGGCTCATATGGTAACTCCATGTTTAATATTTTGAGGAATTGCCAAACTGTTTTCCCAAGTGACTACACCATTTTACATTCCCATCAGCAATGTATGAGGGTTCTAATTTCTCCCAGTCCTCACCAATGCTTGACATTTTCTTTCCTTCTGGGTATAAAGTGGTATCTCATTGTAGTTTTGGATTGCAGTTCTGTGATGACATTACATTAAGCATGTACTTCTGTTTTCATGCACTTGTTGGCCATTCGTATGTATTCTTTGGAGAAATGTCTATTTAACTCTTGTGCCTATGTTTCACCTGGGTTATTTGTCGGGTTATTTGTTTTTTTACTATTTAGTTGTAAAAGTTCTTTATATATTCTGGTTAGTTCTTTATCAGATATATGATTTGCAAATATATTCTCCCATTCTCTGTTTGTCTTTTCATTTTCTTGTTGGTGTCCTTTGAAACATGAAAGTTTTAAATTTTGATTAAGTCTAATTTATCTATTTTTTCTTTTGTTGCTTGTGCTTTTGGTATTGTATCCAAGAAGGATCTAAGATTTACACCAAGGTCACTAATATTTACACCTATGTTTTCTTCTAAGAGTTTTATAGTTTTAGCTCTTACATTTTGATTTATGATCTATTCTAAGTTAGTTTTCATGTGTGATGTAAAGAAGGGTCCAACTTCATTATTTTGTACAGGGATATCCAGTTGTCCTCGTACCATTTGTTGAAAAGACTATTCTTTCCCCATGGAATTGTCTTGGCACACTTTGCCATAAATATACTAGTTTATTCTTGGATTCTCAGTTCTGTTCCATTGATCTATATGTCTATCCTTATGCCAGTACCACACTGTCTTGATTACTACAGCTTTGTAATAGGTTTTAAATTCAGGAAATGTGAGTCCTCCACTTTGTTCTTTTTCAAGTTTTAGCTATTCTTGATCTCTTGAATTTCCATGTGAATTTTAGGATCAGCTCAGCATTTTTTTTTTTTTTTTTTTTTTAACAGCCAGCTGGGATTTTGAAAGAGGTTGCCTTGAATTTGTAAATTAATTTGCAGTGTATTGCCATCTCAACAATACTAAATCTCCCAATCCATGAACAGGAGATCTCGTCCCATTTACTTTGTTCTTCTTGATTTATTTCACTAGTGTCCAGCAGGTGAAAGCTGGCATTGATATTGATTTACATCCCAGATTTCCTGAATCAAAAATCATTTTTGGTCTCTGCTAGTTTTTGTTTTATAATATTTTATCTGGCTTGTTTTAGTTGATGTATTTAGGAGGGAATGTCAGAGTAGCTCACTCTTCATATGACTTGAAGAGCCCAAGCATTTTACATATATAAACTCACTTAATATTCTTAACAAACCTGTATATAGGTACTATTATTATCCCCTTTTACAGAAAAGAAAACTGAGGTGTAGGGAAGTTAATTAATGTGTCGACCATTGCACAGCTAGCAGTGCGGAAACGGAGATTTTAGCCCAGGGACTCTGGCTCCAGATCCATGCACTCAGCCACTGTGCTCCAGCTGCCTCTAAGTGCAAGGGAGGACGAAACCAGTGGCAGCATCCAGACGGAAAAGCTCAAATGGAAATTACTTGAGTCATCCTGAAGCTCACCTATACTGGCTGCCATTAGGTGACATGTTCTTTGGTAATAGCCACAATTAAACCCTCAATCCAAACTTCTCAATGATCCAGAGTTGATCAGGTTCATGGACGCTGATTCACACCTACCACCTCCCAAAGGATGATGTATAAATCAGAATGCCAGCTGGTAACGTACATAATCACAACTGCCTGTGTGTCACCTTCCCACTAGGAAAGCCAAGTCTCCAGACGTTAGCGTGGGGAAAGGGGAGCTAGATGTGTGATTTGAGTGTGCACTAGTTCCCAAAGTATACTCTGAAAGTCACCCCTTCTACAAGATTAGTGTTACGGATGTCAGAGGAGTTTGACAAATACCAAAGGAGAAGGAAAAAAGGTAAAGCCATTTTTTTTACTGAAGTATAGGTGATTTACAATGTTGTGCTGTTTTTTAATACCAGAGCTCATTCGTTCATTCATTTACCACTCAAAAATATTAACTGAGCATCTACTGTATGCCTGGCTCTGTACTAGACACTGGGGACACAGCGAAGAAGAGCAAAGCAGACAGAAATCCTTGCCCTCGTGAAGCTGCCAGTCTAGCGAAGTACAGACGACAAACCTATATGCTAAACGATCCATAGCACAGTGTCAGGTGGCGTTTTGTGCTATGAAGGAAAACGAAGCTGGGTGAGGACAGCAGAGCATAACGTGGGGTGGGGGACTATCTAATTAGGGCGGGCAGGGAAGGCATCCGAAGAGGGGACATGAGCTGAACCCTGAGTGAACGGAGGAACTTTATCTTCAGTTTATATTTGTCTCCATCGTGTGAGCTTTTTACTGTAACCATGTGTTATTTTTATAACAGAAACTTAAAGTGTTCACCATGAAAAGCTAAGGTGAGGTTGGGTAGATGGGGGGAGGTGGGGAAGGTTTTTTGCCTTGCTTGCCGAATTTACTCAACCACATACCCTCACTACCATTATTTTACTGGTGGTGGTGGTGGCGGTGGCATGTGTGGGTGTGTATCTGATGAAGCACCTTGCAGGACTAGCATCCTGGGGGACACAGCTGAGAGGTGCTGGCTGGTTGGCACCTGCTGGGGCAGCCTGGGGGATCTCCTCCCTGGAGAACTCCAGGGGCAGCCAGAGGATGCGACGTGGGAGAGCGATCTCCCAGCGGGAGGGACGGGGAGGCTCTCCCCTCTCCCTGCCAAGCCAGCCGCCCTCTGCATTCGAATTCTGGGTCCCAGGTGGCAGGGGGTGGGGATTAAGAGCCTCACTGTGTTTCAGGGTCATTCCTGAATAAAACCTCCATCCAGGTATTTGCTCGGGAGTCACAATCCCCTTGATGGGAAGGATGAAGAGCCAGTGCTGGTATTGTAGCCTTGGCTCCCATTGAGGAGCAGGAGCTCCTGCAACCAGAGTGGGTCCGGTGCCGGGAATTTGCACACGTGGCCGTGCCTCACACTGGGGACGGCTGCTGTGGTGCCAGGAGGTGGGTGTTGAAAGCATGGGTGGGAGGTCCTTGTCGCCCAGATGGCCATGACAGCAAAGGACCAGACATTTAACTTTGAAATGGACCTTGCGGACTTAGGAATAAACATCCCACTGGCAACCAAGATGGCCCAAAGTTCCCCTTCCCCCGGGCAGGACCTTGATGGACATGACCTCATTTAAGCCTCACAATCTTCCTGCGAGGCAAGTCTGATGACTATCCCCGTTTTAGAGATGAGGCTTAAGGAGATAAAGTTACTTGTCCAGGGCCGCCCAGCTGGTGAGTGTAGGAGCCTGAGTGTGTATTTGTATCTGATGGCTCTGCCTTCAGGACCATGACTGCTCCAGCCAGACAGAGAAGCCTCCAGCTCAGAGGGGAGACAAGGCAGCCTGAGCACGCTGAGCCCAGGGCTGAGGACCCAGGGGACAGCTCCCTCCCCCACCCACTCAGGATGTGTTATACTCTCAGGGGCAGCCAAGGGTGAAGGGTAAGCTGGCTGGGGTGGGGTGGGACTCGGGAGGGTGACGTCACCGCCCTCTCAGTAATGCTTTGGCAGACCTGAAGCTCCCACCTTGGGAGGGAGGGGGGAGGAGGGGCAGCAGTGGGGCCAGCGGCCAAGAGGCTGCCAAGCTGGTGATCGGGAATGGGGACCCTGCCACGAGCACCCAGGACCAGGCCTCCTGGGCAGGGGGTCTCCGGGAAAGGAGAATTCCCAGAGTCTTGTGAGGGGACTCCGGAAGGGAGTGTCCACATCGGATTGAGTGTGGAGTGATGGTCTGTCTGTCTGGCCAGGCTGGCAGCCAGACATCCCCTGATCGATGCTCTACTGTCTGATGGCCTGACCATTTCATTCTCTGCACTGTGTGATGGGCTGTCTGATTTATGTGACTGACACTTGAAGATGGCGGCAGGGATGGGCTGAATCTCTGTCTACTTTTTTTTTTTTTATTTTTTTATTTTTTTTTATTTTTAATTTTTTATTTTGCCATATAACATACAGTAAGATATATTTTTTTAATGCTTTTCTTTTTTTTTTTAAATTTATCTTATTTATTTATTTATTTTTGGCTGCGTTGGCTCTGTTGTTGCGCGCGGGCTTTTCCCTAGTTGTGGTGAGCAGGGGCTACTCTTCCTTGTGGTGGGTGGACTTCTCATTGCGGTGGCTTCTCTTGTTGCGGAGCACAGGCTCTAGGCACGTGGGCTTCAGTAGTTGTGGCACAAGGGCTCAGTAGTTGTGGTGCACGAGCTTAGTTGCTCCGCAGCATGTGGGATCTTCCCAGACCAGGGCTCGAACCTGTGTCCCCTGCATTAGCAGGCGGATTCTTAACCACTGTGCCACCAGGGAAGCCCTCTGTCTACTTTTATGAAGCCTTGGGCTAGCCTCTCACAGGTGCCAGATGCCATCCTTTCTGAGCGCTCAGGGTCAGGTGGAAGGCAGGGAGGAAGTTAACATCCAAGGGTGGCCAGGTGCCAGAGGAACGGAGGTGAATCCGACAAAGGGCCTGCCCACAAGCAGCTCGCATTCTGGGAGGGGAGACAAATTCATACCCATGAGGACAGAAGCCAGTGAGCACTTGGGACAAGCTGGACTCATGGGGCGGACGTGGGAAGCAGCTTTACTCTTGTCTCCTCATGTCTCTTTACAATCTCTTCATGGGAGCAAGTTCTTCCCCCGTGCCTGGATGAAAACTCAGGCAGTTCCTCTAGTTTTCTGTCTTCCGTTAGGGGACAAAAATTCTTAGGTCACTTTAAGTTGCAAACATGAAGTCAAGCGAGCAATTCAAAGCATCTGGTCCCAGTTAAGAGTCACACCTTTGAACTTGGTTTAGATTTAATACTCCTGCCCTTGCTGTCCCCCGCTGTCTGCGAGCTGGAGAGGGGTGTTAGACCCTCCTTTACCCCTGCATGGGCCCTTGCTCCTCCGCCCTCTTCCCTCATCTTGTTTTTGAGTTTCAGAGGCTGCCAGAGCCTAGAGAGGAAGAGGCAGAAGTCGAGGGAAGGAAAGGTTTTATTTCACTGGTCCCTTTCTGAGCTGGATTCTGCCCTGCAGAGGGTAGGACTGACTCTGAGGGTCCTCAGGCCCTGTTTCCACCTCTCACGACGTGGCCATGTGCCTTCTCCATATGGTTGCTCCCCAGTCAACCTCAGGCTCTCCAGGGCCACACAGACTCTCTGTTTATTGTTTCTCGAATTTACTAGACCACATAATGGTGATGATGATGATGATGGTGATGATGTGCCGTGTCTTGTAAAACACCTCGGCAGACCAGGCCCGTGTGTGGACCACAGAAAACACACGTGTGTCCTGGACAAGCTCTGGAGTCCTGGGCCATTCTGCTCATCCCTAGCAGGTAGCAGCCGTTTTCTGGCCCTTTTAGATTCCCCTGGTGGGAGCCAACTACGTCTGGGCCACTATGTGCCAACCTACTGGAGACACACGTGACCATCTTCGTATGGTCCCCTGGGAAGCCTCTCACTATGCTGGAAGGAGGGGTGAGTAGTCCCACCTCTCCCCCCTTCACAGGGGTCAGAAATTCAAGCACCCCCAGATCTCCCTCTAAAGAAGTCCTTTTGACAAAATCTCTCTCCTCCTCTCTAGCCACCTGACCCATATACACCCTCAACATGGCATGTTGAAAACCTGTTTTCTGCCCAAGTTCCTGTTCATCATGACCCCTTATCTGTTCCCAGTCATGCCCCTCCTCCAGGTTCCCAAGCTTGTAAATGTCCCTTCGTCATATTCAGTTGCCCAAGCTGGAATCTGGGAACCTTCTCTGACCCTTCCTCTCTAACCCCAATCGGCCCCCTTGCTCTGGGGACTCACCCATCTTGGAGTGACCAATGCATCCCGTTTGCCTGGGACTTTCCAGGTTTTAGCATTGACAATCCCACATCCCAGAGAATCCCTCAGTCCCAGGCAGACCAGGATGGTTGGTCACCCTCTTCCATCTCCCCTGCTCCAAATGGTCCAGGCTGCCGACACCTCTTATTCGGACTACTGGTCTCCCTGCCCCTACTCAAGCCCTTCCAACCTGCTTTCTACACAGCAACCAGAGTTATTCTTCAAGGTACAACTAGGATCATGGCTCCCTCCTCTGACACCCGCCCAAATCCTCAATCTCTTGGTCCTCACTCACCTCTCCTCCCTCCTCTCTCTCCTCTCCCTAGCTCTGTACCTTCTGCCCCAACCGTGGGGCCTGGAAATTTCCATCGCTAAGAAGAGACTCAGGTGATCGTTAAATCAGGCAAGTATGGGGCACTGCTCAAAGGATCATTGCCTGAGTTCTTTTTTGCATCACCCTATTTCATTCTGGCATGGAAATTACATTATATTCATTCATTCAACAAATATGCATCAAATGCCTGTCTGTACCAGGCATTGTGTTCCAAGCTGGGGGCACGGCAAAGAACAAGCCAGAAGCCCCCTGCCTTCCAAGAACTTAGAGTTCAACAGAAGATACAAACTTTAACCAGCAATTACAATTTACTGTCACCAGAGCTCCAATGGGGAAACAGTGCCCGTATCTGGCGCTGAGAGTCTGCTCCTTGTTGGGCAGCAGTTCTATGCCTGCACATGTGCTAACTCACTCAGTCCTTCCAGCAACCCTTTGAGGTGGGACTATTATTAAGCTCATTTTTCAGAGGAAGAAACAGAAGGTTAACCCACTCACTGAGGGTCACACAGCTCGGGAGGGCAGGGTCTGGATTTGAACCCGTGGCCCATGTGTGGGCAGCCAGGAGGCCGTGCTATCTAGCCTTGGGAGGAGAGGGCCGTGGGCGAGCAGAGCAAGGCCACCAATGTCATTAGGGGGTGTGGTCAGGGAAGCTCCCTGAAGGCTGACCTGAAGGAGGAGCAGGGCCCCACAGGAGACCAGAGAGAGATTGTTTCAGGCGAAGCGGACTCGTTTCTGAGCGCGCTAGCACAACAGAGGAATTCAGGGCGCTCAGGGAGTACAGGGTCAGCAACAGTCCAGAGCACCAGGCAAGTAAGCGTGGGAGGGCCACCTGCCCAGCAGCTGATGAATCTGGCAGGGTGTCCACGCATTTGCAAATGGTACCTCCCCCAGAAGGGAGGCCAGCGGCCATGCGGCCGAGCCCCTGTGCTGGAAATTGGGGTGGCTCAGTTCAAATGCCCTGTGGCCACCCATTTGCCAGCTGTGTGACTCTGGGCAAGCTACTTAACCTCGTCAAGCCTCCTCAGTTTTCTCACCCGTAAATGGGGAGGATGCTAAGAATTTTTCGGTCTTAGGGTTGTTTGGAAAAATAACTAAGATACTGTGCGTGAAGTTCTGAGCACTCGCTAAACGTTGGTTTTAGCTTCTGTGTGTATGCGGCTCTGAGCGCTCTCTGTCCAGTTTAAAGATGAAGAGATGGAGGACCAGAGAGAGTGACTTGTCGACGGTCTCTCAGCCAGTGGGGGCCCCTAGTGCAGGGATCTTCCCGGCACCCAAGTTGAGCCAGGGGAAGAGAGCCACGTGTAGTTGGGGGGTATGAAATCCCCGCCATCGCCGAGAAGACCCTCAGGCCTCCTAGCCTAGTATCTCTGTACCCTTCCTGCTCCTGCAGACACACCTGGGCCACGCGAAGGCTCCTTGTAGCTAGACTCTGATCGACCAGGGCAGCTAGGTGAGGCCTGCTGCCAGCCTGGAGGAGACAGCCTTGGTGGGAACAGGGCTCTGGCAAACTTTGAAGGCCTACGGCTAAGCCCCCAGCCTGGGAGTGTAATCACCCTGGGGGGAGGAGACAGCCTGGACCGTCCCTGAATTCCCTGTTTGTAAACAGTTCAGCCAGGAGGAACAGGGCATTGTGCCCGGTGCCTGGTGCTGGAAGATGACTGCGGTCCAGCAGCTAAGCAGAGGGGAGGGGCTGGTGGGCGGGGGATGAAGGAGGGCTGGGACTTGTCAGCTGTGGACACAGGGGAGCAAGATGGAGGCTGTGGTTGTCTCTCCACCCCACCAGCACATGCTCCCTCCTTCCTGGCCGGCTACCGCTCACAGGGTTACCTGGGCCTGAGCATTGTGGCAGGGTGCCTGGCAGCTCTTGGAGTTAGGGAACTTTTTCCAGCACCCCACTATGCTTTCTTTCTCGTCTCAGCCTCCCAGTCCCCTATCTGCCATACTCAGAGCCCAGGGTAAATTTCAAAAAAGTCTTTTTAAAAAAAGCCACAGCTATGGTGATAGAGTAAGAAGAGGACCATCCTGAACTCAGCCAAATCTGGAATAAAATCATGTCCCAGCCACTTACTAGTTAGGTGGCCTCAGGGTGGCCACTTTACTTCTCTGGAACCTCAGCTTTCCCATCTGTAAAGTGGGGATGACCTTAACTACCCCAGTGTTGCTGTAAGGATTACATATACTAAGTGAGGGCCTGCCACACAATAGGGGTCCAGGAAATGTCATGAGAAAAAGAATGCTATGGAAATAGGCACATGACAGACCCTCAATAAATATTTTCTGATTAAATAGGAGGTTGAATAAAAAAGAAATAAATGACCCCAACATCTGTACCTTTGTCTTTCTAAAACACATGGGAATTAGAGGTATTGGCTGGGGTGAGAGAGGAGCAGGGTGAGACATGGCATAATTCTGGGGGAATGGAAGGCTGAGAACATTCTTAATGATGTCAGCTCCTGTGTGCAGAATACATTATGGTCTCAAGGGCTACTGGCTTGCTCTGACACTGAGGTTCGTCTAGGAAGGAGATTCAGAACTGAGTCCATGAAAACAGACTTTAGGTTCCAATCTTGCTTCTGCCACCGGCCGTTCAGGCAGGCTTGGATGAGGCCCATGTCTTCCCCGAGTCTCAGTTTTCTTGTCTGTAAAGCAAAGATCTGAATACCAATGCTCAGAGTTGCTAGGAGGATTAAATGAGGTGATCTATGTTGAGAGCTTGGTACTGGGCCTGGTGTACAGTAGGCTCAACAAATGGTAGCCATCATTATTATTACCTAAGCTCATCACTGTATCAGTTAGCTATTGCCGTGTAATAACTACCCCCAAATTTAGGGGCCTAAAACAACCACCATTTAGTTAGCTCACGATTCTGTTTAGCACATTAACAATTTAGGTGGGCTCAGCTGGGTGATTCTTTGGCTCTCCTCTTGCATCTGTGGCTGGCCAGAGGTGAGCTGGGCAGCTCTGCTTCCAAGGGGATGCTGGCTACCAGCTGGGGTTATGAGGTGACTGAGAGGATGCTTCTCATCCTCCAGCAGGCCAACCTGGGCTTCTTCACTGGGCAGTGGCAGGGTTTTGAGAGAGAGAGAGTGGCAGTGTTCAAAACTTCTTGAGGCTTGGGCTCAGATCTGGCCTGCTGTCCCTTCCCCAACATCCCATTCACCATAGCAATTCTCAAGGCCAGTCAAGATTCGGGGGCAGGGCAGGGGGGGAGCTAGCTGCACGGTCATGGTACAAAGGGCATTGACACAGGAAGGGGGAGAGCGTGACCATTTCTGGAAACAACTGACCACACAGTGCAGCCTATGAGGGGACCTCTGGGACAGGAACCAGGTCTCTTGATTCGCAGCGCAGTGACCCCACCTCAGCTACCTGCTCTGCCCTGCGACACCAGCAGCAAAGTCTGGTGCTTTCTCAGATGGCTCCACTGCTCCATGCCCCAGCCCCGGTCAGAGCCAGGTTGCCACCTTCAAATGCCTGCACCCTTAGGAGGTGGAGCCCAGGCTCTGCACAGGGCCAGCCGCATGCATCCCATTCATGGAGTCACGGGAACCTGATGACCTGCATCCCCCATGGAAACTCCATGGAGTCCCTGTCCCCTCAGTCCTCAGGGGAAGGAAATATACACAGCACACCTGGACATGCATGTGTCCTCTGTCCCTCCCCACAGGGCAGACCCAGCTGTATGCTAAATAAACTCATTGAACTTATCTCTGACGAGGTGTTTTAGACCATCGTAAGCTACCGATAGCTCCTCCTGCCCACGTTGCCAGGACAGGAGGGCATGTCAGTTCCCCTTGGGGGTAGGTGGTACCTGGTTCTCATTTGCATTCACATTTTGATTGGTTCCTGTGCATCCTCTCAGGTCGGCCAGCTTCCTGGTAGAGTGGCAGCCCTGCAGTGCTCCAGGCAATGAGGACGTCAGGTCAGATGGGCAGTCTGGGGACAGGCTTCTTCCATCCTCTGTGCATTTACTGGCAGGCAGAGACAGTGTCTTGGTCATATGTCCCCGATAGGGGGCACATTTTCCAGTTTATGTTTGTATTTATGGCCTGTGCCCCACCCTAGACTGTAAGCTCCACCATATCAGGGATGATGGCGAACCCCGATTCCTTCCACAGAGCCTAGCACATAGTGGGTGCCCAATAGTTATTGCACAGATGGATGGATGAAAAGTTGGATTTAATTGCATTGAGCCTCCTCACAGAAGGCTTACCTCCTCTACTCTTTTTCTGAACCAGGGGTCTTTATTCCCATTGGCCTTGAGGCCTAGTAGAAAGAGCCATGAACACAGAGCCACAGGCCTGGGGGCCAATCCCAGCTCCTCTGCTTACCGTGTGACCGTGGACATGAGGTGGTCATGTGCAGTGGTACTGGCTGTCCACTGCCACCTCCAGGGGGAGCCATTTATTTAGACTACAATGTGAATGACTCCTCCTGGGTTCGTGCAGTGGGGCAGGCCTGCAGCAAGCGACTTAGGTTTTCCACGTCTCAGTTTCCACAACCATAGGGTGCGTCTACTGTGCTGGGGTGTGAAGGGTAAAGGTTGACACTGAGTACATGGCGGCTGCTGTGACGGTGATGTTGACTGGGAAGGAAGCAGGTGCCAGGGAGATGCGCCTGGTCCGCACACCTGCTGGCTGCCCGCCCTCTCTCCTCTTGCCTCCCCGCCTGCCCCCTGTCAAGTCATGCCTTGCCCTGCAGAGTTGGCCCAGCTCTTATTCCCAGCTCCGCCGCCGGCCGGGGTCCTGTTCACAGCATCCTTCTCACCCTCGCCCTCCCGACCTCCTCTCTGCGGCTCCCCGGGTGAGCCTGGCCCTGTCCTCTCATCCTAGCAGACTCCAGGACAGGGACACCTCTGGGCCCCCAAGACCCTGAGTCCCCCAGGGACCATCACCAAGAGGGTCGCTGTCCCCCTGGAAGCCCCAGAGTGGGCTCACCCAGGTGTGTGATGCAGGGCAGAGGCCAGACCGCTCCACTCCTGTCAGCTGCCATCAGCCCCTTCCCGCCCCCGCTCCCCCCGAACCCCGGAGGCTGCTGGGGCCTCTCCAGCTCCCACCTTGCATCCTTCCCTCGCGCCAGCCCCTCTGTACTTGCAGCTGTTCCTGCCGATGCCCCTACGCCCCCAGCATCCTGCAGGAAGCCCACTCTTGTTCCCAGAGGGCGCTGCTTGAGGCATCTGAGGTAACGTTAGTGAGCGAGCAGGGAGCTTGGCTCTGGGCCTGACGTTCCCCCAGCCCAGAAGGCAGGTGCTGGGGAAGTGACTTCAGAGGGGGCAGCTGGGGTGGGGGGCGCTCATAGCTCACTGCCCTCTAGCGGCCCCTCCTACCCGCTGCACCTTCCCCAGAAGCTGGGAGGCTCCGCCCCACCGGGCAGGGGTCTGGACACAGATTCCTTCCTGCTGGCAGCACCTCTTGGACCAACCAGCAGTTCCTGGGCCGGAGGCTGCAACCTGCCTGTTCCGGTCCAAGGAGGCCCACCCCAAGGGGATGAGGAATCCCACTGAGGCCAAGGACAGTCATGGGAATAGGCGGCACGGGAAGTAGCTCATTATGTACCTTACATCATTTGATTCCCACGATAACCCTGGGAGTTAGGAATTATAGTCCCCATTTCACAGATGAGACTAAGAGAGGTGAAGTCACTGGGCCCATCACCCCTCAAGACCAGGAGGTGTTTTGCTTTTATTTGGTTTCAGCTGGAAAGGGGGCTGCCAGGGGAATGGCTGACTCCTGTGAAGTGTGACTGGAGCGGAGGGGGCTGAGTGATGAGCCTTCCACCCCCTTTCCTGTTTGTTCCACTCGCTGTTCATTATTCTACTTCCTTCCACAGGATGCCAGAGGCCTTGGATGGGCCCCAGGGGTCCCAAGCAACACTCAGCAGGGACCGTGCTGTCAGCAGCTGGCGGTTGTGTGCATGCACATGTAGGTGTGTGCAGGTGAGTGTACAAGACTCCCTACATTCACCAGAACACAAGTGCCATGTAGGTGTCTTCACAGCCGTGTTCTCAAGAGCCTAGAACAGTGCCTGGCACATAGCAGGTGGCCATTAAGTATTCATGGCATGAATAAATGAATGAATGAATGAGCCTTAGCCCACAGGTTCCAAAGACCCCGGGGAGCAGCGGGATATTTTCCCTGAGGCAGTGTGGTAACTTAGGTCTCTGTCCCTCTGCAGGGGAAGGAGGTGGTGGCAGTCCTGGCCCACAAGAAGGGCTGGTTGCTGGCCACTCCAGTGTCACGGTGACCCCCTTCACTGCTTCTTGGCCTGGGGGACTTGCTCACCTTGAAGACCCCAGGGCAGGGCCTGGAGGAGGCTCTGCCCTGAAACAGGCAGGATTGGGGTCGGCGGTGGGTTGCTCTGCCTGTCCTGGAATGTTCCAGGCTGGCAGACATTTGGCCTTTCCTGCCTACCACTGGCTGGCCACCCACAGCTTAGTCTGAGCAGAGAAGAGCTGGGAGTCTTCCCAGCCGGGAATGGACTGAGCTCAGGGGGTTTCAGGGCCCGTGTGTGTGTGTGTGTGTGTGTGTGTGTGTGTGTGTGCACACGCACGCGCACACAGGGGTGACGTCCAGCAGTACTCACCCATACAGCCATGCCAGTTATTAAAACACTGAAATAGTTCTCTACTGGTGGATGACAATCCCCCCGGGCCAGCCCCTAGGTGGCCCTGCACCGCCCGCCAATCCACACAGAAGGACCCTATTCCAGCTCAAGTCGGGCTTCCATTCCCATTGGTCAGTGTCCCTGCCACACAGCTCCAGCCTCCTGGACACTTCCTGGGCACTGCCATTGGCTCCCCCAAAACCCAGAGAGCAAGCTGGCGCCCACCTAGGTCTCCTGCCTGGCCCCAGGGGCTCAGCAGCCAGGCACCGTGGAACCCTTGGCCAGTCCTCAGAATGGCATGTGCCCTGGCCTGGACCCTGGTGGGAGAGACAGCGGCCCGGGGGTGGCCCCGCCCCACAGAAGGCCTGGCAGCAGCTCAGCTGGCCCAGCCGCCAGGGAGGGAGTTCAGAGGCTGGAAGCCCTAGGCCCCTGTGGACACATGACCAGCTCTCGGGGCCAGCTGGGAATTAGAGAAGTCGGTCCACAGCACCTCCCTGTGGAATTTCACAGGCCTGGGGCAGAAGCGGGTGGAGAAACTCGGTCCTCCCAGGAGGTAGGAGTGAGCGGCCAGCAGGTTCAGGGCGATGGTGACCAGGTTTCACAACACAACCCTGGGGTCATGCCAGGAAATCTGGGGCAGAGGGAGGCTGTGGAGGCAGGAGGAGGTCCTTAGAGTCCGCTCCATGCTGTTCCAGGCCTGGTTCTGGCACTTTCCAGCTGCCAGGCCAGCACGTGCCTCAGGAGGTGGGCATGCCAGAGGAAGCCGGCTGCGGGATTTAGCCCACCCCCTAATCACTTATGACATCTTCTCTGTCTTCTCTAAAATATTTTCAGGCACAGTTGTGAACCCACTCCTACTCTCTGTGGCACAGGGCCCGTGAGGAGAGGCCAGGTAGAACCTTCTATACTCCCCCATCCCTCCCCTTCACCCACTCGAGAGGGAGGTAGCCAAGGTCCCATTTAGGTCGGAGGTCAGCAGGTGGCCGGGACAGGAGTTAGCTCAGGTCTCGCTTGACCCCGCACCTTCTTGAGACTCCCCGCCTCGGCCCCAGAGCCCCAGGCATCGGGGCCTGACCCGCCCAGATGTCACGCTGTGTTCTAAGCCAGCTAACATCTGCTGTGGCTCTTTGGGGAAGGGGCTCTGGGCTTCCTGGACCATCCTGGCTCCCCCATTCTTCCACCCAGGACGAGGAGGGTGGAGGAGGGTTGTGCATGGGGAAGAAAGGGGCCCGAGGTTTCCTTGTGCCCATCTGATTGCTCGCCCCACCCTGGTGTCGTCCCCAACTCCTGGGTCCTGATGGATCCTGAGAAAGCGCCCGGGCAGAGACCCCTGTCTGCAACACCCAACACCCTCACACCTACTTTTCCAGGTGTCCCACTAGGGGCCCCATCCACAGGCGTCACTGAGGGGCAGGGAAGCGCTGCCGTCTGGCCACCTAGACTCTCCCGCCACTGCCTACAGGGACCCGGGCTCCTTAGCGCCCACCTCCTGCAGCCCCTCACTGTGCGTTGCCATCAACAGGTTGGGCAAATCAAATAAACTTGTGTTTATTTCACCCAAGTCCATACTTCTTCATAAATTTATTTTTCTCTAAGTTTTTATATTTTATTAGATGTACTTCCTTTGTGGAATGAGGCAGATCATAAATAAAATAAGCTGGAACAGCTTCACTCAGAGCCCTCAGTCCTCTTGAGCTTGGTAAGAGCTCCAGGGAGAGTCCCTGACTGCGGTGAACAGCCCCTTGGAGTTTGTTTTTTCAGCCCAGGGCTGTGCCCGGCACCTCCCACAGGCCAGAAAGCGGGTTTGCCCTGGATTTTAGCCGCAGAAAGCCTCTTGCAAGAAGTTAATTGGGTTCAGATCAAGAATTAGACTGTCTCTAAGGTGTACCCCCTCCCTCCTTCCTGTATAGACAAGGGCTATCTTTCCCAGGTCCACCCTCCAGCCCATCTCTCTTTGGGGAGCATCTGTAGCTACATCTTTTCAGAGCCTGAGAAACTAAAGCAACTTGATTCAGGAATTACCTTGGAGGGCTGCTAAAGATGCAGTTTCCTTCTCCCCAGCCCAGATCTGTTGAGCCCTGGAATCTGCACTTTCACCAACCCACCCGACTGAGAGACCCACAGGCCTGGAGCTGGTGAGGCACCTGGAGTGACCTGGCAACAACTCTGGGTTCCACCAGCTCCAAGGCTGGGGCAGCAGCGCCACCTGGTGGGTCCCGCTGAAACACCTCCACCACACTTCTCGCCCCACTTCAGGGAGACAAGTCCCCCACCGGCCCCTTCCTCTGCCTCCAGGGCCCCGGAGAAGTCGGAGATGGCAGAACAAGTGCCACCCTAGACTGGCCGTTCTGCCAGCCTTCCTTACCCACCACACATCCCCCCTCCCCACCCCAGGGAACTTCCTCCATCACACGTCCTAAAGTCGCCGTGATGGCAGAGCATCTGAACACCTCCTCTGGGCTTCGTGATGCCGGGCAGGGGGTGTGCTGGGGCTCACCCCTGTGCACAAGTAAGAGCTTCCTTTAAAGTCTCATCTTGCATCTTTAAAAACCTCCTGAATTCTGCACATCTTACTCCATCACATTTCTTTAATATGAAAATGTTTCCTTCCTTTGTGAAAAACAGATGCTCTAGAAAGAGGCGGAGTTTATTCTGTGGATTCACTGATCCACCCCCGCGGCCAGCCCAGGGGCACCTGTACCCTGGTCTCGGAGGCCGGAACCTAGGGGTACCATCTACACCTGTTTGAACACACAAATCAAACCCCAGCCACGCCGGCAGCCAGGCAAATGGACAAGAGCCAGGCGTCACACTTCTCATGGTCCCAGCTTGAACAGGGGACCAGAGATGCCCCAAAAGGGCCCCCGGCCCTGGAGACAGCAGTGAGGCGCCCACAACTCTCTCCTGCAGACCCAGCCACTCTGTTAACATTACCTCTGCCCTTTGGTCCTCCCCCAACCCAGGGAAGCAGCATCCCCACCATGGCAGGCTGGATTGTTACAAATCCTCTTTAATAATCAGTCATCTCTGTTTTACAGAACTGTACACAGGGCCCCTCCCCACTCCCCTACAAGGCACAGCCTTACCCACCCATTCCCCCGGGGGGACAGAGGACAGGAAAAAGCATCCTCTAGCTTCCCTGGACAGCTCAGGGTCCTGGAGAATGCAGGGCCAGCTCTGCGCCACACCCGGAGGGTTCACCCCTCTGATTCCCTAAGTGGCCCAGGGCCAGTCCAGACCCTCTGGCCCAGGCAGCCCCGCTCCAGCCCAGCTCACCTAGGCACTGCTCGCACAGCACGGCCCAGACTGATCTGAGCTGCCTGGGTGGGGCTGGCTCAGGCTGGGGAAGGGGTGCTGCTCCTCATGTCAGCTAAAGCCCCCCTCTCCCGCTACCTCAACGAAACTGTGAAAAGCGAGGACAGAAGCATCGCAGTGGAAACAAAGTTGACCCACGCAGTGGGCAGTCACCTGACAGCCCAGGGTGCCTTATCCACCCCACCCCCAAGTTTTTAATACACTTTCTCCCGTACAATGTACACAGCCCCCGAGGCAGGTAGAAGCCCAGCCCACCTGTGCAGGGAGCGTTTTCTCGGAGTTGCTAAGACAACCCTGGCGGACAGTGAGTGGAGGAGCCACAGAAGAGCTGGGGCTTAAGGCTGGCGGCAGAGAAGCAAAGGAGAGGGGTCCAGGCCCCAGGACGCCCCCCACTTCCAGCCAGCACAGGACGGACAAGGGGTCTTGGCAGTGAGGTGGGAGGCAGGCCTGGAGGGGGAGCCAGGGAGACCCCTAGGAGCCCTGAGGTTGGGGGACAGGCAGGGAGGTGGGGACAGCGGCCGCTTCAGTACTTGGGGACCTTGCTGTAGTCTTCGGAATGGACGTGCCGGCACAAGAATATGGAGAGGAGCATCCCCAGGAGCTGTCGAGGGAGAGGGCGAGAGTCAGAGTCAGGCAGGGCTGCCCAGGTCCCCAGAGGCCCCAGAGCAGCATCCCGCTGTCCAGGTCAACACACGGGACTTGACCTGGATGAAGCTGATCCTCAACTAGAGCCTCGGGACCAGCCTGTGGTTCAGGCGGCAGAGGGGCCGGCGAGGGGCAGTGGTCAGGCCAGGCTAGCCGCAGGGCCTCTAGAAGCTGATGAGCCTCAACCCGCCCCTCCCCGCACCGGGCGTCTGCGGAGCAGGGACGATCTGGGAGGGCAGCATGGGGAGGGTTGGAGGGGATGGGACCCAGACCTCGATGACAGCAATGCCCACACACACGCCAAGGATGATGCCCAGGTTCTCCTGCAGCCAGGCCTGCACCTTCTCCATGCAGCCCTACAAGTGGACAACACAGCCACGTCACCCCACGATGGGCCGCTTCACCCCATCACTCAGAATCACCAGGAGGGGCCACCCCCAGCCTGGAGGGCCGGCGGAGAGGGGTCTGGGTGTTCCTTGAATGGATACATTGATGAAAACATAGATGAAGGTGCAAATGACAAGCAAACAAATGAATCAAAGGCAGGTACAGCTCAGTGAAGAAAGGTCGATGGAGCAACAGCCCCGGCGAGCCGGGGGGACTGAGGGTCTGAACCCACTGCGCCCCGAGCCCAGCCCTACCCGAAGGCCATGCACGCACCTCCTTGTACACAGGCCAGTCATCGGGGTTGTTGCTGCTCTGGGTCCCATTGCCAACGGGGGCCTCGCAGAAGCCCATCTGCGGCAAAAGGCTGTTGTTGTCCTCCTTGCTCTTGTTCTCGCAGGAACAGGGGTAGGTGATGTTGATGCGACTCATGAGCTCGGCGTTTTCTGTCCAGTTGTAGAAGCTGACCCAGCCGCAGCACTGCACCTGGGCAGAGAAGGGGACAGGCTGTTCGAGCCCATCGCCCACTCAACTGGGGTCTCCCCGGACAGGAGCTCAGATCTGCCCCTTCTAGCTCCCCCCAACCCCGGTCTCAGCCAAACCACCAGGATTAGAGTTTAGGTTTCACTTTGGCATTTGTGAGCCACAAGGAATTTAAAGGGGCTCTCAGGATATACCATAAACTATGAAAACAGTAGGAAACAAAATCAGCAAAAATATAAAGCAGAGCAGGAGGGATGGTCAAGTTGAAAGAAGATGGTCAAGGTATACGGGACGTGAGGAGGGCAGGTGGCATACGGCTAAGAGTTTGGGGGCTGGAGTCAGGCTACCGGGTTCAAATCCCATTTCTGCCACCTACCAGCTACTCAACTCTGATCAAAGTGCTGACCTCAACTTCCCCATCTGCAAAATGGAGGGAACAAAGGTTCCTAACTCTGTCTGTTATAAGGACTAAGTGAGACGAGGCAGGCAAGGCATCCAGCCCAGGTTGGAGAGCACAGTAATTTCCCAGGTAAGGCCAGTTCCACTTTTAGGCTCTGAGAACATGCTGGAGCTGAGGTTTGGCTCTGAGCCTCCTGGTTGCCAGAGTGAAAGGGGAGACACAGTACATCTGCCTTTTTAGAGGAGAAAATGCTCAGAAAGCCTTTCTGGGCTCCATGGGGCTCATGAAGAGGACCCCGAGAGGCTTCAGATCACATGTGGGCTTGAATTCCCGACAGGACTGGGACCTCAGGGACTAAGCCTGTGCCGGGAAATGCCCAGGAAGGCAGAGCAGAGTCGGGGGAGGGCCCTTTCAATTTCTGGCCCTGCCCTGTGCACAGGCAAGCCGCTGCACTTCTCTGAGCCCCGGTTTCCTCACCGGAGAATGGGGTGATGACAGCCACTCTGCTAGGGCCCCCGGGAGGCTGAAGGGCTAGCATGGGAGAGCTGTGTGCCACCTTGCCCAGCACGAGGTCACTTCCCCACCTGCTTCCTTCCTATCTCAGCTGGGAAGTCCCTGACCAGCAGCCCGGTGGCCAGCAGGGGGCGTGCCAGGCACGCTCAGGCGTTCTCCGGCTCTAGACAGTTTCTAGTCTAGGATTTATTTTTTATGTTGCAGGTTCCTGGCTGCCTCCTCTCCAGCAAGAAAGGTTGGCACCTCAAACCTCTGAGGGGCACCCACAGGCCCTCCCACACCCGATCCAAATGAGGCAGCTCTCCTTGGTCCTTCGACTGTACCAGGCAGAGCCCCGCTCGCCAGGACCCCCCGCACTGACGCCCCCGGTGCCCCAGTGGTTGTGCCTGATGATTAAACATCACCACCCACATGCCACATGGTAAGTGCCTCGGGCTTTATAAGCTCATCTCACGTGAGCATGGGTCAACAGTCCCATTTTATACACGAGGAAACTGAGGCTCAGAGAAGGCCTGGCCAGGAAGTAGCTGAGTTTTGTATTTCAGCCCTGGGAGCCTGACTCACCGTCTGTTTTCTTACCACCATCCCAAGCAGCATCTGACAGACATCAAATCACCTAGAGGCCCTGCGTACTGCAGGAATCCCCAAGTCAGTCCACCACCTCCCATGACGGGGTGCTCATCACCTCCCCGGGGACCCACCTCTGCCCCCAGGCTCCTTGAAGGGTGACACCTGTTCATCCTGGGACATCCTGCTCCCTCTAATCTTAGCAAAGGGTCTCAGCCACTGCGGATCAAACCAAAGGTGGCACGAAAAAAGTCTTCCTGTGCGCCTGGAGCCCTCCAGATGACACAGGCCCCCTGTGTCACCAAAACTCTGTGAAGCACGCAGGCCAGAAAGTGTCACCCTCCCTTCTTCACAGCTCAGATGATGGACATGCCCATGTTGCCGGGACAGAGACCCATCTCTAGTCTCCATGCTCTCCTGGTGTCAGGCTTTCTGGTGCTGTCCTGTCCCCGCCCCTCACATCCCACAGGCCTCCCCAAAGGCAGCCGGCAGGCAGTGCCGGCAGGTCCTAAGTGATTGTTGTGTGCAGGGCCCTCTTGTGACAGAGCGGGAGGCTGCAGCCTGGAGAGAGCGGCTCCTGGCCAAGGGCACACAACATCTGCGACCACCAAAGGGGGGCAGCCGGGATCCCATCACTGAGGGCGCTTTGTGTGTGTGCTGATTGGTTCATCATCGAGGCAGGCTGGGAACCCAGTCAGTCAGTCAGTCAGTCAGTCGTCAGTTGTTTCATCCATCAGTCTGTCATTCATTCATTTAGATAATCAGTCAGTCATTCTGTCAGCCGGTTTGTCAGTCATTCTGTCAGTCAGTCTGCTTGTTGGTCAGTCAGCCAATCAGTCATTCTGTTAGTCAGTCATTCTATCAACTAGTCAGTCTGTTATTTTGTCAGTCAGTCAGTCAGTCAGTAAGTCAGTCAGTCAATCAGTCAGTCAGTCAGTCTCTCTCTTTTGCTTTAATTGAGGTGGAATACACACACACACCAAAGTGTACAAATTCAGCTTGATGAACTTTTCCACCCATATTGGCATAACCACCACCTGGATCAAGATTTGACTAGAACATTCCTTTCACCCCTGAAGGTTCCCACGGCTCCTCCCCAAAGGCAGCCTCCACTCAGACCTGCGTCAGCATCTCAGCTCTGGCACCCAGCTTCTTAACCTCCAGGGGGAGCTGCCAGCACGCCCCAGTCCGGCTTGAGAGGAGAGGGTCGAGGGCTACCCCTGCTTCTGGCCACGTGGGGAGTACTGTGAGCCCTGGAGCAGCCTCCAGGGCCCGGGGCCCCTGGGCGAGGAACTGCTGGGGGTGGCAGGAAGCAGCGCTGCTCAGGAACCTGCCCCCAACAGATACACACTGACACTCAAACCGCTAACATCTTCTGTCTGTCAGGCACACCCAGGCCCACAGATGACCAGCCACAGACACACAGACGCACAGAGCCCAGTCTCCCATGTCCCCTCACCTGAGCTTGCACGTAGTCCCAGGCCTCCTGAAGGCTGTCCTCGTGACCATCCGTGTAGTTCTGGATGAGCTTGGTCACGATGCTGCCCATCTCCTGCTTCAGCTGCAGAGGGGAGAGTGAGGACCGAGGTCAGATTCCCTGAAACCCGCACCCCAGCTCTGGTCACAAGTGCTTAAGCTGCCTCTCCCCCACTCCCCCCAAACACTGGGGACACGCTCACAGCTCAAAAACGTTTCGTCGCCCATTCCAACCAACTTCCACTTCCCTGGTACTTCCTGGGTACCTCCTCCCCCGGTCACCATGCTAAGCCCAGTGTGGTCAGGGTCAACCACTCCCACCTGACCGTCTCCTCAGCACTCAGCAGCACATGACCCTTTAGATGGGAATCTGTCCACGCCACTGCTAAAACCCATCCAGGGGCCTCTCACCACGCTCTGGAGAAACACCACCGTCTTCTCAACAGCCCATAAGGCCCTACACCATCTGGCCCTGCTCTTCCCAGACCTTGTTTCCTCTGCTCGTCCTCCCTCTATTTCAGTTACACAGGTCTTGCTGTCTTTGTGCGAGGCATACTCCTGCCTCAGGGCCTTTGCACTTGCTGTCCCCTCCGCCTAGGATGCTCTTTCCCCAGATATGAATGTAGCTCACTCTTCCACTTTCTTTAGAGCTCTACTCAAATGGCACCTCCTCAGAAAGGCCTTCCTGGACCACCCAGAAAATGTCAGCCCTTCTCTATCTCCTCCAAGACCCTCCTTATCCTACAAGGGGAAGCATGATATATTTTTCTTCATAGTCTCGTCATTACCTGCTCCTCTGTTTCCAGGATTTATGGTCTCTCTCCCCCACTGGAACATCAGCTCTGTGGGGGCAGGGACTGGGTCTGACCCAGACTGGCCAGAGTAAGTGTGTGGCGAGCACGGATAAGGAACGCGTGCGTAACCCCGCCACCTGCCCCGCACCAGGGCCCCACAAAGTTCACCTGTGCTGGGACTCCAGGGACCCCATGGAGGAAGAGAGAAGCACCTGCTTTCCACTAACCCCACAGAGAAAACAGTCATTTACAGTGAAGGCAGGCGAGGGGTGCAGGGATCAAAGGGCTTCGGCCCCCAAGGCCTCTTACTGGGGCTCTGAATAGAGGATCTCACCACGGCAGCTTTTCAGGAACAAGTCAGCTGTGCAAGGGAGGCAAACCTGAAACCAGCCTAAGAGCTGCAGACACGCTTTCCTCGGCCTAGAGGCTGGGCCCCACCTGCCGACTTTGCCCAGGGGCCTCCCCGGGTGCCCCAGCAGGGATAGGCTGGTCGTGGTCACCTGCTGTCCCTGCAGAACCCCGGGGCGAGGTGCCCGAGAGGGGTAGGGGCACCGAGGGGACAGCCCCGCACCTGGTCCTCTGCTGCTGAGAAAGAGGAATTGGGGAGATGGGATGGGTGCCTCCAGGCGGGGGCCTTCAGAGCCTGGCTCAGAAGCCCGTGAACGGGGCTTCCACCAGCTCCTCACGAATGCAGCGCTCAGAGAACCCACATCCTCCAGACCGACCTTCGAGCTGCGGGCCTGGCTCCCCGCCCCCACTCCCTTCACCAACCCTTCGAGACCAACCCCACCCCCAGGCAGCCCCACCCTTTGGAACTGCTCTCTGCCCCTCTCCCTTTCCATAAAACTCTTAGCGAAGCATCAATACTTCTTTGATATCACTCACACGGAGCTCTACAATTTGCAAAGCTTGCCTGTCAGTAACTAATCACAACAGCAGTAGCAGCTAACTTTGATCAAATGCTTACTATTACCAGCACCATGCTAAGGACTTTTAATGCAGTATTTCACTTGAATCCTCTGAGCAGACCTATGGCCTAGGTACTGACCTCGTTCCCTCATTATGGAGATGCAGAAAACGAGGCCCAGAGAGGTTAATTAACTTGCCCAAGGACTCACAGCCAACATGTGAAGAGCTGGGGTTTGGACCCAGGCTTGTCTGATTCCGGAACTCAAGTTTTTACCCATTAAGCTCTATCGGCATTTAAACCACATGGCCGTACCTTGCAGCAGGTCAGAGCAGTTTTAAGGAGGGCCCAGAGAAGCTCTGTGGTTTGCCCATGTCACACAGCGGGGGCTGTCTGCCTGCAGAATCTCAGTCTTTTTGCCCCAACTGTCTCTGCTCCACCTCCACTCCCCGGTGAGCAGATGATCCCTGAGCAGATGATCCCTGAGGCGTGGAAAGGAGGGGGTCCCCAGAGGCATGTGCATAGACAGCCATCTCCCCACATCCTCCCACCCACCCTCCTCCACCGACCTGGGCTCTATTTATACCCGGCATGGTTGCCACAGCAGCACAGACTTCCCTGTTTCAGGCCCCAGAAATGAGAAGGTCATGGAAGCTGGGTGGTTTCCACTGAGGCTGGGTGGTTTCCATGGAAACACCACATCCATCCTCCAGCCCAGAATGGGGCTGAGAGACACAACTGGGCCACGATGGGGACCATGGCTGCAGGGGCTGGTTCAGCTTGGAGCTGAAGCAAATGCCCAAGAGGCGGTGTCAGGAGCCCAGGGAAGTTACCCTGGCAACCAGGCCATTCCTGAAACAAGAAGGAGCAGGGAGGGAGAGTGAGAAGGCACTCACCATCTCACTTCAGCCCTGCAGCGGCCTCTCTGTGGTTTCTGCCTGCCCCACAGCTACTCTCCCTTCTTGAAACAGCAGTTCCCTTGCTTAGCAGTAAGCACCCCTCAATCCCTCCCTGTGGCTGGGAAGCCCTGCCCCCTTGCTGCCATGGGCAAAGACCCAGGCTGCCACTTAGTGCCTTCCACACCCTGACCACAGCAAGCGGTCCAGGGATGGGCATGTGACCCGAGGTCACACACATGGGCCCTCTATTTCTGCTAATCTGGTGGGATGAGGACCTGAGCTGTTGGTGGCCACCCCAAGAGCCACTGGGGATAGCTGACCTGAGGAGGGAGCCAACGGAGGAGAGCAGGGCCGAGGATGGAGAGGGACGGTCTTGGTGGCAGCCTTTAGAAACCTGGATCCAGCTGAGCCTGCAGCCAGATCTGGCCAGATCTGGGTTACTTTCACATGTAATAAAGAGTCTTGCCCAGGAATGGCCGCATAATTTACAGCCCAGCGCAAAATGAAAATGCAGGACTCCTTATTTCAAAGTGATTACGAATTTCAAGACATCAAACCAAGCACGGGACCCTTCTAAGTGTGGGACACTGTGTGGCTGCTCAGGGTACACACCTAGGAAGCCAGTCCTGGTCCTGCCCAATACCATCCTCCCCACTTCCCAGAAGAGAAAACCAAGGCTCAGACAGTGAGAACAACTTCCCAAGATTAGACAGCCGGAAAGCAGATGAGATATGACCATAACCTGCCATATGCAGCTCTGGAACCCTGAGATTCTAATCATAGCAAGCCACCCACCATCTCCACCTGGCCTGAGATCCTGCCATCCTCTGGCATGACTCTCTTCCCCCCCAACCCCATGCTGTGCTTTTATGTCACCTTGTAGTGTGACTTTTCGCAGAGAGGTAGAATTAGAAGACACCTTTGAGCCCAACATATCATCCAAATGTAAGAGTCCTCCCCATACTTTTCCAGGCTCTGCTTAAATGCTCCCTGTGATGGGGAATTCAGTACCACACAAAATAGCACATTGCAGGTTGGGGAGGCTCTTGATACAAGCAATTCATTTTAAGTTGAGCCTAAATGACTTCTACCCATTAGTTTTTATCCTCCCTCTCCCTCCCAAGTCCCAGCTGGGACCACAGAAAACAAATCAAATTGTTCTCTCCCAGGACAAACATCATTCAGATATTTGAGACTCAACCACGTCTCCCTTTACCCCCTCCTCCCCAGGGTAAGTCTCCAGGCTTTGATGGCTCTTTGGGATGGTGTTCAGCCCTCTCTCCATGCTCTAATGTGTCAAATTGCCTCTTACAGTGAGGTGCCCCCGTGCAATGTAAGGGACCCACACCTTCCTGTCCCCTCCCCGGTTTCCCACAGAAGGTGTTGCCAATGCTTTGAGGCTTCATCCTGGGATCCTGGCAAGAAATAAGGACCCTTCGCCCTGGTGAATGTGGAGGGGGTGGCATGTTTACTTTTAGTGACCATCCAAGTCTTTTCTGAGAGTCCGGCTGCAATCTACATAACCAGCTACCCCAGATTTCAGCAGGAGGACCACGTCGTGTGCTCCCTGCCCCGCCCCCATAGGCTCCCTGAGGGTGGGGCCTGAGTCAGGTATGGGAGCCAGGCACGCAGGTGCTTGAGAGTCTCTGCCCATTGCTCTCCACATTCCTTTCCAGAAGGACAGCCTGGACTCCTTCTTCCCCCTTCCCAAAAGGGAAGAGAAAGATCACCATCGCCTCCCCCTGTCCTGGCTCCAGCTGCCTCCCTATGGCAGTAGAAACCCACGCTAGTGGATCAGGAAGTTTCCATCGCAGGGAAACAGACATCTCAGATGTCTCACAGAGCAGCGCTGTCCTCAAGGAACACGTTTTACCACCTGTGCGCTCAGTCCTATGCGCATGGCTATTTGGCTACTTTGGGCTTCTTAGGTGGGAGAGGGAAGGAGGAGGGAGGGAATCACAGTTCTCCTGGCTGGCCACCCTCTCTGGGGAGCACACAGCAGTCCGGCCCAGCCAAGGTCACCACCCCCAACCCCAGGCTCCCACCCAGACTCTGCGAGCCCTTTCCCTCCACGCTCTCAGCCCTCAGACCTTCTGCACAAGCCCCTGATATAACCTTTCAGAGCCTCAGCAGTCTCACACGTGCAGGTCAGCAGTGCAGCCTGCGTCACCAAACCCAGCTCCCAGCACATCCTGGGAAACAGTTACAAGTTCACCTCCTTCCTCACTGACCTCCCACCCTTCACTGCCTGGAGAGAACAAGTCAGAATCTCAGAGTGTCAGAGCTGGGAATGGCCCAAGAGGTCACCTGAGGCTCAGAGAGGCTGGGTAACATGTCCAAGGTCACACAGCAAATAGCGGCAGAGCTCCCCCCCCCCCAACCAAGAACACAGGGCCCTGAATCCCAGACCTGTCCTTTTCCCACTAAACGGGGGCTAGATAATGATCAGATGAGGAAACAGCCAGAGGAATCTTAACTCCACACCTAAATCCTGGTTCCCACAGCCCTTGCTAATACGAACATTAATACTGGTGACAACAGGAACAGCTGCCATTTACTGGGCCCTTACTAGGCATTAGCGAAGTTAGTAATGGTGACAGTAATAAACTCTTGCAACGATGCCAGCAAACATCTGCTCTGCACCAGGCGGACACTATGCCCTTCCCATCTGTCAATGCTCTCCATCCTTGCCACCACGCTATCAGGTGGCCTTTGGGGCCAGTGGGCTCTGGCACTGAGAAACGTTCAGATTTTAGGAAGGGCTGGGAGCTATGTGTCACACCCCCACAATCTCTCCCATTCATATTTCCCAAGGGGCACGTAAAGGGGGTAAACCATGGCCATCAACAAGCTCATTTCCATTCAGTTTCCATTTTGCCACCAAATGAGTTGCAAATGGTATTTTTGTTTTTCAAACTGTTTTTTGGACTTTGGAATCGCAGATAAGTGAGAGCAGACCTGTAGGATTACTGCCATTTGACAAAGGAGGAAACTGAGGCACAGAGAGGCTGAGTAACTTGCCGAGGGTGTCAGAGCAGGGCTCCAGCATGGGCAGTTTGGTTCTGGGGTCCAGGCGCTGGGCCACCACTCTATATTTTCTACAAGCCTTGCAGTCTGGGTTCCCTGCAACCCTGGCAGGGGTGGGGGCCAGCCAGGCCTATTCTCCTCCATTGACAGACGCAGAA
Source organism: Balaenoptera musculus (assembly GCF_009873245.2). NCBI lineage: Eukaryota > Metazoa > Chordata > Mammalia > Artiodactyla > Balaenopteridae > Balaenoptera > Balaenoptera musculus. The sequence continues at coordinate 93,923,879 of NC_045792.1, read as the reverse complement.
CCCACGGCTTGGAAGGCCTGTGCTTTGCCCAAGGCACCCAGCCTCCCCTGTTGCAGCCCTGGGAACAGTGGCTGCTGGGAGGAAGGACAGATGGTCGCCCTGGAGACCACTTCAGGGAGAGCCCAGAGGCTCAGTCCCTCCCACCCGCCCAGGAGGCCTGGAGAGAGAAGGAAGATTGGACCCATCGCCTTCCAGAAAGCCTTTTTCCTTTAGGCTCACACAAGTCCCACCTCCCCAACTGGGCCTCATCTGCAGGAATAAACACCACCAGGGCATGTTTAGTCTTCCACTGGGATTTACAATGCGCGAGGAAAGAAAAAATAAATCATTCATTCCAACTCGGGCGATCGAGTGGCGCCAGAACTTCCCCAGCAAAGCCAGGAAATTTCCCCCTGCTTTCCAGAAAAGGAGGTGGGCCAAGGTGAGGCCAGCTGGGACTGGGGGCGGGAGGTGTGAGGTGTGGAGCCTGGGGGTTGCGGGGAAGCAGAGGAGGGGACGGTGAGGTACCACGACAGACACAGCCTGGACTGGAGTCAGGAGAGTTGATTCTCCAAACAAGCCCTGCTCTGGGGCCGGGGGGCGCCTCTAAGGCATGGCTCTCTGTCAGCAGCCAGGCAGATTATACCAGCTCCAGGGGAGGAGCATAGAGTAGAGGAAGGCGCGGGCCTTGGGTCGGAGGGATGGAGATGGAAACCTCTGCTCTGACGCATCTGAGCTGCGTGTGACCATGGCCCAAAGTCACTGTTTCTCTGGGCCTCAGTTTCTTAAACTTGAAAACGCTCTCAAAACTAAAACATGCATCAAGTGACTAGCTCAGCTCCTGGGACACGGTTGGTGCTCATAGATGGGCACCGTCTTTATTACTGTGAGATGGGGAAACACAGGGGTGAAAAGGTGGACTGCCTGACACCACTGCCATGTTGACCAGCTTCTGATTCACAGGAACCCGCTCACTGGGGCCCACTTCTTAACCACTTTCTTTGTAATGTACCACTGACTGGGTCCCAGAGAAGCCCCAGGTGCCACAGGGTGGAAATGAAGACCTAATCCCATAGTCCTTGCACTGGAAAAGTAGTTTCCCTTCCCTAAACACTGGCTTTCTGTCTGGCACCAAGCGAACTTCCTTTCACCTACTAAACTGCTATTTCCCCTTTTGCCTTGGCTGCCAGGAAGCTCAGTGTTCAAGTTAGCTCTCAGCTGCTGTGAGTATGTTGTCCCCTAGCTTCAGGAACAATGGCCTTCTTCTGTCTCAGTGTGCATTCTGATCTTTCTCAGACTGATTTTAGTTGCTCTATGCCTATGTTGGAAGCCAGCTCCAATTCTCCTGGGAAACAGGCTGGGTGGATTATAAATAAGTAAAGCAGATTCAGGTAGGAACCACGACAACGAAAATTTCACCAGCATGAACCCAGAAGCCAGGCTGCCAGGGTTCAAATCCTGGCTTTGCCACTTACTAGCTGTGTGACCTTTGGCCCAGTGACTTAACCTCTCTGTGCCTCAGCTTCCACATCTGAAAATGAGGGTATTCATACCCGTGACCTCAAAGGCTTGCTGTGAGGAACGAATAATTAAATGCAGTATACGCAAAGCATTTAGTGCCAGGCTTGTTCTAAATTCTTTTAAGTATTAGTTGTTGATGTTGCTGTAACGTTTTCTCAGCTTCCTTCTAAGAGAGATCTGTGGCAACTTGACCTTCAAGTGGTAAAATGTAGGAGATCACCTGGCCGCTGGTTCTGCCAGCCCAGTCAGTAGACAAGAACTGTAGCCCTGGAGGAAGGCAGGGTCCCAGCCTCAGCTGAGCCATGGGTGAACTCCGACTGGCCTCAGGGAGCCTGGGCTCTCACCTGGTCGGGCCACTGACCACTGTGTGCCCTCACCCCTCACCTGCAGGATGAGGAGGTGAGGCTCAGGGAAAGAAGGAACGTAAAGGGGCTAACACTGCACCCAGTATCTGGTATGTGCCGAATAGGGATTAGGGATGAAGGGTTATCGTCACTACTACTGATGCTGTCGTTGTTATTCATCTCTCCGGGCAGCTGCTTCTCTGCCCGTCAACATAACACTTACACGGCAGAGCTGCTGGGAGGACGAGACAATGTGCGTAAAGCTTCTAGAAAATACCACGTGCACGGAGTAGGTGCTCCACAATGATAACTGTGACAGCCACAGTCGACTGGCAGGCCCAATAGCCATCGCCAGCTCCCTTCTCTCTTATGTCTCTGTCTTTAGAGCCTGAAGGCTGGATACTCACTTTCTCAGCCTCCCTTGAAGCTAGGGGTGTCTTAATAACCCAGACTGGGGGAGACTGTTGGGAGGCTTGCTTTTCTGATAAAAGGGGTGGCCATGGCTGGCACTACCCCACTCCCTTTCTTCAGGCCACAGCAGCACAGATGTTGTACCTGGTGCTGTGGCAGCCATCTCGTGGCCATGAGGTGAGTGGCAAGATGAAGGAAAGCCGTCGCAATAAGGATGCTGTACAGACAGCCAGAACCAGGGCCTCTGAGCTTCCAAACCTGACTTCTGGTTAAGTCAACAACAAATGTCCTTAGAGTTGAATCCCCAGTATGTCTGATTTTTTACTCCTCAACGCTGAGTGTCTTCCCTCTGACACGGGAATAATGTTTTCATTGACGGTCTCCTCCCTGGGCCTCATCTGTGGATGAGGTGCCGAGAACTGTGCTAAGTGTTTTGCTGAGATAAAGATCATCTCACTGAATCATCACAGAAACCCCGAGAGTTAAATTTACTAATGTCCCCAGTTTACAGAAGATGAAACAGGCACAGAGAGGAAAGCAGCTTGCCCACGGCCACACAGCTAGAAAGTGGTGGGATCGAGCCAAGATTTGGGCCCAGCAGCGACTCCACCGACCTGTACTGTCCTCTCCTCTAATATTCTGCCATGTGACCACAGGGAGCTGGAGGCCTGGGAGGCTGACCTGGCACCTATGGGTTTCCGGTTCTTTTTTTTTTTCGGCTGCAACGCATGGCTTGCGGGGTCCTAGTTCCCTGACCAGGGATTGAACCCGCACCCTTGGCCGTGAAAGTGTGGAGTCCTAACCACTGCACCGCCAGGAAATTCCCCACCTATGGGTTTCTCTGTGACAACTAAGAGGCCTCTTGTCCAGCCCCCATCCCCAGGCCAACCCTGCCCCCAACCCCGCGTGGCTGGTCCAGCCCAGGTCGGGGGGTGGGGACGAGGGGGTGCTTACCTTGCCCATGTTGAAGTAGAATAAGACCCCAGCAGTCACCTGGGCGATGAGGATCAGGAGGAGGAAGGCAAAGTACTGGGAACACAGAGCAGGCACAGAGTCAGCTGGGGGCTCCCACCAAGTCCTACGCGCCTCAGACGCCCTCACCCAGGCTGGGCCGGGGCAGTACTCAGGCCCCTCTGGGCGGGATGAGGCGGGCTGGGTGGGCGGTGGTGGAGGACCATACTCACCATCCCCAGCAGGCAGCGGACCTCATTGACAGCACCAATGCAGCCCAGGAAGCCCATGAGCATGGTGAAGCCCCCCACGCCGATGAAGACATAGGCCCCCGCCTTGAGCGAGGTGGACGAGGTCTCTGCGGGTGGACAAGGGCATCCGATTCAGCCTGCCTATCTCGCCCTTATTAAGTACAAAACCGGGGCAGGGCTGCTACCAAATCCCTGCCTTGGGGTCAGGGCACCGGGGTCAGCCATCCAGCCGGAAGCCTACTCCTTCACCAGCTTTGGAAGCCGCCTCCCCTAGATGTGCGCCCCACCCCCATCTATCCTATCCCCACCTCCCACCCGTCCCCGCTTTAGTTTTTCTCCTTAGCACTTACCAGGATTGAAAAGACTCTCGTTCTACTGGCCTATCTTGCTCATTGTCTGCTGCCTCCACAAGCCTGTGAGCTGCACGAAGGCAGGGACTCTGGTCCCTGCTGAAGCCCCTGCCCCCAGAACTGTGTCTGGCACAGCAAAGTGCTGTATGAATAACTGTTGAATTAACGAACCACAGTCTGGCAGGCTCCGCTGAGGCCCCAGACGCTGAGGGCCTGCCTTCCTCCTTGTCCGTGAACAAATGCCGGCCTCCCTTGCCCACTCCCTATGCCTCAGGGGCTTCACATGTGCCGTCTCCCCTCTGCCAGAACTCTACCCGGTAGGGACCAGCATGGCCATCTCACAGATGAGAAAACTGAGGCTGAGAGAGGCACACCAGCATGGGCCAGAGCTGGGATTTGGAGATAGGCAAACCCCCAGTGCCACACTCTTTGCACTGAAGCACCGGGCACGTGTACTGACACAGGCGTGACACTCATTCATGTGTTCAGCCCCCAAAGATTTACCAGGGGCCCACCGTATGCCAGGCGCTGTGCCGCCTGCTGGGGGTACAGCCGTCAGCCTGCCGAGGGCCCCACGCCATGAAGCTGGTGGGGTGAGGAGTGGATCTTCTGGTTGTGTGAAGGGTCGGGAAGCTACTGAAGCCGGCTAAGGTCAAGGACATGGGCAGGGAGGGGCCGGGGTGGTTGGGGAAGGCTGGTCTGAGCAGGTGACATGATCGCTCAGGTGAAAATGAAGAAGTCAGCTGAGCGAAGATCTGAGGAAAAGCATTCCAGGCAGTGGGAACAGCAGGTGCAAAGGCCTGAGGAAGGAGTAAGCGCAGCGTGTTTGAAAAATAAAAAGAAGGTGAGAAAGAATGGATCAGTGTGAGTGAGAGAGGAGTCTGACAGGCGACACGCCTGAGGCGGAGAGACAGGGGCCTAAAGGCAATGACAGAGCCCCCGGGTAGGTGGAGGTCAGAAGTTTCGTCGGGGCACTTGACCAGCATTTCCCGAGAATCCCAATCGATCACACAGGGAGAAGCTCATGTCCTTCTCCAGCTCCCCGGTGTGGGATGTGTGGGGTCCCCTCTACCCTGAGGCTGTGACACGCTAGGAGGACCAGGGTGGACACGCCCCCCGGCAGGCAGGGCACTGCGGGCTCTCTCCCCTGACAGCCCAGGCACTCCCGGGAGGCTGGCGCGGCACTCTCAGGGTGTGGGGTGTTTCCAGAAAGGTGCAGAACATCCCGGAGAGCCTCAGCAGATCAGGAGGACGTCTCAGGGATGCAGACTCCCGGGTCTGTCAGAGCCAGGCAGACTTTCCAGGAGACGGTCTGGAATCTGCATGTTGAATGTGCTTCCCTGATGACTCGGGCACAGCCAGGGCTGCCACAGTTGCCCGTCAATAGGCTGACTGACCACCATTTCCTGGGGGCACCTCAGAGGGGCTGAGATCCCCACCTCGACCACGGAGGGGGCGTTAGGGCCCTTAAGGAATAACGACAAAGTTGGAGTGTGGGTGGGTAGGAGAGTGTGATCCAGCTCCATCCACTTCCTGGGCACAGACAGAATGTTCTGGAGCTCAGGAAAAGCCCTGGCCAGACCACTCCACTCTCAGGCACCAGGGCAGGGAGGCCCCCGCTCAGGTCCTCACAGGAGTCCCCAGGAGCCGGACAGAGGCCCCGAGGGGGTGAGTGAGGGGGCTTCCTTTTTACTCCAGGCCCTCAGCACCGTGGCTCTCAGCCAACAACAACAGCAGCGGAAGGCCATCAAAATTTGCTTTTCTTAAACTTCCTGGGTTTGGGTTCCAACAAGCCCTCCCAGCAAATACTCCCCCCATCAAAAAGCAAGTGGCACTTCCTGGAAATGCACTGTGTGCCAGCCCTGAAAAAGGCCCTTTATCCAAACCATCCTGCTGAATTTCTGCCGTGGCCCAATGAGGGTGGATCTGCACCCTGATCTGTCTGTAAGGGCCCAGAGGCCCAGAGCAGGCAAGAGGCCGCAGATGGGGCCCAAGGGGCAAGGCTGGAGGCTGAGACCCCCCCAGTCGGGTCCTTCTCTTGGGAGGCCAGCCAAGCTGCGGTGTGGCGTCTCTCTTTTCTCAGAAAATTTCATCAATACCAGTCCCTGGCCTCCTGGGTCTCAGGCTGGCCCTGATCTGAGCAACCTGACTTAGGAAGGAGTGGGGTAGCCCGCCCACTGTGTACCAAGACCAGCATCTTCCTGGTTTTATCGGGCCTCGGAGGTACCAGCGAGGTGGGGAGGAAGTGGCCCAAACTGAAAGTGACTGAGGAGCACGAGAAGAGGGTGTCACTTCATCCCAGCTTTGCTGCTAACAGGCTCTGACCCCGGGCAAGCCATTTTCTGGGCCTCTATTTTTGGCTCCGTGAAATAAAACTAATTCCTACTTCTTAAAGATGTCCTAAGGTTCAGATGGTATTATAAACTAATTTAACAATCACTTACGTAGGGTTTACTACTTACTAGAAACTGTTCTAAACTCTCTTCACATATTAACTCGCCTCATTTCTCACGATAGCCTTATGCCATACTGTCTATTACTGTCTGCATTTCACAGATGAGGAGACACAGAGGGTGGAGTAACTTGCCCAGGATCACACAGCCAGTAGAGAGCAGAGCCAGGATGGGAACCGTGGCTGCCCAGGTCCACGGTTTGTGCTCTTAACCACTGTGCTTGCTTCCGCTCGTTACGGTGTGCATGCGTGGCGTGCTGCGGAGCCCTGTGGTACAGGGGATGGGGGCTCAGGAGCCATGCCCCCTGGTTCACGTCCCAGCTCCCTCACCCTCTAGCTGTGTGTGTCCCCTTGGACAAGTTCCTCCCCTTCCCTTCCATTTCCTCCATTGTAAAATGGGGTTAGTAATGCCTAGCCCCACGGACTCACGGAGAGGATTCAGTTGGTAAGGGAAGAGCCGTGTCACGCAGGCCTGGCACACAATAGGCCCTGGGTTCCCAGTTCTGACCCTCACTTGCTGTGTGACTCTTAGCAAGTCTTTTTCCTCCCCTTCTCTGAGCCTCAGTTTACCCAAGGGTATAGTGACCGGGCTAGCAGATTGGGGTTTTGGAACTCTGGCTGCCCGGGGAACCCCTGGGAAGATTCTTAAAAACCTCAGTGCTGATCTGGAGTCAGATCCCTTAGGGTGGGGCGAGGCCTTGGTATTTGTAAAAGCACTCGGGTGCATCCAGGGGGCCTCTAAAGCTTGGCCAGCTTGAGATTCTCAGCCCCGAACAGGGAGGAGCAGCAGGAGGTCCCCGGAGCCCCAGTCGGGGTGCAGAGGGCAAAAATGCAGTGGGCGGGCTGGGCCTTGAGACTTTGCTCCGAGATGCAATGCCCGCTGGGTGTGGGCCACAGCCCAGGAAGCAGGAGCCTGGGCCGAGCAGGGCCAAGGAGGATGTGTCGCATGGGGGGAGGGCGTGGGGCTGGAAACCTAAACCTTAGCCCCAGAATGAGGAGCAGCCCGTGCCCACCACCCCCCTGCCCCCCCCCCCCCCCCCCGCCCCGAGCAGGAGTCAGGACTGACAGCCCCAGACGGCAACGGAAGTGGCTGGAGGGCGGATCATCCTTGCTTCCCTTCGTGTGTGAGGGGAGGCCTAGCCCCCAGGGCCCCTCCATCACCCATCCTAGCCTGGTTCCGTTTCATTCAAATCAAGCAGCTGTCACCGGCCAGAGTCCAAACCTGCTGCCTCAGGCAGGGCAGCTGCTGGGAGGGGAAGTGAGCCAAGGTCGCACTTGCTGAGGGGAGTGGCATCTCTGTGCTCTGCCCTGCTTCCCTCCCTCCTCAGGACGTGTCCACTAGAGGCTAGCGCAGCAAGCCTGGCAGCCTTCCTGGAGGTGACTGTGAGTAGATCAGAAAGGCCTCTCATCATCATCATCGGGCTTCTTTTCCTCCAGCTTCAAGAGTGAGACAAGGGGCTTCCCCTACCATGTGCAGCATTTAGGACCAAAGCTCTGGGGGTTCGAGTCCCACACCTATCACTCAGAGGCTGGGTGAACTTGAGCGAGGGACATTACTTCTCTGAGCCTCATTTCTTCATTTGTAAGGCAGGAAGTTCCTACTGCACAGGGCTGTTGTGAGATTAAGACAGTTTATCTACGCCAAATGCTTGGCCCCATGCCTGGCACATCATGACCACAAACGATAGACACTGGGCCCGGCACCTCCTCGTCAGCACACTTGCCTGACCCACCTGGTTGGTGCCAGGCACGCAGTAGGCGCTTCACGCATACTTGACGATCTGCCATTCCTGGCCCTTTTTCTGAACTAGGAAGGGGAGGGGCTGTTGGCCATGTTTTGCTGAGCAGGCAAATGGAAGAACTGAGGATGTAAGAGGCTTTCTCAGGTCAGGGCAGAGGGAGGGGGCCAGGATGGAGAACAAGCCTCTCTCATCCCCCACCCAGTGTTCTCCAGACAACAGCAGCTTTGTTTGGGGAGCGAGAGAAAATTCCTTCTGGAAAGCCCTGCAGAGAGGCCCAAGGCGGAGCGGTCAGCATGCAGGACCTGGGCGAGGCCCAAGGCGGAATGGTCAGCATGCAGGACCTAAGCAAGGCCCTGAGGGCAGCTGGAAAAGGGACCGGTGTTGAGGTTCAAGTACTTGTGGGAGCAGCCCTGCCTGCTGCCCCGGCCCCCTTTCAGAGGCAGCTGGGGCAGGCGGCGCAGAGGGGTCCTTACGCAGGACAGAGATGAAACTGCTCCTGTCGGCCAGGATCCACACCCCGAAGCCCAGGATCACCGCCCCCAGGACCTGGAAGGAGAAAGGGGCAGTTAGTGGGGGGCCGCTCCCAGCTGCCCCTGCAGCCTGGCCTGGGGGACACAGGGGAGCTGCCTCCATCCCTGTCCAGCCCAGGGATGTCAGGGTGGCCTCAGGCCCCGCACCTCAAGTCCAGCCAATTCCAGCAACCCAGACAGCAGGGCCACGAGTGCGGAGGCCCTCTTGCCTCCCCTCTCCCCTACCCTATGCCCACGCGTGGTCAACCTGAGCATACCGGCTCTGGGGGTGCAGCCTCCTGCCAGGGGTACCCTCCTACTTACCTCCTGGCCCTGCCCCAGCCTGGGGGCTGGGAGCTTCCCCAACAAGCCAGGCTCAGGGTGGGGAAACCCTCAAGGGACATGACCGTCAGAGCCCAACCCGTCTTCCAGATCTCTCGGCTCCAAGGCCATCTTCCGCAGGAGGCTTCCTGACCCCCAGGCAGACTAAGGGGCCTCTACTGTGTGGCAACCTCCGTGGGACCCTTCTTTAATAGCCTTTCTTTAATAGCCTTTCCCTCTGGGTTTAACTCTGCCGCCTGTCTCTCTGGCTAGACTGTGAGCTCCCTGAGGGCAGGGCTGGGTTGCATGCAGCTCTGTGGGCCTGGGCGCACCAGGTGCTGAGGGCCCCGCGGATGAGTGAGTTCATGAACCAAACTGTGTAAAGGCAGGATTAGAAAAGCAAATGAATGGTGGTGGGGACGGGGTGGGGTGGCTGGCATAGGCCCAGGTATTCCCTGCCTCTCTTCCCTCCACCAGGGGGCAGACCCACAACTGGAGCCCACCTCCCCCAGCCAGGATCAGCCCAGCAAGATCCCATTAAGCCAGCCAAGGCTGGGGAAGGGCCTGTAGTCTGGGCAAAAGCACAGATTCCCTTGAGGGGATGGAGGTGGGGAAGCTTGCATCACCCCATAAGTTTGGCCTTTCCCTGGGGCCTGGCCTGGGTCTACCTGGGGGATAACCCACCTTCAGGGTCCCAGCATGTCACCACCCACCTTTACTACCAGCCCTGGGTCCCTGCCTCAGCCATCATCCCGGAAGCTCAGGTGCAAGCGCAGCAGCTACTGATAAAGCCCTCAGCCTGGGATGAGCCGCTCGGTCCCAGGGGTTTATCAGCCTTGCTCTATAGATCTTAAAATCCAGAGCTGGGACGCTGGGTAAGGTGAATGGGGCATTTGCCTCACATGTGAAAATTCAGGGGACACCAAAAACACTCAGGAACCAAGATAAATGAGTTTATGGCAATCATTTTTAAGAAATGAAAATTAATGGGGAAAAAAAATCCATCACGATGAACAAAATATCAAGCTTTTACATAAAGACAGGCTTGGTGTTCCTGATTTTTCCTTTTGAAAAGGAGCGGGGCCCCGATGTGATGCAGTGCCGTGCTGTTTCTGATCCCAAAGTGAGTGCCTCACTCGCCTCACCCTGGCCCAGGTTCCTTAAAGACGACAGCAGCTGACGACAAGGAAGAGGAAGGCACGAGGACCTCCCCGCATTTGTCCCCAGCAACTCACTTGTCCCCTCCTCTCTCCTTGTCAGATGGGCCCTGTTATTGTCCTCACTTGACAGATGGGGAAACTGAGGTCCTAACCTCACCCGAGGTCACCCAATTCACTCATCAGGGGCTCCAAGTCAGGTCTGACTATACAGCTACGCCAGATGGTGGCACATCAGCTGCAGGGATACTTCGGGTCTGTCCCGGGCCTTAGCCTAGAAAGCCAGTCCCTGGGGAGAGGAAGTGCCCACCCGCAAGTGGGGGCACCTCAGACTACACAGCTTGCTGGGAGGAAGGTGGGCTCTACAGGACCTGGCAGTTAGGTTCCCAAAGACTCCTGAACCCCTGCTCACCCCAGCCTCACACCTCACAGCACAGCTGGCCCGTGGTCTGCCCCTGCCACCTCAGACCCACGTGGCGGAGCCCCTGTCTGCTCACCTCCTGCGCTCACGGGGCAGGGCTGCAGGGAGAACAGTCCTCCCAAGTAGAGAATTCAAGACAGGGCAGAAAATTCCCTCCGGGCAAATATAATCCCAAAGAGAGTAAAATCCCAGACTGCCCGGCCAAGCTCCTCGGCTCGCCTCCTGGAACCCAGGGAGCGAAGTACCTGGCGCTGCCATTTCAGCTGCCCTGCACGTCTGATGACTGTGGCCTGAGCGCCAGGTACGGCTGGATCAGCGCCAGGCCAAGGGTCAGCCAGAAACGAGGCCAGGGCAGGGGGCCGACCAGACTCGGGGAGGAACCCCGAAACCCCCTTTCTCTGTGAACCACGACTGGGGCCGCGGGACGCACCCCACATTAACCCCCCCCCCCCCCCCGCCCAGACCCACCAGAATCTCCCGACAGGAGCCAGGAGTCTCACAGCCAGCGTCCTACCCCCAGAACGGCCACGGCAGCCATGGCCTCAGAGTCTCCTAGGATCTGAGAAAAGCTGACAACAGGGCAATTTTCTGGGGAGTTTGGGGTCCGGAGGGAGTGAAGGCGAGGATGTACATGTGTACCCGAGCGCATGCATGAACACACACGGCAACCAGAGTGATTCTGCCAGACCACGAGTTCAATCATGTAACCGCCTCCCACTGTGCATGAAACAAAGACCCAGATCCTTCCTGGAAGGGCTACGCGGCCCAAGCCCCGGAGAGGCACGGTCTGGCCCACTCCCCCTGTGCTGGACTTCCGCTCCTGCCGCCGGGACCCCGCTCTCCCCAGCCTCACGCACAATTCCAGGCAGCTCTTGCTGACCACCCTGACAAGGTCAAGTGCCTTATTATCTGCTCTCTCTTAGGGGCCATATCCTTCATTCCCAAGACCTCCTACAACTGCAATTTTATCATCCATTTGAGTAAGCATTTGATCGAAGCCCATCACCCCCCAGAACATAAGCCCTGTGAGTGAAGAAATCACGGCTCTTCTGCTGGTGAATGTCTAGCTGGCACCCAGGACGGGGTCTGAATACACAGGGGTGTCAAATACACATTTGGTGGATAAGTATTTGTGAATGAACACACACACACACACACACACACACACACACTGTCTCCTCTCACTCTCTCCTTTCCCTCTCACCCTCCTATAATAAAAGCTTCCCCTCTCCCCCACTACATCCCCTCCACCACCATCATGATGGGCCCCGTCCTGGGCCCCAGCACACAGGGAGTGAACACCTGCCCCCCAGGGCCCTGGAGTGGCTGGGAGGAGGCCAAGCGAGACCAGTCCCCAGAGCTCGGGTCCAAGGGAAGCTCTTCTAGGCTCCGGCTCCATAGGGGAGACTGGGAGAGGAAGGGACACCTTGGCCCCAAACCATCAACCCCTCTCCCTTTCTCCATGAAGTCTCTACCTCCCTCCCTCTCACTGCATGGGAGGAGAGGGGGTGTCTGTGCCCTTGAACCCCAAGCCCTGCCACCTCCTAGGCTATAGCCCAGACTCCTCCCTCCAGTCCCTAGAGCCCCAGGGACAGAACCACAGGGCTCCCACACTCCCCACCCCACTCTGGCCAGCTGGCCCTTAAAGCTGGACTTCAGCCTGGGAGCCAAGTGCCTGCCAGGAAAGGCGTGCCTGTGTGGGCAGCCGCTTTTCTCCAGAAGCCTGGCCCAGCTGGGAGGGACCTGACCTCCAAGCTGGGAAACCCAGGTGCCCAGGCCCGGCTGTCGTCAGTGGAGGGCTGGAGCTGCAGTGGGGCCCCAGCGCCATCCTTGAGGGGGGAGCTGGGGCCGGAGCCAAGGTGGACGACCAGTAGGGCAAGCAACAACAGGGCTGTCCACGTGCATGTGCGTGTGTGTGTTTGTGTGTGTGTGTGCACGTGGGCGTACTTGTGTGTGCCAGGAGCATACTTGTAAGTATCCGTGTGTTGGGTTAAAGTTATGAGGGGGAGTTTAGATTCTTTATTTTCCAAACTTTCTATAATCCTATGTAACTTGTAATGTAAAACTTTTTTTTTTCTACGAGAAACTCATGTCTGTTGTAGAAAATTTGGAAACTGCACAGAAGCAAAAAGAATAAAACCCAAATTCCCAGGAATCCCAACACTAACATTCGGAGGTATTTTCTTCTCCTCTCAAAAATATTCATGTATGTGTACATTTTTAAAAATAAAATTGAATCATAATAAATATCCTATTAAAAAATCTGATGTTTTTAACAGTATAGGGTGAACCAACACCATGAGAGGCCACAGTCCCCAGCAGCACTCCTTTGAAGGTCTCTCCAGGCCACTCTCCCCACAGCCCCACCCCCATCACACACACTCACACTCTCACACATGCACACTCATACACTCACACACACACTCGCTCACACCCCCACACCCATATACACTCACACATACACACACACACACACTCACACATAACCTCACATATACTCACACACATATATCTCACACACACACACACGCACACACACACACACACTCATTCCATCATCTTGGCAACTCCAAGGCAGGAGTCTGCCTTGCCAAACCAGAGAGGAAAATTGGGGCCCCAGGAAAAGCAGCTCCAGATGTGCACAGAGCTTATAGCTGGGCGGCCCCGGGGCTCATGACTGGGTGAGGCCTGCCAGGATGGGTCTGGGGAAGGGCCACTGTGTCCTCACCCTGGCCCAGAGCCCAGCCTCCTCTTGCCCACCCTCTGGGAGCTCGAGGGACACCCCCCACTGTGTAGGCGGGAGTGTGATGGGGGCAGTTGAGACCCAGACCTGTAACAGGCAAATTCTTCAGAGCCGGCGGAGGAGGATGGGGAGTCGGGATAGGACGAGAAAGATCCCAGAGGCTCCCCCTACAACTTCCTGATGAGGAGTCAGGGGATGCCCCGGGGGTTCTCCTCTCCCCACGCCCACCTCCACCTCCGGCCCTGATAGCCCGGGTGCTGCGGCCTCGACGCTCCAGGAGGGGGGAAGGCTGGGGGAGCCATCCAGTGCTCTGCCATCCAGCCAGCTGGGAACGCTGGGAATCTCCTCACCGCTCCCACCTGCTTCCATGTCCAACAGTCTGGCCTCAGCCCCTTGACCCCAGCCACACCCCACCATCATCCCCAGGCTGGAGGGTCTTGGACTGGGACGTGCCCGGGAGGAGCATCTCTTTTGGAGGCATCTGGGTAGCATGGGTCATACTTACAAAGAAGAGCAAGTTGAAGAGGAAGAGGAAGTACTTGGTGACTTTGATACAGGCTGACCCCATCGTGCTGGTCCAGGAGCTCCCTGGGGAGAAGGCAGGTTGGTCAGAGCAGGGCAGGACCTGGCTGGGGGCTGGGGGGAGGAGAGGGAATCGATGCTGGTGGGTACCCCAGACCCACCGGCCCCAAATCATCCCAGCTCACCCTCCCAACAACCTCATGAGGTAGGTACTAAGGTCAGGTCCTGTTTCAGGGGACCTGATCTAAGCCCAGAGAGCTTAGATGACTGACCCAAAGCCATGCAGCAGGGTGTGGGTGGTAGGTGGCAGCTGGGGTCCGGGTCAGCCACTCCACCAGGGCTCAGCCTAGAGGAAAATTATGGAGGAGACCCTCAGGCTCCCTGAGGCCAGAAAACCCAGGAATGGCCACAGCCCTCAGGTCCCACGGGGCTAAGGGAGCCAGCACAGGCAGCTGGGGCCGAGACAGCTGGACTGGGGCAGCTGTGTGGGCAGAGCTGGGCTGGGGGGTGGGGAGGAGCAGGCCACTGAGTAGAGGGAACGGAGGGCCCAAGGCATGGGCTTTATCCCTTCTTCCTCCTGCAAGGGTGAACGGCAGTCCTAAGCCTTGTGACTCTCCCCTGTCCACACGGAGGTCCCCTCACCCTTCTCGTATCATTTTTGCCAAGTGGGAGCCCAGCTTCGACTTTACACCTCCAGTGACCGGGGTAGGGGAGTTAAGGGGGAGATTGGGGCACAGCATGAAGCAAAGCCTCCAACGAAGGAAAAGACTGCCTGGAAAAGAGCACCCCGTCACAGGTGGCATGGAAGCAACATCTGACCGAAGACTTATGGGGGATTCAAGTGCTACGTGGGGAGATGAGACTGAACACTCATCCAGGCTCCAGGGTCCAAGGCCTGGGTCTGAGAAATGCGGGGACAGCAGTGACTCAGAACCAGGGAAGTCCGGCCTCAGCAACTCCACCTGGGGCTTCCCCCAGGCCCAGAGGGGGAGAAAACAAGGGCTTCCCCCCCGCCCCCCCGGGCCAGGAGATCCAGAGATCTGAGATCCTGAACCCAGGCCTGGCCCCAGGAAGGCCTGCTGGGGATGGTCCACAAGAAGGAGAGCTATTGTTTCCTCCCTCCCCTCCCAGCGCAGCGCCTGACAACCACAGGCTCTTCGTAAACCGGCGCGGAGCGAAACAGCAAGAGAGGAAAGAGTCTCTCACCAAAGGACGCCTGTTTTTCTTTCCTATCAGGGACCTGCTTGAGTCTCTCAGCCCCAAGCAGCTTATAGATAAATCATCATTTCCCCAGAAGAACTCCACCACAGCATTTGAGCGGGGTGCCCCAGGAGCGGGACGCTGGCTGCATTCTTGTGAAATTGGAGAAGTGTTGAAACAGTCCTTTGGCAACTGATGTCCGCCAGCAGCGTTGCACAGGCAAGGGAGTGTCTCCACTCTGCGGCTCCCACATCCTCCGCTCAGGCTGGGTGTCCAGGGCAGCCTTGCCGGGTGGCGGGTGCTCAGAAAGGGGCAGTTCTTAGGCAACAGTGAACACCTGGCCTCCCCATCAACAGCATCTGCTCTGGACAGCCCCTGGCACGTGTCATCCCTTTAATCCTCATGACCTGCCCAGAAGGTGAGGAAGGTTTTCCTGTCCTGGGGAGCATGGGACGGGGGGACAGCCTCAGAGAGAGATGAGGTAACGTGCCCAAGAAACATAGCTCGTTAGGCAGTGGTAACTCCCGAGGTCAAGATCTGTGAAGGGCTGCCTTCCGGGGAGTGGCCACGGCTGTATAAAGGGGTCTCTGGGGATGGCTGGGATTCCATTGTCCGAGTAGGTGGTGAGCACCAAGGTCACTGCTCAAAGGAGCTCTGGTTTGTGGGCAAGGAGGCAGAGGCTGCTGGGCTGGTATCTCCCGATTCTCCGGGCAACCCTGCTGGCCTCTTGTCACTCACACAAATTGTACTAGGCGTAGGGCAAAGAAAGCCCTTCAGCATCCTACAAGCAAACTAAAGCTCAGAGGGGTGAAGGAGCTTGCCCAAGGTCACGAGTACATGGACCAGCAAGGACAGACCCAGTCCTCCTGGCCCCTTAGGCCGCCTCCTCCTCTCCAGGAGGCAGCTGGGTGGGTTCAGACACTAACACAAGAGCCAGGCAGCCCCATGACTGGCAGGTGGGTTGGCCAATCAGGGCAGGCCCAGAGACTACCTGGGAATCACCTGAGGGAAGAGAAGGGGCTGAGAATCAGAGCCCGGGGTGGGTGGCTCCAGGGCCTGTTGGCCAAGATCCAGGATACAAAGTGTTTCTGCCCCGCAAGTGTTGACATTCCCCGCTCACAGCAACAGGGAGCAGGAGATGAACATGCTGTCCATACTGGGCAGAAGATGGGCGGTTCCACGAAGGGCTGGGAGTCAGCTCAGTTTGGGGACGACGTATCCAGGTTGCCCCATGATGGGGGCTGGCATCAACCTCAGGGAGCCCATAACCACCACCAAGCCCCGAGGAGACCCCAAAGTCGGATTCAGAGGGCCTGGGGTTACGCTCTAGCTCCACCCGCCCACCCTGAGAGGCCTCAACCTCAGTCTCCTCATCCACAACAATAAGAATAAGGGTTGGTGTAGGGCATGGATTAGCCAGTTGGGGCCTGTGGATCAAATCCAACCCACCGCCTCTATTCTGTACGGCTTGCAAGCTAAGAACAGATTTTTCATTTTTAAATAGTTGGGAAAAAATAAAAAGACTATTTTGTAACACGGAAAATAAATAAATAAGTTAAGTTGTATTGGCACCCAACTGTATTGTCCACAGCTGCTGTCACAGGCAACAGCAGAGTGGGCCGGTTATGACAAGAGACCACTGCCCCGCAAAGCCTAAAACATTTACTGCCTGGCCCTTTATGGAAGAAGTTTGCCAGCCCCTGGGGCAGGGGATCAGATGGTACACACACAAGTGTCTGTAAAAGGTGGCGAGGATCAGGACTTCCATTAGCTCGGGATCTTGGGGGAGAATGAGCTGGGTGGCAGGAATCGAACAGTCAGGAAAGAGAAGACACAGGATCCCTAGACAAGGGTTCGAATCCTAGCTCTGCCGACGCACAGCCACAGAGCAAGGACTCACAGGGCCTCGTTTCCCAACTGAACCCTGTGTTATAAAGAAAAGTGAGATCAGCGCCTGGCACAGTCAGGGCTGGATGAGCTGGAGCTGGGTAAGCGTCTTTATCGGCACTTGTGGAAGGAGTGAAGGGTGAGCGTTTCACTTGCTCATGAAATTAAACAAAGAGAGAGTCTCCCAATATTGTGCTCTACAGAAATACTAGAAGGTCTGCCCATGCTTTCCTGTGAGAATGTCTGGAGAGCCACAAAACAAGGGAATGAGATGCAAGCACATCTTATTTGGAAAGTTCTGGAACAGTCACTGACAGCTCTGTGAGCAGTAGGAAGGAGGTGCTGATTTTATGTTATACTCTATAGCAGGTAAACTGACCATTTCTAAGCAACTCCAATTTAAATTGTCCAAATACATAATTTTATGCCAAATCAGTTTATACAATGAAATTATTATACTACTAATATTTTACTAACTCCTGCTCATCCTTTAATACACACCTCAGACATCCACCTCCTCCAGGACACCTCCTACTCCAGCCACCCTTGTCACCACCATCAGGGCCACACGCTCCCCACCAACACACATGCTGGTTAGGAGCCCTCCCCCTCTGCTTCCTTCCAATGGCACTGGATACTAGAGCAGTTCCTGCGATGGGCTCTGGCATCAAACTGCCTGGGTTTGAATGATGTTCTATCACCTCCTAGCTCTGTGACCTTGGACAAGTGACTTAACCTCTCTGAACCTCAACTAACTCATCTGTGAGAAGAGGAAAATAAAACCTTTCTGGCAGATTTGCCCAGAGATTAGATTAGATAATGTGGGTAAAATGCCTGGCATGAAGTAGGTTTTCAATAAATGGAGGTTACTATTATAACTCATGATGCTGCACAGTAATTTTCTACTTACTTGCCCATCTCCCCCGTGGACTGTGATAGCTTGAGGGGAAAGACTATGTATTATTTACGAGGTCAAAGTAGGCTCCCAACAAATTTGCTGAATGAAAGACTAGATGAATGGATGGAGGAAGGGAGGGAGGGAGAGAAGGAGGGATGAGTACATGGATGAAGGGATAGATGGGTGATGAAGGGATGGGTGGATGGAGGGAGGGATGAGTGGACGGATGGTTGGGTGGATAGATGGAGAGGTGAAGGGGAGGGGAAGGAACTTCCACATAGAACACCAGGACTTTCAAGTGCTCAGTCACCCAAAGGGAGTCTGAGATCCACTGCCCCTAAATCAGCTGAGACTCTCTTTTCAGCCTTCTGTCTTCACCCAAGGGGTGGGGTGGGGGATGTGTAGGCTGAGCACTCTGAGCCACCTCTGCGTGCCAGGACCCCCAAGCACGGCTCCCTCGCCTTCCCCGGAGCCCCTGGGGAAGAACCCCTTCTTTAAGAGAACCTCTTGTCTGTGTTGGGGCTCTGTGAGTTCACCCCTGCAGAGTAGGAGGTTGGTTTATCCTTCACTTGAGGTTGGGGGAGGAGCCCTCCAGCCTGACCCCAGAACCTGGGTGTCCCTGAATAGCCTTGGGGAAACCAAGTGGTGCGGTGGTGCAGCCCCTCTAGAGCCAGAGTCCAGAGGTTCGTGCTCGGCGCCTGCTCTGATGGGACGTGCTGTTTGAGACCCAGCACAGGTGACTGTCCCCAGACTGTCCCCGGACCTCCCCGCCCCCCGCCCCGGACCTGCCTCCTCAACGGTCAAACAGCAGGCTGGGACCAGAGCAGCAGCATTTTCCAGAGTAGTTCTTCAGAACACAAGTCCTAGAAGACATGCCCTTAAGAACAAGAGTCTTTGCTGTCACCAAGTTTGTGGAGCGCCAATTCTCCCCGAGAGTCACTGTACATTAGGCGCTTAGTGTCTCCAAGACACCTGGCAGTAAACACTGCTGACTTAAAACCATCTTTCACTCACCAGCCTAACATCACGTGGAATACATATTAGGCTCTTGAGGGTCCCTTGGGGGCCAGGGCTCCTGGACTCTATGTGCTGCAGGATTCAGAGGAGGCGAGGAGATGCACGGCCCTTCGACCCACCAGCTGGCTCAGACCCAGCACCTAACAGCCATGCTCGGGTCTCTTCCTCATTCCCCTCATCCCACACCCCAAATGCGTCTCCTCCAATCCACCACCTCTCCCGGCCCCATGCCTCACCTCCCCCCTCGGCCAGTGCAGCTCCCTGATTGGTCACAGGCTCCACTCCTGCCTTTGCCAAGCTGTTATGCACACTGCAGGGAGGGCTCTTTGAAAAATGCAAACTAGATCTTGTCACTCCCTTGCCTGCAACCCTCCAATGGTGATGTAGCTGACACTTTGCTATAAAATCCAGACTCTTATGTGGCCAGCGGGGCCCTGCCTGGTTGGCCCTGTCCCTCCTCGGTCCTCAGCACCTCCGTCCTCCCCATCCCACCTTCATCCCTAAGGCCGCTCTTTCTTGTTGTTCTGTACACCAGGCCCCTGCCCACCTGAGCGCCTTTGCCCTCACGGTTCCTCTGCCAGGAGCACTCTTCCCCCAAAGCCCCTGGCTGGCTCCTTCCCTTCCTATAAGTAGACTGAGCTACTCCTCCCGGAGGCCCTACCCGAACACCTGATCTATACAGCAGGCCTCAACTCTAGCTGCGCGTTAGAACCAAAATATGCCCATGCACAGCCGCCTGTCCTCGCCCTAGGCAAGTCATCAGACTCCTGGGTATGGGTGGCTTCCCTGACGACCCTAAGGAGGAGCAGCTTTGACACCTGGGCCTGTCACATGACCCTGCTCATTGCAGTCATCCTACTGGTCCCCTGGGGTATCCGGAGCCCCCATTAGAATATGGTTCCTTCAGGGGAGGGGCTGCGTCTGCCTCATTTGCCCCGTACCCCAGAGCCTAGGACAGTGCCTAGCACGTGGTAACCCCTGGATGTGTATTTGCAGGAAGAAGGAACAGAAAGGGGAGTCTGGGGAGGTCAGGAAAGGTTTCTTAGAGGAGATAAGAAAAAACAACTTTGATCCTGCAACTGGAGGTTTCTGGGCCTTAAAACTGACATCACTGGCTTGTGGGGAGGGGGTTGCTTCCTCCCAGGACTGGATTTTAATCTCCTCTGGGTCAGAAAAGCCTGATAGAAGCCATGAACGCTCTCTCTATAAAGATGCATGAAGACAGGCAGGTACATGCTTTCATCCGGTTTCAGGGGGTCACCAACCCTGGAAAGACAGGACTTACTTTCCCCATCTCCCAGTTGCTTTAGAGCAGTGGCCCCCAGCCTTGGCCATACATTAGAATTATCCGGAGAGCTCTAAACTGTGCTGGTGCCTGCCCCGCCAATCCCCTCCCCCAAGCCCGAGATCCTGATTTAATTGGCCTGGGGTGCAGCCTGGGCATTGGGGTTTTTTTTTAAGCTTCCCAGGGGATTCTCATGTATTGAGACCCAGCATGGCCTGGTCCCTCGGCTCTGAGTGGGAGGCAGGAAGGCCTGGGGTCCCTGGTGCAGCAGGTCCTGGCCGGGGAGAATCTCACATGAAGCTTCCTGTACCTCTGCTCCATCCTCCACTTCCTGAAGGCACATTCCTGGCATCATTCACCAGAGAGCAATATCCCGCTGTGCAGAAGACTTTTGAGATCATTGCATTTCTCAGAGGGGCCAGAGAAAGCAGGAGACCACAGGTCACAGAGCAAAATCAGGGTTGCGCACACAGTGGAGGACCTGCAGATTCCTGGTCCAGGCTTTTCTCTTTCCATCTGCTGTCCTGCCCCAGCTCACCGGGCCTTCCGCTTAGAGATTTAAGGAGAACTGGACTCAGAGAGTCACACAGCAGCCCTTGGTTCCCACCCCTGGATCTGCTACATATGGGCCACGTAACCTACAGAGCTGCCTCCTTATCAGTGAATGGGGAGACTAAACCCACCCACCCCTCACAGGTGTGAAGGTGAACTGTAATCAGGCTAGCACATAGTAGGGCTCGATCCATGCTGGCACCCTGGCCCCCTCCTCCCACTCTCTCTGCCTGAAGATGCCAAAGCTGCCACATCTTACCAGCTGTGCGGCTTTGGGCAATCAATTCACCCCTCTGCCTCAACTTTCCCACCTGTAAAGTGGACTTAATAATGGGCTATGGTGAGGCTTACATGAGTTAGTATCCATAAAATGCCTGGCACCTAGTAAGTGTCAAGTAAAAGCCACCAATGATGATGATGATGATGATTATCCGGAAGTTGCTGATTTCCTGACCAACAGTCTGAAGCCCTCTGGGGGCCTAGATCTAGCCTCCAGATACATGCCCAGCCTGGAGGCTTCTGTGCCAGACAGTAACTACTGCTGCTCTCAGGCAAGGGGGGTGGGGTGAAACAGGGCAGGGCTGGGCCACCTAAGGAAGGAGGCCTCTGCCCTCCACAGGGGCGGGGCCTCTGTCCCTGAGCCTCTGGGCTGTGCCTCAGGGGCCTGCCTGAGACCTGGACGTCCAGCCAGTTTGGTGAGTCAGACAACTGATCCGTGGGAGCTCAGTCAGCTTGGATAGAAAGTGGAGTGAGAAAGCCTGGCCTGGCTGTCTACTCTGGAAACCTGCCTGTCAGCAGACACTCCACCTGCAAGCTGGTTCTTGGCCACCCAGCTCTGCAGTTCTCTGGACTTTGTCCCGATTGCCCATGAAAAGAGACTGGTCACAGGTGGCTGTGTTTGTTTTCATGTGTGACAGGTGATGTGTTTCCTGAAACCCATGCTGACTCCAGGGGCTGGCTTTTTGACCTCCCTACTACCTTATTTTTCAATCTTGGGTCTTACCTTTTCCCCTTGTTGTTAAAAGAGAAAAATAAAAATAAAAAGCTGTTACCCGGGACTTCCCTGGTGGCACAGTGGTTAAGAATCTGCCTGCCAATGCAAGGGACATGGGTTCGAGTCCTGGTCCGGGAAGATCCCACATGCCACGGAGCAACTAAGCCCGTGCGCCACAACTACTAAGCCTGCGTGCCACAACTACTGAAGCCTGTGCACCTAGGGCCCGTGCTCCGCAACAAGAGAAGCCACCGCGATGAGAAGCCCATGCACCACAACGAAGAGTAGCCCCTGCTCGCCGCAACTAGAGAAAGCCCGCGCGTGCAGCAATGAAAGACCCAACGCAACCAAACATAAATAAAAAAAAAAAAAAAAAAAAAAAAGCTCTTACCCTGGCAACCAGAAAATCAGGAGGCCATAAAGCATGATTAGGATCTCACATTTCCTTCAAGACTTAGGTTTGAATCCCAGCTGTGCTTCCTCTTGTGTGACCTTAAGCAAGGGAGTTACTGAACCTCTCTGAGGCCAACGTCTCATCTCTAACATGGGGATACTAGCAGGAACCCCTGTCTCGTAGGGTTGTTGCAGGACTGAGATGGGGCGAATAAAGAGCTCTGGGGGCACTGTCAGCTGCTCACAACACAAGTGAGCAAACCCCACCACCACCAACACCATGGCGTGGAACAAACACATCCAGATCAGACCTCCCCAGGAATCCCAGGATTTTAGAGCCCAAGGCCTCCTGTTTGTCTTACAGATGCCGAACCCAAGGAGCAATGAAGGACAGCCCCGTCACATGATCCCATGTGCCGGTGTGACAGGCTCCTGTTCTCCTGAGGACCTTAACAGCCTGAAGCTGGGACTGACCCCTGACATTTGGGGGAAGGAGGCCAGGGGTAGCAGAGGAATGCAGGCCACCAGCCACCCTGGCCAGACTATGGCAGTAGAGTGACAGCACTTTTTCATTTGTATAATGCCATTCCCACGGTCTCTCATTTAATCTCTGTTAACAACCCCCTGAGATATTACTACCCTATTTAGCAGATGAAGAAACTGAGACTCAGGTTCAGTGACTTGCCTAAGGTCACACAAGTAAGTGGCTAAGGCCTGATTGAACTTTAGGTCTGACCTGAGACGAGAGCTCCTTTCTCTTCACCTGCTGCCAAAATGAATGAGGTCAATGGTGGAGCCCACCCGCCTCACCCTGCCACACCTCAGTCTGCTTGCCTGACACCCCATCTTACCCCAGCTCTGAGGCCTGACTCTTGGCTTCCGTCAGGAAGGAGAAGATCAGCCCCACCAATCTTGGCCACACTGTTCCTTCACTGGCTGCTGAGGCCAACAGATGTGGTCCTTCCTTGCTTTTCTCTGAAACCCAAGCAATGAGACCAGAGGGCTTTCAGCATAGAGAAGGGGCCACTCTGACAGAGGGTGCAGTTTTGGGGAGAGCAGACACTTTGAAACTTGCAGCTTCCCCACTTGGCCCAATGCAGCCAAAGATTCGAGCTGAGGTTGAGCCATAGTCTCTGACCTCTCCCTCTCCATGGCTCCCTTTCCTATTTTTTGCAGGCTGCTTGGTCCCCATGCAAACCCTGCTCCCTCCCAATCCCAGGTTCTAAGGCTTGCACACTCAGATTCACAGTGCTAGAAAGGCCTTTGACATCACCTACTTCAGTCTCCATTTATACGATGAAGAGACTGAGGCCCAGAGAGGACCACGAATCCCCACCCTTCTGGGGAGTGTATTTGTACAGGGCAAGGAGGGGACTGGTTAGAGCCATCAGTACTTTCCAACATGTTTCACATCATGATACATGTAGAGAAGTACACATATTTGTTCAGCACCCTGATGTGGACAGACAACACTGAGCCTGGTCTGAGGTGACCCGCCCAGAGCTCTGTTCCCCGGGCTGAGGAGATAATCAGCCATTCGGGCACATCAGTTGGGAAGCCCTAAGTTAGAGGGATATTTAGGACTACATGAGAGGCTGCCCAGGAGCCCCACAGTCTAGGGGCCCTAACAAGAAGACCCAGATTGCCAGGTGGGCTCTCAGGGGTCGACTACCTTCTGAGGACCCCTCCCCAGCCCCGTGGTGGGAGGGAGAATAATGAACCAGTTCATAGTATGCACTTTGAATTGATAGAGAGACCTAAATTCTAATCCCATTTCACAGAGCTGTGTAACCTTTGGCAAGCTGCCTACCCCCCTGAGCCTCAGTGTCCTTATCTGTAAAATGGGGATATCAAGGCTTGTCCAGGAAGATGGTGGAATCAGCTTGCCAAACCCTAGAAAGCAAGCATGACAGAGGCAGGAGTCTCTGGGAAGAGGTCGTGTTAGGCAAAGAGTCCCTTCCTTACGTGGCAGGAGGAGGGTATGCATAAAGACTCTCCCTTAAGATGTGGGACACACAAAGATTCCTACAAACTGACCCTGGAAAGTTATCGACACCCAAGAACTTGAAATAGATGTCAGGCAGAGGGAGGACTGATGAAATGAATGTTAACGAAAGCATCCCCATGTGAGCGGTGCTTCACAGATCTTATCTTATTTAACCCCACATCCCCCTGCCATGTGGAGAGCATGGCTTCGTCATCTCTGTTTTTTGTTTGTTTGTTTGTTTGTTTTTTTAACATCTTTATTGAAGTATAATTGCTTTATCATCTCTGTTTTACAAGCAGGGTGTCTGGGGCTCAGGAAGGTGGTGGCACTTGCTCCAGTCACATGGAGGACAGTAGCCGAGCTGAACTTTGTCCTCCAGACCCTCTGACTCTGGAGTCCAATGTCCTACCTGCTTTGTGATACTGCTCCTTACTGCCAAGCCTTCTCACATGGGGTCACCCAGCATCAAAGCCCATAGAATCAGAGTACCCAGGAGTGGGGCCAGGTGTCTGCAGGTGTAACAAGCACACAGGGGTTGTGGAACTCTTACCCTACACCAGCCAGCTATGGCAGCGGTGGGTGCAGAGGGCCAGGCTGAACCACCAGGATGTGAGTGAACCCAGGCCTAACCCTCAGAGGCGACCTCAAGGGGGCAGCAAGCCTCCCCCCAGAACCGCTCATGGGTCAGAAGGCCTGAGGGGCTGCCCTCCCAGAGGGCTCCCAAGAGGCCATCTCTGCCCAGTTTCCGTCCTCAATCAATGCAGTTCTTTGACCCCCAACTCTGGCTGGGCCCGGAGCTGGACATAGGAAGTGGATGGATGAAACCCACCCCTGCCCTCAGGGAGTGCTCAGTCTGGAGAAGGCAGAGACAGGAAAGTAAGCAATTACACACCAGCATCATCATAAAGCAGCACGGTGATTCTACCCCGCCTCCAGCTCTTCCTCTGTGGGACAGGATGGGCTCTTTAGAACACAGCCCTCAGTATTGATAACAACAAAAGCTAATGTTTTTGCAGTTACTATTTGCCAGAGATTGTGCTAAGCGCTTCACATGGCTTACTTTATCCTTGCAATGACCCTATGAGGTAAGCACTGCTTTTAACCCCATTTCACAGTTGAAGAAACTGAGACTCAGGGTGAAGGGATTTGCCCATGGTTACACAGACCACAGGGCTGGGAGCTGAACCCCAAAACCTGACCCAGAGCCCCTGAGCATTACTGTCATGCTGCACTGCCGGCAGAAATGAAGTTATAAACAATAGGTAATTAAAATAACCTCACCAAGGCCCAACCTACATTAACTGGGTTTCACAGCCCAGCCTCCGGACCCAGCCAACTGAAGACACTCTGGGGAAGCACTAGGCATCAGGGACCAGCTCACACACCCATCCCAGGGCCTGGACAGCTGGGCGCAGGTGGCTAACAAAGGGTTACCCTCTGGGTTAGGGCGGCGGAGATGGAGGCTGGGAGCTGGGTGTGGGGAGGCTGGGAGCTGGGTGTGGGCCCTCGGCAGGGTGGCAGGGTGATTAGGGAGAAGGAGGGGGGCTCTAATCAGGGACCTCACATGGCAGCAGTCACAGCACACACCCTCCAGACCCTGGGCTCAGGAAGGAAGAGATGGGGCCACTGAGATGCCACCTCCTCCAAGCAGCCTTCCCGGAGCATTCTCCTACACAGACGCTCATGGAGCACTATATGGCAGCCCCAATCATCTTGGCATGAGTAGTTAGGGTGGGCATTGGACGGATGTGGGTTCAAACCCTGGCTCTGTCTACCCGTCACTGTCACTTAACTTTTCTGAGCCTCAGTTCCCTCATCTGTAAAATGGGCTAATACTTCCTACTTCCCAAGCTGTAGTTCTCAGCACCTTCCTAGGCTTAAGAGCTATTTTGGCTTTGGGGATATTTGATGAGAGAGAGACAGAGACAGAGAGGGAGGTGAGTGAGACACAGTAAAGGCAAAGTGCTGCACACACAGGTATACACAGGTACGTTTTCTCTCATGGGTCCTGGGGGGAAAACACAGAAAAGATGGAGAGTGAGGAGGGCAAGGGCAGGTCTGTAACTCCAAGAATTTGGAGGTGCAGGGTAGGGGGTAGAGGGGGGTCTTCCACCTGAGACCCAGCTAGAGGCCGCTCGGCCAGGGGAGGAGGGGACAGTGCAGGGCCTCTGGGCCTCCCCGCTCTTCCTTCAGTCCCTCCGCCTCACCAGTCTCCCCCCCTGTATCTGTCCCTCTCTCTGCTGGTGGCTTACCTCCAGCCTTCCCCTCTGCCCGTCTCTCCCTGTTTCCGAGACCAGCTCTCAGGTCTCTCCCTCTCACGTCCTGAGGGCCTCAGAGCATCCAGAGCGTCCAGGGCACTCACTCCAGACACAGGGCCCGGACTCCAGCACAGCCAGCCCTCCCCGTGGCGGGCACCTGGCTCCAGGAAGGGGTGGCCCGGGGGCCCCACTTCCACAGTCAGCTGCAGGGGTCCAGGCCCTCCGGGGCTGGGAGGAAGGGCTGCACCTCCCACATGGCAGGTAGAGCCCAAGCCCCCAGTTCCCAGGCAGGGCGGCGGCCATTTAACCCACCCAGACACCTGGCAGTTGGGGCAGGAAAGCGGCTCACAGAGGAGACCAGCACAGCCTGTCAGGGATCCCCGTCCAGGGCTCCCTGGGCCTCTTGGGTCCTCAGGGATTGCTAGGGAGCAGGGCTGGGACGGCTCCAGCTCCCCTAGACTGGGCTCAGCCAGGGTGGCCTTGGGCCTCAACACCTGCTACACCCTCCAGAGATGCTCTGGCTTCAGAGCATGGGAGACTGATGGGGGCATTGGTTGTGGGGCAGGTAAAAAGAGAGGCAGGGGAGAGTGAGAGGTGCAGAGGCAGAGATGAGGGGAGAGAGGCAGAGAATGGCAGGCAGAGATGAGGGGAGAGAGGCAGAGAAGGACAGGCAGATCCCAGGTGGAGGGAGCCTCCCGTGCAGCCAGGGCTCCAGCCCACAGACCTCAGGCCCTCTCTCTGGTCTCCACGGGAAGCCCCCGGGGGGGGCCTGAAGCAAAAGCTCACCTGGCGTGCAGGCCTTGCTGGCCCAGGCAAAACCCCACCCTGGGAGCCAGCCCAGCTCCGCCCCGCAGCCCGCCCTGGGTGCTCACCACCCTCCCGCCCCCAGTCTTCAACAATGGCCCATCCCCTCCCCAGACCATTCTTCTTAGCCTTGGCCTCCCCCAGATGCTGGGAGTGCCAAGCGGTGCCCGGACAAACACACCCACCCACACACACGCACACACACACCCCTCTGGAGACTCCTGAGCAGGCTGGGTCTTTATCACCAGAAAGGTGCTGGAGCCACTCCCAGGCCCTAAGGGAGCTGAGGCAGGGTGAGGGACTATGACCTCAGCCCGCAGCGCCTAAGCCACAAGGAGCACCCAGGTCCCAAACAGCCCCATGGAATCCCCCCAACTCAAGCCCTGGGGAGGAAAGAGCAAAGCCCAGCCAGGTCCTCACTAACTCATTCCTCTCCCGTAAACCTCAGCTTCCCCCCCCTCAGCAATGGGGATAGTCCCTGTGCCAGCCCCAGAAGCAGGGATACTGCCCCCACCACCCTGGAGACCTAGGACTCCGCCACCCTCGCCTCCTCTCAGCCCACTTCCCACTCCCAACTCCAGGGGCACGCCTACAGCAAAATTCAGCCAAGAATACAAGCACCCACTGAGGGCTGGGGTACGGGGCTGGGTAGAGAGGTCGTGAGTCCCCACTGTGGGCTTTGAAAAGTCCTTTCCCCTCTCTGGGATGACAACAGTTCACTCCTACCTTACAGGGAGGAGACAGGCTTGAGGAATCAGAATGCTCTAGCACCATAAAGGGAAGTACGGTGATTATTATCACCGTGAGAAGGTTCCAGGCCACAGAGAGTTGGGAGAAGGAGTGTGTGCAGACAGACAGACAGAAATGGAAAGGAAAGGGGCTTGGTGCTACCGGAAGGGGTCTGTGTCCCCAGTGAGCCCCAGGGGCCAGGGGTGGTGTTCCGAGAGTTCTCAGCGCAGGGACCTTGATTCAGGCAGGGCTTCAGGCCTGGGCCGGCTCCCTGCGCTGCACAGGAAGAAACGAGCCCAGACGGATGGTGACCCCGCACGCCAGGCCCAGAGCCAAGAGCACAGCAGCCTGGTGAGCCTCCAGGTGGCCAGAGGGAAAGGGGGCTGTCTGTGTCGCAGCAGGAAAGCGGACACGGAAATGAACTGACTGGCCGGACTCCAGGCTCCTGGGAGGGAGCACGCAGCACTTCAGGTCACCTGGATTCCCACCCCTACTCCTCCAGCTCTCCCAGGAAGCCCTGTGTGACCCTGAGAACACAGGTCAGAGGCGTATGCCCCCCCCCCACAGACCTGGAAACTGAGGCCCAGGAGGTACTGTGCCCAGGGTCACAACGTGAAGCTGGCAGAGCCTGTTTGGAGCTAATTCTGTCCCTCTGCCCAATCCTTCCCCTGTTATCTGCCTAGAATACCTCCCAGCTAGAGAAGATAGAGTTCAGGCCTGACACCAATGCCCAACCAGACACGCATCCCAGGGGGTTGGGTGGGTGGAGGAGGAATGAAACCCAAGCTGACTGCAGGCAAGGGGAGGGATCTGCACTTCCCGAGCACCTCAAACCCACAAGATGTCAGCGGCAGGTGTTTTGCATATTGCATCTCACGCCAGCCTCACAGTGGCCAGTGAGGAAGAGAGTTTTCTTATTTTTATAAAGAAGCCAGTGGTCAGAGAAGAGAAGTGGCTTGCTTGGGGTGGGGGAAAAGTATGAGTCACAGGTCTGAGGCTGACCCTGAGGGACTCAGCTGTCCCCAGCCCATGCAGACCCAGCGCCCTGAGCCCCGCCAGCCTGACAGACCCCCCAGGGCTTGGGCCCAAAGGAACCACAGTCCCTGCTCTCATGGCCACCCTGGTGAGTTATCTAACCCTGCTAGCCAGTTTACCCGTTGGACAGAACCCAAGACAGTTGAGCTGGCTTGGCCACAGGGAAGAAGGCGGCTAGAACTGGGTCTGGAGGGACAAGGAAGACGCAGATCAGGAGATAAGGGAAGAGCTGAGGGCATTCAGGCAGAACCACAGGGCAGGGGCACCAAGGCCTGAGAGTCTGGAAAATTCTGTATTGTGTATCGGGAGGGCAGGCACAGTCCTCAGAGCAACCAGGAGCTGAGGTGGGAGGGGGACCTTGGCCAGAACCCCCTTCCCACCAGGGACCTCAGATGTCTGGGTCTGGGCAGGAACCGGTAACAGGGGCAGCCTGGACCACCCCATCTTCCTTCCCCACGGTTTCTGGCCCAGAGTGAGGATCTCCGGCCAGCCTTTCCTGGAGTCCTGGGCCCCTGGCACCCAAGAGCCACCACCCCAACTAAGAGCCCTGGGATCCCCAATCCTGCGCTGAGAATAGAGAGGAGCCCAGAGTTCTCCCTCCTTACTTAGGATGCAGCTTGGGGTGATGGACCAGGCTCAGGATGGGGAGCAAAGACAGCACAGGTTCAAGTCCTGGCTCTATCCCCTCCTTAGCTGTAGGATCCTGGGCATCTCACTCACAGCCTCTGTCGTGATCTGTAAAATGGGCTCAGTAATAATACCCTCCCTGCCTATTTCATAAGGTGCTGGGAGGCTTGCAGGAGTAAGTACGTGAGAAAATGCCCACTGCTAAAAGCTATAAAGCATAAGGTATCATTATGAGGTGAATGAA
This sequence comes from Balaenoptera musculus, assembly GCF_009873245.2. NCBI lineage: Eukaryota > Metazoa > Chordata > Mammalia > Artiodactyla > Balaenopteridae > Balaenoptera > Balaenoptera musculus. The sequence continues at coordinate 93,894,295 of NC_045792.1, read as the reverse complement.
GCATGATTTGAACTGGGTCTCCTGGTGGCTGGGCCAGGGTCCTCCCACTGCAAGACCCTGAGTCCCAGGGGAGCCCTGCCCCTCGGGCTGATGTTCTTTGCATGGATGGTGGTGGAGCACAGGCTGAGTCTCCCACGTCCCAGCTCCTTCCGTCCAGGATCCGCTGCCACTCCAGACCAGGGGGCCCAGCCTTGGAGTTTGGAACTGAAAGCCCAGCTCTGCTTCCTTCAGCTGTGACGTTGGGCAAGTCATTTCAGCTCTGGGAGCCTCAGTTCCCTCATCTGTAAATGGGGGCTGATGATAACCTCTGCTGGGGGGAGGGTGCTGCTGGCAGGATGGCCTGACGTCACGGCTGCAAAGTGCCCAGGGCCGGGCCTGGCACACATCAGATGCTCAACAGGTGAGGAGGGTTCTCTCCCCTCCCTCTGCTGTGCCCGCCACACAGCACCCAGGCTCAACCAGAGAAAGTTTCTAGCCTCCCAGAAAAGCGGCCCAGAACAATAACTGGGAACATAAACTGGCTGGAGAACACTGGATCTCGGAAGATCACGTTGCTGAATGGTTAGTGGGGGTAAAAAGTAGAGCAAGACCCTGGCTCAGAGATGATGGGGAACCTGCCTTCCCAGCCCCCTCACTTGGAGTCCCCCAGGGCAGGCACAGGGTTCAGGGAAGGCACCTCTGCTCCTGCAGCACACCTGCATGAGGTAAGCCCAGAGAGTGCGTGTGTGTGTGTTGGGGTGGGGTGGGGGGAGTGAGATTCAGGAGGAGCAGGGAGAGGTGACAAGGCCAGGGGTCCTGTATTAGCGCTCCTGCCGGCTTTCAGAGCATCCTTGGATCTATCAGATCGCCTGTCAGAGCCTCAGTTTTCCTTTCTGTAAAATGGGGATGGTGGTAATCATCTTATCCTCTTGCACATGGCTATATAACAGTGCGTACTGGAGAAGGGGTGATGAAGTGAGGGTAGGAGGAAGGTGAGTTCAGATCTCACATGAGCCTTTATTAAACAAGGCAAGGTTCCTACTGGCAGCAGCCCCAGGAGCTGAAATTCACTACACAGCCTCCCCTGCCCCAATCCACTACTCCATTGGTTCTCAAAGTGCGGTCCCACACCCAGAGCAGCGGCATCTCCTGGGAACATGTTAGCAACACACATTCCTAGGCTGCACCACAGACCAATGGAACCAGAAACTCTGGGGGTATGATCTGTGCTTTAACAAACCCTCCAGGAGACTCTGATGTATATCAGGGTTTGAGAACCACTGGGCCAGCCCATGACCCCCCAGCCCTACTCCAGAGAAACCTCCTCCTACCGACTCATCTCACTTTCCCTGGCTCCCAGAAGGCTGCTGGGGAGGAAGGAGTCACCATGGAGAGAGGTCATTAAAGAGTAAAGATCCCATAATTAGTTAATGACACCGCAGGCTCCCGGAGAGGAGGAGGGTCCAAAGTCAGACTACAATGGAGGAGGAAAAGCTCCTCCATATCTGTTCTTCTCTTTCTTTCTGACTCCTGTGCACCCACACACGCCCCAAGAGCCTGCCCCCCTCCCTCCGTGAGCTTGCTAACCAGCACCGAGGGACAGACAGTGCCTCTCGCCCCAGGAGAGCTGGAGCTACATGTGCGGGTACACGCTGGTGCGTATCAGGGAAAGGGCTTTTCCCCAAGAATCTGGTCCTTGGACCTTGAGTTTAAAAACCATCTGACGAGACAGCCACTTTGAAGAATTCAGTCCGTGAAGATCATTAAAGTTGAAAACAAAACAGACGTATGGACCAGGTGGTCATTATAGCAATGTGGGTACTAATGAAAAATTCTAAACAGCCTAAGTGTGCAACAGCAGGGGAATGCTTAACTCGGTCATGGCAGATCCACGTGGTATGATACTAGGGAGCCGGGAAACACGCTGTGGAAGAATATTGAATAACGTGGAAAAATCCTCCCTCTACAATGTTAACCTAAAAGTGGCAGCACAGGAAGTGGTTCATAGGGTATGATCCCAATCGTGTGTGTGTGTGTGTGAGTGTGTGAACACCAAACTGTTCACAGGACATCTCTGAGTGGTTATTTCCTCCTTTGCATCTGTTCTTCACCCTCCAACTTTTCCCACAAAACTATTTCTTCAATGGGCCTTTTTTTAAAGGGCCCATTCGTTCAGGTAGAGATGAAGGCTTTTTTAAAAAGTTGACAGAAATGGATTGGGATTGACATACACACACTACAATATATAAAATAGATAACTCATAGGAACTTACTGTATTGCACAGGGAACAGTGCTCAATACTCTGTAATGACCAAAATGGGGAAAGAATCTAAAAAAGAGTGGATATATGTATAACTGATTCACTTTGCTGTACATCAGAAACTAACACAACATTGTAAATCAACTATGCTCCAATAAAAATTAGTAAAATAAACAACAACAAAAAGTTGACAGAAATGTCTCTTTGCTACATCAGAATCACTGGCATGAGGGTGGGGCAGGGCGCTACAAGGGAGGTCTGGTTACCCTCCCCCACACCCAGAGAGCCATCATACTCTACATGGTCCCCAAGTGGTCCCCAATGCATGATCAGGACCGACAAGTAGAAGGGATAGTGGGTTTGTTCAAATTCTACACAATATTTTTTAAGAGTCAGATATGTCCAGACATGAAAGGTAGTGAGCTCTCCAAGCCTTGAGGTGTGCGAGCAAAGGCTGGATGTCGTCCATGGGATCGGACCGAGTAGGTAGGCTGACTCAACGAACTATAATGCTGCCCACAAGACTACGATCTTGTGCATCTAGTCACAAGCCCCCAACTTTGCCCTCATACTAAGCCAAAAGCACCCAGGTCGAGGCTGGGCTCAGACAGTCTTATAGAGGACCAGGCCCATAGAGGTCTAAGGTCCTCCTGACCCCCAGATCTCCAAACAGCTCTGGAAAGCTCCTTCACTCCGGATCGGGGACCTCGGTCTTTGGGGAGGAGGACTCTGTCATTTCCTCAAAGGGGTGGAAGGCACAGCCTTGATTCATCACTATCACCCTCATCATCCTCTGGCTTGTATGGAAGCAGTATTACGTGCTGGGCCCACCACTAAGCATTTTACCCAGAGCCGTTATCTCATTTAACCCTCATCGAAATTGGTGAGAGAGGGGATCAGAGGGGCATTTGAGAGCCCCTGAATGACACAGCCTCCTGCCGCAGTTACTCCTCTGCTGTGAGTTCAGAGAGGTCAGAGGGTCAGGGAGGTGACTTGCCTACGTGACCGTCAGTGACCCAGGGCCTAGCTAGCCACCCACTCATTTGCAGTGGGATCTCAGACAAATCAATCATCCCCTACCCCCACTGAGTTTCTATTTCCTTTATAAATGAGGACGTCTCATCATGTCCCGTTGCAACAACATTCTAATATTCCATATCCTAAGACAGTGGGTGGGAGAGTAATTTTCCAACTTCAGTAGTAGAATTACTCATTGCTATCATTATTGTTAGCAACGTCAAATTAACATTGAGTGTTTGCCTACCAGGCATCATTGGAACCGCCCTGTAGTTACGAGGAGGAACACATATTCCTCTCTCCGCTTGTTTCCCTGAGGAGGGACCTCTACGGGGAGAACACTTCAGGCCTCGCTCCACCCACTTCTTCAGTTCAGGCCAGGACCCCAGCAGTGGGTTATCTGATTGGTTCATCTGGGAGACGTACTGGGCACGCTCAGCGGCTGCCCGCAGGGAGTGTTCATTCTGAGCTGCTCCTCCGCATAATACCAGCCCCTGCAGGGAGGCTGGCTCCTGGTCAGAGTTGCCTGTGACCGGACCGTAACTATGCCAGTTCCAGGGCAGACGGTTAGCCAGCCCTCTGGGGACCGGATCTAAAGCCACGTTCTCGGGGCTTCCTTTGAAGCTCCATCTTTGTCAACTGTTCTTTTCACTTGGTTCCAAATTCAGAAGAAGAGGGCTTCCCTCGCAACTTAAACAAGTGTGAAGCTCCTTTAACCTTCACAGCACCCCTCTGAATTATGTATTATTATTATCCCTATTTTACACGTGAAGAAAGTAAGCCCGTCGGCGTCAAGGATTGTTGAAAAGCTTTCTAAACATCAGGCAGCACTTGGGGTGTGTCCACCACGATGGAAGCTGGATTATGCTCCCATTCAGAATCTGACTCTTGTCTCCCTCCAAAGACACTCCCTCAGTCTTGTGAGGCTTGACAAATTGACACATTCACTTCAAACCAACACCCCACCCCCTTTTGAAATAAATATGATTTATTAACAACAATAACTTCAATATGATCCCAAGTTCATATAATGCATTTTTGTTTAAATATATATAGTATGTTTTTTGATAGCTTTATTGTAAAAGTGTGTTCTTTCTTTCTTTCTTGAGCATAAAAATAATATGGGCTTACTGCAGAAGATTCAGAAAATGGGGAAAAGTAAAAAAAAAAAAAGTCTGTAATTTGATCTAGATAATCCCATTATGTGTTTATTTAAATGTTTCACCTACTTTTTAGCCTTGTTGAGTGCCATTGCGGGGGGCTGCCCTGTCGTTCTGTGTCTGCAGTACCTCTGTGACAGTGTGGGAACCTGCCCACCTACTGTGGCTGTCTCAGGGCAGGAGAACAGGCTGGGCACCCAGAAGTCCTTTCCCTGAATAAAACCCTGCAACTCCGCACTGTGATATCACATGTGCCTGTCTTACAAAAGCCAAGTGCAGCAAATGCAGGATAATAGAGTTTTGCAGCCCAAAAAGGGCTGCAACTTGCCCAAGGTCACATGGCAAGTAAAGGATGAGCTGGGCTCAGAACCCAGGTCTCCAAATTCCCAGACTCAAGCCATTCACCAAAGACTGCCCCCAAAGACTTAAATCCTGCTTCCTATTAATAATAGCAACACTATCCAAAACATCTGGTACATATAAAGCACTCACTATGTGCCAGGCACGTCTCACAAATGCTTCACATACATTAATTTGTATCATTTTCAAACAACTCTATGAAGTAAGTATTATAACCAAGTTTAGATGCTGAAACTGATGTACAGAGGGGTTAAGACACTTGCCTAAGGTCTCACCCAGCAGGTAAAGAGCAGAGGCAGAAATGATCATCCTTGGGCAGTTTGATTCCAGAATCCACGACATTGCCTATGGTTCGTCCTCCACTCTCCTGGGCCAGGGCCAGCTGGACCCCAGGCAGGCTTCTGGAGCATTTCTGCCTGAGGAGTAAGCAAACTGGCCTAGGGGGTCACCCCCCTGGAGCAGCTCACTCTGCAACTTCACAGCGGAGCCAGGAGCCGAACCCAGGCTTCCTAAGGCCCAGCTTCCGGCACTTCGTCCACTTTTCTGCATGGGTCCTATGAGCCTAGGTCCAGAATCTTCAGGAACTCCCACCCCAGATCACCTCTTGACACAGCAGGGAAAGTCAGGGGTGGGGCCCAAAGAAAGGCAGAAGCTCCTACTTCCAGGAAAGAAGCCAGAGGGGAGAGTGGCGGGGCCTCCCAGAGCTGCCCACCTGGTGGTCTCCAGGGATAATGTCAGGGGTGGGCCTCCTGGAGGGCATCTTCCCACCCCCCAGCCCTGCGCCCACGCCTCACGGGGCAGGAGCACCTTCCACAAATAACTGCTGACTTAACGTACCTTTTCTGGCTGAGTCAGGGTTCATAAGGGCCAGAGTGGCTCCCACAAGGCTGGGGCTGGAGGAAGTTGGGCTCTTCCCCTCTCAGGAGGGGAAAGGCTGGGCCTCAGGAGGGAAGCCGGAGCCCGGGCTGAAGAAATCCCAGGCCAGCCACACCATTCCCACCTCCGCGGACCCCGGCTGCAGGCACGGGATGGGCAGGCCTGAAGGGCAAGGCAGGGGCATCCAGACCCTGCTTCCCGGCTCCGCCTTTGCCAAAAGGAGCCACCGAGGATCTGGCTCTGAACTGGGTCCTACTGGGCCACCCTGAGGAGAATCACTTATTCATTCAACCATCATTTCCTGAGTGCCCGCTGTGGGCCAGGCCTCGTACCAGGAGTCAGGACACAGAGATGGATGGGGCAGTCCCTGGCTGGGACGGTTCACAGAGATAACTCCATATGCCACCAAACAGCAGCAAAGAGGCAAGTACTCAGTGTAGGCAAGCGCAGAGGAAAGAGGGGAAGGGAAAGGAGGGGTTTTGGAGAAAGTCTGCCATTGATGTTCAGACCTACTTCCCTTCAGGAAGCTCAGTCACGGCGGGGAGACCCAGCCACCCCCAGGAAGAGCACCACACAGGTGGAAATGACTGGTGTCTTGGAGCACGTACACACACGTTGGAGAGGCACAGAGGGCCCATACGGAAGGCTGGTGCTCTGGGGGATGTCTCTGGGGGCCTGAGAAGCAGCCTAGTATAAGCCTTGAAGACTGGCCAGATGCAGAAAATAAGGACACCAGCAGCTCTCATTCATGGAGGACACACCATATGTAGGTAGAAAATTGCTAAGCACTTCACATGCACTGTTTTGTTTTATCCTCACGTCACCCTATGAAGTAGTTACCATTATTATCCCCAATTTACAGATTCAGAAACTGAGGCCCAGAAAGGGTCAAATAGCTAGGAATGGCCAGGGCCAAGATTTTGCTCCAAGTCCAACTCTTCACCACCATGCTGTACCATCTCCCTAATCTGTGGACAGGCAGAAGGTAGACAAGGGTGCTTCAGGTGAGGGGTAGGCAAGGTTAGGAGGTGGAATTGTCCAGTTCCACTCTGTACTGAGACCCTGTGTTGTATGTGTGTGTGTGTGTGTGTGTGTGTGTGTGGTGTGTGTGCACTCACATGTGCCCAACAGAGTCCACGTTACAGAACCCCCTGAGAGCCAAGTAAAGAATAGGCCATTAGCAGAGGAGGGAAGGAAAGCCCAGAGAGGAGAAGGAACTCATGAAAGGTCACACAGCCTGTAAACAGAAGAGCTGGAACTAACTCTAAGAACCAGAAGACAGGCCTCTTCCCTCCCCTCAGCTGCTTCTCCATGTCAGCACAGAGTGAATCAGCTGCTGACAGGAAAACCACGGTGTAGGGGGAACCCCAGGGGTGAGTCAGGAACCAGACAGCCCCCAGACACCAGCGGGGCCGTCACAGAGGCCCTGGGCCTGTGGCTGGCCTCCTCACAGGCAGCATCAGGGGGTGAAGGGAAGAGGGAAGCAAGCGTAGCATGAAGCTCGGCCAGTGTTTACCTCTAGGCTTCCCTCCTGGCTCCTCAGATCCAGGCTTAGAGGAGGGGAAGCCGGTGGGCAGGGCAGTTCCTGCTGAGATTAAACCAGACCCCCAACCCCAGCCCCGGCCTGTCACACACAGGGGCCCAGGCTCTTCCCTCCCGCCCGCCTCTCACAGAGCCAACTCCTGACTGTTTGATTCTTCCATGAAATCATAACCGCCCCCTGAGCTTCCCGTGGGGTGGAGGAAGTGGGTTTAAAGATTTGGAGCAGGGGGTCAAGGCTGAGCCAAAACCAGGGGGTGCCAGCTGGCCCCAGATGCTCTAAATCGAAAGGAATGCTCGGGGCTTGGGGCTGCTCTGCCCTGGGCCAGGAGGGGCTGTCTGGTCCTCAGGGTGAACAGGGGCTGCGTCCCCAGGGTTGGAGGGTAAGAAAAGGGGGTGAGGAGCTTCCAGGAAGTGGTTCAAAAGTCTGAGGCCACAAGAGAGAGGGGACTGCCCCACATTGCAGAAACTTCAGAGGAGCCCTGGAGGAACCAAAAATCCACCCCCTGCCGCATGTGGGAAATTTGTGCCCCCTCTGGCTAACCTCTCACCCTGGCCTTCCCTGGGCTGGGACTAGGAGGGGAGAGCTGCAGGCACTTCTTTCCAGCCGCCCTGCTCTCCCGCCCCCCCAGCCCCTGCTGACTGGCTCAAGTTCCCTCCACTCGGCCCAGAGGCCTCCCCTTCATGGGCAAACACAGAGCCTTCTTGGGCGTCTCCCTCTCTATCACTCTGTAGCACTTGTCACCCTCCCCAGTGCCTTAACCCACCCAATCCAGTCACCTTCCTGAGCACCTGCTATGCACCAGGGTCTAGGCTCCATGGGGGATCGAAAGAAACAAAGGGCACCCACTGGGGCACTTGCTCCCTCCCCGACAACAGTGCCTTTCCTATGCCCCAGCTGCAGACATCCCCAAAGCCCCCCAGGCCCCTCCTTCCCCATCATCACAGCCATCGGTTCGTTATCCCTTGACCACTGGGTCTTGCACCCCAGCGCATCTGGCAAGACTGTCTTTCCAAAAGTGCCACCCTGACTATGTCACTCCCCTGCTCAAAAACCTTCAGCAGCCCTCACTTTCTACAAATCAAATCCAAACATCTCACCTTGGCATTCAAGGTCCTCCACAAGTTGATCCAACCTACCATTCCCCCTTCCCATCCCTGCACAGTCCCAGCCCTTCAGTCAGATTGACTGATCAATCTAGCAGTTTCCTAAAAATCCCCTGAACCCTCTGGTTCCCTTTCCCATCGGATCTGAACCCTGATCTTGGTGGTTGTAAAAGTACCGAAGCTGTGCTCACAGTGTCTGCTATATAGTATGTGGGCTACTTTCAAAAAAGGTTGAAAAAAAAAAAAAAAACCCCTGAACACACTGACCTCCTTGCCTTCCCCTAGGCATCCTCCTCTTCCCAAAACACTATATTTGCTGTGGCTACTGAAACCTTTGCAATCCTTAAGGCCCACCCAAAACTCCACTTCCTCCATGAAGCTTTCCTGAAGAACCCTCTGACCCTTCACCTATCTCCTATCAGAGTCCCGTTGTCTAAGTTCCTCACCAGACGGTAAGCAACTAAGGATGGGGTCAGTGTGTCATCGTCCGTCATTCATCACGTGGGGTAGAGGAGTGGTAGGAGGACTTTCCAGTAGATGTTTACTAAGCACTGTTTGAAATGAGCATCTCCTCCTTGCCCCCCGCACAGACAACACCTACTGACCCCTCTCCCTCCCCACCAGACCAAACTCTAACCTTAAGCCATTCAAATGCTTGGAGAGGGGAGTCTGGGGCCCCAAGTTGATCCAAGCCCAACCAGGGATCCCAGGCAGAAAGCCCTGTTCAAGTCTCACCACCTCCCTTTCTCCCGTGTCTCACCTCCCCTGAGCACCATCCTCCCATACATACACACGCTGTTTCCTCCACATAGCACAGCCCTCAGTCAAACTCTGTCCCATAGTGCTTTCCAGCTGGTTCCACAGTGTAGGGCTCATCTCCCCAGGAGAGGCAGGGAGCCAGCCACCTTCAGTGCCCAACCCTGATCAAACAGATAAAAGGTGCCCACACTGCCCCTCACCTCCACCCCGAGCCAAGCATGCAGTGCAAGAGCCGGATTCTGGCCACCAGAGCAGTACAAACCCATGAGATCTCATCTGGCCTTGAGCTCTGGGTATGAGTTATCCTCTCCAGCAGAGGCATGGTGGGGATGGGGACCTCACTGTCAGCAACTCAAAAGGAGGGTAGAACCCAGAGGCTAGCTCACCTCTGTATCACGTAGCTCCAGCTAATATATAGTAGGTGCTAAGTAAACATTGGGGGTTTATTTAACTGGACACCTAACAACTGCAAGCAATATTACTGAAAACTCAGCTACTCTTTGGTCCAGATGACACATTCCCCAACCCCAAAATGGACAAAGTGATGCTGGTGGCAGGTGGCAAGTTTTGGCTCTCACAAGGTCAAGAGGAGCTGCAGCCAGCCCTCCAAAAACAGTCTCATTCCTAGGCAGGAAGCCAGTCTATCACCTGCCCATCCACATCAGAGCAGCTGTCATACAATGAGGCCTCACTGGGTGCCTGGTGCCTTGCTAAGCACTATATACACATTATTCTATTAAGTCCTCACTACTACCATTGAGTACCATCACTACCCCCATTTAACAGATGAGGAAACTGAAGCTTGAAGGGGCAGTGGAATCCAAAATTGGTCCCAAGTCCTTGACCACTGAACTACGCTGCCCAACTGCTATGGCCCTGGCAAGAGCAGCTACCACCACCAGGGTCAGAAACCTCCAGCCCAAGGAAGGAACCCTGGGCATGCAGCAAGAGCCCCGGCTCTGGGCTTGACTCTGGCCCAATGTTTGCGGGGTTTTCCCTTGTCTTCCCCACTCACCCGGATAAGAACTTGTCCCCTAGTTTCCGCCAGGGGCCTCCCAAGCCAGCTCACTTGGAAAAGCCCTGGGAGGGGGATAAATGCCCTGCTGAGTTTCCCACCCCAAGTCTTACTGGGCTCTCAGAGTTGGGGGGAAGGGGAGGCTGAAACCTCCCTGACTTGGGCATCCATCCCACGCCCCCGGCTCTGCCCCCGGTTCCCAGGCCTGTGGGTTCAAGTCCCACGCGAGGAACTAGTGTGACCTTTAAAGCAATTCGCTTCACCCTCGCAGAGAGTTCGCTTTGCTCAGTGTCACTCTGCAGGGAGACAAACTGTAGTCTGGGCGACGCAATCCGAACACCTGTTGAGTCCGCTCTCACCTGCCAGCCTCACCTTCCGCGGTTTCAGTGAGAAAGGGCAATAAGAACACGGAGTCCACCTAGTTCAACCTCTTCCTTTTACTGGAACCCGAGAGGTCCAGGGCAGGGTGGGGGGACGCGCCCGGGGTCACACAGCCAGAGCACGGCGGAGCCGGAGAACTGGGGGTCAGGACTTGGGAACTTAAGCTCCTTCTCACCCACCAGCTGCCTTCGTGGCCCGACCTGTCACTTGTTGCGAGAAAGCTGCCCAAGCGGGCTCTGGAAGTGGGGACGAAAACTAACTTTGCTCGTGGTTGCCGGCAAGCCTCCCCCCACCCCCTTCTCACCTGCTGGCTCTGCTTTTTGCTCGGCGCTGCAAGCCTGGCGTCTCCCGCTCGCGCCCGCGTCCGACTGCGCAGCCCTGGACTCAGTAGCTCGACCGTCCCCCTCCCGGCAGTCGTCGGGGAACGCAATGGCCTCGGCCAGGCCCCGCCCCCTGAGCCCCCGCCCCCCAGACACGCCCCCTCGGCCTCCTGACTTAGGCCCGCCAGCCCCACCCCCAGGCCCTGCAGGAATGTTGACTGGCTTCCAGCCGGATCGGGCTCTGTCCGCTACGGCCTCCCTCCTCTAACCGTCCAGCCCCGCCTCCCCTCCTCTAACCGGCCAGCCCCGCCCCGGGTCCTGCGGGGGATGGACCTACGCCCCTCGCCCCGCCCCGCTACGGCCCAACTTAACGCTGTGGATGGGGCCCTCCCTGGGCCCGCCTCCTCGGCCGGGTCCTCTGCGCCCCTCCAGGCCCCGGGCCCTGCCCGGATAAAGCCTTGTCTGCGTGGGCATGAGCCTCATCCCTGCCGGGTGGGAAACCTCACTCTCAGCGCTTCCTAACGGTCCCGCCCCTCCTCGGCCTTCCTCAGCCTTCCCACGCTCCTCCCGCGCCGCTGGCCACCTCCCTAGGCCCTCCCACCACCCCCGCCTCCGACTCCCTCTCCTCCGGGCTTATCCCCGCCCCCGGCCCTCCTAGCATGAGGCCTCTCCCCAGGAACGCCCCTTCCTCGCTTCACCGCCTCCCTAATCTTGCCCTGCCCTACCCTGGCAACCCTACCCGAGGCAGGCAGGCCTCCGGATACCCACGGTGGCATTCCGGGGCGGGTGTATCCGGGTGCAACCGGGGAACGGCGTGGGAGCGGTTTGCGTTCCAAGTCCGGGCCTCTACCAGGAGGCGGCTTGGGCCCAGGCACTTTTTGAAAATACTAACAGCTACCACTGATTGAACTTTCGCCAGGGACCAGGCTGTGTGCCAAGCTCTGGCTTGGAAAAGTACTTTAAAAGTACTGGCCGTTGAATTTGCACAACTCTATCCAGATGTTGCGCCCATTTTACCAATGAGCAACCTGAGGCTTAGAGAAGGGAAGTCACGGCCTCTGAGTCTCACAAGGGTGGTGAGCAGGACCCAGTCCCAGGCCGTGAATCACAAGGCTTGATGCTGCACCAGCTTGCCTGGACTGGCCCCTGGAGGAGTAGCCCGGACCAGCCGTCTGCTGAGGCAGTGCTAGCAGGCTGCCAGAGGTAAGGGAGGAGGCGTGGGTTGATGAGCTGGGGGGCAGGAGGGGCTGCTGGTCCATCCCTGAGAAGCTGGCTTTCTCCCTTGAGAAGAAGTGGCTCAGAATTAAGATGGGCCGCAAAAGATCTCCGGATGGCTGTGGTACCCCCACCTGCATCCCAGCCCTCCACACTCCCAGATCCCAGGGACCAGCCTCAGGTCCCTGCGTTATGACCAGAGCCATTGAGCTGTGCAGCTGACAAAGCTCTTTCATTCCCATTATCTCACTGGCATTTCACAAGGACATCATTGTGGGGAAGGTATGATTATGCCGGTTTTGCGTGGGTGGAGTAGGGTGGGGAGCTGGATCCCCGCCCAGCAAGGTGGTTCCCAAAGCACGGTCCTTGGACCAGCAGCATCTGGAAACTTGTTAGGAATGTGTGTTTGGGGGCCCCATCCCAGATGTACTGAGTAAGAAACTCTGGGGGATGAGCCTAGCAGTTTGCTTTAACAAGGCTTCATGGTGATTCTGAATCACACTTCAGTTTGAGAACCACTGTTTAGCATAAAGGTGAAGAAGTCAGGGTGCTCTGAGAATCACACAGACCAGGTAGCCTCCTGGGAAGCCTTGTGACCCAAGGCAAGGCAAGGAAGGTACTTAACCTCTCCAGACTGAGCCCTTCAAAGGGATATCATGATAATAAAAATAACACCAATCTTGAGGGTGGCTGTTGAGGATTAAATGTGGTAGCACTCGTGAAGTGTTTGTCCGCTCTTGGACACCGTGCATGCTCAATAAATAAATGTTTTCTTTCCAGTAAAAAGTCCCTTTCATAGAATCTCCACATCAAGCCGGAGGAGCTTGGGGATGGGGCTGGGGAGTTTTTTAAGCCCAGAAGTGTTCCATAGTGTTGTCCTTCCCACAGAAGGACACCATCTTTCCTGCAAGGGGCCAAGAGCCTAAAAAGCTCTGGACGGCGTTGATGCTACTGTTCCAGGGACCATACTTCGGGAACCACAGTGCTATTCTGTCTTGGCCTGGACTGCAGCTCCCCACCCTAGCCAATCCATGCAAAATGGGCATAAAATACCTTCCTCTCCTACCTTGCTCCGGATCCGCTCCCCTCAAGCTGGGGGTGTTGGTGATGGTGATTGGCAGGTGGCAAAACAGCTGGATTCCATCAGCAACCCCCCTTCCCCCAGGCAGGCATTAGATCACATGAGTCCCATCTGCCACCCCTTCCTGTCTCTGTCACTCCAGATTAGAGATGGAGGCAGCTGGGGCAACATGCAGGGCAGTCTGCAGGCAGCTTCTGGAATCTCTGCCAGACTCTCCCACCATCCTCTGCAGCCCATAGAAGAGGGTGTCCTATAGGAGTTACAGCCTGGGGCACTGGTCCTGTTCCGCAGAGCTACTCTGACATGTTGATAGCGAAAACTGAGGCCCACGTATATATCTAAACATTTAACAGACTGTAAAATAAAATATGTCTATTCTCCTGCCTTGAGAAATATTCTTTATAATGACCGAGAAGGCCATGTTGAAATTTAGAATTCTTGTACTCTTTGTAATTCTATGCAGGGACATGGTGGGTGTAGGGATGAGTCAGCCGTGACCCCAGTCTTCAGCACACCCACCCTAATTCTCTTCCTAGCACCATCTGTGTCCTGTGTCACAAGTAGCCTAGGACTCAGGCCTGTGAACACCCCAGCCCACATGCCCAAACTCTGTCCACACACCTTGCCTATAGCTACCACTCAAGTCACACCTCTAGGGGTGCACACGGGGGCATGTTGTACCCTCAGACAGATGGACCTGGAGAAGTCGCTTGTGTAAGCGCTAAAACTGGGCTTGGGCCATTTAGGCAGAGATTTCTAGGTTTTTAGATACCTGAAGCATGATGCAGGAGGAAGGTGGGGTGCAGGCTTTGGGTAGACACAGGTGGCTTTCCTGCCAGGTCCGTGGGTGGCACTGCCATTCAGCTTTGTCTTCCCAGCACCCAGCATAATGCTGGGCACACAATGGGAGCTTAAGGGACAGTCAATGAATAGATGTGTGTCTCAGTTATTTACTGAAATGTCAAATTGGGTTGGTTTTTCAGCGTTTCCTCTCTTCCAGCGGGAGTCAGGCTTCACCGTGACTTACCTCGGTCATTTTTCCAGGCAGAGAGCACAGCCACCTCTAGTGAGAGATTACTTCCATCTTTTGGGAAATTCTCCAGTCCATTCCAGAGGTGAAACCAGGAGTTTTGGAGGCAGGAAAAGGGGCAAGAAGAACCACTCTAAGGAGATCCCTGGTGGCCTAGTGGTTAGGATTACAGGCTTTCACTGTTGTGGCCTGGATTCAGTCGCTGGTCGGGGAACTGAGATCCCTCAAGCCACATGGCATGGCCAAAAAATATCAAATGGCCAACTTGGAGGTAGGGGAGATGGTGGTTATAAGACCTCAAAAAGGTATGGCCATGGGGTTCCCAGCCTCCCAAAGATTCTCCACCCCAAAGGTGGCAAAGCAGGAGATCTGAAGGTCCTTGTGGGCAAGAACATGGGTGTCAGGGTCTCATCGGTGCCTGGGCCTAGGAAAAGCCCCAAGACTCTTGTACAGCTCTGGGAGGAAAGAGGAGGAGAGGGATGGGGGAGAGTGGTACATCTGTTTCCTATTGTTATGTAACAAACCACCCAGTCATTTATTTAGCCCATAAATCTGTCATTTGGGGTATGTTCAGTGGGGAAGGCTTATCTCTGCTCTAGGCAATATCAGCTGATTCAGCTGGAGGTTGAGGATGCATTTGCAAGATGGTGCACTCACTCAGCTGGCTAGCAAGTTGGTGCCGGCTGTCAGCTGGGAGCTCAGCTAGAGCTGGCGCCCAAGGCCTCAGTTCCTCTCCATGAGCCTCCTCTCGGCAGGCTGCTGGGGCCTCTTCACAGCAAGATGGCTGGGTTTCAGGAGCTAACAGAGAACAAGATAGAAGCATATGGCGTTTTATGACCTAGCCTCAGAAATCATGTAGTATCACTTCCTTTGTATTCTATGAGCGGAGGCAATTACAAAAGCCCACCTGGTTCAAGGGGAGGGGACATAGTCTCCTTCTCTGGATGAGGGGTGGCAATGTTCTAGAAGCGCTTGCAGGGCAGAAGATACTGTTGCAGATATTCTAGTTGGTGGGAAACTCAATCAGGAAAACACAGTCTGTCCCAAGTGGGACCTCAGAATGACTGGAGTAGATATTCCACTGGTGGGAACTGAGAGTCTGAATTCAGCTGATTTAAAGAAAAAGGTACCCAATATTTTCTTACACAACCATTTGTGCACAAATGAATCAGAAGTCTGGCAGCAGACACTTAGTCCTGAGTGTATAGGTTATTTAGGATCATCCTTCAGAGAGTCCGCAGAACAGATTTAGCACCTCCCTCCCTTCGACCTGCATGGTTTCCTTAAAATTATAAACTTAAATAGCACCCCTGGATCCTCATAACAACGACCCTAGGAGGTACATACTATTACGATGCCCATTTCCAAGATGTGGGAATGGAGGCATTGAGAAGGTAAGTAACCAGCTCAAGGTCATACAACTAGTAAGTGACAGAGGAAAGAGAAGTGATAGTTTATAGCCAACTTAGTTTTCGGTTGCAGAAATTGACCCTAACAGGAAAAGCCCAAGATGCATAGGACCTAGGTACCCAGATTCTGACCACCAACACTAAGCCATGTGGTCTGTTCCTAAAGGCTCACACTGCCATCAAAGAGCACCCCACAGGGCCTTGAAAAGACCCTGCTTCCTGCTTGAGAAGCAGAAAGAATGCTGGTCCCCGGAGAGCTGGGTTCTCTCCACGCTTGACATAAATCTGCTCCATACTCTGTCTTCTTGCCGGGTCTTGGGCCAGGAAGTGGTTAATAGCAATTTATCAAGCCTGAGTCTATTGCTAAGCACAGTAACTCCTGCATTTGAATCGGTTCAACAGGGCCAGGGCCTTTCTTCTCCAAAGAACTGGATGAGGATCTAAACTCTGAGCCCCTTATAGCTGGGTTGTAGCTGGGACAGGATCCAAGTTCCCACCAAAGAGACTGAGCCGTTGATTTTTTTCCATCTCAGCCATTTAACAAAGATCATTTAGACCCCTGCCCACCCTGCCCCCCGCTACATCCGAAGGTCCAGGGGTTAATCCCACACAGCCCTGGCCTCAACGGGGCTTTCAGCACAGTGGGGAAGCTGACCCAGAAACCAGTGCAGTGGTGCCCCACAGTGTTACAATACCAAGAGCAACGGCAAAAATAATAACAGAGCCTCCATTTTTAAAGCAAACTCTTACCATGCTCCAGACAATTTAAAAATGACTTTGGGTATATTTAACTAATTTGATAACAAACATTTGTGTAGTGCTTTACATATTATGAAGCTTTTTGGTTTTTTTTAACAACTGTGGCACTTGGGTAACTTTGAAACTATTGAATGATGTCTCCCCATCCACAATTCCCTGTTATGCCTGTTGTTTTCCCCTTTCAGGCATCAGGTCAACCCCACGGCAGGAGTTGGGTACCCCAAGCAGTCATGAGCCCCCATGCCAATGTATGTTAGTTTATTTATTTATAATCGAGATGTATGCACTAATTTGCTACCATTTGGCATATTCCGAGCCATACACAAAAACAAAATTTGAAAAGACAAGATGAAAAGTTATTTAAAATATTCAAGATATACAAAAATAAAAATCAACAAATATAAAGCAATCCTATCATTTTCTCCTTGAACCCCAGTAGATCCTGTTAGAGACCATTTCTTGTGACCTCTGTGCCCACAGGGAAGAGTTGTTGGTGCAGAAAAGCAGAAAACAGAAAAGGCTCCTCTGGACAACCCTGTTTTGGTGTCTCCGGATACCCCTAAGTCCCTGAGATGGATGGGGAGCTGCTACCAAAAGGGGACTGGAAATGGCAGCTCTCACTCCTGCCATTGGGTGGAGCTGCGCAAAACCAGCGTGAGATCGTCCCCTGAAACAGGCACAGGCTAAAAAGAACACTCCTGTGGCCCAAGGAGCCAATGGTGTACACGGTCTCCTCACTGTAAGGTTGAGAACGCCAAGGCTCAGAGAGTTGAGTTGAAAAAGTTTTGCATTTGTCACGGGTATTTCAACACTGGGGGATTTCATAACATTTAGTCATACAGCTTCTGATGAAAAAACAGAAAAACCCAAACACCCTGACGTGCATCCTGACAGGGCAAGAGCTGGTGGACCTGAGTGTGGTGTCCCCTTCATTTGTAACATACACCCTCCAGCTGGCCACAGTCCCCACCCCTCCCCATTGCCCACCTGACCTGCTTTCCTCATTTTTGTGACCTGCCTAGTCCCCATGGGGAACTGAGGTTGCAGTCCTGGGCTCAACAGGTGCTGGTTGAACTGGCGTTTGTGCTGAAAGCTCTCTGACTGGCAGCACTGCCACACAGACCTCTGCAGGAAAACACCACAGTCTTTTCTTCCCTTCTCTCCATGACCCTCCCTAAGAAAACTACGGTGTTAGGACAGTCCTCCTCTCTGAGAGATGGTTTATGTTCAAGTCCCTGCCCTGATAACTTTCTAGCCATGTGACCTTAAGCTTGCATCTTCACCTGTCTGGGTCTGTTTCCTCACCTGTTAAGCTGCAGGCAATGCACATACAACATTTGCTACATTAGGGTTATAAGACAGACTGGTTGGTTGTCTCCAAGTCATTTCTTTCCCTAACAGAAATGTAGAGATTAAAACAAACACACACCAAAAAACAAAAACAAAAAACAACAAATTTCCACACGCTTCCCTCCAAAATGAGCATTTAGCGCCCTCTGGTGTCCATACCACCCAGTGCAGCCAATCAAGAGAAACCTGGAGAGAGACCAAGAGAGGAAAGCTTGGAGGGACAGGGGAGGGACAGGGGAGGGTCCCCACCTCCCATCCAGGGCCTCAGGTCAATTCAGGCTCCCAGGAGCAGAGTGTAGGCCCCGCATGAGAGCCAGGCAAGGGCAGACATGGCATTAGGTCTCCTTAACAGGTTCCAACTGCAGATTCCCCACCCAGCCCAGACAAGGAACTTGGTGTGGGATTTACCAGCCAATGCTAGTTGGCCTGCAGTCCCCCTGGGTATCTGGAGGCCTCGAAGACCAATAACTCTTGTTTAATAATGGTAATGAAATAATATTAACTCTAGTAAGCATGGTAAGCATACGAAATAGAGTCTAGTTGTTCATGCAGAAAAATTTACTAAAAGGTACTTGCAAAGCCCCCTGAATTGTTGCGTGGGGGATTGGGGTTGGCTGGAGAGTCAGGCTCAAGCTCAGTGTCCAGAAATAAGACCTCAAACTACGCTGCAGCACCAGCCTAATAAGACAACTATCACTGTCACATCCTCCATCCGATGCCCCTCTACCCCAGGAAGTCAACTTTGCAAACCCCTGGGATCCCACCACCAGGAGGTTACGTCCATCATGACAGCAAAACACGGAAGCTCCTCACAAAGCCTACTGCCTCTGAGTCCAAGCCTTGCAGCCAAGTGTCAGACCCCAGGCACCGAGGCCACTGGCCTGCAGGCTGGCTGCCAGCGAGGCTGGGAGTCAGCGTTCCGAAGCTCTGGGAGGTTGAACTTGTAATGTGGGAACTTCCTCAAACATAGAAAGGCTATTCCAAAGACGCAGGGCAGCTATGAATATGACAGATGTCCACCGCAACTCCTGCTGATGGAGGGTGTACCACATGCCAGGCACTGGGCATTATCTCATCTAATCCTCACTCTGACCCTCAGAGGCAGAAAAATTACCATCCCCATTTTGTGGAGAAGGCAACTAAGGCTTGGTGAGTTTACATAATTTGAATAAGATCTCGTGGCCGGTGAGTGGCAAAGCCAGGAGCAAGTCAGGACTGCCTGACTCTAGACCCTAAAAGATATGCTATATTGTTTTCCTAAAGTGTCTCTTTTTTCCTAAAGTGACTCCTGTCCCATTTACTGAGAACGAGCCAGGGAGTCTAGAATGAGGGCCTAGAAGGGAATTCAAAGGTCGTTTAACCTAACTACTTCTCTAGTGCTACTCCTTAGCCCTGTATCAGTCAGCTTTTGTGAGGTTATGCTGCAGTAACAAAGAACCCTGAAAATCTAGTCGACTTAGTAACAACCAAGTTTTAGTTCTCATTGATGTTAAGTGATTGCTGAAGATTGCCATGTGTCAGATGAGGCTCTGCTCCTTGTGTCTTTGTCATTCCTACATTCAAGATGAAAATTTGGCCCCTATTTGGGACATGCTGCTCTCATGGGAGAAGGAAAAAGAGCAATGGCCAAGCCACATGATGGCTCGCAAAGCATCTGCTCAGATGTGGCATCTGTCCCTTCTGCCCACATTCCATTGGTTAAAGCTCCACATCAGTGGGCAGAGACGTATCCTCCCTCAGGGAGGTGCCTCTAGTCATGTGACAATGTGCAGGGCTCTCTGATCTTCTTATAGGGATGGGGAGTGGATAATTGGGAACAAAAGTACACTCTACCACTAGCTCTCCTAGCACTCATAGCTGCATTCTAGGTAGCAGAGTTACCATATGAACCAGTTGCAAAGCAACCGAATGCAAAAAATCGTGCTTAACACTAACTCACATTTAATGATCATTCGTTCCTTCATCCCATAAAGGTTTGTTGAGTGTCTAGTGTGTACTGGGCAATAGTCTAGCACTGAGAGGACAGCAGCAAACAGAACAGTCAAGGCCCTGCCTCTTGGAGCTTCTTACCTTCCAGTGAAGGACAGAAAATAATATATAATATGGCAGGTGGCAACAAGTGGATTGGAGATATTGAAGCAGGGTAGAGGGTAGGGAGTTTCTGGAAGAGAGAAGTTGTTTCATATAACAGATCAAGGAAGCCCATCTGAGGAGATAACATGTGAGCGGAGACCTGAATGAAGTGAGGGAGTGAGACTACCTAGAGGAAGAGCATCCCAGGCAGAGCAGGTACACGTGCAAAGGCCCTGAGGCTGAAGCTATATCGGAATAGGGTGTGTGAGGGGCAAGTAATAGGAAATGAGGCCGGAGAGGTGGCAGGGCCAGATGATGGGAGGCCTTCCCAGCTTGGGCTTTTACTCAGAGGGAAGCACTTGAGCTGGGAAATGGCATGATCTGACTCATGTTTTAATAGGATCCCTCAGGCTGCTGGGTTGTAAACAGACCTTAGGGAGGCAAGGCTAGAAGAGGGGAGACCAAGGAGGAGGCTACTGCAATAATCCAGGCAGGAGATGTTGACCTGGGCCAAGGTGGCCCAGCGAGCATTCAGAAGTACATTTATCAATTTACTTATATCCCCAGGAGCAGCCGGCAATCACGAGAGCAGACATTATCAACAAACGCAAAAAAGATGGAGGTCATGATATAAAGGAAAAGGGAAATTATATCTATAAAAAGCCCAGTTGAGAAAAGCTCTAACAAGTGAGCACAAAATCGAGCCACTGCAGTGCTGTAAATATGAAAATAATCTGGTTCAGTGCTCTTCAAAGCAAGCTTTGCGGTGATGTATATCTTCATATCTTTGTGGACGTGCGCGGAGTCCGCTAGGGTGGTTCCAGGGGCGGGGCTTCGGGCTCCACTACCACGTTCCTCGGGCAGCTCTGCGCTCAACTGTTTTGTATATATAACAATAAGACTTCTTCTGAAGAAAGGGTGACACAGACACACACACACACTCAAAAGGACCTGAAAAAAAGATTTACCCAAAATTCACTCTCTGACTGAAGAACGAAATCCTACTCTAATGATTCTGCGGGAACATGGCGTAAAGACATTTACACCGCGGGTGGATCCGGTGCAAAGATTGTGTGAGCGGCGGCAGCATCTCAGCAGTTCTTCCCGGAGATCCGCGTCCAGTGTCTACACTGTGTAACGGGCCATGAGCCGACACTGTCGTCTTCCCCACGTTATGAAGTGTAAATGTTTTCGACGAAAGGGAAAAAGCCTGCGAAGAAAGAAGGTGAGTCCGGAGACCTGGAATATCTAATCTACTTAATAGAAAAGCTTGGCAATGGAGGAAATGAGCGGATGAGACGGTGCATTTGCCCATACGTGTGCCTCCAGCTACTACACATTTTTTTTTTCATGTGTAGGAAAGTAAAGATAATTATAAAGACGTTATTGGTTCTGGAATGCATTACCGCATTTCCTGAAGCGTGATGGGGTGCTTTTGAAAAACCTAGAGAAATGGTTGCGTGGCGGCCTGCAACCTTCATCCACCAAGGAGCCCGAGCTTCACATCCACACAGCGTGCACCCTGAGGACAAACAGACCCGCTCATGAGTCCAGCAGAGGTTGAGTACTTAGGCCGTTGGTGTTTTCGCTGTTTCATGTTATGCAGAAATCCTTAGTCGATTATTATATATGTGTACATGATATTTGGGGAATCGGTTGGGGATTTTGAATGGGTTAGGAGTGCATTATTTGCATTATTATTTTTTGCCCTGAGAAAAAGAAGAATGTAGTCCCTCATGCAAAATTTCCAATCTGATACTTTAGGCATGGATGAGATTTTTATACTGAGGCACACTTCTATACGTAAAATTAAAGACCTGGTCATAATGATATCTAATATTAATGAATCTTCCCCATGTCCTGGGGCTGTGCTTAAGCCTTTTACATGCTGTAATTTATTTGACACTTAAAACAGGGCTATCGGTAAGATATGTTTATTATGATCAATGCTAGTTTACAAATGAGGAAAGAGAAGAGAGAAGCGGAGGAACTATCCCAAGGTCACAATTCCTGGCTTGGGTAGACAAACATTTGATTTTAACATTGTCCTTGTAGTAGACACATCTTCATATACACTTGTGTTCTAAGTTTCATCATAAATAAAAGAAGATATTAATAGAAGTAGAGGGACTAATCCCTAACTCACTCTATGAAGCCAGCATTACCTTAACACCAAAAACAAAGACATTACAAGAAAAGAAGACTACAGACCAATATCTCTCATGAACATAGATGCAAAAATTATCAACAGAATACCAGCAAATCAAAGCCAACAATGCATTCTGGTTTCCCACTATATCCTCAGCGTCTAGAACAATGGCTGACACATAGCAGTGACTCTATAAATACTTTTGAACGAATTGATTGGCTCCTGAGGCAAACTAGAAACATATCCCACCCCCAACCTCCAAGTAAGTTAAAAACTAGGCTTGTGGCCGTATGTTCTCCATGGTGAAGACCAATCACTTTTTCACCTCTCCCCTCCTGCCCTCTGCTTCCGTGGCTGCTGGCCCAGTTCAGCCCCTTGACTCTGATCACAGTCTCCAGTCCTGAGCCCCTTGGTCCTGTCGACTGAAGAAAGATGCACAACCTAAAAGTTGCAAGTTAGGTTTTATTCGGAGACCTTACTGAGGACTATAGCCTGGGAAAGAGCCTCTCGGCTAGCTCTGAGGAACTGTTCCCAAGAGGTAAGGGAGGAGCCAAGATATATAGGAGTTTTTTGCTGAAAAAAAAAATGTAGTCAAATATTAAAAGATTACTGCGAATCATAAAAAACCAGACATCTCAAGTTAATGATCTTAGTGCTTTTCTATGTATGGGAAGATGCAAGAGTCTGAGTTCAATGAAATTATTCCTTAGATGTGCATCTTAGCTATCTAGGGCCAGTATCCTGCTTTTCTCCATCTTGAATTCCCCTCAGGGCACAGCACTGGGGGAGGCTGCAGTGGCCGGTGGCTTGATGGCAGGCAACATTCGTTGTTTACTGGAATGGCAGGCAGTATTTTCTGTCCACAGCCCACCTTGGAGTAATCATTGCAACACGCAAATCTAATTGTTCCTCTTCTCTGCTTAAAATCTGTCAGCATCTCCATGTCAGGTGTGCACTGATTTCCACACTGAGGTCAACAGCTGTTGATGACCCCTTGGGTGTCCAGAGGAGGTGAGAGATGGGCTGAACAAGCATGACTCCTAAGCCACCCCCCCCCCTTCCTTTCAGCCAGAGAAGCCTCACTTGTATAACCTGTACACAGAGGCAGTGTGACATTGAGATGAAGGGCAAGGCTTCTAGAGCTGTCCTGCCTGAGTTCAAATCCTGACTCTGCATCTCACAAGCTGTGTGACCCTGGCCAGGTTACTCAGCTTCTCTGATCACTCGTTTGCAAATGGAGTTAATATTCTTACCATGTACATGATATCACATGTTGCTAGTAATATGCTTACTATCTGAAAATGGAGCTGATGACAGTGCCTGCCTCCTAAGGTTGTTGGGAGGATTAAATGAGTTTGTTCAGGTAAAGCACTTAGGACAGTTCCTGGCCTGTAGTAAATGTCCAGTAGTGTTGGATATTACTGTAAATTACACTTCCGTATAGGATTTAGTTTGCCCTGATTAAGAGGAAAAAATGTGTGAAAATTTGGTTTTCATGCTTTCCATTGCAATTATTATTATATAACAATATTATATGCTTGAAGTTTCTTGAGCGAAACTTCTCTCCTGCTGGAGGTTTCTTGAGGGAAAAGATCACATTTGGCTTTGTGTCCCTAACACCTTGGACTATGCCTGGCACAGAGCAGGCATTCTATACAGGCACACTGAGGGTCGGAGGAAAGGAGAGAGTGAAAGTGTCCTGGCATCTTCCCGGGCTACTCCCAGAGCGTTTAGCAACATGTCATACTCATGAACTGCCACCAGGAGTCGCCCTTGTCTCTGAAATGGGGCCTTCTGGGCTTTGCCACTGTGGTCCAGGCTCATGCAAAGGCAAGTGACACCCGAAGATGCTGCTGGCCCAGTGGATGGGCAGGAGGGGAGTTGTTCAGCACCCAGGGGAAGACACTGGGAGAGGTGTGAAAAGCCTCACCATAGCAAGCCTCATGCACTGTAGAGTCCCGAGGCCTGGGTTCTGGTCCCAGCTGGGAACACCAGGACAGTCCCTTCACCCCTCTAAGCCTCAGTTTCCCCATCTGCCAAGTGGGGGCAATAATGCTACATCTGGACATAGGTAGGTTAACAGGCCCTACTGGATAGTCGATAAGGATTTGATTTGCTTTCTTGTTTCCTTGCTTGTTTTTAGGTTTCCCCTGCATTTGCCAGGGAAGCCGGGGGCATTTGCAGACCTTCCCACCTTATCCCACCTCTCTGAGTGGAATGAAGTGAAAAATTTACCAGCCTGGAGTTCTGAGGAGGAAGGGACAAATAATGAAGAATAAATGAGATTGGGTTGCCCAAAGATGTCAGAAGAGCCAATGGCCTGGGTTCACCTCTGGGTGACTCTTCTGTGCCTGCATGAGTCCACCTGGGTAGACTAAAGGTCTTTCTTGAGAGGCAACCATGCTAGTGTTAAGGGGATAAGGGCGGTGGCGTGGATGCTCCTCTCTTACCTCTGTCCCCTCAGCCTTCTTTGCTGTGTGACTCAAGCCAGTCCCTTTCCCTCTCTGGGCCGTTCTCTCTGTGAAATGGGATGGGCCTAGGTCAGGAGTTTGCAAGCTGATCTTTAGCAGTAGAAGCTGCTTCGAGCCACATCCCCTGTGGAAGAAGATAAAGCAACACCGTCAGGGTCTGGAGGGGCCAGGAGAGGAGCTGTGAGCCCTCTGACCCCTCCCCTGCAGTCACCCTGAGCGTCCCCTAAGGTCCCCTCCAAGCGCAGCTTGATGGCTCTGCAGGTCCTCCTGTCCCGGTCACCTCGCTGTCCTCCCACAGCCAGGCCTGCCCCACCCCTGAGACTTCTCATCCCCCCTGAACTTTCCCCACAGTCTCAGGCCTAGGGAATGTGAGGCTTGGAAAGGAGCCCCTGGAAGGGGGCCACCAGCTTCATCCGTCACTTTTTGTAGATGGGGGAAGTGATCGAGAAGTGAGTAGGGACTAGTCCAAGGTCACCAGGACCTGGGGACAGAGCTGGGGCTGGAAGCCAGGTCCCCGGACTCCCAGGTCTGACCGGATCTTCCCCACCAACCTGCACCCCACTTCTGCCCCTCACCCTAGAGCTTCTTCCAGGTCTGCTTGAGAGGGGCCGGATGTCTGTGGGTGCCAGGCCTGGTGTCGGGGCCACTGGGACGCCAGCCTGCCTCCGAAGGTCAACACCCTCGCCCTCCCCTCCCAGCGGCTAATCAACTCCAGGCCAGGCCTGGCCCGCCGCAGCTCCCTGGACGCTCCTGACTCCCCAGAGCTGGGGTGAGCCCAGCTTCCCGGGCCTGCTGAGGTCACGGCCCAGCCCCACCCCCACCCTCACTGCTCCTCCTGGCCCATCTCTCGCCACATTGTGCCATCTTGAGGACATTTTAGGAGTTACCCACACTCTGCAGGTTATTTGCTTACCATACCCACGGGGCCTGGCCTCCGAAGGGGCACAAAGCCCTGTAAGACCGGGCCCCACCCTCGAGTTGCTCCCCAGGACATCTGTCCACAGAGCACAGGCAGGTCCATTCAAAACTTCTATCCACCCTCCCGGCAAATGGATGCCTGAGCGGACCCTGCGGCCCATCTGCCCTGCCTCCAGCCCAGACACCAGACCGTCTCACCCGGACAGCTGCCGTTGCCGCCCTGCTTCCTGTAGTGTGCCGTCCATCCCATTCTCAGCCAGCATCCGGAGCCGTCTGTTGAAGAGGAAGATCCCATCCTGCTACAACCTGCCGAACTCTTTACCCAGGCTCACCCAGCACACCCTGGCCCCTGCTCTCCTCACCCCCTTGTCAACTAGTCCTTCCCCACACAACTCGCCATGTTCCAGCTGCACTGGCCTTCTCTCTAGTGGGAGATTTGTACCTGCCCCAGGACCCTTGCACTGGCTGTTCCCACCGCCTGGAGTACCCTTCCTCCAGAGAGTCACATCATCCAGGTGCCAGCTCAAATGTCCCTTCTCAGAGAGTCATCTTTAGGGACCCAAAGGTGGCCCTGCCACTCCCCAAAGCTCATGCCACCATGTCTTTTCCTAACAGCTCTTACCATCTAAAATCATTGCGCACTGTCTCTTGCCTCTCACCTCCCCATCAGCGTGTACGCCCTTGATGCAGAACTGTGTCTGCCTCCTTTTCCTGGCTCTGAACCTAGAACGGTTCTAGCCACTGAAGGAATCTGTGTTGCTTGATTGGATGAATGAACGTGTGCCTCTTGCATGGATGGCATTTTTCTCCACTTTGGGGCACATCAACCCAAAGACAGACCCGGAAAGCTCCAATAGCTTACAGGCTGGATGGTCCATTAAACTTGGTTCATCAGAATTAAAATACAGATTTCTGGGCCCCTCCCCCCTGAGATTCTGCTTCAGTAGGTTTGGAGTGGGGCCTTGAAATCTCTAGGGCTCCCCCACTCCACCCCTGCATGAGTCCTGAGTGATCCTGATGCTCTAGTAGTTTAATCTAGCTCAACTGCTCAGGTTTACAGGTGGGGAAACTGAGGCCCAGAGAGGGGAGGGGCTGACAGAAGATCACACAGAGAGTCGGAGGTGGAGCCTGATTCATGAACAGCGTCAGCTCAGAAAGCCTGAGGCTCTCGAGCATTGAGCTGTGGGCAATGGGAGGGGCTGGGGTCCTTCTGCCTGGGGGAGGCAGGATAGTGTGCCCCAGTCCAGGGCCAGGACTGGGGTGAGGCAAGCCAGGCGCCAGGGAGCAGAATGTAAGGAGGCACTTCTGTGTGTGTCTGTGTATGTGTGTGTGTGTGTGTGTGTGTGTGTGTGTGTGTGTTTGAGAGCCTACCTTGCAAGGGCCTCCTTTAACTCTGCACCTTGCTTGTGTCACGCTGGTCCCAGCCCTGGACTCCCTCCCCCCTGCCCCAGCCCGAATCCTTCTGGAAAGAGGGCTTTGGGGGTAGCCTCCCTACTCTGATGGCTGCCCCAGGGGAGCTCAGGGCTTTGATTTCTTTCCAGCCCTGGCAGCCCCACTGAGCAAGGGCCTGGTGCCCAGCCATAACTGTGGGTTCGGCTCACCCTCAGAAACCCCGCACCCCGTACCCTTGAGCCTCTCTTCTCACCCAGGAGCCTCTGCAGTCGGGGAAAGTAACATATATCCTTCTGGGTTTGCTGCTAGGATTAGCCAAGGAAGGACCTCCCTGGTCCAGGGCTATCCACGTTATCATCTGAGTGCTCGGCTTGGTGGCCTGGCCACAGGTCTCTGGGACAGAGAGCATCTCCAGATGGCTTGCTTGGAATGAGGAAGTCTGGGAGCAGGCTGTCCAGGAAGGTAGGAGATACAAAGTGCAGACCTAGAAATACGAGTTGGAAGGGAAGCCTGCTGGGCATCTATAGACCACCTCCTGAGCTTGATGTCCAGCCTGGAAACATGAAGAATAATGGACCATGTGAGCAGGAAAGAACCCAGATTGCCCTGAGGTGAGCTCCCTGGGCAGTTAGGATGTGTACCCTGGTGGGCCATCCCTGGAGTTCCAGAGGATGACTTTAAAAGGCTACAAAGACCCAACAGTACATATAGTATTGAGTCGCAGAACCAGAGAGCTGTTCGTTCTCTTTACTTCTTTTCCTCCTTCTGATGAAGCCCATGAGGAGGTCTCAGTTTGCTGCTCCTCCATCTTTAACACCCCTTCAATATTCCCAACTTCCCCAGCTAACAGCAGCCTCCCTGCTACCTTTCTGACCCTTCCCCCAGCTCGCTCGGCTACAAGGTTCCTCAGACACAGGGGAACACTCCTGCCTCAGGGCCTTTGCACTTGCTGTTCTCTCTAACCTGGATGCTCTTTTTTTTAAAAAATAAATTTATTTATTTTATTATTTTATTTTATTTATTTATTGTTTCTGGCTGTGTTGGGTCTTCGTTGCTGCACGTGGGCTTTTCTCTGGTTGCAGCGAGTGGGGGCTACTCTTCATTGTGGTTTGCAGGCTTCTCACCGTGGTGGCTTCTCTTGTTGCAGAGCATGGGCTCTAAGCGTGCGGGCTTCAGTAGTTGTGGCACGTGGGCTCAGTAGTTGTGGCTCGTGGGCTCAGTAGTTGTGGCTCGTGGGCTCTAGAGTACAGGCTCAGTAGTTGTGGCGCAGGGGCATAGCTGCTCTGCAGCATGCGAGATCTTCCCGGATCAGGGATCGAACCCGTGTCCCCTGCACTGGCAGGCAGATTATCAACCACTGCACCACCAGGGAAGCCCTGTATGCTCTTTTCTTAAAGACCCACGTGGCTCTGCCTTTGCTCCCTTCAGAGCTTTGCTCAAATTCACGTTGAGACCCTCACTAACCCTCAGTAAGGTAGTGACCTGTCCTTCATCTGCTTTCTTTTCTTCCACAACATGTGCCTCTACCATACTGCATTTATTTTACTTATTTCCTATTTCCCTCCACTAGGGCATGAGCTCCATGCAAGCAGGGACTTTATCTATTTCGTTTTAATTGCTTTATTCCAGCACCAGAATAGTGCCTGGCACATGGAAGGAGCTTCTGGAACAGTCGTCAGCTGAATAGGTAGGAGAGAGAGCGGGGCGTTGGGACCACAGCCCTCGGCAGGGAACAGTTTCCAGTGAGGCTAATAACACTATTTTCCCTTCATTGAATTTATTTTTCTGGTTACCTTTTTTTTCTTACGGCAAACGATACTGAGTTTTTCCATTTGCAGAAGTGATTTAAAATTCCCTTCTAAAATAAATTCACTTAATTAGAAAAAGTACATTTATTTCAAGAATAATATTCAGTTAATAGAGTTACAGGTGGTAGGCGGACGCGGCAAAAGCTGGGAAGGAGAGACAGGAGCGACCAAGGCTATGTGATTGCTGGAGTCCAGGCCTCCCATTTGACAGATGGGGAAGCTGAGGCCCAGAGCCCGAGTTACTCATTCAAGGTCACAGAATGAGTTAATGGCAAGGTGAGCACTTACACCCTGGTCTTCTGCTTCCAGGTGTGCCTTTTCCTTCTAAATTCTCTGTTTCATCTGTCAGTGGACACTTAAGGGGAGGTGGGGCTGGGGGCAGCTTGTGCTGAAGATAATAGGACTGAGGACATTTTTTAAATGACTTTATCTCCATCACCAGAACAGTGCCTGGCAGGAGGCACATGTTAGATGCATGAATAGAAAAGAGACTAGAAGACCTTGAACCCCAAATCCTTCCCTGATGAGCACCCAGTGTTGCTGGGGAGAGGTACCAGGCCCAGGGCAGCAGAGGCAGGCTGTGGAGATCACCTGTTGACATAAATCTCTGCAGGTAGATGCTCCAGTACAGAGGAGCAGTGGGGATGCTGGTGCTGAAAATAGGGAGGGGGGTGCACCCTTTGGGATCTGGAGAGAGATGTGTGCTGCGTGGGGCAGCCTGGGTTGCAGGGAGCAGCGAAGAGCAGGATGTGGGTGATTCCTTCTTCCCGAGGACGCCCACAGCCGTGGGCTGTAGTGTGGAGATGAAAGCTCAGGCCCTGCGTCGGACAGCTCTAGCTTGGAGCCTGGCCCCTGCCACTCACCAGCACCATCTTCTTTATCATCTTCATCTCCTTCCTCCTTCTCCAGAGGGCTGACACCAGGACTACATGAGAAAGTCCTCCTAGAGTGCTCACTGTAGCATCGGGTCCATAGATGGAGCTCAGAAAATGCTAATGCCTGATACTTTAGGGTAGGGGTCAGGTTCATTGATGGGTTAAGAGCACCAGGATGTCTGCTATGCACATTTCTTGGTAACAACTTTCTAAAGCTGTCCATTCCTATTTATTTGAGGAGAATCAGTGACTCTAAAAGGTCCTGCCCCTTTGGGGTTGGGGCTGGAGAAGTGAGAGGCTGGGAGGCTGAATCAGGAGGCTGGAGAGAGCTCAGGAGTAACAGGGTGGTGGAAAGAGTCTCAGGGGGCTCAAGCCCATTGCCATGACCACACAACTGAGTGGGGATTGGAGGCCAAGTGCGTGGGTCCCATACTCTATGTTCTGCCCCTAGCTCCTAGCAGCTTCCAGACTCAAGAATTGGAAATTCACTTGCGTTGGCCAAGTGAGATACGACAGGTCATCCTGGCATTGTAGCTGAGTTGTCCCTGAATGACTCAGGACAGAACCTGAGCCTCAGTTTATCCCTCTGCTGAATGGGGAGAAAGGTACTGCCTAGTCTGTCTCACTCAGCAACCTGAAAGTTGAATGAAATTGTTCTTATTTCCCTTTGATTCCTCCTCCAATTATTTTGATTATTCTGATTTCTTAGCTGCCTGGCTCAGCCTCTGGAGGCCCGGGGACACCTGAGGACAGAGCTGACACCCACTCCGGGCCTGAAGACTTGGGGAGCGGGGTCTCAGAAGCCAGGCCTCGGGGCTCTATGGAAGCGTGGGGACTCTTTCCCAGGGCCCTGCCTGAGAAGGATTTATGGTTTGGCCTGCAATGTGGTGAACTGCTAAATATGCAGATTATGGGTACAAATCCGGGGGTGGCAGGAAAGGCGGCCGGGTGGGGCGGGGGCGTGCTGGTGGTCTGGCTGCTGGACCACGTGTGCGGGTGGGGCCTGGCCGCTCCGGATGGGGCTGCAGATGTGCCTGCGGGAGCGCTCCGGAGGGGCGCGGGCTGGTGGGGCTGCAGCATCGTGGCCTCACCCCACCTCCTGGCCCTCCACGGGCTTCCAGGCCAGACCAGCTGAGCTGCTCCCCCCGAGGCCGCAGCCACTGAAGCCCTCTGGGTGCTGGGTCCTTGAGCAGCTGGACAGTGGGAGAGGTGGGGGGGATGGCGAGAAGGGACATGTTCACTGCTCAGATGGGGAAATCAAGGCACAGAGATGTGGGGTTATGTCCCCCAGGTCACACAGCACCTTGGTGACCAGGTTTGAAACCAAAGGCAGGTCTCTTGACTCTTGGTCAGCACTGGGCATGACTGGGCAGCACGAGGGGTGACTCAGCCCGTAGCAGCTTGGATCATATCCCAAACAACCCAGGGCACAAGGGGTGGTCGCTGCTGTCACACACATGAGGAACAGGAGACACACTGCCCGAGGTGCCCAGCTGGAGGCAGTAGAGCTGGGTTTGTCCCAGGGCTGGGGAGGGAGGCTTCGGGGAGGAAGGGGCCTCAGTGAACACAGGATGGCTTCCTTAGATTAGCTGGAAGTTTCCTGGACAACAAAGCTGGGTTCCTGGAGGGCAGTGGAGTCAGGATGTAGCTGTATTTTAGGTGAAAGATGAGGAGCGTGAAGCTGGAGGGTCCTACAGTCCCAAAGGGGGTATGGGGAAGGGTGTCAGCCCTCCCACCTTTTCCCATAGGGGAGACAAGGCACAGAGAGGGCCAGTCATTCCTTCAAGGGACACAGCATTTGGGTGGACTCATAGCAAACGGATTTGATGTCTTGGGTTCCTTCCCAGGGTGCCTGGGGTGAAAGAAAGCGGTGCTGAGTGCTGAGACCAGAACCTTCCCTTGTCCTTGGCTGAGGGGCCCAAGCGTCCCCTCCCTGCCCCCAGCCCAGGCCCCTCAGCCTGACCCACGGCTGGTCCTGAGGATAAGGCAGGTCAGGGGTGCCTGGGGCTCCCACCCCATCCAGCCAATCGCCTCCTCCCCAGCAGGAGTACCAAACTATGGGAGCCCTACCCAGTGCAGAGGAGATGGTTCAATCTCCCCGGCTTCCTGTTTCTAGGTCCTGGACCCCCAGGCACTTGGCCTAAGATGGCAACAGGGAAGCAGGACATCAGAGACTCAAAGTGGCAGGCGTCAGGATGTACAGGCAAATCCATCAATAGGAAGTGCGAAATGAAATCGAAAGTGCCGGGGCCCTGGGAAGCAGAGTCTGCTCAGGTGTCTGAGTCAACAAGATGTTCCGGGGACAGCTGGGGCTTTTCTCAGGGAAAAGTGGCACTGCCCAGAACATGACCAGTACAGGCGAAAGCGGACGCTCCCATCACATACAACAAGGGCTGCCAGAGGGAGGGTGACTGCTGCAGGGCCTCTGCCCTGCCCCTCCTCCTGCCCCTCCCTCCTTCCCAGCAGGATTCTGACCTGAGGGCCTTCCTCTTCTCCACCTACTCATGGATCCCCACATTCTAGCTTGGAAGTTGTACAGGGCTTCTGGGGAGGTATTCTCAAGGATGGAATAAGCTAAGCATGAGCTGGGAGTCTGATGGACCCAGGTATGAATCTGAGTCTCTTTTGTTAGCTGTGTGACCTTGGGCAAGTAACTTAACTTCTCTGAGCCTCATAGATTAAGGGTTGCTGTCTGCCTGGCCCATAGTAGGTGCACATTAAAATGACCATCCCCCTTCTTTTGTTTTCCCTTGAGAGGAAACTTCTGTTGCTCCACCCCTGCTATTGCCAACACCCCATAGGCTCCTTCTCCTCCAACTTACTTCTTCCTTAGTGATAACAGGACTGTAGGGAAGTGGATAAGTAGCAGCCTTAGCTACCAGGCCCTGTGCTGGGTGTTTCCATCACTGCTGGGGAACTGAAGCACAGAGAGGTGAGGTCACTTGCTCAAAGTCACCCAGCAACTGAGAGACCAAGGAGACAAAAGTCCAGATCTGTGGGAACCCAAGGCTTTGCTTTTCCAGTCCGCCTTTCTGTCTGCCTCTTCTAATGAATCATAGACAGGCTTCAGACTCAAAAGATCAATAAGGTGGGGCGGCGGGGGACGACGTTGGGGCCATGGGGATGAGGGCACAGCCTGGTGGGGTCTGGAAAAGAGAAGAGGGCTTGAGGGCAGGGTTTGTCTCCACAGTTTTGCAGAGGGGAGGGCCTGCCCCATGCTGTTGGGTAACTCACAGGACTGGGGGGCCCAGGGGACTAAGAAGGCCAGGAGAGGGCCAGAGATGGGCCCAGACCTTGGGCACCCACTGGTCCTGCTCTTGCTCCTGGGAGTTCAGGGATTGCTCCTTTGCTTTCAGGGGAAGCTGAGTTATCAGAAGCATCTTCAGGCGAAGCTCCGGGCTTCAGAACGTTTGTCCCCACCCCTAGCCCCTACCCCCAAGCTAGCCACAAAAGGAGGGCTTTCATCCTGGGAAAGGAACATTTTTCCCCCATGTCGTTTTATTGAATTCAGCAGAGCCTTTTATTTCTAATTCAGGAAGTGTCCTGACAATAAAGACATCATCGATATATTAACTCACTTCAAAATTTCAAGCGCATTCTGGAGAGAGATTTTCCAAATGGAAAACAACACTGCAATAAAGGGAACAGTGTGGTCCCGGCTGTCACTGCGTTTATGGTTGGGCTTTGAGCAGGGGAGGGAGTGTGAGGGGAGAAAACGAATAAAAACCCTAACAAACCAACCAGGAAAGGCAAACTCCCACCATCGCGTCAAGGCGTTCGTTCCAGAATCGGCCTCCGTGACTGGGCATTGCTTCACTTCACTTCCATCTGCTGTAGCAGAGAAATTACAAGAAGCAACAGCTATGTTTTAGTGCCCCTGGCCATGATATTAACGCTATTGACACCCTCCCAGGAAGACATTCAAGCTCATTCTCTAATTTCCAGTGGTCATGGGTGTCTGTGAAGTCTTTTATTGCACACAGAGGCCTGTGATAGGATTTATTTTCAGGGACTCTTTCAATTCAGGCCTCCCAGCACACTCTGGAGCAGAGACGTCTCTCCCCACTTTAGAGGTGAGGAAAGCTGAGGCTTGTTCAATGTCACACAGCTAGAAGGCGACAGTCCGGGTGGTGTCCAAGTGCTCTGACCCAGACACCCCTGCTGAGAGGAAGACTTTGGTTCTTGGAGGGCAGTGGGGATGGAGGCCCTCCAGCCTGACACCCTACTTTACCTTCAGTGTCAAAGTTGAGCCAACTTCTCCTTAGTGGGAATTCACTCATTCATTCATTTATTCAACAGATACTTATGGAGAATCTTCTAGAAGCCAAGGCTTGTGCTAGTGCAGGGATGGAGTAATAAATAAAAACAGCAAACCCCAGACTCACTAATTTTCAGGGTCAGTCCCCTTTCTCCTGCCACCCCCTCCTCACTGAAGAAGGGGCAGCTTTGGCCCCTGATCTGCCTCAGATTTCTTCTCCACCCACCAGGAGCAGCCCCCAGATGGGCGTGAGACCAAGGCTGGTGCCTCCCACTCCCTCCCCACAGCCCACCCCCGGCCTCTGCCCCAGACCCTTCTGGTTTCAGCTCTGCCTGGGACAGGCCAGGGGCAAGGGAGCCCCCGGGGAGCCGGGAGCAACAGCCATGAGGGGGTGGGGAAGGGAAGCGGGGCAAGCAGAGGTGTGTTTTGAAATCTGCTTCCTTTTGGCCACGCTTGAACTTCCAAGCAGCCGGGTTTGACTGACAGGCGCGGAAAGGGAGCCCCGGCTCCCCGTGGAGCCCGGGGCAGAGATGGAGCGGCTCCGAGGGGGCTGGGGCTCTAGGGCCCTCTTCCTCCGCCCTTCCTCCCTGCTCTCTGCCGGGGAGAGCCTGGGGGCCTGGGTTCCGGCTCCCTGGGCCCAAAAAGGCCAGGGTGAGGGTGGAGGTCTTGGAGTCTGAGACAGGAAAATCCCAGGATCGCTGCAAGACTGAGCCCTTTCAAGCGTGTTTGCCAACAGCAGCCCCGTCAACAAGGGCAGGCAGCATTTACTGAGTGCCTACTGTTTATTCTCTACATATGCTTATTAAATGAGTTCATCTTTGTAAAAATCTTAGAATAGTGCCCAGTGCATATATGCATATATATAATCATATATATGCATTCCTAAATGAATAAAGAAGTTGAGGCTTGGCTCTGCCATTTGTCTGTTCAACTCAGATCTGTCCCCTGCTCTTTCTTTATCCTTTTCTGTGTCTTAGGGTTGACTCTGGCCAAACGACATCTCCCAGGCTCTCTTGCCAACCAGTTTCCTGTTATCCTTGGCCAATGGGAAGAGCCGGTTAGAGATTAGAGGGTGGGAGCCAGGGTTCTTCTCCCCCTCCCCACCCTGATCTTCTGCTGTCATCTTGGGCAGTGTCTGAGCCACCCCTGTGGTTCCAGGTCCTGGGGACAGGCCCTCCCTCTGTGTCGCAGCTTCTGGGGTCAGCCCCTGCCTAACTGTGGTTCCAGTGTCCTTCCCCGATCCTGGCTCCTGGGCTCTCGTGTCATCACTTACTCCTCGGTCCCTCTATTCCCAGGGATGTTGCAGCTTCCTGCTGCTACTTGCCCCTGAGTTGCCCTCTCATCCCATAAAGCCTTTCAGCTCTTCTAACCCCTTCAAACTGAGTGCCCTATATTAAATTCCTTCTGTTGAAATAACTGCAGTTCTGGTTTCCTGACCAGATCTAATAAAATCCCCAACTATGTGCCACGCTCAGGTGCACATATAAACTGCCTTCAAGAAGTTTATAATCTAGTAGGGAAGAAGGGTGTTCATCCAATCATCACATAAATACATATATAATTACAGACAGCAATCAGGGCTGTCAAGGACAGAGTCTATAAAGAAAGGTCCTATCAATGGGACCTGGATCTCACCTTGGGGTCAGGCTTACCCGAGGAATGGACGTGTTTTCCAGGCACTGCATGAGATGCTTTCCATACACCAGTTAACCTCATGGCAATACTGCAAGGTAAGGGTTATTATCCGCATTTCATGGATAAAGAGGGGAAGGTCCAGCAAGATACAATCTTCTACTGCAGCCACACAATCCTGGGGGGCCTGGGCTGTGATGGGGACCCGGGGCCTGCCTAATCTTTGCCGGGCTCCATGCTGCCTACTGTCTGGAACTGAAATTTTGCAGAGGAAAGAATAGGCCTGGAGAAGGACAGTGACTTCCCCAGGGTCCCCAAACCAGGAGAAGCTGGATCACCTCGTTCCATAACAGATCCCAGGGCCACCTCTGCCCTGTGAACTTCTCCAGTCACTGCTCAGCTGCAGACTCAGCGCTTCCTCCCCTTCCCCCTCCCCCAGCTTCCCTCCAACCCCAAGGCTGAGGCAGCATCAGAAACCACAGTTCTGGGCCCAGTGCCAGAGCCTGCCCCTTCGGCGACCCCCCTTCCCACTGTCCTGAGTTTCTGAAACTTGCTCTCTGTCTCAGGGGAAAGAAAGCTTCTGCAGCCCTCTTGAGGCCATGTGTATGTGAGTGAGTGTGTGTGTGTGTGCGCGCACGTGTGCTCACGCTTACCTAGGGCACGCCTCCCCTGTGGTGGGAGGTGGGGGACGCTTCCAACCAACCCTCACTGTGAGTCAACACCCCTAAAAGTCATGCCTAGGTGTGGGCACGACCTCCTGCTGCAGGGGGCGTAGATAAGTGGGAGTGGGGGAATGTGGGGAGCTGGGGGTCCTGAGGGCTTTTCAGGGCAGAACAGCCCCTGCCACAGGCTCTGGGGTCACAGGGAGGGGCCCAGGGCTTTCTGGCTGGGAGACGGTGGGGACAGAGAGCTGGCCCAGGGAGAGCCGGAGAGGCAAGACTCCAGGACATCTGGGCTGGGGGAAGGTGCAAATTATTCATGCAGGAGGTAAAGGCCTGGCTCTGCGTGGCCCTGAGGTCTCTGACGGGAAGTTAAGGCCTCAGGGAACAGGGAGCTTGGCTGGGAAAGGGCTGGGGGAGGGAACCAGCCACAGAGAGAAGCTGGATGATGCCTCCTTGAGCAGATGGGGACACTGAGGCTGAGAGGTGGATGATATGTTCAAGGAAGAGACTGGAAATGACCTAACTTTCAGTACTTCCGATTCTCCGCCCCATCATTCCTATATCCATGCCAACCAGGAGCCACTTCTTTAAAATCCCAACCACCTTAGCCTAATTTTCTGTGGGAGGCGGGAGGTAGCACTGGGCTACAATAGCTAGCATTTATTAGACTTTATCATTGTATTTTATTTTATTTTATTTTGGGGCTGCACCGTGTGGCATGTGGGATTTTAGTTCCCCGACCGGGGATCGAACCCGTGCCCCCTGCCATGGAAGCGCGGAGTCTTAACCACTGGACCGCTAGGAAAGTCCAGCCAGCATTTTTAAGCTCTCACTATGAGTCAGAATCTGTCTAAATAAACTCACAACTGTCATTCCATGTGTCTTCACAGTAACCCGACTAGGTAGATGCTATACTCATCCCCATTTTACAGATGAGGAAACTGAGGATAAGGAAGGTTAATACTTGCCCAAGATCACTCAAATAGGCAGTGGGAGATCCAGGATTTAATCCAAGGATCCAGAGCCCCTGCGGTGCCACCAAAGACTTGCAGGAAAATGCCCTCCTCCCCACTGTGTGCCCTCACGGCAGCAGCCCATGACGGTCCTCTGTGGGAACTTCAACAGGGGCCTTATCAGCTGTCTCAGGCATGCTGGGCTCTGCACACACTGCAGTTCCTTTGCCTTCATTCATCCATCCATTCATTCATTCCTCATCCTACAAGAATTTATTGAGCATCTACTACATGCCAGGTGCTGGAGATTGAGCACAAAATCATCACCATCTCCACTGTCGTGGTGTTTACATTCTAGCGGGAAAGATGGAAAATAAAGAAATATGTAACATCATACCAAATACTCATATTGCTAATAAATAATCAAGAAAGGGGATGGAGATTGACAGAGTGGTATTTTAGAAACAGGGGTCAGGGAAAGTCTCTCTGAGGAGGTGATACTGAAGCAGAGCTGTAGGGAAGTGATTTATCACAGCATAAATGAATTATTCTCTGAAAGTCTATCTAATGTCTGTCTTTCCCACCAGACTGTCGCTCCATGGAAACAAAACATTTGCCTGTCGTGTCCATCATGGTATCTCAATGCTTAGAACAGTGCCTCACACATAGTAGGTGCTCAGCGAACAGTGCCTTGCACACAGTAGGTGAATGGGTGAATGAATGAATGAATGAGGCAGAAAATCTTTGCAGGCTCAAGTTCTAACTGCGCTCCTGCCCCAAAGAGGATGCAGACTTGTCAGTTTCCTCCTCAAAGCCTCCCTTCCCTCCCAAAAAGCGAGTGAACAGGGAGCTTGACTGATCCTTTGGGACAGGTGTTGAGAATCCCAACTCGTTAAACATCTGGGCCCAAAACAGATGATTAAGGCAAGCCAGCAAGCAGCGAGGCTACGGGGACGTGGAGTGAGAAGAGGGAGAGCTGGAGATGGGACCAGCTTACAGTGCTCCGGCTTTTCTCCAGACAGCCCCGATGGGCCGTCATCCACACCCCTGTTAGAAGCAGGGCCCCCCGCCAGGGAGGCCAAGGTGATGGGAGAAGGCTGCTTCCTCACAGCTGTGTCGACTCTGGAGCTGCAGGGCTGGACAGGAAGGGGGATGGGAGGGCACCTCCACCCCCAGCACAGGGGGCTGTAAGTGCGCAGGAGGTCAGGGCCGTCTGGGAGTGTCCCGGGCTCAGGAGAGTCCAGGCTGGCTGGCGGTCAGGGGCTTTATTCTACCAAAGGGAAAGATCCCTTCCAGGTTGGGGGCTGTTAGCGAGGGCCTGGGCTTTGGGGAGGCTCTTCTGCTCCCCAGTGCAAGGGCCAAGAGTCCACCTCCAGAGTCTCAGCATCCCTCAGGTCGGCCCTCCTGAGCTGAGATTGGCCTGAGAGGGAGGAGGTGTGGGAATAGCTGAGGGGCTGTGGGGAGAGGGCGGGACGTCCACCTCAAAAGCGCTGGCCCAGCCACCTGCTGGCTGTGGCCCTGGCAGACGTGTCCCCTCTCTGGACCTCAGTTTTCTCACTCTGTAAAATGGGATGATCACAACAACACCGACCTCACAGGATTGCTATGGGGATCAGTAGGTGAAGCCACATTATTGTGCAAATGCAAAGCGTAGGCACTGGGTGATGGACTCAAAGGAAAAAGAAAACTTGTTCCATGTTCGCTGATTTTTCCCCCCAAGCTGGCGCTTAGCTCAACAGGCCAGCACTTGTGTTTTGGAATCAGACTTTGAATCCTGTCTAATGATTCTCTGAGCCTCAGTTTCCGTGCCTGTAAAATGGATGAACACAGTAAATAGTAAAATAGAAAAACACAGCACAGCTTCTGGCACATGGGAAGATATAAACAGCAGTTTATATCACGGAGTAAATGTCAGGGGCTCAAGATGAAGAAAGGTGGGCTCCCTGCCCTCAAGCTCATGGTCACTTGGGGACAGATACCAAATGATTGTGGGAGAGGTTAGTAAGGACCAGGAGGGGGCCTGGATGGAGCAGGGGTGCCAAAGCAAGCCTGCCAACAGCAGGTGGCACAGACGCCAAGGCTGCGAGGGCAGGTGGGACTTCTCCAGGGCACCCGGCACTCCAGGCAGAGGGACCTGCGTGGGTAAAGGCAAGGAGGCTGGAAAAGCACAGAGGCGTAAATTGGCTGAGTACAGGGCACCCGGAGGCTCCCTACCAGAGGTCCCCAGGGCCAGCCAACTTAAGGAGGGGGGCCAAACCCCACACCCCTCTGCGCATGACCCTGAGTCACCGCTGCCCCGCAGGGCCCGGCCTATTTTTCCCTGGATTGCGCAGGGCGGAAATCCAGCAGCGGCAGCCAGACTGACATCGAACCCTCCCACCACAGGCCTGGCCGCAGCCCCTCTCCAGGCCTCAACGAAGCCATAAATCCCCAGGCAGGGCGGTGGGAGGGGCAGGCCCCCGCACACGTCCCGGCGGCTGGACAGAGGCCGGCATCTCTGGCTGGCGGTGACTGAGCGCCCCGACACCCCATCACTCATCCCGCACGCCCAGCTGCCCCCACCTTGGCAGCAGCCCATCCATCTCAGCCGGACGCTTTCAAGTCCAGCCCCAGGCCTCTCTGCTTAGTGTTAAGATGAGCCTGGGCTCACGCGGACTGTTCTTATTTATCTTCAGGTTCATCCCCCAGCGGCCATCACTCTGCGGGGCAGCCCCAGTTTTCAGGACAGGCCTCCAGAATGCGGTCCTCCTCCGGCTTCCTTTCCAGTTCCCCACCTGGCAATGCACAGAGAAGGCTTGCTGCCCGAGGGTGATTCGTCTTAGTCACAGGCCGTTATAACTGGGCGTTTGGGTCTCTGCTATCTCTTGGCAGCCCTTTGAAGCATTAGTGTCTGTGCACTATACCGGGGGAAGCGGAGGCACAGAGTGGGGAGCTGCTCGGCTCAGGGGTCTCCTGGCTGCCTGGCTCTGCTGCGGGCACCGGTGGCCGATCTTTGTGGCCAAATCACGCAAGGCCTTGTGGGGCCTTTGCCTTGATGTCCTGCAGGGCTGGGCACACCAATTCGTGTCCAGTGTCCTCTGCTAGACTGGGAAGTCCTCCAGGCGAGACCCACGCTGCCCCAGATCTCCCACCCCAATCACAGGATTCTCGACCCAGGCACGGGAAGGAAACTTAGTGCTGGGTTTCAGAAGTGGGGTTCTGGAATCAGACAGGGCTGGAGCCCTGACTTTCCACATCCCAGCTCGTGACCTTGGGAGCTGGTAAGGTCTCCGAGTCTTAGTTCCTCCCGTGCAGACTGAGGACAAGTAATAGAACCTGTGAGGTAACACATGGAAACTTCCTGGAGCTATGCAGGGCATAGGAGGTGAGCTCAATGAAGGCCCATGACTGCGTTTCTTATCACCATCAGCCTCCCAGGGACTCTTGACCTGGGGTCCTCAGACAGGAAACAGAATAGGTATCATCCCATTATTCTGGCAGTTCCAAGGCCCTTACACCCCCAGCTTGGAGAATCCTGCCTGGACAGAGAATGTTCTCTCTTAGGGGTGATCAGAATTCCGACAGCCCAGTGTGGACACAGCAGTCATCTCAGAGGATGACCACAGGCATGTTGGAGGGATAGAAGGAGGGAGGAATAAATTAATTATTACTTTAAAACAAAGTTTGTTCAAGAGATAAGATCTTTCAAAACACAGGATAACAAAAGCTTGGAAAAAAGACCGCGAAGCTCTAATTTGGTCCAGCACCATCCCTACCCCCCCCACCCCAGCTCTGGGCTTGATGCTGCTTTGATGACCCCTCCTGTCGGCCCCCTGAGGGTGGTCCCATTCTCCAGGTGAGGACACTGAGTTTTAGGGAGGTGACCTGACTTGCCCATTGTCACACTGGCAGAGGCCAGGCCAGGGCTCCACGCTGCAGAGGTAGAGACCTTAGGGAGGAAGACGCAGCGCGGGCTTTGGAGTCAGGCAGACCTGGATCCCAGCCCGGGTCTGCCACCCACTGCTGTGAGATTGTGAGCAAACCTCATTTCCTCATCTGGAAAGAGGGTGTGAAACCACTTGAGGGAGTTAAAGACTAATTCTCTAGGTGATCTGACTCGTGGGCACATTTTCAGAGATGAGGCCTCACACTTCCTGACACCCATGGGTCTGGTGGCCAAGGTCCCCAGTTCCCACATCCTCCATCTGCAGCCCCCAAGGTCTGTTCCTGGAGCCAAGAGCCACGGCCTAGCTGCCAGGGTGAGGTGGAACTTCCCAAAACAGGGGCTCTTGTCTTCTGCTGCCACCCAGATATGGAGACCTCCTTGGTCACAGGTGATTGTGTCTTTGAGTGGTTGTAACCCCCTTTGACCTTAGGATGAGGAGGAGAGAAAGGGGGCGGAAGAGGACTGGAGAGTTCATCATTAGGCAACATAGACACCCAGGCCTCCGTTTCCACCCCTGTGAAATGGGTGAGCAGGAATGAGATGAGATGATCTCTTAGGACACTTCCAACTGAGGGCTGGGTGTGGACCTCCCCACTGCTGAGGCAGGAGGCAGCATCTCTGTGCCCCTTCCCCCCAGAGATTTGCAGCCCCCATGAAGTCAGAGCTGGGAGAGACTTGAGTGACCACCTCCTTTTACAAATGAACACAGAGAAGGAAAGGAACTCACCCAAAGCCACACAGGATGTACATGGCAAAGCCCAGGGAGCAACCCAGGTGTTCTGACCTCAGCCTAGGCCTCACCTGCTACACCACGCTGTGTGCAATAGAAAGATCCTGGTTGTTGAATGAATGAATGAGAGTTCAGTGAGAAGCCCCAACCTCTTCCCTCCATCCCTCCCTCTCTTCCTCTTCCCTTCCTTCATTCTTGCCTTTCTCTTCTCCTTTCTTTCCCTCCTTCCTCCTCCTTCCCTCCTCCACACTCCAAACGTCTGTTCTGGGACAGGCCTTGTCCCAGATAGTGGGGCCTCCAAGCTGAGCCGACCACATCCCTG
The DNA here is from genome assembly GCF_009873245.2 of Balaenoptera musculus. Lineage (NCBI taxonomy): Eukaryota > Metazoa > Chordata > Mammalia > Artiodactyla > Balaenopteridae > Balaenoptera > Balaenoptera musculus. The sequence continues at coordinate 93,852,509 of NC_045792.1, read as the reverse complement.
TCCTCTGATAGCTCTTAGACAAGTGGGCAAGAAAGATCCTCCTGGGAGCCTCTTGACCCTGACGGGCCCCCAGGAGTCCCTCTCTCCCCACACGCCACGCCCAGGATGTGAGGGGGTTAAAAAGCACAGGGCAGAACAGGCCCACTCACGGCCGGTTCCCCGGCCGGCCAGCCAGGCCACCTCTGGGGGCTTGCTGTGTTTCTTTTCCTCCTCCTCCTCCTCTCTCCTTTTTTTTTTTTTTTTTTTTCAAGAAACACATGTCATTCGCCATAACTCATGCGCTTATTATAATCATGACCAGATGGTTAATGGGATGTAATAAAACCACCGCTAACCTGGCCCTGCTCACAAATCTCTCCCCCTTGCCTCCACCCTGCGGCCAGCTCGCCTGCCCCTGAGCTACTTCAACACTTTTTCATGGCAAGATTGACCTGAAGAAAAGGGAGAAAAGGGGGACTGAACTCTGTCATTCACTTTTTGTTCATTTGTTCATTCATTCATTCGTCATTCATCTCTCACCCATTCACTTTTTATTGAATGCGTAGTGTATGCCAGGCACTGAAGATGCAACAGAAAAGGAGGACAGCCTCACCTCTGTCCTCCTTGGTCCTCTGGTAGGAAAGATAGATGTCTTGTAAACAGGTAATTAAGCCCTTAATTAATTACAGTTAATTACAGAGGGGATGGCCTTACAGGAAGGCCAAGCAAGACTGGATTGTCGCCTTCAAGAGCAGAACTGTGTCTATGTGATGCATCCATGTATACTGGGTCCCTAGGAGGTCCTTTATGAATATGTGTCCAGTGAATGAATGAATGAATGAATGAGCTGTAGATCAGAAAAGGCTTTCCTGAAGGACAGAAGTTGAGTTCTAAAATAATGTCTCCCAAATGGAGAGTCCAGTGGATTACATGAAGAAAAGAGTATAAATTCTATTTATTTTTATTTCTCAATTTTAAAATAAGAAACTAACATTTTCTCTCATTATATATACAGATCGATGATACACTATGTGGTATATACACGAAATTCACAAATAGCTCTACATGCAGTGGGGTGTGCTCCGTGTTTTTACTGCTGGGGAGAGGCGTGTGATCAAGAGTTGGGAGACCCCTCGTCTTAGCTCAGGCTGCCCTCACGAAATACCATACACTGCATGGTTTAAACAACAGAAATTTATTTCTCTTCTTTCTAGAGGCTGGGAAGTCCAAGATCAAGGTGTTGGCCAATTAGTTTCCTGGTGAGGGCTCTCTTCCTGGCTTGCAGCTGGCTACCTTTTCCCTGTGTCCTCACACAGCTTGTGTGCACGTGGGTGGAGAGAGAGGCCCCTCTTTCTTCCTCTTCTTATAAGGCCACCTAGCCTATCAGACTAAGCTCCCATCCTATGACCTCACTGAACCTTAATTCCCTGCTAAAAGACTTATCTCCAAATGCAATCACAATTGGAGGTTAGGGCTTCAGCATATGAGTCTGGAGGGGCACACCTCTGCTCTAAAGGATGGACAGGTGAGGTCCCGGATGAAGGGTGAAGGTGCTGGGGGAAGGGGACCCACATTCTAGAAGCAGTGGCTGCTTCAAAAGCCCTGACATGGGGATGAGTTTGGGGACAAGAGGAATAAAATTCCCACCTTTCCATTCGCCATCCTTAGGAAAGTATTTCTTCCCTCTAGTCCCACTTCGTGCTGACGTGAACCTAGTACTTATTTAGATGCGCAAAACAATGTAGGAGGTAGAATCGGAGGATGATCTGAGATTCCAAGCCCACGGAGGCTTCTGGACAGCGGGATGGCTCAATGGAGGTGGTCATAATATAAAGATGTAGTGTGGATGTAATGTCACAGTGTGCGCTCCAGGCCAACACCTAGGGCGTAAAGCTTCGTTCTCTGCTGTCCTGATGCCAAGACTCCCTTACCCACTCTCCCTCTCCAGTCTCGCCCTGCCCCAGAGCAGGCCCCCACTGCACTGCTCCCAGCACCCACTCGGGCCTTCCCGAGGTCTATCCCACAGGAGGACAGGATGCAGAGGGATCCTGTTAAAGCAGATGAGCATGCCACTCACGGGCTTAAACCCTCAGAGCTTCTGCCACACTCAGAATACGTCCCAGTCCCTACCATGGCCCGTAGGCATGGACTGCGTGAGCTGCCTTCTGGCCACTTCTTCCAAATTCACTCCTATCTCACCTTCGGCTGCCACATGGGCCTTCTTGCACATGCTTGAACACACTGAACACTCCCACCCCAGGGCCTTTGCACTCGCTGCTACCTCTCCCTGGGTCACTCTCTCTCCTTATATCCCAGTGTCTCACTCCCTCACACTTCACTCTGGTCTCTACCCAAATGACATTGCTTCAAAGAGGTCTTCTGGGGCCACCCCATTCCTTATTCTTCTTTCTTTTTTAATAGCACTTATCACAATCTGACATATTATATATGTGTTTGTTTATTTGTAATATTACCTCTCTCCCACTAAAATGTAAGCTCTAGGAGAACAGGAATGTGTGTCTGTTCCTTACTGCATTCTGAGGGCTTATAAAATTATCTGGCCCCCAGCAGGTACTTATGAAACATTTGTCAAATGACTGAATTAATAAGCAAATGAATAGAAAGCTTTTTTGCAACTTATCAAGCAGAAGGAGATGGGAGAGAAGGAAGGAGATGGACCACGAGAGACTAGGAGACCCTGGTAGGAAGTTTGGAGTTTGTACTAACTGAAATAGGGAGATACTGAAGAATCTAACATGATTTGGTTTATATTGTGTAAAGATAACTCCCCTACGTATGCTATGGCAGAATAAAAGGGGAGATTTTTTGACTATGGAATTGAGGGAAATTAGGGGCAATCTGATAAAATTATGGGGAAAGCAACACTTTCCGCCTCAGTCTCCGCATCCATCCTCTCTCCCTGTGCCCCCCAAAATCTCTCTAAGGTCCTTTTTTGGTTAAAAAAACCCAAAGGAATAAATATGGGGGTGGTAAAATCACTGACCACCACGTCCAGCCCTCCGTGAGTTTTCTATCTGTTCTCTGAGTGTCCTCCCCATTCCCGAGTGTGTGAGAAGAGGGTCCGGCGCTGATTTATGCTGCTGACAGAAAGTCTAATGAATTGAAGACATAAAAGCATAACAAGGTTCCCCCTGGGATAAATCCATTCTGCATTCGGGCCTTTGAGAGGGGCACGTGGCCGTGCTGGCAGCCCAGTGTCCGTGATGGATGTGGCTCTGGACGCCGCGCTCGGGGGCACCGAGGATCTCGTTGGGGGTGGTAATGGGAGGAGCTGACGGAGACTTAGGAGGCTCTAAAACATCCGAACCTTGTAGCAAAAGGAGCTTAAGGCAAATCCAAAACGGAGATTCCAAGCACGTGTGGGGTGCACGCGGGCTGATTTCACCGTACGGGGAAGGATGCATGGAGAACCTGGGGCAGATGGAGGCGTGGAGTGAGGACCCAGGGACTTCGGTCCTAGCCTTGGGCCAAACTTTGTCCCTAAATGCAACCTTGGACAACCCCCTAGCAGGGCATGTATGTCCACCTGTAAAATAAGGCTTTAGATAAATCAGGGACCGAAAATGTCAGTGCTTGTGGGAGGCCAGGACAGATTGTGCATAAATGGGAGAAGTGAGCTAGGTAGAAGCTGTAGGAAAAAGGAGAACATTTGCCCTGTTTGTAAGAAGTGGCCACCATTCAGCTCTAACCAATGGGATTATTGTCAGAGTTGGGTCCAGGAGGGAGGCAGTGGCAACTCTACTGCTTATGAAGGAGAAGTCAGAAAGTCATCACTGTGGTGACTTCTTTATTATTCATCTCAGCAAGCCAGCTAGACTGGCTCCCAAGGCAAGGCCCCTACACGGTACTCCGGTGCCCTCAACAATACTCTGCACGTTTTAGGGGCGCTACCCTCTGAAGTGCCATCCCGTGCCTGGTGTGAAATGACTCCCGAATAACTGAATGCATAGGTGGGTGGATTGTGTGGCGGGAGAAGGAAGGACAAACGTAACCAGTTCAATATTTCAAGTAGTTTCTTCAGTTGAAAGACCACTCTCCTTTTTCCTTTCTTTAACCATACTCCAGACAAAGGGAGAACAGATGTCCCCTTAGTCATACCACGGATGCCCCAGAATCAGCGAGACACCATCTGTGGCCAGCTCTATGCCTCCCACTGGGAAGGAGGGATTCCGGATGATTCCGAGGAGCTGGCTGCTCAGCCAACGGGTGGTGTCGTAGAGGAGAGATCGCGGGGTCTCTGCGTGTCAGGAGAGGGCGCGGCAGGAAGCCCAGCTCTGGGACACACACCAGGGGAGTGCTCGATGCTTGTGTGATGTGACACAGGCTCACGAGTGCAGAGGTTTTTCTCACCCCCACATCACGTCATTGAGTTTGTCAGAGATGGTCGGAATCCACCAAATATTCCAAGTGCTCCTTCCATCTCCCAGAATCCCTTGCAGCAGGGACCCCAGGACTCCCTGGGCTAGTAGACTCCGAATGGAGGCTCTGGGTGCCCCTGCCAGGCAGAGGCAGTGAGAGCCAGCGTCCCTTCCTCGTCTTTCTCTCCTCTGCCTCGGGACCTAGGCGTCCACCTGTTCCAGAGTCTGCAGCTAACACACAGCAGAGTTGATGAGAGCGAGAAATACAATGGTAATGCCCCAAGCCGCTGAGCTGTGTGGGTCTATCAGTTACCATAGCACAGCCTGGTTTGTCCTAACTAGTAGCTGGATTCACATCTAAGCAAGTCTCCTGCATGTTTCAGAGATAGGCAAGAGCTCATAGTTTTATCAACATGAGAGTTCATTTTAAGGACTCTCAGTCTTCTGGTTCAGCCACCCCCTTTTCACAGATGGAGAAACTGAGGCAGGCTCTGAGAGGAGGAGCAACGGCACCAGTGAGGCACCAGGGTGGCACCTGGGTGAGTCCTCAGCTGGGATCTCCTGGTCCCCAACCCATCATGGCCACTCTGATCAAATCAAAGTTTCAATGAAATATACTCTAAAAGTTCAAAAGACTGGCTCCTCCAAAGAAGCCTAAAAAGACATTTTGTCTGTGGGGCAGGCTTCTGGTGTCCCAGATGCTGCTTGCCTCTGGGCAGCTCACTGTAAACCACCCTGGCTTCCTTCAACCCTTCAAAGACCCCTCTTTCCCCTTCCCCGGCCCCTCACTGCCCCTCCCTCTCTCACCTTCTGGAATTCCGCCTGCTGGACATCTTGCGTGAGATTTAAGCTCGTCGCTGACGCCCAGCGATGGGCTCCACCACATGTGTGTGGCTGGGAATCCAGCCCTTCGTGAAGCTATTAAGTTCCCTTCGAGAAGCCACAGGCTTTACCATGTAATGAGCAGCCTGTACAAGACGAGCCCCACCATTAACATGAACAGTCTCTCAACTCCCAGATGTCTGCGTGTCCCTCTTCAGGATCGAGAGGCATCAGCTGGTGCAGGGCTGGCTACAGGGATTGACGGAGTAGTTCAATGTATGTATTGAACCGTTTACTATACACCCTCCTTATGGACATGATACATTCCCCGCACCCAGGAGCGGATGTTCTGGCAGGAGAGCAGACATAAAACAATTAATTAATTGCAATTGTGTTAAGTGCCATATGTGAGATATACAGGGCAATGTGGGAGCAAATAACATCATCTAGGATAGGGTGGTAGGAAGGCCCTCTATGATAGGATTTAATCAGGTGAGAAAGGAGATGGGGGAAGCACTCCTGGCAGCAGGATCTGCATGTGCAAAGGCCCTGTGACAGGAAGGAATTTGGAATGTTTGATGACTTGAAAGAAGGCTGATGTGACAGGAGGAGAGAGAATGACAGACAGTCAGATGGACAGAGGGAAGGAGGGAGGGAGGGAGAGGGAGGAGATGAAACAAGGGTAGATAAGAGCCTGGTCATCACAAGACCACATCATAGATCTGGGACTTTATTATTTTTATCCAGAAAGCCACTGAAGGACGTTAGACCGATGATGATGGCTGCTTTGTGGTGAACTGATTGTAGGGAAGCAGGAAGACCAATTTGGAGGCTACTGCAGTGGACCAGGGAAGAGATGGGCCTTTAATTAAGATGGTGACAGGCGAGATGGAAAGAAAAAGATAGATACGGGAATATCTGGGGGGTCTAATGGGCAGGCCTTGGTGATATGTTTGATGTGGGTCTTTGCTGGAGGTGGGGGAATAGTTGTCAAATTTCTGTCTTGGGCAACTGACTGGAGGACAGTGGTGCCAATTCCTGAGATGGAGAAGTCCAGGTATATGGGGTAAGTGATCAGTTTAGCATTGGATGTGGCTTTGAGTGGTGGAACCAGGAGATGGGCTCTGATTGAGAACTCCCTACCTTATAGGCAGTGGTAGAGTTGTCAGGTGTCTACCTCTACCTATTCTCCCTTTCCTCTTTAGTATATAATATAACCCCTGATTCTTAGCTGGGCATGTAGCCACCTGGAATAAAGAGCCACTTCCCAGCATTCCTACTATCAAGATGTAAGCAGAAATGCTGTGTTCAACTACTGAGCAGTGCCCCAGTAGGCTACCTTCCTTTGTTTTTTCTTCCTCCTTCTGGATAACTGGAAAGTGGACTTGATGTCTGGAGCTCAAGCATCCATCTTGGATCACGAGGAGTAAGTCACATGCTGAGAATGTGGAATAGCAACATGGAAGGAGCTGGGGATGTGACACTGTGTAGCGTCACACCAGCCCCAAACTACATACTTCTGGACTTCTTTGCCATGCACCTGACCTGGTCCTAGTTAATACTAGGAAATCTGACCCCTGACTATCAGATGGTCCTCACTTCCTACCCCTCTCCCTCTTACTCACTCCATGCCAGCTACAGTGGCTTTCCTGTTCCTGTAATGTTCCAAGCTTATTCCCACCTGGAGACTTTATACTCTCTGTCCTATCTTCCTGGAATGCTTTTCGTCTTCATCTTCCCATCTGGCTCTGCTCAAACTTCCCCTCTTCAGAGAGGGCATCCCCGACCGCCTTCCTAATGAGGTTCCTTCCCCTAAGATTTCTTCTAGCTAGCATCCTATTTCCTTTCTTGCACAGCATTTTTCACAGTCTGGGTATTTTGCTTGTGTGTGTGTTTACTTGGGATTTACTGCTTCTTCCCATGAGAATGGGTGCTTTATAAGAACAGGAACCCTGCTCTTTGTCTACCCAGCATCTCCCAAGACTAAGCAGAAACCAGCAAGGACTACGGGCTTCATACATAATTATTGACTAATTAACAAAAGAAACTAGAGCAAGTGCCTCATTTTACCAAGACTGTTGAGGCCAGAAAAGGAAATAAACTTGCCCAAGGTCACCGTTCAGGTCATGGACAGTCCTGGAGTCCAGGCCTCTCAGCACCCAGTCCAGGGTGTGCCCCTCCCACACCTCAGCAGGGACAGGCAGACCCTTGGTGGACGCACCACCATCCCCCCTCTGCCTCAGGGGCAGGGATTTCTGCATCCATGACCTTCCACCCGCCTGGCTGGGCTGGCCTGGCTCCTGCGACCCCAAGACACAGTCCCTAAAGGCCTTTTGTCTCCCTCCTCTAGCGCAGCATCGCCCTGAGGGGCCTGCGTGGGAAGAGGGCAGGGGGGAAAGAAGCCTGCTGGGGATGGGCCTTGGGCCACATCTGGAATTAAGAGCCAGAAACCCAGCTCAGTGCTGATAACGCTTTATTGACAGGAGATGAAAGTCGGGAGAGCTATCCCTCTCTGCGCGCCAGCTCGCATTGCTTTACGAGGTGTGATGCTCTCCAGTAACTTCAGCGGGCCCTCCCCTCCCCCTTTCCTGCTCCCAGCCCACATTAGAGCCTTTACAGGCAGGAGTCCCCCGTCTGCACTCCCACCCTTGGCCTTGGCGGGGGAGGCGGGGGAAGGGTGGTGTGCGGGACGGGTAGCCCCACCTTGGAAAAGACTAAAGAGGCCCAGGAAGGTGATGGCTTGTTTCTGTCCCACAGGACCCGGAATTCAGGAGCTTCCCAGTTCCAGCAGCCTCAACTGAGACAAACCTTAATTCTCCCATCATGTAACATATCACAGGTTCTGAGAATTAGGACATATTTGGGGGGTGGCATTTTCTGCTCAGAAAAGAGACCCTCCTGAGGGTGTGTGTGTGTGTTTGTGTGTGTGTGTGTGTGTGTGTGTGTGTGAAGAGAAGTGAACCTTCTAGCAGGAACAAACTCATAGTGTGAGGTAGAACAATAAGGCAGGTGTGTAAATAAATGTGACTTCTTTTTTTTCTGTGACAAACCTTCATTTCTCTCCAGAGCCCTCATTGTGCTGATGCAATAAAATTTGGTCACATCCAGGCGGATGCACCGACAGCAATGAGTTTCTCAGGCTTTCTCTAGGCCAGCATGGGAGGCAGGCATTACTCCGTGGGGGGGCCACTGCCCCATCCTTCATCCTTTGGAGGCAGTTCTCAGCTGCTGGCCCCTCAGGCTGGTGCCCGTGGAGGCAGCTCAGCCTCCTTTGGGCCCCTCCTTGCCAGCTCCTCAGGGCTCGGGGTTCTCCTCTGCTTTGGGCCCCTGCCTTTCTGTCATTTAGCCAACCTGAGTCCCACAGAAGCCATGGGGCGGTGTCCCTGGACACCCACCCAGAGGCTCTTGCCACACTGTGGAGCCACTCTCGCTCCAAGCCCTGCTTGCTTGGGGGACACTGGCACAGTCCCCTCGTGTGGTCATTGTCACTTCTTGTGGGACGAAGGGCTGTGCTCCAGGCTTGCCTGGACAACCTCCTGGGCCACAAGGCACCATCTCCTTGCGCCTGCCCATCTCCCAGCGTAACAGGGGCTGTTCTTCCCACCTTCTCCGGATTCTGCCCCAGCACTGGCAGAGCCCCCATTCCAATGCAAAGCCTCTGACTACCTCCCCCAAACGCTGCCGTTCCTGAAACAAACCCTCTTCCCAAATTGCTTAGCTTTTTACCTAAATTATAGAACGTTGGAAACTTTGGCCTTTCTCAGTTGCTTGTGACACCTCCCTGGGGACCACATCTAAAGGCTAGTTAAAGCTAAAAGGTACAGTATTCAGAGGTGAGAGGTGGGGAGTGTCAAAGGGTTAAGAAAGTTGTAGAAAAGCATATGAATTATGTGTCGCTTATCAGTCTGCCGTGATCCCAGCATGAGGGTCCACCATCGCTGAAGTCCAGTTCCCTTTTCTGTAAAATGGGTACAGGGAGGCTGCTATCTGCATCAGAAGATTGTTTGAGGGCTACATGGGACTGTATGTGAGGGTCTTAACCCAGAGGCCGGCACCCTCCACAGGCAGGATATCGGGCAGTAGCTGCTCTTTTCAGGTGGCAGGTAAGCTGTATTGGGGGACTTCCCATGAATAATATGCAATCTGCATTAGGAATGTTTAAAAGTCGTTTGTTTACAGTAGCTTCAAACTTTGCTCCAAGAATATTGATTTTGTAATCTTGCATATATTGCTTGTTTTTAAACTCAGAGCTGGTATAAAGTTGAAAACATGGGGCCCCATGTCCATTGGAAACATCTCCATCTTGACAAAGTCTCAGAGGTTACCCCAGCTGTTTCTCCCTCTCCCCAAGAGCAGCGACCGCTGACGATGCGGGGAGAGTCCACAGAGTGTGGCCTGTGGGTATGGGGATTTCACTCCTGCTTAAGCCACAGAGCAGAGGACACACAGGGTGTGTACAGTATCTATTGCGTGTGTGCTTGTGGGGAGCTTTTCATCTGGCTTTATATCTAGATGGACTTCTCATTTTAGAAAGGCTCCACGGAATCATACTGGATGAATTCAACCCAGTGCCTTGTAACCACACCTCCACAGAAACCCGCCCATTTTGCAGATGTGGACAGTCATGGGCCCAGCTTCTTGGAGGCACTGTAGCTCAGTGGCCAAAGATGTGAATTCTGGAGCCAGAGAGACCTGGGCTTAAATCCCTGCTCTGCCATTCCTCATGCTGGGTGATCTGGGCAAGTGACTTCATCAACCTCAGCCTAAGTTTCCCCCTCTAACAAATAAAGATACTAATAGCACCTATTGTTGAGACGACATCTACCTTACACTGTTGTCAGGAGAACTGAATGAGGTCATGTACAGATCCATTTTACAGACGGGTAAACTGAGGCCCACATCACTATCCCAGAGACTCATCTGAGGCTACACAAGTCCCTAGAGAAGAATTTGGGGTAAGAGTCTGGGTCTTCACTTCAAAATGTGAAAATCCTTGGCAAACAAACCTCTCCTCTGAGAGGCTGTGAGCTAGGCACAGGCCCCTCACCCTTCCATCAGCATCCTTCCCTCCCCTCCCCTTTCTCCAGCGTCATCCTCCTCCCTGTCCCAGGGATGTCATTGGTGTTTGTGTTTCCCTGGCTCTCTAGACAATGTGACCATGCAGAGACTTGGAAGAGAGGAGAGGGTACAGCAACTGAAAAGACCCTTAGTTGGAAGGAGCTTGGCATGTTCAAGACTGACATGGAGGGGGAATTCCCTGGTGGTCCAGCGGTTAGGACTTGGTGCTCTCGCTGCCAGTTCCCAAGGTTTGATCCCTGGTCAGGGAACTAAGATCCCGCAAGCTGCGCAGCGCAGCCAAAAAAGCAAAAAACAAAAAAGACTGATACAGAGGCTGGTGTGAACGGTGTGTAGTGGCCCTGGGAGAAAAAGGAAGAGGGGACATTGGAGAACTCGGCACGACCAGGTCTCCCAGGGCCTTGCAGGCCATGGCGAGTGCAAGAGAATTACACAGTCCCAGTTAGAATTCTAAAATATCCACTTTCTGTGGAGTATAATGTGCATGTGGGTTGGGGAAAGAAGCAAGAGAGAAAGCAGAGACTCCAGTTCAGAGGTGTATTCATTTGTTAGGGCTGCCGCAACAAAGAACCACTGGCTGGGCAGCTTAAACAACAGAAATGTCTCGTCTCACAGTTCTGGAGGCTGGAAGTCTGAGATCAAGGCATTGGCAGGGTTGGTTCCTTCTGAGAGCTGGAAGGGAGAATCTATTCGTGCCCCTCCCCTAGCTTCTGATGGTTTGCTGACGATCTTTGGCATTCCTTAGCTTATAGAAGCATCTCCCTCATCTCGGCCTCCATCTTCACGTGGCATTCTCCCTGTGTGTACATCTGTGTCCCAATTTCCCCTTTTTATAAGGACACCAGTCATGTTGGATTAGTGGCGCATCCTACTCCAGTATGACCTCATCATAACAAATTACATCTATAAAGACCCTATTCCCCACTAAGGTCATATTCTGAGGTTTGGGGGTCTAGGACTTCAACATATGAATTCAAAATTTTTGAATTTTTCAATCCATACCAGGAGGCTAGTGCAATAGTCCAGGAGAGATAGAACACGTGGCCTGGACCAGGTGATGTCAGTGGAGGCGGAGAGAGCGGTCAGACAGAAGACATATTTTGAGAGCAGCGCTGATGGGATCTGCTGATGGATTAGGTATGTGGGGGAAGTGGTGGTGGTGGGAGGGAGGACCCACTTGGACTTCAGATTCTGGCTTGAGGAGCCAGGGGGATGTCGGGTGGGGGCTGGGAAGTAGGTCTGGGGGCGAGAAGTCAAGAGCAAGGTTTTGCAGCCAGCTGTGGCAGACACATCTGGCGTTTGCCCTGGCTTACCTCTCGGGTCCACCTTGTCCTGGGCTGGAAGAAGCCGGCCCTAATGAGAGGCAGCTGTGGCCAGGCGGCCGGCTCACATTTGTTCTTCTTTCAGCATCAAAGGCCTGAGAAGAGGTTGTCCAGCCCTGAAAGCCATGACCATCCATCTTGGAGGCTACACGGCCGAGAAGCCAGGTCCCCGTGGCCAGCGCCTATTCTCTCCACGAGGAGGACCTTCTCCCCCTTTCCAGCACAATTTCCTGGCTGCGGCTTTGGAAACTTCCCCTCCACCCAACACCCTCCCACCTCCACCTAGGATTGGTTCATCCCTGCCCGAGATCAATCACATGAGATAAAAGGGAGCTGTGAAGGCAGAGAGGGAGAGGCTCATGGGACATATCTGACTCTCCCCAAAGTGATCCCCAAATGCTTGAAATTCTACTTAATAACCAAGGAAGGGAGCCATCATGCTCTGGCATCATCCTCCCTGTTTTAGGGCCTAGATCTGCCTCTTATCAGCATCTGTAAAGCAGAGGGAGAAATGATACCTACATCATAAGGTAATTATGAAACCTAAGTGCTTGTCACATGGTAAGTTCCTGTTATTATTACAATTGCCATTATTCTTGCTATTTGGGAGTAATCATTTTATATCAAAATTGTATATTTCAAATGTTCACCCTTACACACCAACAAAGGCTCAAACATTCTAGATAGATCTTCTACTTAAGGTAGATATTTAAGCACTTATAGTATGATAGAGCCTCAAAATTAGTAATAAAAATATTTATATCCAAGCCATGTGCTGATGTGGAAAGATCACCTACTGTAGAAGCAGGCCTGGAATTCTAATCTCAGCTCTGCTGTTTGCTAACTGTGTGAACCTGGGCAAGTTACTGCACCTCTCTGAGGCTCTAAATCAGGGACAGAATGATAATACTTGTGAGTATTAAAGATCATATATAAAGGATCTGGCCCAGGACATGGCTTATAGTAAATATACAATAAATGATGAGTTTTGTGGTAGATGGTGTTAATACCTCTGCCCCCTCCTCACCTCCCCACCCTCTGCCTAATTCTTTACCCCATCCCAGGTCTTCACTCTCTGTTATGTACATTTTTAGTGTCATGCCTCTCTGACTGTGGCTTGGACATGTGACTGGCTTTAACCAATGGAATGTTAGCTTATACAGTTGACCCTTGAACAACATGGGGTTTAGAGGCACCAACCCTCTCTGCAGTCAAAAATCCAAGTATAACTTAGGGTTGGCCCTTTGTATATACAGGTCCCTCCTATCTGTGGATCCTCTATATCCGTGGTTCCACATCCACAGATTCAACCAACCACGGATCTTTAGTACTATAGTATTTGCTATTGAAAAAGCTAGTGTATAAGTGGACGCTGTGCAGTTCAAACCTGTGTTGTTCAAGGGTCAACTGTACTTCAAGAAGCACCTTCATATAGGTCTGGGCATTCCTGCCGGGGGATGTGACACATGCAGCAGAGCTGGGTCAGCCCAGTCATCTCAGACGAGGCCAACCTAGATCAGCCAGAAGCCAGCCAACTCCAGGCATGTGCACAGACTCAGCCAAGTTAAAGCTGCCCAGACAACCCGCAGCTGGCAGCAGATGCATGAGCAAGTCCAGCTGAAGTCAGCCAAGCCCGCCCCAGATCAGTGGAACCCTACAGACTCTTGAGCCAAATACATGTTTATTGTTGTAGGCATCCAAGTCTTTGTGGTTGTAAATCAGCATTATTGTGGCAACAGATAATAGATACAGATCTTAATATGCCATATTAGTGATGCTTGCTTATGAAATCGAGACTCCTTTAGATGGCTCTTCAGGCATTAAAACCCAAAGATATTGACATTTGTAATGAGAGTTCACCCCTGTCCTAATCCCCGTAAGACTATTTAACTGTGAACCCATAAATCTCCAAATCTGAAATATAATTTTTAAAAAGCTTCATTATTTTGTTTTGCTTTGTTCTGTTTGAGGTAAAGAGCCAAGAGCAGAAACATTAATGATGTTGGTCAGACAGACGAAGTGAGAGGAGAAAATAGGCCACGTCACTCTCTCTTTCTATGTCTTCTAACCCAAACCTTGTAGCCATCTTGGCTCCAGGATCATAAATTAGAGCCCTCTCTTCAGGACCTTCCCTGTTAATTATACAAATCTGATTCTAAGCATCTTAATATGATGGCTTTAGCCACCTCCTGGGCAATTGTTCATTGTTGTAACGGGAAATCTCCGTATGAGTCTGGCAATCCACTTAGCTCCCACCAGCCTAGGAAGGAAGGCCAGCACAGAACTTGTGAGTCTGGCTTGGCTTCAGGAGCCCTGACCTTGAATCCCAGCTCCCCTACTTTCCAGCTGTGTAGCCTTCAGCAAATCACAGAACTTCTCTGTAAGGTTTTTACAGAGGCTCCTTCTCTGTGAAATGGACATAAACTTGGTTTAATAGGATTCAGGGGGATAAAGCAAGGGAAGAGTCAGCACATAGGAAGTGCTTAATGATTTGGATCTGTCATGATGGATATATTCATTTAGTCCAAGTACAACACTGAGCCTGTGTGCCTCAAACTGTCACAACAGGGTCAGTCCTGGGACCTGAGGGCTATAACTGATGCACTGCCCCATCCTGCTATTTCCAGATTTGTTGAGGCTTTTCTCTGAGCCTCATGTCAATTTTATATCTTGGGTTAGATTTTCAGGATGATCAGATGGCTAAGTAATCATTGACAACTGGATCAGTTGTTAGTTGATACTAAAAATAGAGTAAATCCCAAGATCTTAGTGGTTTAACATAATAGAAGCTTATTTCTCATCCATGTAAAGTCTAAATGGCAGTGGGATACCAGGGAGGTGTTAGCCCCGTGTTCTCAGGGACCCAGGTTGATGGAGGCTATGCCATCTTCATCTCCTAGGTTCAAAGGTCACACTGGGCAACAACATTCAGCCAGAGACATAAGAGGGAGGATGTGAAGGCCACGAGGAGAGATTCTGTGGACCCAGCCTGAAGGAACTCATCACGCTTTCCACAGTCCATCAGGCAGAACCAGTCATGTGACCACACACAGATGAGGGGGCTGGGAATTGTCGTCCTCGGCTGGACGGCTGTTTGCCAGTAATGACTCTATACTCTGGAAGATGAGCATAACTCTTGGTGGATAGACAACCGCCGCTGGCTATGTGCCTGGCTAGCACGCCCTGGTTATGTGCCTGGTCCCACGTGATACCCTTTACACCCATCATTCATGGATGCTCGTGGCAGCTCCATAGGGGAGGACCCTTAGTATCACCCTCATCTTCCAGCCGAGGAATGAGGCCCTGAGGGATGACCCCTTGCTGCAGCACTGCCTCTCAGAAGCAGCGGTTTCTCCTGTGTTCTAACTGTGCTGGCAAGGTGGCTGGGTTCGCATTTCTGAACTCTGGCTTGAAGGCTGACTGTTGGCACTGTCTTACCAACACAGCACTGCTGTCCTCTCAGGCTCTGCATTGCACACTCTCCATCACCACCTGCGCAGAGTATCCTGGGCTAATCTCCCTGCTCCGCATCACTGCCATTGCCAACCCTCAGCTCTCACCAAGCCATTAGCCTTTCTATGGCTCTAAGTTAACACGCCTTGTTCTGTTCTCTGTCCTAGCTAAGATCAGGTAGACCAGCTCCCTGGACTTCAAACCGCAGTGTATGAAAGAGCTATATAGGTAGGGTTTCATCCTTGGCTGTCTTATCAGTGTGGCTGCTGGGATTACCATTTGTGGTGGACGGTATGATGTACACCCCCCCCAAGTTGTCCACATCTTAATCCCCCGCAACTGTGAATATGTCATTTTACATAGCAAAGGGGAATTTGAAGATGTGGTTAACTTTAGGATTTTGAGAGGGGTGGATGGTCCTGGGTTATCAAGGTGGGCTCAGTATAATCACAAGCATCGTATAAGAGGAAGGCAAGAAGATCAGAGAGGAGATGTGACGATGGAAGCAGAGATTGAAATGATGTGCTTTGAAGACGGAGGAAGGGGGTTGTGCCTTCTTTGCTCTAACGTGGGTCCTTTGGTCCAATGCAATATTGTGCACGAACTGGGTGGGTGGACGAACACCTGGCTAGACCTTGAATACCGGTAGGTATGGGCTAAAGCCTTGTGGACAGAAAAGACAAACTCATACCTTGAGTATGTGTCACTTTTAGTCAAGATAAATCTGCTCCTTCCTGGGTGGACAGAATCCAACACTGTCACTTGCCACTGAGAAGCTGTTTGATCTCCTTAAGGGAAACTGCCATGTGGGGGGCTCAGCGTTGGTCCCACTCCTGGCACCAACTGTTCCAGCAGTGGCAATAGCTAGCTCAGCCTTGAGGACTGGGACCCCTCGCGTGCGTAGCCTCCATCCCAGCCACCATGCCTACTCCATTCAGTGCCAGCTGCACAGGCACTGGGGTGGCCGATATCTCTTTGGCTGACATCATCTGGCTGAGTCGTTCTGTCTGTTTAGTTGGTTAATGCCTCTTCTGAGGTGGACGCTCCCTTGCAGACATTAACATGCAATGGAAAAATCTTCACATTTTATGCCTGTTCCCTTAAATCCATCCACCCATTTCTTCCAAATTTTCTCTTTCCAGTTTCCTGAACAGCCAATCAAGCCATTCACCTCTGCCTGTGAATCTATCCATATTCTAACCTCAGGCCAATTCTCTTTCTACACTAAGTGGATGACCAGGTCACTGCCCAAAACTCCACCCAGGGCTAGAATCTCCCACCATCACTGTTTTTCAGGACTAACCCTGAATGGGGCTATGTGCGGTTAGGGTCCATTTGCTGCTTGCATCCACACGTCAAGCTAACCCATCTGTGAACTTTTTTTAAAAATTGAAGTAGAGTTGATTTACAATGCTGTGCCAATCTCTGCTGTACAGCAAAGTGACTCAATTATACACATATAGACATTCTTTTTTTTTTTTTAATATTCTTTTGCATTATGGTTTATCCCAGGAGATTGGATATAGTTCCCTGTGCTATACAGTGGGACCTTGTTGTTTATCCATTCTAAATGTCATCTGTGAACGTTTCCCCTCCTCTATCAGTTATTTATAAGGACCCTGCACATGGACATCGGGTGAGTGGAACAGTGGCCGATGATGTGGGGATTTGGGTTATTTGCCTGTCAGCTTATTTGTACCCGCTGGTCCTGTTGGGCCAAACTTATGGCTTTGCAGTGCTGTCTGAACTCAGCTAATGATGGACAGCTCTGGCTACCTGGAGGCTTGCTGTCCATGGTTGGGTACTCTATCAATATCAGTACCAGTATCATCAGTATCATTCCAGGAGCTGTTTTTGAACGATGTATATTTTTCCACTGCAGATGGCATGAACTTGCTCCAGAACTTCAGAGGTCTACACTGAGAGTCTCCTACTGGGGCTCGCCATAAAATCTACATAGCATTTTTTCCCACCTTGGAGAGCTCCAGTACCATATAGTTTGTTGGGTCATATGGCCCAAGTAGCTGAACTTCTTACACTACAGTCTGGGTCTGTTGTAGACAGACCCTGCTCTGGTCTCCACTGAAAGCTGGCTGCTTCTCATGTATTTCGATGTATAGTTGGAACACATGTAAAATATGCTGCCTCTAGAACCCGAAGAGGTCTACCAGGATGCAATAATTTGCCCTTTACTTTAGACGGAATGTCCTGGTATGCTCTAGACCAGGACCAGATTGGACCCTTAAACTTCACTAATGTGGCTCCTGAATCTTCTAGGACTACCTCCCACTCCCTGGAGGAGTTATACCGAGGCTTCCAATGTATTTGCTATTTATTGTTCATCTGGTCCTGTTAACATGATGTCATCAACCTAGAAGACTAATGTGATGCTCTGCAGGCTATTCAGATGGTGCAGTTCCTTCAGATTATCTTATGACAGAGGGTGGAATAATTAACACAGCCCCAGGGGCAAGACAGTAAAGATATACTGTTGCTCCTTCCAAGTGAACGCAAACTGTTCCTGACCCTCCTGTCCGATAGATGGAAAATAACACATTCACCAGATCAGTGGTCAGGTCATTTCCTAGAGCCCACACTAATCTGTTCTAGCAGAGAAACCACACCTGGCACAGTAGCTGCAATAGGGGCTACTAATTGGTTAAGTTTGCAGTAGTCTATGGTCATCCTTCAGGATCTGTCTGGCTTTTATAGGGGCCACACTGGTGAATTAAATGGAAAGAGGATGGGACCACCATCCATGCCTCCTTTAGAACTTTGAGTGCCACTAGTTGCTGCCATTTCCCCTACACCCTCCGCCAACTCTGGGGTACAATATTTTTTTTATTTACTCTCTTGGTTGGGGTGAGGGGGCCAATTTCAAAAGCTGACACTTGGATCTTCCTTCACATGCCAAGGAACCAATGTATTCTGCCAACTTCTAAGTGTAGACATTCCAGTGATAAATTTGGGGACAAGGCAAATGATCTGAGTAAGACCATAGACCCAGTGGACCCACTGGAAGCTGGGGCTGGCTCCCATATGCACTCACTCTAACAGAAAGCCCATGATGATGTTTTGAGTCCCTGAGTATCAGAGTCAACTCATGCCCTGTGTCTGATAGTCCTCCAAATGTTTAGGAATACCTCTTTCCCCAGTGTTCAGTTACCCAAGTAAATGGCTGTAGGTCCCTTTGGTGGAAGGGCTGGGGAAATCCTTATCATATACACTTGCCATGATGTCGCAGGCTCCTTCCTCCTGCAGACCCAGCCTCTTCTTCAGCCAATGGGTTTAGGTCTGAAAACTGACTCAGGATCAGAAACTGGTCAAGGGATCATGGCTTTTTATTGGGTGGCTGCTCTCAGACTCCTGATCGTTCATTCTTAAATTTAATTGTATAGATTAAGAAAAACTCTTGTTGGTTGCCCGTCCAACCCGAGGATGCCATTTTCTCTTAACCAACTCTGGTTGGCTCTATTCCTTCAGAATATAGTCCCTTTCCCCTCTTAGAAGGTCCAGCACATCCCTGCCTGAGTTATGTTGTGAATTAATCCTAATTATTCATCTGCTGGTCAGGAGGGGAGGTAGGAGCACATTCTAAGGGAGGCATATATTGCCTGTAAGTCAGAGGCCTCTGCATTGCCATCAAGCAATGGCCAGAAGATTCAAGGTTATCTGGAGACAGAAGATTTTCAAGTGTATCAGTCCAGATATCCCCAGCTCTTATCTCAGGGTCCTACTCCTTCCTAAAGGTCTGACCTTTCATAGAAACTCCTTTCCTGGAGCTCTTCTACCCTAAAGAGTAGAAGTCCTGGACCCCATCCTCAATTTTTCTTGCCTTCTGGCGTCAAGCGATTATAGTCACTTTTAAGCTGCCAAGAGGCCCTCTGGCTTTCACAATTAGCTTTTTCTTTTTTTTTTTTCATTTAAACAGCTTTTTTTTTTTCATTTAAACTTTTTATTTTATATTGGAATATAGTTGATTAACAAGGTGGTGTTAGTTTCAGGTGTACAGCAAAGTGATTCAGTTATACACATACATGTATCTATTCTTTTTCAAATTCTTTTCCCATTTAGGTTGTTACATAATATTGAGCAGAGTTTCCTGTGCTATACAGTAGGTCCTTGTTGGTTGTCCATTTTAAATATAGCAGTGTGTACATGTCAATCCCAAACTCCCTAAACATCCCTCCCCGCCACCCTTCCCCCCAGTAACCATAAATTCATTCTCTAAGTCTGTGAGTCTGTTTCTGTTTTGTAAATAAGCTCACTTGTATCTTTTTTTTTTTTTAGATTCCACATATAAGCTATATCATATGATATTTGTCTTTCTCTGACTTACTTCACCCAGTATTAGAGTCTCTAGTTCCATCCATGTTGCTGCAAATGGCATTATTTCATTCTTTTTAATGGCTGAATAATATTCCATTGTATATATGTACCACATCTTTATCCAGTCATCTGTCGATGGACATTCAGGTTGCTTCCATGTCTTCATTATTGTAAATAATGCTGGAAATGAAAATGAAAGCACAATGATCCAAAACCTATGGGATGCAGCAAAAGCAGTTCTAAGAGGGAAGTTTATAGCAATACAATCTTACCTCAGGAAAAAAGAAAAATCTCAAATAAACAACCTAACCTTACACCTAAAGCAACTAGAGGAAGAAGAACAAATAAAACCTAAAGTTAGTAGAAGGAAAGAAATCATAATGATCAGAGCAGAAATAACTGAAACAGAGACGAAGAAAACGATAACAAAGATCAATGAAACTGAAAGTTGGTTCTTTGAAAAGATAACAAAGTTGATACAGCTTTAGCCAGACTCCTCAAGAAAAAAATGGAAAGGACTCAAATCAATAAAATTAGAAATGAAAAAGGAGAAGTTACAACAGACACCACAGAAATACAAAGGATCATAAGAGAATACCACAAGCAACTGTATGCCGATAAAATGGACAACCTGGAATAAATCAACAAATTCTTAGAAAGGTACAATCTCCCAATACTGAACCAGGAAGAAATAGAAAATATGAATAGACCAATCACAAGTATTGAAATTGAAACTGTGATTTTAAAACTCCCAACAAACAAAAGTCTATGACGAGATGGCCTCACAAGCAAATTCTATCAAACATTTAGAGAAGAGCTAATAACTATCCTTCTGAAACTGTTCCAAAATATTGCAGAGGAAGGAAAACTCCTAAACTCATTCTATGAGGTCACCATCACCCTGATACAAAAACCAGACAAAGATATCACAAAAAAAGGAAATTACAGGCCAATATCACTGATGAACATAGACGCAAAAATCCTCAACAAAATACTAACAATCCGAATCCAACAATAGATTAAAAGGATCACTCACCATGATCAAGTGGGATTTATCCCAGGGAGGCAAGGATTTTTCAATATCCACAAATTAGTCAGCGTGATACACCACATCAGCAAACTGAAGAATAAAAACCATATGATCAACTTAATAGATGCAGAAAAAGCTTTTGACAAAATTCAAGACCCATTTATGATAAAAACTCTCCAGAAAGAGGGCATAGAGGGAACATACTTCAACATAATAAAGGCCATATACGACAAACCTACAGCTAACATCATACTCAACGGTGAAAAGCTGAAAGCATTTCCTCTAAGATCAGGAAAAACACAAGGATGTCCACTCTCACCAATTTTATCCAACATAGTTTTGGAAGCCCTAGCTATGGCAATCAGAGAAGGAAAAACAATTAGCTTTTTTTTTTTTAATAGATCTTTATTGGAGTATAATTGCTTCACAATACTGTGTTAGTTTCTGTTCTACAACAAAGTGAATCAGCCATATGCATACGTATATCCCCATATCCTCTCCCACCTGAGCCTCCCTCCCACCCTCCCTATCCCACCCCTCTAGGTGGTCACAAAGCACAGAGCTGACCTCCCTGTGCCATGCTGCTGCTTCCCACTAGCTGACTAGTTTACATTCAATAGTGTATATATGTCGTTGCTACTCTCACTTCACCCCAGCTTCCCCCTCCCCACACCCCATATCCTCAAATCCATTCTAAACTCCTTCAACCTTTCCTTGTCTATCTCCAAAGCATCTATTGCCCCTAGCAACAGTCACTCAATTCTACTGTCCTTAGAATTACTATTTCCCCCATACCTGTCACTCTTGTTACATTGTCCAAACCTTCTGTTCCTTTCTACTCCAAACCACCCCAGTTCACTACTAGTCAAAGACTAATAATTTCATTGCTACAGTGCTCTAGTGATGATCAGTGCTCCATGTGCCAACAGTGATGAGGCCCTCATTGCCAGCCGGGCAGCAGATAATCCAGCTCAAAAATCCCATTTTAAAATCTGCCTTCTTGGACCACTCATGGCACCAAATAACACAGGTCAGGTTTCCTGGGAATTAGACTCTGAGACAGAGATTTGCTTGTGGGAGGTTTATTGGAAGATGTTCTCAGCATCAACATTGGCAAGGGAGTAAAGGAAGCATTTCTTGGGCACAAGGAGGAGTTAGGCTGCAATGCAGACGCAACAAAAGCCTCAGCCAATCCCACAGGGAGTTCTGGAGCTAGAGTTACCCCACATTGGGCTGAGAAGGTTAAGTCTTTATACACCTCCATTAACCAGTCATTGGATTCAGGCTATGACCTTGGGCAAGATGTTTCTTTTCAGCGGAGAGCAATCCCTGGGGTGGCTGGAGTGAGGGTGGTTCTCAGCTGTCAGCTGTCAGCTGCCCACCCTCTTAGTAGCTGAAGGAGGATCTGGGCAAAATACCACAGCATCCACTACACCACAGTTTTTCTCACATGAAAACATGTGTAAGAACCACCAGAAAGACAGAGATTTATTCTCCGTATTTTGCACATTTAAAATGTTGATTGATATGGCCAAATTTCTCTCCAGAAAGCTTGAACCAATTTATACTTCTACCAGCAATGTATGAAAATGCCTATTTCCGAGCCTCTTAGCCAACTTTGAGTATCTGATCTTTGAAAACTGTCAATGTGGGGCACGGGGGTGGAGAATATATTTCATTGTTCTAATTTTTCATTTCTTTTATTATTAGAGAGGTTGGTCATCTTTCTGAATGTTGTTCAGGTTCTTTGCTTTTTTTACTCATTGATTTGTAGAAACTCTTTCTATCTTACAGATAGTAAACATACCTCTGTCATATTTTTTTCCTAAGCGAAGCTTGTCTTTCAACTTTATTTGCAATGTGTTTTACTGTAAAATCTGTAAAACCTCAAACTGTCTATCTTTTTCCATTATGGCTTCTGGGTCTCATTTGCCACTTATAAAGGCTTTTCCTTATAAAATATTCTTCCATCGTTTTTTCTAATATTTTTATGGTTTGGGTTTTTACATTTAAATTTTATTCCATCTGGAATTTATTCTGGTGAGAGAAGTATGCATCTGTCTTTATTTTTTTTCCAAATGGCCAGCCAGTTGCCTACCTCATCTATTAAATAATATATTTCTCCTCTCTGATTAGAAGTGTCTCTTCTAGTGTACTAAGTTCTCATATTAAGTTGCACTTTCTAATCTACTCTATTGATGCCCTTATCTTTGATCCCATATCACAGCATCTATAGTATTCTATTTTTATAAAGTGTTTCAATATCTGCTAGTGCAACTTTTCCATCTTTTCTCATTTTTGCCCCAGATATTTATTTTCTCCTACTTATTCTTCCATGCTGTCAAGCTCCAAAGATAACCACATTGGAATTTAGGTTGAGATTGGGTTGGATTTTTCAGTATGTTTTAGGAGAATTGACAGTTGTATAATTTTGAGGACTTCTAGACAAGAAAAAGATACATATCTATTTACTCAAGTCCTCCTCTCTATACTTTTGGGGGTTATATATATTTTTTTCATATATATATTTTTTTCATATGAACCTGCCAATTCTTACCAAATCTATTCCTAATATTTTATCTGTTGTTGTTAGTATTATTGCTTTTGTGAATGAATTTTTTATTTCCACTATACTGGTTATTGTTGCTATATAACAAGGCTACTGATTTTTGTATATTTATTTTGTAACTATACATTATACCAAGCTTTTTTATTGTTTATCATTGTTTTCCATTAATTATCTTGGCCTTTCCAGAGAGATGAAAATAATCTTCTTGCTTCCCAGGTCTATGCTTCAGAATGATTATTCTCTAGGAAAACATTGGGGTGGTAGAAACTGGAGGCTCAGAGTGGGGTCTTAGCCCTAAATGGCCCATCATACTAAGTATGATTTCTTTTTTTTTTTTTGATTTCTTTCTTCTAATCTATGTTAGGACTGAAAACTTCAAGGTTAGTAGACAAGAATCCAGAAGTTCTGCTTATTGAATTGGTGATGAGGTAGAATGAATCTTCAATTTTTGAGCTGTAATTTTGTCATGATTTACTTTAATATTATATTATGGGAAGCCAGTCTGTGTAGTTAAAGGATAATAATAAAAGCAAACACCAAAGCAGCACTAGCTGTGTGTGAAATACTCTTCTAAGCAATTTATATAAATTCTCTTATTTAATCTCCCTTTGAGGTGGGTACCCATTTTACAGGTGAAGAAACTGAGGCCCAGAAGGGCTGAGTGACTTTCCCACAGTCATTTAGCTTATAGTTTGTAGAGCCAAGATTTGAATCCAATGACTCTGGAGTCCATTGCCCGATAGTCACTGCAGTAACATGAGTTAACCCAGTAGAAATCTGCTCTTTATTCAGAGCTCCAGAATAACCTCTGAAACCCAAATCCAGGTTGACCACAGAGCTTGCCTTCTCTTTTTTGCATCTTCTTTGACTCAGCCACCCCGGGGAGGTCAGGGATTCCCAGCTTTCCAGGCAGTCCCAGGATATCAGACCAGACAAGCACAGCCATTTGGGGAGGTTCCTAGTGTTGGGTGAGGAGATGAATTATATGGCAAAAACCAGATGCTGATTTGGTATGGCTGGGCCCTGGAAGATCTCAGTTTTTAAAATGCAAATTTTCCCTGGGTGGCTCTCTCATTTCATTACATTGTGGTCGATGGTTGGAGTTTTCTCCCTCTTTTGAAAATTGTTTCTAGTTTTTGGCCCTGACCTCTTCTTCTCCAGCCCATCAGTTGCACGATGGGGATGAAGTCTCCTTGCCTGTGCCAGCCTGTTCCTTGGTGGGGGTTCCAGGCCTCCAAGGTGACAAGGCTGAGCTATTCTCTCAGAAAAAACCCTACAGCAACTCTCAGCAGCCCTGGACCACCTTACCTTAAACCAGCTCAACCCCAGGTCAGCTGGCCAGTAGACATAGGCACAAAATGCTCCAGAAATCAGAGATGACTTCAGAGAGGAGGTGACATTTGAGGCATTTCCAAATTAATTTTGTATGAACAGTATTGTTATTAATCCCTACATTTAACAAATATTTACCAAGCTTTTATTATGCGCTGGGGATAGAGTGATAAACCAGACTGAGGGGTCCTTGCCCTCCAGGAACTTACATTCTAGGCACTAACAAGTAAGCAAATAACTAAGATAATTTTAAATAGGTGGAAGTGCTGTAGATAAGATGAAGGGATAGAAAGTGAGGGGTGGGGAGGAATGACTTAAGACAGGTAGTCAGTAGAGGCTTCCCTGAGGAGCTGCAATTTAACTGGTACCTGAATGTTAAGAAGGATTCAGAGCTGTGAGGATCCGAGGGTCACTCCAGCCACTGTGTGGAGAATGGACCGTGGGGGGCAGGGGCAAACGGGAGGCCACGTGAGAAGCAGTAGAGTGAGCGAGGGGGCCATGATGGAGAGTTGGAAGGAGAGAAAGGGGAGGAAATGCAAAGACGTGGCCAACGTGGGCAGATTCAGGAAGTGGCGCCACCCGCGCGTGGATCAGCCTTTGGGGGTAAAGGAAGTGTGCTATAAAGGTGACTCCTGGATTTGAGGCTTGAACACTGCTGGATACAGGGTGAGGCTGTTTTTCAAAGTGAGAAAAACAGAGGATGGAACAGGTTTTTGGTGGGAGGATATTTAAAACTCATGAATAGTTAATTGAACACAAAGTGCCTGCTGTTTGCTTATACTCGTTCCTTAATTTATCAATAGTACTGTGAACTAGATACTTTGCCATTTTCCAAATGAGAAAAGAGTCTTGGAGAGGGGAAGTGACCCTCAGCTCATAAAGGACACACCTGCCTGCTCTTAACCATTAGACTCAATAGTGACTTTAAAATTAAACTTTTATAAACACAGCTGACCCTTGAACAACATGGGCTCGAACTGCGCAGGTCCACTTATACTCAGATGTTTTTCAATAAAGGTATAGTCAGCCCTCCGTATTTGTGGGTTTCACATCCATGGATATGGAGGGACCATCTTTTCATTGTATTAGGCCATTTTGTATAAGGGACTTGAACATCCATGGATTTTGGTATAAGAGGGGGCTCCTGGAACCAATCCCCTGTGGATACGATAATAGAATTTTTAAAAATTGTTGTGGAAACATTTAAAAATTTTTTAACAACTTTTAATCACTTGGATAAATTATTTGGCATTTCTTTAAAAAGAAATAAATAATAATGTCTATATGGATGTCAAAATCCTCCAGTGAGGGATGGACATTAGACACTCTGGTCATTGGGCAAGTTGCCCAACAGGCACACAAACCCAGGCGAAGACATGGATTGTCCCTCAAGTGTGGGAATCCAGATTCTTAACATAGTGTCAAGGCCCTGCCTGGTCTGCCTCCCCCCTCTCTCCTCCATGAATTTCAGCCCATCCCCTATGACTTTCTGCTCATTTCTGTCCTCCTGCTGACCGGGACTTACGTTCACTTTCTGAAAAACTCCCTGCTCATCCAAACCTGGGATCCTCATCCTTCTGCCCTCTCCCTTGGTTAACTCCTACTGATATGACAGAACACAAGGCAAGCCTCACTTCCTCCAGGAAGTCTTCCCAGACTCCCATCTGGTTCTTTGTGTCAGGCCTCATAGAATCAAGCTCCTCTTCTCCTCAGCACCTTCCCTTAGTTTTAATTCTCATTCATCACTGTGATTTCTCACCACCTCCCCACTAGGAATGAAGGGACTGTGTCTGCTTTTGTTCACCAGGGAACCCCAGGTCTTAACTTGGAGCTGGCACTGAGTGGGAACTCAGTAATTGGCAAGTGAATGAATCATGTCTCTTGGCAACTTTGAACGGCTTTGCCTCTTGCCTGTGAGTCCTCAGGGGAGACTCCTGGCTGAGATGCAGCTCTGCCACAGCAATACCTGGCATTCCCCTGTGGAAGAACCATCCTGGTCTCCATATGGCCAGACCCTTGCTCCCAGGTCACCTGCTTTCCAGGCCACAGTGCTCCAGGGGGGGCCAACATGGCTGCCAGAACTAGGAGGGCAGGAGGGGGGACCCTAGGAGGGATGTTATGGGAAAGGGGAGTGGAAGGCCTTTTGTTGTGGTGTTACAGGGAGGGGTTCAGAGTCTCAGTGTGACAGGCAGTCAGTGAGCTCCCACCAGCTCAGCCCAGTTATCTGGAAATACCTCCCACCCAGGGGCTCCAGACCACCAGCAGCCCTGCCCTGTTGGGGGGTTGGGAGCGCAGTTTCCATTAGGGAAAATGATGACTTCAACAGAGACCTCCCCCATTCCCAGCCGGTAGACCTATCTCCGGTCCCTTACAGGAAGGCTTCATTTTGAGGCCCAAGCCGAGGCTGAGTGGGGAGGCAAGCTGCACTGTCCAAATATATGTAAATGGAGCTGTTTTTGCAAGCAAAGCAGAACCAGATGCCACCTCCTCCAGTGGAGGCCAGACCTTGGCCCTGGGCGGCAGGCTGGAGGCTGGGAGGCCTAGCTGTAGAGTTGTAAGGTGGAGGCTGGCCAGGGATTGCAGCGTGGGGTCCTGGAAAGCTGGTTTCATGTTAGAGAGGAAGGATATTTTTATGCTGCCTGGCTAGACGGTGAGCTAGAGAAGGGCAGGGCCTGCATTTCACTCATATCTGGGTTGCCAGCACGTGCTAAAGCCAGGTATGCCGTGGGACCCAGTCCATGTCTCCCAAAAGACTAGCTAGTCCCTGGGCCAGCTCTAGCTGTCATGTCAGTCAGACCTGGATTGGGCCATACCTAGTAGCTGCACAGCCTTAGCCAAATCACCTAACGGCTCTGTGCCTCAGTCGCCTCATCTGTGTAATGGGGATGATATAGTGCCTGCCTCACAGGGTTGCCAGGGTGCCCAGGAGTCCACGTGGATAAATCTAGCCCTACACTTGGCCCAGAGTTGGCTCTATGGAAATGCTCACTCTTAGTAACCCCCAACCATCTGGGCGGGCTGGCAAGGAGCTGGGGGAAATCAGCAGAATGGGAGACACTGGTCCACAGAAGTGGCAGCATGTGGACTCTGTGGATGGGGGAAATGGGGAGGTGACAGGGCAAAAGGCAGAGCCCCAGATGGCTGGTAGCCGCGGTTACAACAGGACACATACGTTTCAGAGGCTCAGTTTAGAGGGACGCAAAGATCAGGAGCCTAATAATTCTTAGATTCTTCTTTCCTATGAAGTTCCTTTAAAAATACAAGTAGGTGTGGGGTGGAGAGGAAAGAAGGACACCAGAGGGAGGCAGTGTGAGGCAGTGGTTAGCTACGGGCTCAGGGGTCAGACTTCCGGGAGCAAATCTCAGCTCTGCTGTGGTGCCACTTAGCCCGCCTCTCTGTACCTTTTTTTTTTTTCCTCATTTGTTAAATGGGGCTATTAGAGGTGCTGATGTCATAGAGCTATGGTAGGCATTTGATGGGTGAATACCTATCAATGCTCAGAGTGGTGCCAGGCCTTGTTGTAAATGTTTTTTTGTGTTTGCTTGAAAAGAGACAGCCTGGCAAAATGGAAAGTGTATGAGTTTGGTTCCAATATCTCAGTTCAAATCCAGTTTCCTCTGTTTCCCATCTATGTAATCTCGGATGAGTCACTGAGCCTCTCTGAATTTTGGGCACCTGTTTGGTAAAGTGGGAATAATAATGATGATGATGATGGTGGTGATGATGATGATGATGATGACGATGATGGTGATGACGATGTGAGGGGCTAGTAGCACTCAGCAGGCAGCTGTGTCACGAGATTACCATGAGCTGAGATGCTCCTGGAGTATGAAGTCTTAGCTCTCAAGAAAAACTGACCTAAAGTCTGGGTTTTCAACGATCCCATGATGGTTAACTGTATGTGTCAACTTGAGCGGGCCATAGTGCCCAGATATTTGGTCAAATGTTATTCTGGATGTTTCTGTGAGGGTGTTTTTAGATGAAATTAACATTTAAATCAGTGGGCTTTGAGTAAAGCAGATTGTCCTCCATAATGTGGGTGGGCCTTGTCCAAACAGTTGAAGTCCTGAATAGAACAAAAGACTGAATCCCCCCAGCAAGAGGAAATTCTGCCAGAAGATGGCCTTTGGATTTGAACTGTAACAAGGACTAGTCTTTGGGTCTCTAGCCTGCTGAGCAACCCAGCAGATTTTGGATTGGTCAGCCTCTGTAATCACATGAGCCAATTCTTTAAAATAAATGCCTCTAAATATGTGCATATATATGTATATATACACACACATATATACACATATACATTATATGTATACACATTATAGATTATATGTGTACACACACATTATATGTAAACACACATTCTATTGGCTCTGTTTCTCTGGAGAACCCTGACTAATATAAATCCTATGTTTATTGATAATGAAAAGCAAGTCCATGCAGCACCAACCACCTCATGGATGAAAAGTGGGAAAAGGGAAGTCCTCAGCAGGCTACTTTGGAATTGAACTGGAAGTATATCTTCAGGAAGTAGACCCTTGGGGCCCCAGGCCCTGGGCAAGCCCTGAGTGACCTGGGTCTGGTTACTCTGTGAAGCCACAGCCGATTTAGCAGAAGGAAAAAAAGCTCCTTCTTGGTGAAAATGTCAGGGTAGTGAGGTTGATGAGATGTCCTTATGGAGCCCAGACTGTTCTCTATAAGGACCCACCTTGGGGAGAAACCCTGTGAACGGAGAGAAGTCTGGGGTCCTAGACTGAGTTCCCTTCCATATCCCTGGGCCTCAGTCTCAGGCCAAGGGAACTGGGTAGGAGCGGAAGCAGCTCCTGGAGAGCAACCCAAGCAGCAGGCTGGGAAGAAGTCCTGTGGGGGAACCATGATTTTAACTCTGGGGGGTGTTCAAGTTAAAAAGCTACTTCAAGGCCTGCTGGGTGGGTCACTGAGAAAGGAGAGGAACTCCTTCAGGTTCAGGGATTCAAGAAGAACAAAGATTTTTTCCTGTGCCAACAAATTTAATTTTTTCTTCAAAAACATGTAAAAATTATTCAGGCACACTCCACTCTAATCTAACCATCTAATTTAATTTTTTGTATGTTGTCATTAAAAAATAACCTTGGTGTTTCCTTTTTTCTTCTTACAAGCATGGTAAGTTTTTATTATAGCATGTTAAGAAAATTAATATAAGCGTGGGGGGAAGAAATTTGCCATGCATTAATTAGAGTAGGCCATCTGATGTTAATAAACAACTTCCAAATCTCAGTTGCTTAAAATAATAGATTGTTTTTGCTCATGCAAAAGTCCAATGACAGTATTTGATCCATGGCCTTTCTCTTGATGATTCTGGTACCCGGAATCCTCATATCTTATGGCTCCATCGTCCTCTAGGGCCCTGAGTTCTTTGTCTCTAGCCAGTAGGTGGGAAAAAAGAGAGTAAAGACTGTGCAGCAGGTTTTATGGGTTAGGCTTGAAAATGGCAAGCGTTATATTCTGCTCACATTTCATTGGCCAGAATTCAGTCACACGGCCACATCTGACTGCAAGGGAAGCTGGGAAATGTAGTCTAACTGTGTGTCAAGAAGAAGAGAAATTGGGTCTGTGAACATATCACCGTGTCTGCCATAACCCAAACTTCTGCACCCTGACAGAACCACTATTCACATTGTGAGGGACCTCCTTCCATTCTTTTTTGTATGTCATGAATATTTTGCATAATAAAGCATTTGGCTGGGTTTTTGTCTCCAGTTCTGGGACGCAACCTCTAAGGCCTTGGAATTTGCTGGGTAATAGGAGTGCATTATTATTCCTGGTGGGCCCCTGGGACCACACCCTAATAGTTCATACTAACAGGGTGGCTCAGGATAGGGACTGGCCATGCCTGAAAGACCAATCCTATGATTAGAGGGTTAGGGCTTTGAGCTGCATGATATCAGCCCAACATCTGGGGAAGGGAAGGGGCTGGAGATTGAGTGCAGTCAATCACACCTATGCAATGAAGCCTCAATAAAAACTCTGGACTCTGAAGCTCTGGCGAGGTTCCTGGTTGGCAGTACTCTTGGTCATACATCGATGCCAGGAGGGTAACACGGTCCTGAGGGTGATGGAAGCATTGTGTTTGGAACCCTCCCAGACTTAGCCCCATGCGTATCTTCTAATTTGTGTCCTTTTTGCTATAATAAAACAATAATCATAATTATACTGCTTTTTTGAGTTCTGTCTTTCTAGCGAATTATGGAACCTGAGGGAGTCCATGGGGATCTCAGAGTCTGTAGCCAGCTGGTCTGAAGTGCAGGTAGCCCTTGTGTCTGGAGGGAGGACAGTCTTGTGGAGGACCATGTTCTTAATCTGTAAAGTTTGACCCATCTCTGGGTTCCTATGGAAATAGATGTAGATTCATACATATACACGCATTGAAATGCATGTACTTGCAAAGATGGGCTAGCTCTATAAATCCTATATAAAAGATTTTTCTTTCACTTGACTGTTGTTGCTGATATCTTTCCAAGGATTTGATCTGAGTTCCTGGTTAGTCCAGTAACTCAGCCAGAATTCTAGAATTCCACTTGTTTTCCCAAGTTTGGGATGGCCAAACTCAGCATCTCACCCTTATCTGGCTCCCAGTCCCACGCCTGGCCCTTGTCTCTGACATCATCCAGAAGCACCTCTGAAGGAGGACCAGGTTGGCTTAGCAGGGCTAAGTTTGGGCAGAGAGACCCAGGCCCATGGCAAACCCTCCAGAGCCTGGGATGGCAGGTGCCCCTGACTAGAACTGCGGCACAGGGTTGGGGATTTGGAGCTGCCCCAGACAATATGGGTTGAAGCAATGGCCCCACCCAGGCTCCAGCCCACATGGACTTCTGGACTTGGGCAGCCCTGGAGCAAAGATCCAGCCTGGAGTCCCCAGTGCAGAGCTCCAGTTCCATCCAAGCTCCAGCCCTTCACCCACTGCTCATTGACAACAACTGGCTTCTTGGCACCTTCCAACAGGGATGGAGGCTAGGAAGAAGCAGAGTCTACATACCGTGCGTTAGGAGCCCTTGACGTGGCGAGGCTTTCCGGATGGGAGTGTGAGTACAAACCAGAATTAGACCACACCTTCTTTACCTTCTTAAGAGACAGAATGTCCTGGCAGAGAGAGCGTATGTCTTAGAGTTAGCTTGGCACGGGTTTGAGTCCAAGCTCTGCCACTTCCCAATTCTGTGGCTTTAGGCAATTCAGTCACTTTATTGCTCTGAGCCTCGGTTTCCTCATCTGTAAAACAGGAATAACACTAATAGCTGTCTCACCGGGTTGGCGTAAACTCTGGAACAGTCTGAATCCTCAGATCTGGGCCCTGACAACCATGATTTGCCCAAACTTGGGTAGGCACAAGAGATCTACAGTCACCCAAGGTCACCCCCACCCTCCCTCTGGGTCCCGAATGAGTGACGGCTCTGGGAAGCCGGCTGTGTTTGGCACGGTCGGTCCCCTGGCCCCCAGGCATCCACTGGGTCTGGGTACCACAGAGGCGGAGGCCTTGTCATCCCAGCAGGGGTTCACATTCTTCCCCCTTCTTGGCGTCTGGAAACTCATCTCTGCCTTTTCTTCTCTTTAGGAAACAACAACAACAAAGCCAGGCTCCTGTCCTGGGGGACAGCGCTGCCCCCACCCCGCAGGAATGGCAGCGGGGAGGCCTTTTTCCACCCCTCCCCCTAGGCTAACCACAACTGTGTTGCCCCTGCCTTCCCTCCCTCCTCCTCCTCCGGCTGGCGGGCTGGCAGGGTGGAGGTCCCTGGGAAAACTCCCTGGAGGAGCCCGAGGAGCCAGCAGACGTTGCCCGGGGCCTTGGCAGGGGCCTGGACTCAGGATGCCCTGACGTGGTGTCTGGTGGCTCAGTGCTGGCCTGTGGTGACACTGCGCTGTGCAGGTGACACTTGTGATGCTCTGTATTCCCACAGGTGGGGCTGGGGAAGGGGAAGGATGGCCAGAGGGTTCGGTGCCCAGGGATGGGGATGGAGTGGTGGGGACAGCAGAGATGAGGTCCAGGGACGACGCTCCAGACTCAGAAGAGAACCAAACCCTCCTGCCTCTTCCCGGCTCTGCCTGCAAGAAGCTGCTGACCCACAAATGTCTCCCCCTACAAAGGCAGCCACAGGTCTCATCTGGGAACTGAAAGGCGCCATGGCCATCTGCTCCCGGCTTCCCACCCTGTGCCAGACAACCTGTACAACCTCCTTATGAAACGCTCATCCGGCCTCACCTCGGACACTTTTTATTACTCAAAAAATGCACTTTCATGATAGCAAAGCTGAAAGACAGAGTTTTCAAAAAGAAAAAGAGTGATTACTCCAAACTCACTATTTAGAGAAAAATCACTCTTGACCTAGTATTGCATTTCCTCCCAGACTTTTATATAAGATATAAAACAGGGCAAGTTAAAGTGTGGCCTGGGAACTGTTTGTTCCCGGTCCCTGAAGAGATAAGTGTGGAAAACAAGAGTAAGCATTTAGAAACTTCCATAGCAATTTGACACGGACACCACATTTTTATTTACCGTGTTTTACAAAAGTACTGACTTGCAACAGATTGAAAATTGCAGAGTGGTCCTTCAGCATAGCTAGTTTGAGAGGCACTAATATAGATATTTTGATAAAAATGGGTTCATATCCTGTTTTGTAACCCACTCCCCACCCCATCTTCATACTGTGTCTCCCTTACCATGTCACGTTGTGTTTAGTGGCTGCTTGCTTCCACGGATGCTCTGCAGTTTTGTTACCAGACCTTAAAACTGGACATCCAAATGGTCTTCAGTTTTCAGGATAATAAGAAATGCTTGGTGAATGTCCCTGTTCATACTCACATCTCTGTTCATTTGTGCCATTATTTCCTTCAGATAAAGTTTCAGAAATGGAATTACTGGAACAAAGGATGTATATCTTTTTTAAGACTTTAGACACTTGTTGCTAAAATGATGTAAAAAAAAAAAAATCTGATCCATGTCATACCTTCACCAGTAAGTTAGGAGAGCTCAGTTTTTAAGGCAGGCTTCCTGTGGGGGACCCATCGAACGAAACAGCTACCTCTTCCAGTGAGAGATCTTTCAGATAAGATTTAGTCTCCTTGTCTCCAGCTCTTTCAGCCATTTCTCACAGGGATCCAAGAACAGCTTGGCTCAGAAGGGGCCTTAGAGATCCCCAGCCCAGGAGTTTCCAATTTGGGTTCCATGAGACACTGGTTCTTCAGGATGTTAATTGGTGCTCATAGACAATAGAATTTAGGATTGAATCATCTTGGGAATCAGTGAGTTAAACAAATCCAAGAAGATAGTCTCTGCTGCAAGACTTCTCAGAGAGTTTAATATATTAATGTGCATTATTTTTCACCAAGAAGGGGCTATAGTGAATCAAGTTTCCCAAGCTCATTTGACCACAGGATCCTTTGACGAGCAGCAGCTCAAAGAATCAACAGTCCATCTATGCCCTTCCCCAGCACAGTGGTTTTCAAACTTTTTAAAAAGTTTTATAAAAATTATTTCTTCAAATTATTTTCTATAAGAAATCTAAATTTATATGAAACAGATAAAAGCAGGGATGGGACCACACAGAAGCCTGATGATTCACTGTCCTTCCCAGTGGGGCCCCTGGGAAGGTGTTCAGAACGCCTAGGGAGCCACGTGACACCATTTGAAGGACACACTCAGCTCTGCCTCTTATCCCCCACCGAGGACCGTTTGAAAGATCAGTGTAGGGGGAAGAGGACAACTTCATGCACAGCTAGTAGCATTTATTGAAAATGTATGGGTCAGATCCTACGCCAGGTGTGGGGCTTTAGAAAAAAATAAGACCCATCCCCTTGTCCCCAAGGAGTTTAAGTCTGGCATGTGAGATGCACATAGACACAGGTAAAGGGGATTACAAATAGCTATGTAATAAAGACAAGTGGTACGACTGACCATTGTTTTCATCTGCCACACACCCCTTTGGGAAGCTGCCTTTCCCCTGCTCCATCACTGGCAAGGTGCCAATCACAGTAGTCCATGTTTCTGGCCCACCAAGTGGTGATGTGACCCTTGCCAGGCCCATCACTGCACCTTATTCTCCTGGTCTCAGTGACGGATCTGGGATGGCACATGGTCCAAACCTGGCCAATCAGAATCATTCCTTAGGATTGTAGACAGATGCTCTCATTCACGCAGGGCCACTAAATCGGGATGGCGGGAGCCTGCAACTGCCCATGACCATATTCTCTTTCTGCACCCCACTGCATGGAGGTACTACATCTGTAGTAGGAAAGAGTGAGGGCAGCCCTAGAGAAATGAAGGGTTGAGTGATGAAAGGCATAAGAGTCCTGATATTCATTTCTGGGACTTTCTCCAAGCTTGGACTTGCCAGATACATGAGCCAATTAATTCGCCCTTAAGATGCTAGTAAGAGCTGAGTTTCTTCTGGGTTTTTTTTTTTTTTTCTTTTTATCAAAGGTGTCATTGACTAATGCAAGAAACAAAGGAGCTCAAGGAGGGAGATGTTTCTTCCAGCTAGAAGAGTCAGAGAAGGTATCTTGCAGGATGATAAGCTTGAACTTGACTTGGGAGGATGTAAACCCTCTAGGTAGGAGGTGGTAGAGCATTGCAGACAAAGGGGACGGGGGTGAGCAAAGACATAGGAGTGGAAAAGTATAACAGTTGATAAGAGAACAGGGGAGTAACTGGGAAGACAGGTTTGTACCATTCTGTGGGATGGCCTTGAATACCAGGGTGAAAGGTTTAAATGTTATCTGGTTGGCAATGGGGAGCCACTGAAGGTGTTTGAACATACATGGTGGAGATAGAGAAGGGATGATATGGCCCCTTTGGTGTTTTGGGAAGACCTCTGTGACAGCAGGTGACAGGTGGGGCATGGGCAGGTAAAGGGAGGATGGAGCACTGAATGACTTGGAGCACAGAGCTGCCACCAGTTGAACAGAGAAATGAGCAGGAGACGCTGATTTGGGGGCAGGAGGGCAGATTGGATTAGGCCACACTGAGGTTGAAACTTGCTATGGACTGCCTTGTGACCCCCTCACCCTGATAATTCATATGTTGCAGATTTAACTTCCAGTGTGGCTGTATTTGTAGTAAGGAAGTAATTAAGGCTAAATGAGGTCATAATGGTGGAGCCCTGATCCGATAGGATTAGTGTCTTTACAGGAGGAGATACCAGAGAGTTCTCTCTCTCTCTCTCTCTCCCATGTGAAGATACAGTGAAAAGGTCTGCAAGCCAAAAAGACAGCTCTCATCAGGAATCAAATTGATCAGCCCCTTGATCTTGGACTTCTCAACCTCCAGAACTGTGAGAAATGTGTGTCTGTTGTTTAAGCCACCCAGGCTGTGGTGCTCTGTTATGGCAGCCTGAGCTGACTGAGACAAGGCCACGTGGGACACCAGACTGGGGACATCCTGTGGGTGGGTGGAGACAGGTGAATTTGGGCGAAGCTCCACCTGGGGGCACTCTTCTTGGGGATGCAGATCTGCCTAGACCTGCAGCCAGCTGTTTAGAGGATCAGGCGTAACCATCACCACTATCTGTTTCCAAATCTTTTTCATCATCTTGAACAAAAACTCTGGACCCATTAAATAAAATCCCCCTTCTCACCTCTCCCCAGTCCCTGGTAACATCTATTCTACTTTCTGTCTCTATAAGTTTGCCTATTCTTGGTACTTCATGTAAGTGGAATCATACAATATTTGTCCTTCTGTATCTGGCTTATTTCACTTATGGTAATGTTTCTATGGTTCATCTATGTTGTAACAAGTGTCATAGTTTCATTCCTTTTTATGGCTGAAAAATATTCCATTGTATTTACATGCCACATTTTATTTATCCATTCATCTATTTTTAATGGGCACTTGGGTTGTTTCCACCTTTTGGCTATTGTGAACAATGCTGCGATGAAGGTGTCTTTTTTTTTTCCTGAATCAGTAAAAAACATTTTTATCTACAAAATAGATTAAAGGGGAGTCACTGTGTTTTAACTGAGATTTGATTCCACCCACAATCTCCCCACACCCTGCAGCAGCTCCATAGACCTGAGCCACCTTCCCAAACACCTCATGAAAACTTGAGTCCAGCCCAAACCCCTCGACGTTCAGCTTCCTGTGGAAGGTGGCACTCTCTTGACCCCTACCCCTACCCCATAACCTGTTCTTTCCCACAGCAGCAAACGGACACTGTCACCCAGCCATCAGCTCAAGCGCCAAATCTTAATCCTCTACTTTCTATCATGGCTTATATCTATTCCATCAGCAGCTCCCATCAGCTCAACCTTCCAGAATACTGTAGAACCTCATTCTGTCCACTGCTCTCCCTCACTAGTCTGGGCCATCATCCTCTCTGGCTGCAACTGAAATAGACCTGCTAGGTCTCCCTGCTTCCTTCCACTGCCCCTCTGCAATCCACTTTCCTCCCACTGCTAGAGCGGGCTTTGACAACAGCCAGATCACGCCACACCTCTGTTTACAGCTCTCTACTGACTTCCCATTTCCCTTAGAATTGAGTCCAGATTCCCTCCTCTGACTTATAAGGCTCCGCATCTACACGCCCCAGTCACTGCACTTCCACCAAGTCCATCTGTGCCACTTCCCCTGCTCACATGCCATTCCAGCCACTCTGCCCTTCCCTGCTTTCTCCTTCCTTGGATGGGGTTTCTGCAGTTTGATGCTTTTTCTGCTCGAAACCCTCCTCACCCGGATCTTTGCACAGTTAGCTGCTTCTCAACTCTGAGGGATCCACTCGGATGTCACCTCTTCTGAGAAGAAGACCACCAGACCTGACCACCAGACTGAAGCAGCTGCTCGGTGCCCCCAGGCCTGGACATCTCCCTCTCCTAACCGCACTTAGGGTCTTTGCACCATTCATCGCTATCCAAAAGAATCAGCTGGCTTTATTTCCTGTTCACTGTCCCTTTTCTCCCTGTAGACGTTAACTCCGCTAGAACAGGGGCTGGTCTTGTTTGCCATTCCACCCGTCCCCCACCTCTCTGTTCCTAGAACAAAGCCTGGCACAAAGGCGCTCAACTGCTATTTAAAATTAACGCAATTAAATGCATAAGGGTTTGTGATCAGGGGTAGAGCTGAAGTCTGCATGGGTTTTCTGTGGTTCGTAGCGGGATCCAGGCTCTGCCAACACTTTCCATGGAGGGTCTCCCATAAACAATAAAAGCATGGACCATCTTCTGCTCGGTGGTCGCAGGAGTGTCACTTTCTCATCAGGGACATCAGCGGCTGGGAGGATATCTTTCAGAACATGGACAAGCACAGATATGGACCCTTTCCGTGAGGGTGCCCACCCCATGCCCAGGGCTCTGGGACTCCGCAAGGGAAACTGGTCCACTGGGGATCAGCCTCTGCTCCTAGCAGTTCCAGGAAACCTCGTGGCTTCCCAACATGCGGTCTTTTCTGCTCCAGGGAGGAAGGCGATGTTTCAGAGACAGCGCCTCCCTGTTTTGTGGTTGGCCTATTCTTGTGCCTCAGAATGCTCTTCTCGGCGCTGACATCTGCCCCCTCTCCTTCTGGTGCCAGGCCTCTGGATCCTTGCTCGCTGGGTGGCAAGGGCTTCCTCAGCCCGCACACCCACCTGGGCTCTGGCAGGCACGCTAGGAGGAACTCAGCGTGTGGCATTCGG
Source organism: Balaenoptera musculus (assembly GCF_009873245.2). NCBI lineage: Eukaryota > Metazoa > Chordata > Mammalia > Artiodactyla > Balaenopteridae > Balaenoptera > Balaenoptera musculus. The sequence continues at coordinate 93,814,593 of NC_045792.1, read as the reverse complement.
GAGCTCCTCTCCGGCGTCCCCTTGGCTCTTCCTCCTCCTGCCAAACAAAAAGTTCCCGCTCAGGCAGGGACAAGAGCCCATCTGTAATTGTGGAACAAACAGCAGACCAAGCCTTTTCCAGCAGGGAGAGCAGCAGGGCTGCCTGGGGCCTAGGCCTGATTTGCTTGCTTTTTCCCAGGCTCGGAGCAGTACAGGAGGCTGTGGTGGAAACATCCACCTTCTGGAAGAGTCAGAGGACTGTGCCTCTGGTCTGGGGCTGGGCCCATTCTCTCTACCACCCCTTTCTGCTGGCTGTGCTCCCTTGCAGCTGGGCTCCTCCCTCACTCTCTCCTCTCCGGCCTCTGGATTGATGGTCATTGCCTGCTGCTACCATATGCTTTTCCTCCGACACCCAGTTCATCATGACTGGACCCTTCCAGAAGCTGACACTGGTCCCCTTTTCCTCCTGCATTGTTCCCTCAGTGAGCAAGCATGAAATCATCCTATCATCACCATACTCGTTCCATCATCGCGCTTACCACTGACGACCTTTAGTATCACCCCCATAGTTAACCACCTACCATCACCATCATGGTTGCTATGTGTCTGGCACCAGGCTAAGCACTCTGCATGTCTCATTTATTCCTGGTGAAATCGTTTTTAGTCTTCTCTTCATTTCACGGATGAGGAAACTGAACTCAGAGAGGTTGATTCATTTGTCTAGGGTCACACAGCTGGTGAGTGGCAAACTGGGATACTAACCTGACGCCCGAGGTCTGCTCAGCCCCCAGGCCATGTGGCTTCCCGTGGCAGAGGGTACAGGACGTGAATCCCGAAAGCAGACTGCTGGAGCTATTCAAGTCCCGGTCCTAGTCCTGCCATCGGCTAGCTTTGTGACTTTCGTCGTTATTTGACTTCTCTATGCCTCAATATGCTCATCTGTGACACACGGATAAGGACAGTACCTGCCTCCAAGTCCTGTAAGGACTAAACGAGTTAATACATGGAAAGTACGTACAGTGTACACGGTAAGTGCTCCCTGACCGTTGCAGAAGGTGTAATAAGACACAGCCCCTGCCCTCGTGAGCTTCTAGTTGAATGGGAAAGATCACCACATCTTGGGATGATCTAAGCCACAACAGGGAAAAGAACAGGGCACACAGGCATATGTGGCAGGGATACCAACTGGCCACGAGGGCTTCCACTCCTGGCCATGCCTGGACCAAGCTAGTTCTTTTTTTTTTTTTAACAAACTTTTTATTTGGGGATAATTTTAGATTTGTAGAAAAGTTGCAAAGGTAGTACAAGAGAGTTGTCATATATTCTTCCCACAGCTTCCCCTAATGTTAACATCTTATATAACCACGCTACATTTGTCAAAATGAAGAGATGAACCTTGGTACAATCCTATTAACTAAACTACAGTCTTTGTTGGGATTTCAGCAGTTTTTGCAATCCAGCATCCAATCCAGGATACCATATGGCATTTAGTCAGCTTAGTTTTGAAGGATAAATACGAGTTCACCAGGGCACAGCTCTAGGCATTGGAGCTTCTGAGCATGACGGAGATGGGAGGACCACCTAGACTTTGTAACATATGCCTGAAGACCATGCTATTTTCCCGGAAATAAGGTAGAGGAAGTGAGACCACAAAAGATGTTCATTGTGTGAGCCGTTCCCAGGCACACTTCCTTCAACCATGAGCCCATGGAAAGGATATAGGAAGAGGTAAATACGGATTCAGGCCAAGGCTGCCTCCTCAGGCCTGCCTCCTGCACGGAGGGCCTGAATGAGGGATTTTACAAGCAAGCTCAAACAGGAAACACAGCACAGCCTTTCAGGCTAGGATGGAACCCTCAGGCTTCTGCGCTGTTGGAATGAGGTGGACATGGGACTGACCACCTGATGGAGGCCCCTGGGGCTGATTTCTGGGCCTTGGGAGGCATGAGTGACCTTCAGGAAGAAGATGGTGGGATGTGCAAGGGCAGCAGGGAAGCAGGGTCTCCCTGGGGGAGGCCTCTTATAAGGGACAGACTCCTGGTCTTCTCTTTTGCTCACTTGTTCTATCTTGGCTCTTCCTCACTGTGGGAGTGGTAAGCCACTGAGGGCATGGGTTTGGCAGCAAAGGGTAACGGAGGTGGCTCAATCAGCTCTGGGTCCGGGTCTGCCCCAGCCTCCATGTGTGTGACCCACTTGGGCTTCCAGGGCCTCCTCCTTGGTCTTGGGGCCAAGGCCACAGCTACGATCTCCTATGACTGGCCTCATCTCTCCCCAGGGCAGGGATCATGGTGTCTGCGTTCATTTGTCCTTTTGTGTGACACAGATATACTGAACAGCCGCCCTGAGCCAGGCACTGTGATAGGCCCTGGGGGTACAATGGGGGTGCTTCTCACGGAGCTCCATCCTCTCAATAGCCTATCTTCAACAAAAATTACAAATGGGGGCTTCCCTGGTGGCGCAGTGGTTGAGAATCCGCCTGCCAATGCAGGGGACACGTGTTCGAGCCCTGGTCTGGGAAGATCCCACATGACACGGAGCAGCTAGGCCCGTGAGCCACAACTACTGAACCTGTGCGTCTGGAGCCTGTGCTCCACAAGAGAGGCCGCGATAGTGAGAGGCCCGCGCACCGCGATGAAGAGTGGCCCCCGCTTGCCACAACTGGAGAAAGCCCTCCCACAGAAACGAAGACCCAACACAGCCAAGAATGAATAAATAAATAAATGTACTATTCAATTAAAAAAAAATTACAAATGGTTAAACCTTTTTATAGCTCCAGGGAGTTTCCTACTGCTACCATAACAAATTACCACAAACTTAGTGTCTTAAAACAACATAAATCTATTATCTTACAGTTTTGGAGTTCAGAAGTCCCAAATCAGTCTCACCGGGCCAGAATCAAGGTGTTGGAAGGGCAGCTTCCTTCTGGGGAGGAATCTGTTGCCTCGGCTTTGCCGGTTTCCAGAGGCTGCCTAGATTCCCGAGCTCACGGCCCCTTCCTCCATCCTCAGACCAGCAGTGTGGCGGCGTCTCTCCTCTCTGACTTCCGCTCCGTCCTTACATCTTTCTCCCTTACAGGACTCTTGTAATTACAATAGGCCCACTCAGATAATCCAGGATAATCTCCTCATCTCAAGATCCTTAACCTAATTACATCCAACATCTTTGTAGGCCATTGTTCAGCCTACCACAGGTTCTTTCTCGAAGTGTTTGACGGCCCAGGCTCTTGGACCTGGGTTTGAATCCATGTCCTGCCGTTTCCTACTGTGTGACCTTGTGTTAGTGAATCACTCCATGCCTCAGTTTCCTCACCTGTAAAATGAGGTTAATCAGTGCATCTATCTCAAGGGTTGTTGTAAGAATTAAAGAAGCCACCACGTGAGTTCTAGCCAGGGAACCTTAATTGAAAACAACAGGAGTTGCCTTTGTGCTGCTTGAAGCAGAAAAGTCATCAGGAGGGCTGGAAGTCTAGGGTCAGAAAATCCCAGAACTGGCAGCCAGAACCACAGCCCAAACCAGGCTACGCCCAGTGAAGCTTTCTGTGTACCATCCCCAGCTCTGTGCACCTGACGCCTGCTGCCTGTGGCCTCGCCACCCCAGGACAGTGGCGGGCATGGGGTCAGACTCTCCCCTGCCCCTGGGCTGAATTAAGCGAGAGGCAGGAGCGTCGGATTGGCTGGCTCTGGTCACATGCCCACTTCCTGGTTGCAAAGGTCCCTGGGAAAGCAAGGATCTGGTTTTCTTGGGTTCTTGGTGGAAGGCTGGCTGTCCTCCCGCAACATGGCTCATGCGATGGGGAACTTCCCAAGCACAAAAAGAGATTCAGCCCCCCAAATCAAGAACTCATCCGATGCCACTCATGGTTAGTATTGGTCCAGGCTTTCTACTGATGGTTGTGGTAAAATTGCACCCATTCCCCAGAACTGGAGAGGGAGGCAGAGCTACTGGTCCCTGTCAAAACTCGCTTGGATGTGGCCCGATGTCACAGGCACTCTCATCCAGATGCCAGCCAAACACCAAGAATGTCAGCCGTTCCTGGGTGGCCATCCAGTCAACAAGACCCCGCTTGGGCTGGAGAGCCTGCATTGCTGGCTAACTTCATCAGCTTTTGTTGGATGGAGAAAAAGAGAAACCGGGAGAGTGAGAACGAGTGTGCAGCAAGGGGAAGGCGTCTGAAAGATGTTTTTAATGTGCATCAGATTATGCAGCCAAGCCAGGGGCCTCTGTCCAGCTTCCCGGCACGTTCCTGCCTGAAGACAGCTTGATAATGTGAAGGGAGTCGCGGTCAGATTGTATACCTGTCAACTGCCTCTCGGCGCTTGCTGGGGTGCGGGCTCTAATGAGGCCTGACACCTCAGGAATCCAGCAGGATGCGAAACAGCCGCAGAGGGCAGGAGGGGAGGCAGGCGGGGCCTGCTCCGGCCACTTGGGCCTGCCTGGAATGTGCCAGAGGAGTATGGGAGGGAGCCCAGTGGGCCCGGCTCCAAGTTCTGCCTTGGCCACTTGCTGGTGGAATAATGAGAGAAAGTCACATCACCTCTTTGAGCCTCAGTTTTCTCATCTATAAAGTGGGTTTTATTGTTCCCTCAAAGATTTATTTGGAGAATTCAAGATAGCTTATACAAAGCGCCTAGCACACAGCAACACCTGATAAATGATACCAATAAATCTTATCAACATTTTCTACACCCTCATCAACCCGGTTAACCTCGTCTGCTTCAATTGTCTGTCGAGGTGCTTAGAATTCCACCACTGAAGCATTTATCTGCCATTATTTTTCCCAGTTTTCTTGAGATATGATTGACATATAACACTGTATAAGTTTAAGGTGAACATTGTGTTGATTTGATACACTCACATATTGCGAAATGACGGCCCCTATAGCCTTAGCCAACACCTCCATCCTATCACACAATTGCCATTTCTTTTCTGTAGTGAGACATTTACAGTCTAGTCTCTTAGCAACTTTCAAGCATATAACACAGTCTTATTAATTATATATCTGCCATTATGCATTGGTTTCCCTCCATGAGAGCCTGCGGGAGAATTGTTAGGCTGAGCGAGATGTTAAGGATGATTTTGGCCAAACTCCATCTTCCTGTGGAGGAAATCAATGCTCAGATGAGGGTCGTAACTTACCCAAGGTCTAACTGCTTGGTGGCAGAGGAGTTTTGACAGCAAGGAGGGGAAACAGAACATGAAGGCCCCTGGCTACCTGGAGCAGAGGGGTGGACTTGATCTCATGCTTATAGCTACTCCCAGGATGCTATTCCCAGGCATGTTAGATACAGGCAGAGAATAGGAATAGCCAGTGTCCTGAGGCCATCAACCATCATTCTGGAAAACACAGGTTGAGCATGTTGCAATCCCCAGGGAGGGCACAGAGATGTGTGGGCAAGGGCCAGGCATCCCAGTCTCTGTGGCCGGCAGAGAAAACTCAAACAATTCATCCCAGGCACATACTGAGAACAGCATATTGCAGGCCCAGAGTGGGAGAGATTAATCCTTCTTGGGGGAGGGATGTTTTCACAGGAGCTTGTATTGAAGCTGAAGTTCGCAAGATGAGATTCAGGAGGGAACGGAGGTGGAAAGAATCACGCCCAGTTCAGGGTAAAGAGGAACTTCAGGAAGGAGATGAGATTTGCCTGATGCTGTGAAGAAGGAATCGTATTTCCACAGACCGAGGGGAGAAGGGCAAACCTGGCAGTGGGCACAGGCTGAGCAAAGGCATAGAGGCAGGAAAGCACAGTGTGTGATTGGAAAAGAGAAGTTCAATTTGACCAGAGGAAAAGGAGCAAGAAGCAGAGTAGTAGGAGATAAGGCTAGAAGGTAGGTTGGGATCAGACCGTGGGTATCATCAAATGCCAGGTCAAAGAAATTATACTTAATTCCAAGGGAAGAGGGAGCCATTGAAGGTTGCATAGCAGGAGTATGGCACGCTTGGGGCTGAGGTGTATGAGAGGAACTGGAGCAGGGAGAAGCAAGGCAGGGTAGGCTCTCGCCACCACCAAATTCACCACTGCACAGCCTGCTGGTGCTACTAATAATTGACATTGAATAGCTCAAAACTCAGTGAGACCATCTTACTTTATTTAAGGTGCCATGTCTTGTGCCTTTTTGGTAAGCCTGGCTTTCCCAAGAAGAATTCTGCCTTGAATGCTTCTTGGTAAGTGGTGGGAAGGGGTGGGGAGCTACTTGCTCCATCAGCTGAAGCTGAGTACCAAGGAGTGATGTAAGCGTTTCTCTAGTTCAGTACCTTGCCTTAACAATACCTGAGGTGGTTCTTATAACTCAAGGGTTTTGCTTAAACCACAGCAAGCAAGGGGAAAGGAGAGTGGGGAGTGCCTGGAATGCACCAGGCACATTGACATACCTTTACTTCATTTAATTCACATTAGATCTGTGATCTCATTTAATCCCACAACAACCTCATGGGGGAGATGTTATTATTCCCATTTCATAAATTAAAAAACTGAGGTTCAGAGGGATTAAGTAACTTGCTCAAGGTCTCTGAGCTAGAAAGTGGCAGATCCAGGACTCAAACTCGAATCTGTGTTTGTCTCTAAACTCTGATTCTTCCTCCCATACCACACTCCGTCTGGGGAACGGAATTTTCCCTGCCAAATGACGTGAAGGATTCTCAACAGCCTCCTTGAGAGTAAAGAACTGCACAGCCGAGGTTAGTCCCAATCCCTCCTCACTGGAGGTTTGGGAACAGTTAGCCATGGCAGCCAGAAACCCATGTGGTCCTGCTCAGGCCCTGCTGGCCCCCGTCCTGTATCTCACATCATTCATCGTTTCTGAGAACTGGAGTCCCACCTGCCAAGAGATCTCTGACTGCAGTTCCTCAGAACCCAGACTTAAGGGAAGGGGGCTCGGCCCCAGGACACATCCTCCATCGGTGGCGTTTCCCACACTTGGGCTAATACCGGTTTGCTCCGGCTTGGTTCCAGGTTGGGCAGCTATGACGCTGGGCTGCACTCTGCTCTGACCTTCTCTGAAGTGTTCTCAGCTCTTCCCTTGCCTGTACAGAGATGTCTTCTACAGCTGTTGCAGGAGTGTCCCAGTGACCACTCCTGGCTGGGCTGTAGAAACACTCCTTCTGGGCTGAGTTTTGCCTGGAAGACCCCCTTCCATCAGATGTCCTTTCTTCCTGGGGGGTGGGGTATTTCTCCCTCCTCCAGACAAGCATTCTTGCAGGAGCTGCAGCTGGACTTAAGCTGTCCGTTTGCTTCTGTGCTGGGGTTTCAAATTCCTTTGTGCCTACTTCCTCCTTGGCAAATTTCTACCATGCCACACTGCCCCCACCAAGTCCCTCCTGGCCAGCAGGTGACTACCATCCTCGCTGACACTGGACCCTCCTCAGTCCGGCCAACTTACCCATCAACACCTCCCAGGACACCCAAGCTCCAGCTCTGAGGTAGCTATTCAATCAGGTCTCTTTTGATTGCAAGTGACAGAAATCCAGTTGAATGTACTGAAAGCAAAACAGATGGAATAGAATAGAATAGAATCATTGGCTAATATAACTGGGAGCTGTGGGGATGGGGACAGAACTGAACCCAGAGTTCAAAAATGCTAATAATGGTTTTCTCCTTCCCCCTCCCCGACTCTGTGTGCCTCATTCTTGCCTCCTGCAGATAAAGAATATCTCCAAACCTACAGCTTCCCAGCCTCTCAGCTCCAGTGGAAATGAAGCCAGGTCCTGATCCTAGTGACCTTACCTGTGGGGGTCACATGGCCACCCCTGACCCAATCACTAGGGCCAGGAGGATGCTGGGATGATAGGTCCACTCAGAGTCTGCCTGTGCCCACCTCTGAGGCTCGGGGGAAGGGCGCTTGTTACCAGAAGAATGGAGATGGAGAGCAAGCTCTGTGTCCAGTGGAAAGAATAGTTCCATATACCAGCCAAGGAGCAGGGAGCTGTGGGCATCCGGGTGCCCTTGAGTTAGTTCAAGAGGGGTTGAACAAGGGGGGCTGCCCGACCCTCTGGGGCCATCCCAGGAGCTGGAGGGAGAAACACAAGGAGCCAGTGGGGGGTGGGATGGAGCAGTGGTCTCCATAGAAAGGGACGAGCTGGAGGCCCCCCTGCCGGGATCTTCCCAGCTTCCTCAGCAGGGAAGTGCCAAGGCTCAGGAACCAAAGGGAGATGAGAGAGAGGAATCTGAGGAATGAAGAGGCTGCTGGGTGGCTCTGTAGAGAGGCTAGGCGGAGGGCAGGGACCCCCTGCTGCACACCGGGCCAGCCCCTTATCAGCCCCCCACCTCCTGGCGGGGGGGGGGGGAGGGGGGCGGGCGGTGGGAAGAGCCCTGGCTGGTCAAGAGGCGGAGGGTCACATCCTGCTTGCACCATTAGCTCACCACGTGACCTGGGCACAGAGTCACCAGCCTCAGTTTCCCTGCCAGTGAAATGAGGACGTTGGAAGGAAAGAGCCTCAGCCTCCCTTCTCTTCCTCCGGAGCCAACCCCAGCTCCTCCCATCACCCCCAGGAGTGAGGGTGCCCCAGAGGGCCCTGGGAGCCCAGGAATGCGCCCCAGACCTCGCCTTCCCTCAGCTCCTCCCCAAGGAAGCTGGGGGAGCAGTGGGCAGGGTAGCTGAAGGTCCCCTCACCCCCCTCTCCTCCCCGAACCGGCTCTGCTTCCCCCTTTCTTTCCTCTCCTGGCTGCAAAGCACATACAGATGTGGGGCTGTCGGCCACAATCAGGGGGCTCAGGTGAGGAATGGGGCCTGGCAGCCCTTGGCTTGTACTCGTTTGCCGGAGTGCAATTTCCCCGTAATTACACTTCCTAACTTTTCAGCATCTGTGAAAGATCATCTTCTGACACAGCGGAGTCAGGCTCACGCCGGCCAGGAGGCAAGCCCCTTCGCTCAGAATCATTTTCAACAGGCAGAGAAAACACATTCGTTCTTTTCTTTCCGGCATGGACAATGTCCCCAAGAGACAAGCCCAGGGGCCTGACCAGTGGCTCCAAGCCGCCCGGAGTCTCGGCGCCTGCCAGCCCGCCACCCTCTCGCACCCTCTGACGCTCCCCCACCCGTCACCAGCCCCCGTTCTCAGCTGCTCCCTCGTCTCCCATCACGTGTCGCTGACACCATCACCCACGTGCAAGGTCATCCACTCGAATTCCCATGGGTCAGCTCTGTCAATCACTCATGGTGACATTTATAGGGCCACCTACACTGTCACCCCTCCCATCTCACCCATAACCATGGCACTTCCATTTCTTCATGCCATCACCCACCCATATTCTCCATCAGTCTCCTCGTCACCCACAGTGGCACTCACAGATGTCACTTTAACTGCTCTGTCCTGTCCCCCAGAGTGGTGCCTGAACCCTCCCACACTTGCCCCACAGCCAGCAAACGCATCTCCCCTTCCACTCTGAGGCCCTGGGGTCAGCAGAGGTTGTGTTCAGGGCACCACCAAGCTGGAGATCTCATGCCACCTCTCCCGGGATCTCAGATGAAGACTTGCTCTGACAAGCTGGGGGGCCAGGAGGAAAGGCAGAGAGAACCGAGGGCCTCAGAAACTCTGGGGAGGAAGGAACCACGAGGGATCTTGTAAGCACATTAGAAAGGTGGCAGGCCACAGCTACAGCTCAAGGAACAGTAATGTATGCAGGGTGTGCAAAGGACAGGCTGGGGAGGGGGCCCCCATGTAGTCTAATCTCCCCCACCTGGAACCTGCTGGCCACAGGGCCTGGGGACCAACCCCCCCTGCCTCAGGGTAAATAGACTGTGAGCTAGGGAAGACACTCCTATTCTGATGGAAGCCAAATCCCCCTGGGGCGAATCCTGCCCCATCCTCACTCAGGGCCTCTCTGCTTGCAGCTCTGTAGGAAACATTCTTGCTTCCAAGGCTAAGAATCTGGAAGGAGCCTGGTGTGGGGCGTGGTTTCAGGTGAGCTTTTCCTTTTGTCAAGAGAGCTATGAGACATTTGGATCCCATCCTGAGCCCATGGCAGGCATCACTAATCATTCATGGCACAGAGAGGATAAGTAATTTGCAAAAGTCACACAGCTGATAAATGAGAGGAGCCAACTCTTGAACTTGGGCAGTCTAGATTCAAGCCTCGATCTTAACCACCATGCTATATTGTCCTGTACAAGCACTGGCCCTTAGCCTTGGAGGTGGGCACATGCAGCCTGGACATCTCTCCAGCAGATAAGAGATGAAGACAAATACCCTTGAGAAAAGGAGACAGCAGATAGTAGGAGATGAATGTGAGGTTTGGCATCAATATGAATTCAAAGTCAGGCTCTGTCACTCATTGGCTGTGGGATTTGAAGCAGGTGACATAAACATTGGGAGCTCCTGTTACCTTCATTGTTAAATGAAGACAGTAATAGTCTCTTAGAAAAGTACATAAAGTACCTGGTTCTAAAGGAATAATTGACACAGTCTTATTTATCTAGAAAGCAAAGTCCTAGAGCATTATTCACAATAGTCAAAAGGTGGAAGCAAGTGAACCCAAGTGTCCACTGACAGATGAATAGATGAACAAAATGGGGTATATACATACAGTGGAATATTATTCAGCCTCAAAAAGGGAAGAAATTCTGACACATGCTACAACATGGATGAACCTTGAGGACACTATGTGAATGAAATAAACCAGTCACAAAAAGATAAATACTGGATGATTCCATTTATGTGAGTTATCTAGAATCGTCAAATTCAAGAGATAGAAAGTAGAATGGTGGTTGCCAGGGTCTGGTGGGAGGGGGAAATGAAGAGTTGTTGTTTAGTGGGTATAGGGTTTCAGATTTGCAAGATGACAAAGTTCTGGAGATCTGTTTCACAACATTCTGCATATACTTAACACTACTGAACTATATATGTTAAGATGGTATAAAATGGTAAATGTTACATATATAACATATATACAATGTATGTAGTATATATGTAAATGTTTATATATATTTACCACAATCAAAAAAACACACACAAAAAACACAAAAACAAGTCCTACAGTGGCCCAATGAGTGAGTTAGGCCATGTGGGTGTTTTTTTTTTTTCTTTTATTTTTGGCCGCACGGCATGTGGGATCTTAGTTCTCTGACCAGGGATCGAACCCATACCCCTGCACTTGAAGCACAGAGTCTTAACTAGTAGACTGCCAGGGAAGTCCCCATGTGGCTGTTGAACAGCAGAGGTGGTGGCCGCTGCTGGGGAAGTTGGAGGTGCAGGCATCTGGGATGAGGTCTTGATAAGGCCACGTGGGCTGGGGAAGCTCAGGGGCAAGGATGAGCCGACCAGCACCTGCTCAAGAAACAGTCTCTCTATGCTGGGTCCCCCATTCCCATCCTACCTACCTCTGACCCCCACTGGGCTCAAAGGGGGAACATCTTAGTAGGGGAATGGAAGGGCCATGCTGGAGGGGGGAGGGGGCGTAAAGCAGGCCAGCAGGAGGCCAGGGCAGCAGGGAGGGAGGACGGTCTTCTGGGCGGCACTGAGATTTCGGCGAGCCCCTGTGCCGGCCTTCTGGGCACCCTTTACCCCACAGAGCAGGTACCGATCCCACCACAGGCAGCAAGTATTCTGTGTCACCTACTATGTGTCAAACCAGGCAGAGCATTGCGGGGTATGGAGGCCAGAGACAAAAGACCAACGCCAGCCTCCTACTAGACAAGGCTTAGTGACACACTGAACGGGGAGAATCCTGGAATTCCTCGTGGCAGCTGCCTGGCATGAGGAGTTAGGGAATCAACAGCGTGCTCACTTCCTCTTTGCCCGTATTCCACCCTGGAGGATCCCATCAGCCTGAAGAAATCTTATCTTTCCTCAGGGACCAAGAAAGATCTGCCCTCTCTCACTCATTTAGCAAAAGCCCCCAAGGGCCCCTCTGAGCCCCCACCCCAGGGAGGGGGTCCCTGCCCAGCTACTCCTGTTCACCAGGACTTGTCCTGGGTGCAAATCCTAGCTCTGCCACCTACTAGTTCTGTGGCCTCTTTGTGCCTCAGCTTCCTTGTCTATAAAATGGGTATTTAATAGTACCTGATTCATGGGATTGGAAAACACTGACAACCATGCCTGGCACAGAGTAAGCACTCCATACATCTGAGTTGCTTTTATTTTTGTCACCATTTCATCCTCTTCTGAACTCCTTTTCCTCTTCTTGTCCATACTCTTCATCTGACTCTGAGTCAAAATCCATGTATTTACTTCTGTCCGTGCATAAGGGACGCCCGCTCGGAGCAGGGGGCTGAGATGGATGTGTTCGTTCAGTGGGGTCATTGCTAAATTGGAACATGATCCCTATGATAGGCAGCACGTTTTGATGCTCAAGGAAGCTTTGTTTTCATAATCACATCTATCACACCATCCTTGGGAGGGGAGAAGCTGCTATTTGCCATCTGAAGTTGCAGAAACTTTAGTGACATGCTCATAGCAGATCCGGGCCCAGAACCCAGGTCTCCTGACCCCAGGCCACACACTTTCCCGCTCACACGCAAGGAAGAGATGCAAGGGGCTACTGTCCCCTGCCCTCTCTGTCCTGCACGGTACTCTCTGGGCGCAGGGGCCACAGGTGGGGGAGAAGGAAATAGAGGGGTGAGGGCTTCACCGAGGGAGTGGGTGAGCAGGTGGCATGAGAGAGATGTCACTGCCTCACCGTGTCCATTTGCTGCCCTCCTGGGGCATCCGGCCTTCTGTGACCCCGAGCTTGGGCACCTAGCTCACCTAAGGGCTTGGGGACAGGCACCCTCAGCTGAAGGAGTCGTGTTCCCCCACAAAAGACTGAGTGAAGACAGTGGGGGGCATCTGGATTGGACTCTGGAAGGACTTCCTGACAGCAACAGCTGTGAAGCCCAGGGTTGCCCTCCCTCCCAACGCTGGGCATCCCCCAGTCTCCCTGTGGTGCTTGCTGGGAGCACAGACATCTTGGCGCCCCTGCAGACATCCTGCATCAGGACAAATGGGGCTGGGCGTCTGTATTTTTAACACATTTCCCCTTTGGGAGCGGCCTGCTTAGAGGAGGTCCAGGTACTTGTTGGGCCTGGGTGGAGCTGCTCAGTCCATTGGTTGACATAACCATCCTGGTTTTCATCATCTGGGACATGCCTGTCCTGACACATACTACCTGGGTGACCTTGGGCAAGTCCCTCCTCCTCCCTGGGACTCAGTTTGCACATCTGTAAAATTGGGTGATTTGGAATTAAGACTCTGCAAGGCTCCTTCCTGCTGGGACATTCTTAGAGACTAACGCCCACTTCTTGCCAAGGAGACAGATGGACCCCAATTCACAAGCAAGCATGCAACCCAAGGTCCCGGCTCTTGCTGAGTGTTGTATTCCAGCTGGAGAAGGGAGCAGAAAAAAGAAAAGGAGTGACAAACTTCAGACAGTTGAAAGCAGTAGGAATAAATAAAACAGAGTGTTGAAATAGAAAGCCCGGAACACCCCTGGTATTTGTGGGCCCAGCATAAGTACTAACGAAGATCCCAGCCCAAGCCTCCGTCTCCCCTACCCTGTCTCTGCTCCGAATCCTAAGGGCCCTCACATGCGTGTGTGTGGACACATAAAAACTCTGTCCATCTCCTCCTGCATCCACACTGTACACACAACCCGGCCACCCTCGGGCCTGGGGGTGCTCACACAAGCAGCACGGTTGGCCTCTGCAGGACAGACCAGGGAAGAGGTCCTCACACCTAGAAGCAGGCTCAGAATGTTTGGACAGGGAATTCCAGAGATCTCAGAACCCTGAGTCGTCTAGACGGGAGGATGTGTTCTCCAGGTGGGCACACCACCTCAGCCCATGGACTCCTCACCCCATGGGTCAGGCCAGAGTGGGGCCCTCTGAATCGGGTTCCAGTGCTGCTCCTCTAGGAAGCCCTGGGGCTGGGGTGCTGATTCAGTTTAGAGGATGAGGAAAGGCCTCCGAGAGGAGGGGGCCTTTGAGCTGAGACCTGGCTAAGAAGCAGGCGGCCCTGACAGCTCTGGAAAAAGTCATCCCGGGCAGGGGGAGCAGTTCACCCGGCATCCAGGCCTGCTGCCCCTGCCTCCTGGCCCACCCTCTGCCCCAGCCAGGCTGGGAGGGGCCCCGAGAGGCACCTGGAAGCAATCTTCCCCAGCTTGCTCCCTGAAAGTGAAAGCTACTCGCTTTGATAGTCTCCAAATTGCCCTTCTTTCCCCCTTCCTTCCAGGGAGGGAGGCTGCTGGAGTCTGGGAGGGGAATGTGGGAGGAATCTTAGCCAAAAGCAACTGGCCTTTGGTTCTTCAGCTTTGGATGAGCAGCCCTAGAGACCTATGGGCTGGGTTCTGCCCTCACCACCCAACTTTGCTTTGCACTGAGCACAGAATCTCTAGAGACCGAGGAAAGGGTTCTGCTTCTCCAGCCTAGATGCCCCACCTGACTTTGACTTGTCACTTTCCCTCTCTAAGTCTCTGTCCTTTAGTTCCTAAAGAGGAGAAATTCAAAAGCTCCAGCTTCCTAACAATGTTGGAAGTTTCCATCCTGTCCCTGTCTCCACCAAGCACCATTTCATAGACTTCTTTGGCAAACACTCAAATAATACTCAATTATAACTCAAGTGACCCCACATTCTCTAACCTTTTATTTTATTTTATTTTAAATTTATTGTTTATTTTATTTTATTTATTTTTGGCTGTATTGGGTCTTTGTTGCTGCGCACGGGCTTTCTCTAGTTGCGGTGAGCGGTGGCTTCTCTTGTTGAGGAGCATGGGCTCTAGGCGTGCAGGCTTCAGTAGTTGTGGCTCACGGTCTCAGTAGCTGTGGCTCGCGGGCTTAGTTGCTCCACGGCATATGGGAATCTTTCCGGACCAGGGCTTGAACCCGTGTCCCCTGCATTGGCAGACGGATTCTTAACCACTGCGCCACCAGGGAAGCCCACATTCTCTAACCTTTTAAAACGTGTCTTCAAATTCTTCAACATTTTTCCCATTAAGAGGTGGAGTCCATTGTCCCTCCCCTTGCATCTGACCAGTCTTAGAGACTGGTTGACCACTAGACTATGGTGGAAGTGACACTTCATGACACTTTTCTGACCCAAGGGTGGGTCATAAAGGTGGTGTTGCTTCTGCTGTGTTCACCAAGCAGGCTCAAGCTGAAGCCCTGAGTTCCATGCCAGACTTTCTACCACAATGAGGCTACCATGCTATGGGGAAGCCCAAACTAGCTCCCACGGAGAGACCACACAGAGAGGCCAGAGATTTCTAGGAGAAACCGAGATACCTGCTCCCACCCAGCTCCTCCAGCCCTTCACCACCCCAGCCGTAGCCACCATCTGTCTGTAACTGTGAGAAGCCCCAAGCTGGAATCATCCTGCAAAGCCCTTCCTGGATTCCTGACCCACAAAAACTGTGAAAGACGCTAACCTAATAGTGGTTGTTTCTAGCCAGCGTTTTGGGCAGATTTGTTACGTGGCACTGGGTCACAGGAACAGCCCTGGTCCCCTCCACCACCTGGGCTGGGCATCCTCTGCTTATCCCTCCAGACCCCCTCTCCACCTTCTCCTCCCTGTCTGCGCCCCACGAGGCTGACTTGCCCGTGACCCCGTCTCCCGTGTGAATGACATCGTCAGGCTCCCCTGGCCTCTGGCTGCCGGTTGGGCTCAGCTACAGGTGGCTGTGTGAGGAGAATGGGAGAAAGAAGAGGCGGGCGAGGCTGGGCATTTATTCCCCAGCTCCCATCCTGACATGTCACCAGGGAACAGCAGAACCCCTCAACCAAAGGCCACAGCTCCTGTCGGGCTACCCTTGCTATGGTTCCAGTAAATGCACCCACCCGGCCTTGTTCCTTGTGGCCTGTGTTCTGTCCCTTTTCCATGCCTTTAACACTGCCCGTGTCTTTGTAAACAGCCCTTTGGTAAACTGGCCTCAATTAACCTGTCGAAGTTTGTCCCCTGTTTCCCACTGGGACCCCGACTGATGACTGACGCCAGCCCAAATTATAGCTCTGCTTAATCACATCCCCCCACCTACTGTTCTAGACTGTCCTATTTGGAAGCAGCATGCCCATGTCTCCACATTCATTTCTTCAACAAACGTTTCTTTACCACCTGCAGGTGACTGGCCGTATCTAGGGGTCGGGGATACAGCAGTAAACAGGACAGGCGCAGTCCTGCTCCTCACGGAGCCATGTGCTTGGGGTGGCGGCACACAGTAAACAAGTAAGTAAATGCATAAGATAATGTTGGATAGCAATGAGTCTATAAAGAAGACAAAGCAGGGCCGTGGATGGAGGGAGCCACATGGCCCCAGACACCTTGCATAGAAGACCCACATCTGGGGTGCAATCCATATGGAATATCTTCCAATGTTGAAAGAGCAAACCATGCATGATTGCCTTTTGCAAACCTCATGGCGCCATTTTGGGCGCACAACAGCCTTTCACAGCCACTTACAGATTGGTAAAAGAACAAAGCAAGGAATAAAGCTCGCCATTATTTGCATTGGTGAACTTCCTGAAAGATTTTCATAGGTTGAATCCATGTTGGTGTTGCAAGGTATCTAGCTGGACTGAGCTCCAATACAGATGAGACCAAAATGGCAGAAGTCACCTATAACACTTCTCTAGAATCCAGATCTGACCCCCCTCCCCGTGCCCCCTGCATAGTCAGCTCTGACTCAGGGTTCTGCTTGCCTTGGGAAGATGATGGAGAAGGCCAGAGAGGGCTCTGGGGAAGTGGCCCAGAGTCGGTCAGCAAAGAACAGAGGCGCCAGGCAAGGCCTCTGAGGCCACATCATGCTTCTCTCCTCAGAAGCAGAGGGGCCGTTCCCATGACACCCGCCCTGGCCTGCACCCCAGCTGGGCATACACAATACAGCTGCTTGTTTGAGACCCCAGTGAGGCCATGGGCCTTCCTTGCCCTGGGATGGGCTGGAGTGAGCAAAGGGCTGGGTCGCTTTCCCCAGCTTTGGGGAGTTGCTCCTCCCGGCACCGCTGGCCATGGGTCCTCCCTACTCACAGCCGTCTCAGTCCTACCAGAAGTGCCCCAACACTTCTTCCCACCCGGAATTCCCACCTGCTCCTCTTCGGTGCTTCCAATCCTAGAATATTATGGTCAGTAGAGATGCCGACCCAGTCACCACCCTCATTTTACAGATGGGAAGATGAGGCCCAAGGAGCAAGGTGGGTTGCCCAGGCTCACAGGGTTGGTAGAAGAACCCTTAAGTAGAGCACAGGCCGCCTGGGCCCCTGTGGTCCTCTTTCCACTAGACTTGTCCTCATTTCATGCCCACCTCTAGCTCCTCTGCCCTGACACCCGAGGCTCCTTGGCTGTCTTCCCACTCTCATCCCTGAGAGCCCTGGCTGGGCTCTCTTCAGCCTGGCAATTGAGTGTGTCCATCTTCTTCCATGGCTGTTCTTGTACGGGAGTGCAGTCTCCCCAGTGAAAGCGTGACCTCCTTTTTTTCTTCTCTCGTCTCCATCAAAATTCCCAGCAGAGGCCCAGTTACCCACAACTCTTTGGTAAATGCTTCTGGCTTGGTTAATTCATTAATCACTAGCATCTTTGATTTTCCCCCACCGGACTACCTCCCTCGACCAAAGAGGAAGTAGAGAATTTTAAACCAAAGAGCTGCCGCAAACACAGAAAACCTTAGATATTCCAGACCCTGTCTAGTTCGTCTCTGGACTCCCAGTAATTTGAGTGAGACAGTGGGTAGGTGGGTGTCACAATGTCCTGAGTGGTCAGAGGGGCTGCTCCAGGGGTCCCAGCTCTTGAAGAAGAGCCTTTGTGGGGAGCCCTTGGAGGCAGGCTCGAGGGATGGATGTGGGGAGATCCCAAGGCTCTGGGGGAGCCCAGTGTCCCTGCTTATAGGATACTTGTGATCCATACTGGACCCTCCTCTTTTTGGCCAGAGCAGTGACTAAGCCGCCACCTCTCCCCTAGACGCTGTCACTGACCAGAGGGAAAGACGAAGGCGCAAGAAGCCAGGGCCCTAGTCCACAATTAACTCCTGAGCTCCCCTGTTTTTCACAGGACTTTTCTCCTGTGATTTTCTCCTTCTTTAGCTTCTTTCTGGTTGTGTTTGCAAATGGTCAACACAGTGATGTCAGCCCAGATTGTCCCAGCAGAGCCCCCTCCCTTGTCCTGGCTCCTCTGCCTGCTCCCCTGGGTAACCCGTTGCCCAGCTGGCTGCTGCCTGGGGGTGGAGAGACAAAGGGCCCCTCTTTGGATCAGGCCATGACCTGTGCTCACTGGAGCTTTTACGCATCTCTGTCATTCCTGCCTTTATCAGATTAGCTTTAATTAGACAAATGAAAATCACATGGAGCAGAGGGGGAGGCAGCCTGAGCTTGCAGGAGCGCCTTTCAAAGAAAGGACGAGGGCAGGGCGGCCATCAGGAAAGGGGAGGGGTAGATGGTGGCCGTACCAGTGTGTGTGCGCGTGCGTGTGTTTGTGTGTGTGTGTGTGTGTGTGTGTGTGTGTGTGTCTGCCTACACACAAGGGCCCTTCACAAGGAAAGGTCCAGGAAGCTACCCAGAAAAGCACAATGTGCCATCATTAACTTAGAAGGAACCTTGGAATCTTCTATCAAGAAGGGCTGGAGCATTTTGCGAGTCGCAGACCAGACCCCTTTGGGGATCTGCTGAAGGCTCTAGAGCAGTGCTGTCCAATGGAAATGCAATGCGAGCTATGGATGCAATTTTTAAGTAGCGACATTTAAAAAAGTAAAAGGTTTATTTTAATAATATATTTTATTTAACTGAATATATCCAAAATGTTATCATTTCAACATATAATCAATTAAAAATTACTGAGATATTTTACATTCCTTTTTCACACTAAGTCTTCAACATCTGCAACGTGTTTTACATTTACAGCCCATCTAATTTGGACTAGCCACATTTCAAGTGCTCAGTAGCCACACGTGGCTACTGGCTGCCATGTTTATGGTGACCAACTGTCCCAGTTTGCCCAGGACTGTCCTGATTTTAGTACTGATGGTCCCATGTCCTGGAAAACCCCTGGGTCCTAGGCAAACTTGGATGGTTGGTTGCCTTAGATTGGATAGCATAGCTCCAGACCATCTCCTTGGAACAACGCACAGACAAGAGTTGCTCTATAATCTTTGGTGCCCTTTCATGATTCTTAGTTGGGGAACCCCAGATCCCATTTAACAGAAAAAAAAGAGTGATCCGGAAAAGGGAAGGGACTTGCCCAAGGCCACATAGTAGCTTTTCAATTAGAACTGCAACTAAGACCCAGGCATCCTGATCTCAAGATGCTCTGTGCTAGCTCATGGGAGGTGCCTGGCAAGAGCATGGCCCATGTCTGTGGGTTCCTGAATGTGAAGAGCACTGACTGGGTGGGGCTGGTGCCCGCAGCTCTGTAATACTCTATAAGCAGGCACTCTCTCAGCCATGTAGCAGGGTTATGAGCTGTCTATCCCACGCAGGGCAGCAGAGGCAAAACCAGGGACAGTGTTGCCCAAAGTAGGCACACACACCACTCACGGCATGTAAGATGGTGTAGTGTTTAGTGATTTTGACTCCCACAGTGAGAAAGCTTGGTTCTTTTCAGAATGCCTGTCTAATCTTCTGATTAGTCAAGGACAAAGTCTTGAATGGGGTTAAGATGTCTGACACCAACACTTACCGGTCCCTCTTTAAAAGGAGAGAGAACCAGCCTCACGTAGAAGAAGGCACCCATATGTGCTTAGGGTTTTTTGGTTTTTTTTTTTTACTTTTAATTTTTAAATAATTATAGATTCACAGGAAGTTGCAAAGATGGTTGAGAGAGGTCTTGTGTACCCTTCACCCAGTTTCCCCCAATGATAACATCTTACATAACTAAAGTACAATATCAAAACCAGGAAATCGACATTGGTACAATGTGTATGTATAGTTTTATGTCATTTTATCAGGTGTAGATTCTTGTAACTACCACCACACTCCAGATCTGCCTAGGTTTTAATTACCTTGTTTTGTTTTCCTTGTGTTAATTTTTATTGCTCTATGCTCTTCACGCAATTGATTCTATTTTTCCGTTTACAGTAATGATATAACATTTCCCTTTTAAATAAATTTCCTTAAGTAAAAAAGAAAAAAAGATCAATGGATTCGAGGGTGTGTATTAAGTAAATAATGATACAGACAGTACTCAGGTATGACGTATCATTTGGCAACCTGTTAAAACCCAAATCTGACTAAACAGAACCCAGTCTAGGACCCAACAAGCAATGCTGCCGTTTAGGGGACCTCAAGATTATGATCAAGTCAGGGATCCATGTAAGGCCTTAGAGATCCCCAGTGCTTGCCCTCCTAAGCTCTGTGTGGACAGAGGGAGGCGCTGCCATGCTCATCTGCCCTGGCTTTGAGGGCACAGCTCACACACTTGGGGAGAGTGGGCAGGTGGAAAAGGGACAAGAAAGGCCCTTGGCCTGGAGCCCCAGGTCCAGGGTATCCCTGGGATCTACCCTCAGTCCCCTAATAGCCCAGATGCTAACTGATAACAAGCACATCCTGGTTAATTATTTACACCCCGATTGAAACATCTAACAGTGTTAGAGCTGAAAGGGACCGCAGACACTCCTCCCATTTGATGGAGGATGATACAGTGGCCAGAGAGGGAAGGGAAGGGTCCAAGGTCACTGTGCAGGTGAGGGTGGAGGCCGGCCCTATCTCCATGGAGGCAAAGGGCAGCCGCACCTGTCTAAGATCAGGGCCAGATTTGGACAAATGTTTTTTGAGTGAGTAAATGAGTAATCTAAGTATCTGACCTACCTTGCACTTCCCTGCTGTTATTCTCTGCCTCTTCCTAAAATAGTGGATGTGAAATGTCAGCTGCATCAAGAGCTCTTATTAAATGCATGTTCCTTGGGCCACCTTCAGAGACTCTAAATCAGGAGGTTTGGACAGGAGCCTGGGAACTGGAATTTAGGCAACGCTTCCCCTCTTCCTGGCCCAGCCGAGCCCCTGGAGGGACGCAAAGATGATGCTAATGCAGGTGTCCAGGTGTTTTGACCCATTGTTTACCTCTATAGCTTCCTCTCCAACCCTGGCTGCACAGCGCCCCCTGGCCGAGGATCCTGGCAATGTTCAGAAACCTGTTGGCCCTGCTCCTCTCTTGGGATGATTGATCCACCAAGGGGGTTGGTAGATGGCAGGCCTGGCACCCCTCAGCCCCTCACCCCCACGGCCTACCACGCTTAGCCTGGGAGACCTGATGAATGTCCGTTACCACAGCAGACCCCATAAAAAGGATTATGGGGTGTTACTGAGTTTACAAGCCTTGTTCTTGTAAATCTGCCAGACTTGGGGTGGTCACAGCCACTATAGAAGAATGACAAAGTTATTTACCCTCTGCCCAGTGCCACACACCCAGTCACTTTCATGGGAACTGTGGTGGCCAGGTTGCAAGAGCACTGGTGAATCAGAAGACCCAGAACAAGTGGTGAGACTACAGTTCACAGCTGAGCCACCACTGGCCCAGCCGGTGGGCCTCCCTGGGCCTCTACTTTTCCATCTGTGAAGTGGGCCTTTCACTCACCTCCCGAAGGTGGTTGTGAGGATGACTGGAGCTCAGCCTTTGACGTTGCAAAACTGTGGTGAGGGTGTCTCTCTTTGGCAAAGTTGTGGGAAGAGAGTCGTGCTCGTGGCCTCTGTTCCCACCACTGCTCTGGCCCTTGTGGGTGAAGGGTGTGGCCTCACAGGCAGAGGGCCGGGTGGCAGCAGGGGTGGAGAGAGACCCGGGGCAGCCCCAGAGACCCCCTCCCCCAGGCCTCCTTGGCACCTGACCAGGCTGGTTTTCTGGTCCCTTCACCCATTTCCAGACTTGGTTTGTGTCTGTCGAGATGTCCCAGGCCAGTGTGAGCTGCTTGCCTGCACGGGCCTGGCTGGGCCCCGGGAGCGCCTCGCCTGGTGCTTGATTTTCTGCACTCTTTCCCCTGTCAGCCTCCGAACCTGGATTGTCCGTGTCAGACCCTTTTGAAGTGATCAAACACAGAGCCCGGAGCCCATGGAGAGCTGGGGAAATGTGAGCACTTATTCCGTCAATACCAGGCAGCCCCAGAGCGGGGGAAGGGAGGCCGCCGCCCCCCTAGAATTTCATTCACAGTATCAGTGAATGCACCCAGATGGGGCTTTGAATCTTGTTGTCAAAAGACCAGAGAAGCAGTCTGCTAGTGGTGCCAGCGAGGGGGTGGTGACAGGGACCAGAGCCTCGGGGCAGGGGTGCAGCCAGACCACGGTGACTAATGCCCAGGTCATCTGGATCCTAAAACTACTGATGACAATAAATAGCGATGGACAGGCATCTGCAATCACTGTGCTGAGTGAGCACTTTTCTCTCTCTCTCATCACCACCCTCACTGCCCAGTATTATGCTCTCCCCCTTCTACAGATGAGGAAACTGAGGCTCGGACAGGCAAATTGACCTGCCCAGGGGTATATAGCTGGGAAGTGGGGGACCTCAAACTTAGCACCGATGGTGGTCTCTTAAGAACCGCTCCCACTTCCTCAGTAGGGAAGCGTGTCCCAAGTGGGGAGCAGGCAGAGGGAGAAAGATCGAAATGTCTTCCTTGTTTTTTGCCCACATGCCAATTTCTGTCCCTGGTATGTCTGTCCATCCTCACAGCTTCTCCCTGTCCCCGATCCAGGACTCTACCACCAGCCAAGATTTCCGTGGACACAACCTGGGCGAGATCAATTGTATGCGAACAAACCAAGAAAGAGGACTAAATATCTTTAGGAAATATAACTAAAATGATTGCTTTCAATAACAGGCTTCAGCTTGTAACATAGTCTTTGTGTGCCCTTGGGCAAGTGACTTCCTCACTCTGAGTGCCTGGGGTTGTCCCTCTGCAAAAATAGGGATAAGAGTGGCTCCTCCCACATAGGGTCCCATTGTGGTAGCCCAATGCCTGGCACTTAGTAAAGACTCAATAAGAGTGAGTTGTTCTTTTAGCAGTAAGCAGGCAAGGTGTGGTGTGGGCAGGCTGGGGTACCAGAAGCCTCCGTGGAGCCCAGCATCAAGAAGTTTCCCACAGCGATAAAGCTGTGGAATCATGCTCCTGTGGGAACTACCCACGGCTGAGTGGCTGGGATAGTGGAAGACTCGGGTCGGATACCCTGCTGCAGGGGAGGGGGCTCGCAGAAGGAGCCAGACCCCGTAAAGGAGGCTGGAGTCAGGCAGGGCCCCACCTTAGCAGGAGTCTGGGGAAGGAGCAGGCCGGCCAGGCCGAGGGGTGTCAGGACTGGAGCCCAAGTCGTGGCAACTCCGGCTTCTTCCCCCTCCCCCATCCCCACTGGAGTCCAGATCTCACCCAGGGGCAGCCCCTCTCACCTCCCAGAAGGACAGGAGCTGTTCTGGGTCGTTCAGAGGCTGGAGAGGAGGTTGTGACCGGGCTGGCCCAGGTCCCCTGTCCTTGGTGATGTGCAGGAGCCACACCAACCCATACAAACCTGTTTCAGCTCACGAGACTCACTGGTGTGTTTTCAGGACTCTCGTGAGCCGTTATTAAAAATTAAACAATAGAAACCTACAGTTAAATAAATAAATTATATTAAAAACAAAGGTAATAAATAATCAAAGCTCATTATTTCCTAAGCACTTTAGTACCTTTCTTAGTAGTACCATTGTCAATGGCCACGAGGTTATTTACATCTATGCTCTGTGCATGGCGGAAGCCCTATACAGTGGTGCCCTGTCTGCACCCCTCTTCCCAGCTCTGCGATCTGTGATACCACCCAGGGTGCTCGAAATTGGCCTTGGAGGGAGTATTTACACCATGGAAATCAGCAAACGCCACAAAGCAGAGCTGCCCCCTCCAGAACTGGTTGTTAGATGCTTAAGAACACACCACTGCCCTGCACTGGCAAGTTGCTGGGGGCTCAGAGGACCAGAGCCCACTCCCAACAGAAGAATGTGAGTCTCTTCTTCCCTAGTGGGGTTAACTTCCACCCCCAACCTCCAGGCCTTATTTAGAACAACCGTGGAGTCTCCTAAATTGATGGGACCCATTGTTCCCGGTCTAGCCGGTGGGCTCCACCCCCCATTGTCCACGGCCCCGCCCAGCTCCTCCGAGGCTCCTCCGAAGGAGGGGGGGGCGTGGGGGTGGGGGAAACTTCGTGGTCGGAGCCTCGGATGACAGCCCTGTATGCTGGTGGCTTCTATCGTGAGTGCCCGAGGGTCTTGGGGTTTCCTTGTCCCCGGGCCTCAGAACCCACTGGGGAACTGCCTGTTTATGGTAAATGATGCCTGTTTGCTTTGATTCCTAGCTCAGACCCCAGGGCCACGATTGCGTCCCCGTAAATTAAAAGCTGCTTGTATTTGGGGGGATTAAGCAATACTCTGAAGCTCTGGGAACGATGGGGACTTCAGAGACAGCAGCCAGCTGGGCCTCCCGGATGCAGTCATGAGGGGTGTCCATGTCCCACCTAGGCGGGACCTTCTGGGTGGCGTCGCTGGAATCAGGGACTAGGGTGACACTGTGTCTGCTCTAGACCCACATACTGTCTAGAAAGATAAAAATACAAACTTCCATCGCTGTGGGCTTTCCCCTTTCCCTCTTCTCATCTTTGCTTAAGATGTTCCTGCTGCCTGGGAGGTGCCCCTTCCCCATCGTATATACCCCGAACTGAGGGATGGTCCCAATTTTATCTCTCAGGGTCCAAGCCAGGAGTAAATATAACAATGTCCAAGATATGCCTAGTTTCATAGTTTACAAACTACTTCCTATGCTTGATTTTTTTAAATTGTATTAGAACACACATAACATAAAATTTACCTTCTTAACCATTTTTAAGCATACAGTTCAGTGATATTAAATACATCGTTATGCAGCCATCACCATCATCCATCCCTATAACTCGTTTCATCTTGTACATCGGAAACTCTATATCAATTAAACACTCATTCCCGTTCGCTCCTCCCCGCAAGTCCCTGGCAACCACCATTACACTTTCTGTCTCTGATTTTGACTACTCTAAGTCCTGTAAGTGGAATCATACAGTATTTGCGTTTTTGTGACTGACTTATTTCACTTAGCATAATGTCCTCCATATTCATCCATGTTGTGGCATGTGTCAGAATTTCTGTCCTTTTTAAGGCTGAATGATGTATGTATAGAGCACATTTTGGTAGTCCATTCATCAGTTGATAGTCACTGGGGTTGCTTCCACACCTTAGCTGTTGTGAATAATGGTGCTATGAACATGGGTGTACAGACATCTCTTTGAGACCCTGCATTCAATTCTTCTGAGAATATGCCGAGAAAAAGAGTTGCAGGGTCATATGGCAGTTCTATTCTTAATGTTTTGAGGAATCTCCACACTGTTTTCCACAGAACTGCACCACTTTACATTCTCACCAACGGTGCACGAGGGTTCCGATTTCCCCACATCCTCACTGACATTTGTTTTCTGTTTGTTTGTTTCTTATATAGTAATGGGTGTGAGGTGGTCTCTCACTGTGGTTTTGATTTTCATTTCCCTAATGATTAGTGATGTTGACCATCTTTTCACATATGCTTGTTGGCCATTGGTATATCTTCTTTGGAGAAACGTCTATTCAGATCCTTTGCCCATTTTGAATCAGGTTGTTCATTTTGCTGTTGTTGAATTTTAAGAGTTCTCTATATATTCTGGATATGAATCCCTTATCAAACATACTATTTGCAAATATTTTCTCACACTCTGTGGCTTACCTTTTTGCTCTGTGGATGGTGTCTTTTGATGCACAAAATTTTTAAATTTTCATGAAGTCAAATTTGTCTATTTTTTCTTTTGTTGCCTATGCCTTTGGTATCAAATCCAAGAGATCATTGCCAAATCCGATGCCATGAAGATTTTGTCCTGTGATTTCTTCCAAGAGTTTTACATTTAACATTTAGGTCCTTAATCCATTTTGAGTTAATTTTTGTATATGATATTAAGTAAGGGTTCAACTTCATCTTTTGCATGTGAATATTCAGTTTTCCCAGCACACTTGTTGAAAAGACTGTCCTTTTCCCATTGAATGGCCTTGCACCCTTGTCAAAAATAATTTGACAGTATCTTTGAGCATTTATTTCTGGGCTCTTTATTCTATTCCATTGGTCTATATGTCTGTCTTTATGCCAACCCTACACTGTTTTGATTACCGTAGCTTTGTAGCAGGTTTTGAAATCAGGAAGAGTGAGTCCTCCAATTTTGTTCTTCTTTTTCAAGATTGTCTTGGCTCTTTGGGGACCCATCCCGTGCTTGATTTTATTGCACATGTTAATTCAGAAAATATATATTGGGTCCCCACTCTTCAGTGTGTTCTAGGCCTTGGGGATTGGAGGTGAATGACACTAAGCCTGGTGTGATGGAACCTATGTATACTCTGGGGAGCTAGGCAGGGCCCAAAGCACAGCATTCCCATTTTACAGATCAGCTAACAGAGGCTCTTTGGTCTCATTTGGATCAGACCTTTGTGGACAGAACCCAAACCCTGGCCCCTCGGGACTGTCCCCTGAGCCCCCTCCTGAGGCCACAGTCCCAGAGAGTAGCTTGAGGCAGGCCCCTCTGCCGGGACAGCACAGCCCCACACAGCGCCCCCTCTCCCCTGCTCAGAAGGGCCTCATCTTCCCTGTTAACCGTCAGCACTTCAGTGTCCACGAAATATTAGGAAACTAGGGCTGAGTATTAGGTAATGGCCGTCCAATTTATTCTGACAGCAAGAACCAGGGGGAGGAAATTGACAGTGGTGATTTTACTTAGGCTCTGATGACTTTAATTAATATTCACTCCTTTCCAGGGAGCGGGAGTCTCCACCGGCGACACAGAGCTCAGGGGGAGGCCTGGCATGTGCTGACCACCCTCAGTTGTGTGGACGAGGCTGCCCACCCAGGAGCCCTGAAGGTCCACAGTGGCTCCCAGTCAAACCAGGAGCTCATCCTGGGTACCCCCAGCCACGCTCTTTAGCCTCCACATCCTCAGCTTCCCCCAGGAAGGCAGAGGGAGCCAAGGAGCCTCTACCCACTTCTCGGAGGGGAACACTGAGGCCGAGAGAGGGGCCTCATTTCACCCAGACCCCACCGTGAATCGGCCTCACCATCCTCTAGCAACTCGGAGGGCACCGTACCTCAGCAGCAAGGACGGCCGTGTCCAGAGAGTGTCCTTCAATGGACCCACCAAGGAGAGGGCCACACAGCTTGGGTCATTTGAATCCCAGGCCCCAAAACGCCACCGCTTAGAGGGCGGCAGTCCATCCAGATTCTGCCAGGCCAAAGGGACTCAGGCCCAGAGAGGAAAGGAGTCTCGCCAGCCAGCATCCCCACCCCAGCTGCCTCCCCTGGAAACCCCCCCACCCCATCCCTTGATCACCCAACAAAAGCTTCCCTGATAAAAGCCCACAGACAGCCCCTTGCCAGGCACTGGTGTCTCCACAGGGTACACTCCAAAGACCAGAAATCCTTCAGGTCCCTAAATAAGAACAGATGCTGGTGAAAATAGACCTTCAGGGCCCCCCACGTGGACTTGCGCACCTCACTGACTAATCAAAGCAGTCCTGGGCACCACCCTTCTGTGTGTGGCTTTGAGCTGGCAGAAGGTTCTGGAAATTAAACCAAGGGTGATAAAAATAACAACAACAATAACAGCCAACACATATTGAGTGTTTCCATGTACTAAGCTCTTTATTATCATATAAGCAGTAACTATTTGGGGTCCTCTGACACCCCTGTGGAGGGTATACCTTTATACCTTCTTTTCTCAGAAGCAGCAGCTGAGATTCAGTGAGGGGACGTCAGCTGGCCAAGGTCTCTGAGCCGGTAAGTGTCAGGACTGGAATTCAAGGCCAGTTCTGTCTGCCTCCCCAGCCCGACGTTCCACCACGTGGTCTCAGGGCACTGGCCTGGCCTGAGCCTCAGCTGATCCATCCCTGCCCAGACAAACAGAACCCTGGGGATCCCAGGGCAGGTGGCACCAAGACGGCCACCCTCCCTCACCTCCTCTGAGCCGCTCCAGCCACTTTGCTTCCCGGCTCCTTGCACTCGGGCCTGGACTCCATCGAGCCCCCGGGAGGCTGGTCAGTAAGGTCCTGTGGGCAACTAGGGGAGTCCCCAGGCGTGTGCGACTCATCCCCCAGCTATGCGGGGAGCCTGCAGGGAGGCCGAGGGGCAGACTCTCTCCTGCCATGCCACTCTAATTTCGGGTGGTATTCTCCAAAGCCCCCGTGGTTCCCAGGCTTGGCATGGCTCCAGGGGAAGAAGAGCGAGCTGGACATCTCGCCATCAGTGGGAGGCCTGCTGTGCATACCCTTTCCTCGCTGGGTTTCTTCTCTGGTCTCATAAGCCTCAGTCTCCCCGCCATGAAATGAGGATATTTGTATCCACCACACAGGGATGGCCAGAGGCTCCAAGGACAGGGCGATGAGGATGCTGTCTGCTCCAGTTGCTTGTGATCAGCTTCACTAACAAAATGCACACTGTATTTCCATTAATAACATGAAGCAGAGTAGTTTCTGAGGTAGAGAAGAGAACACAGGCTTTGGAGGCCTACAGCCCCGGTTTACAGCTTTGGAGGCTGTGCCCCTCACCTTCTGGGTGTTCCTTAAGCCCCAGCCTCAGTTTCCTCATCTGTAAAATGGACTTAATAATCCCTGCCTTTCAGGATTGTTCTGATTCAATGAAATAATAATATATGCAATCTGTATCAATAAAATAATAATATATTTTAATGAAATAGTAGCCCCTGTAAGTGCCTGGAACATTGCCGCCGTCAGGCACTAGCACTACTTTTTCCCACTGGTTGGCTTCATTTCTGACTCATCCTTGTTTTACAGATGAGAAAATGAAAGTGCAGAAGGTTAAATGGCTTGTCCCAGGTCACACAGCTGGCGAAGAGAAGAGATTTGAACCCCGGATACAGGCTGCTGTCCCAGTCGTAGGTGAGGCAGAGGCCTTGGGGCTGGAAGTAGAAAGAAGATGGGGATTGAGCTTTTTCCTCGTGGCCTGGGCCTGGGTCACTCTGGTATGCCCATCGGGCCTCCTCCTGCCCTACCCTCTGCCTCTCCGCCCAGGCAGGGCCCCGACGTCCCACAAAGGGGACCAGCGTCAGCCCTGGAGCCACATGAAAGGTCCCACTCTGCTCTGGGAGCTGGCTTCTCACTTGAGGACGCCTTCCCACAGAAACGTGTCAAAAAGTCAGTTTGACCCCATCAGCTCTGTGTGTTCCCACAGCCGGTCCCCGCCTCCAGCCCTGTGGCTGCTGTCTGCTGCCCCCAGCCTGAGGTCTGCGGTGTCCCAGTGGCTCCAAAGGCGGGAATGCCACTCCAAGATTTTCCATGGGTTCATTTCCAGAGCCAGAGGGCTCACTCCCCACCTCACATGGCCTCATCCGAGACACCTCACCCACCTTGGGTAGGGGCAGTCTCAGGTCACCTCTTTTCACCTTTCAAATAGATCTGAGGGAGAGAGTCACCAAGCAGGGAGCCAAGGTTGGGAAAATTATAGCACTTCACTCCTCTGCAGTATCACACCATCCTCTCCTCCATAGTATCACACCATCCTCTCCTCCGCAGTATCACACCATCCTCTCCTCCGCAGTATCACACCATCCTCTCCTCCACAGTATCACACCATCCTCTCCTCCGCAGTATCACACCACCCTCTCCTCCACAGTATCACTCCATCCTCTCCTCCGCAGTATCACACCATCCTCTCCTCTGCAGTATCACAACACCCTCTCCTCCGCAGTATCACACCATCCTCTCCTCCGCAGTATCACACCATCCTCTCCTCCGCAGTATCACACCATCCTCTCCTCCGCAGTATCACCCCATCCTCTCCTCCGCAGTATCACACCACCCTCTCCTCTGCAGTATCACATCATCTTCTCCTCCTGACCACAGCTGCTCCCCGGTGGAATCCTGCTTCTCAGACCCCCTGGGCAGCAAACATCACCAGGTGTTAAGGACCACCAGCACCCAACAGAGACTTTCTTCCCCATATAATCAGAAGAATTGAAGGACAGGGGGCTTCCATGGTGGCGCAGTGGTTGAGAATCTGCCTGCCGATGCAGGGGACACGGGTTCGAGCCCTGGTCTGGGAAGATCCCACATGCCGCGGAGCAACTGGGCCCGTGAGCCACAACTACTGACCCTGCGCGTCTGGAGCCTGTGCTCCGCAACAAGAGAGGCCGCGATAGTGAGAGGCCCGCGCACCGCGATGAAGAGTGGCCCCCACTTGTCGCAACTAGAGAAAGCCCTCGCACAGAAACGAAGACCCAACACAGCCATAAATAAATAAATAAATAAATTTAAAAAAAAAAAAAGAATTGAAGGACAGAAGCTAGAGAGAAAGATCTGGAAGCCACCCTGGGTATCTTCTACTGGGAAGATACATTGGAGTGTTTTACTCAGGAAGATCTCAAGAACAAAGCTCCAAAGTGGGGACAGTTGTTCCCAGCAGAAACAAGGGAGCCCTCAGGACTTTCACACAAGGTAAACATCCCAAGGACACCCAGAGAGGGAAAGAAACAGAACTAATCATCACAGTTGCTATTGATCGAGCCACCACGATGCCCAGCTCCTTCCACACGTTGTCTTGTTTAAGCGCTCCACACACTAATTTTACAGATGAGGAAGCTGAAGTTTGGTCGCACAAGCCCAGGAGCATTACTCCCCAGTTATGGAGGCATGCAGTTGCCTCTGCTTCCCAGGTTCCCTTGACATGGAATTCGACGTGACTGGACGCCTCTGGTCTCATACAACTACATGGTCGTGTTAGGATCTGAACCCGATGCCTGGCTCAGACTCAGGAAGTTTAACCTCCACCCTCCACTGATAATCAGCCAGGTGGTCCACAGTGAAGTATAAACCAGTTCTTGCCATGGGCAAGTAGCTATTTGCAAGTCCTTATTACGTGGTTCCCAGCCCTCCTACCTGTGCCAGGGCCAGGAGAGGTGGAGGCTGCCGGAAGGAAGCCAGCCCCACTCAGGAGATGGGGGGGCCCTGCCAAATTCTGATGACTGCTGGACGTTGACAGCGTGACCAGGGCCACTTTCCCTGGAGTTCTTGATTTCTTCGGAGATGGCAAGTTCTGGAGCCTACACAGAGAGCGGCAGCGGGCCAAGGTGTCAGGCAGCCCAGGGAGATCAGAACGGCCTGATCCATGCCTTTTCCAGCAGGGGCAGAGTTGGACTCTATGGGGACAGAACCTTACTGAGGACCTGCTCATGTCATTAACCCTTCCAACAATGGGGAATTCCTAGTATCTCCTTTCTGAAGAGACTGAGGCTCAGAGAGGTCTCATTTGTTGTTCAAAAGCACATGGTAATTAAACAGCAGAGTTGGGACCTGTACTTGACCGCATTTGACTACAGTTCACGGTTTTTTCAACCCTCTACAGGGCCTCCTGAAGGGCAGGGGATGAAGTGGGGCCTCCCACCACCATGGGGGCACTCGAGGACATCCCTCGGAGAGGAAAGCACCCCTGGATATTGTGGCACCCTGTGAGACACTAAATCTTCAGAGTGTTAGGAAATACATCGGTAACACTAATCGTAATAATATTAAAATAACAATATTAGCAGTTATCACTTACCGAGTGCTTGCTATGCACTAGGCACTATTCTAAGCACTTTATTCTATGAACTAATCTAATCCTCAGACAACCTAAGGAGCAAGATACTATTATCCCCATGTTCTAGATGAAGCAGCAGATGATGATGATGAGCTCTCATTGCCTGCCCCCGCCCCCTTCTGATCATTCATTCATTGAACAAACATTTGCTGAACAACTGCTATGGACCAGGCACCTTTCCAGCCACTGGGGATACAAGACCAAAAAGGTTCCTGTGCTCATGGACCTGACATTTCGGCGGAGAAGGCAGTCTATAAACAAAACAACAGCAACAAAATGGAGAGGAGGGTTTCAATGGGTAATAACCACGAAAATAAAACAGGCTGGGGTCAGCGGCATTTCTTTAAATTGATGGTTCAGTGAGGGCCTCTCCAGAGAGGGGCACTCGAGCTGGCACCTGGATGACCAGAAGGAGCCAGACAGGTGAAGGGGGAAGAAGGTTCCATGCAGAGGGAACAGCAAGTGGCAAATGAGCCTGGAGGTTTGAGGAGCAGTGAGAACGTGGAGGAGGGGGAAGAGGGAGAGGCAATGAGGTGGAGGGGAAGGCAGGGGCCGGGTTTTATTACCTGGTAGGTCCGGTGAGGAGTTTGAGCTGTATCCAAGTGAGACAACAAGCAATGGAAGGCTTAGCCGAGCAGAGATGGGATCTGATTTATGTCTTAGAACGATTATTCTGGCTGCTGCATGGAGAATTGATTTGAGGGTGGAGAAAGTGGAAGGGGGGTGACCGGTGGCAACTGCACCAAGAAAGGTGAGATTACAGTGATTACAGATTACAGTGAACTCAGGTGAGAGCGTTGGAGGAGAGAAATGTACTGATACAGGATGAATTTTGGGGGTGGCCCCTTCTGTTGTCCTCCCCCTAGCTATTTGGAAAGGCAACGATCAAGAAATGTATTTCCTGGGGCTTCCCTGGTGGCGCAGTGGTTGAGAGTCTGCCTGCCAATGCAGGGGACACGGGTTCGAGCCCTGGTCTGGGAAGATCCCACATGCCGCGGAGTGACTAGGCCCGTGAGCCACAATTGCTGAGCCTGCGCGTCTGGAGCCTGTGCTCCGCAACAAGAGAGGCCGCGATAGTGAGAGGCCCGCGCACCGCGATGAAGAGTGGCCCCCGCTCGCCGCAACTAGAGAAAGCCCTCGCACAGAAACGAAGACCCAACACAGCCATAAATAAATAAATAAAATTTAAAAAATAAGAAATGTATTTCTTGCAGAGGCAAAATTTGAATCTAGGTCTTTTGGCCTCAAAGTTCAAGGATCATGCTTCCCTAATACGGGGAATACCCCCATTAGAGATTCCTTTCCCTTAAGCCTCACTTGCTCTCTGCAGAGATGTGTGACAGCCCGAACTCCTCAGTGTGCACCCTCTCTTGGGTGAATTATGACTCTCACAACAGGACAGAATTTTGCTGCCATCCTCACTTTACCTGTGGTCGGTCTGGAAGGAGGTACTCAAGTAGGAGATGAAGAAAATTTAAAGGGGTGACAGGGCTTGGTAAAATG
Source organism: Balaenoptera musculus (assembly GCF_009873245.2). NCBI lineage: Eukaryota > Metazoa > Chordata > Mammalia > Artiodactyla > Balaenopteridae > Balaenoptera > Balaenoptera musculus. The sequence goes on along the minus strand of NC_045792.1, from coordinate 93,781,600 downwards.
TCATGATCCCTTGCTGGGCTGAAACCAAGTTTTTTTTCCCCTTGTTTTCCAAATTAATTCAACATTCCAAATGAATCCAGAGAGACTTAGTTGGGGGCCCTTTCATGTGGATTGAAACTCATAAATTGCAGTTTGCTGAGTTGCAGGAAGGCGGAGAATTGAGACCCACCTCCTCCCACTTGGCACCCCCCTGGAGGGTCTGGGAGGGAGAGAAAACTTGGGACCGCTCCCGAGTGGTCTTTAGGCCTCCTGCGTCAGACTCGGTGAAAGACCATAGGGAGGAACAACAGAATTTGGAAGCAGGGAAAATGGCCAGAGGTGGCTGCAGCTGATGCCATGGGAAAGAAAGCTAAGCCCTAAAATAGCAGGATTGAGGGACTGGGGAGCCGTTTAGACTCAAGGAGCTAAGAGTATGGGGAGGACCCTCTGTACCATACTTCATTGAGGAGCTCTCTGATAGTAGCGCTTGGAGAAAGGGAGTCTTTCTGACAAAGAGAAAAGACTTTGTGGCTGGATCTGAGGAGACCCTCTTTATAGATGGAACCATTCTTGCCAAGAAGGTATAGACAAAGTGTGCAGAGAACTAAGGGCCAGATTTAAGAAAGAAACATTCTGAGATCTAAGGGATTGGTTCCTATAGGTTTAATATTGCTATAGTTATCAGTTGGCTCTGCTGGACACATTTGTGCAAGCAGGCTAGGGAGCAATGTGTGGCACAGACCCTAGATCAAGGCATCACTTCCTTGGGAGATACCTCATGGGGTACCTTGGAATTCCATTGATCATGACCATTCTTGAATCTAGAATGATATGGAAGAACCTTCAGGTAAACAGCATTAGGAGACAGGAGGGGTTTGTACACTATGGGGTTGCCAGTGGGTTGGATATATCAGATGGAGAAAGGAACGTGAAGGTCTGCCCTGCTGGGGACTGCTCACACATGGCAGTAATAAACAAGCCCACTGAGTGCATGGAGCAGAGGTGGTGGAGAGGAAATTGCACACCACTAGCTCATTCTTTAGTCCTCCTGATTTTTTCCCCTACCCAAGTGCTATGGTCTGAATTGTGCACCTCGCCACCACAACAATTCATATGTTGAAGCCCTAACCCCCAGTGTGACTGTATTTAGAGCTGGGGCCTTTAAAAAGGTAATTAAGGTTAAATGAAGTCAAAAGGTGGGTCCCTAATTCAATGTGACTGATGTCCTTATAAGATGAAGAAGAGATGTGTGCACACAGAGGAAAGGCCATGTGAGGACACAGCAAGAAGATGGCCACCTACAAGCCAAGGAGAGAGGTCTCCTTGATCTTGGACTTCCAGCCTCCAGAACTCTGAGAAAATTAATTTATGTTGTTTGAGCCCCAGTCTGTGGTATTTTGTTACAGCAGCCCTTGCAAATTAATACAAGAGCCGGTTTGGCTCTCTAGACGTGAACCTCTCCTTCCTCCTGTCACTTATTCCAACAAAGAGTAGCAGGCTTTCCTTACCCTCAGATACTTGAAATGACTCCCAGTTTTCCAAAGTCTAACTCTCTCCACTCTTGGGACAAGTTAGTAGTCAAGGAACTGTTACATCCGTTGATGTTAAAACTAGTATGTGAAAGTTTGAGGATTAATAAGATATTTTCATACTCTTAAAGTATCTTTCCACAATCACTTACTTATTACAAAAAGAAAAATAGTAACTTGACGTTGAAGAAAGTTGGCAGGTATGCCCCTATTCAAGAAGATAAATTCACCATCCACAGCAATGGGACACACAGGTATCATGTGCCTCCTGATATGATGTACTGAGAAGGACACAACATCACTTCAGTGATATTCCTGTCAAACATGCACAGCTCAAATCTACATGTAAAGAAACACCAGGCAAACCTATATTGAGGGGCACTCTACAAATAAATGATCTGCTCTAGGAAAATGTCAATGAAAGGCCAAGGAACTACTCAGATTAGGGTCCAGAGAGACATTACAACTAAACGTAATGTGTGAGTCTGGATTGGAATCTGGATGAGGAATGATGTCTGCAATTTATTCTCAAATGGTTTGGAAAACTAATAGTCATATGTGTAGAGAGAAAGACCAATAAAGCAAATGAGGCAGATGTTAACAAGTGTGAATATGAGTGAAGGGCATATGGGGGTTCTTTCTTCTGTACTTGCAAATTTTCTATAACTTTGAAGTTATTTCACAATAAAATATTTTATAAAAAGTCACGCACTGCACAGTATTCCTTATAAATGACCCATAGAAAAACCTTCATTTTCTTGAGGGAAGTCAGAATTTTCCTTGGTGCTAAATGCCAACATGCTTTCTTTCAACCAATAATGAGAAGTGTGTAACCCATTGCTTTCCATTTTTGCCTTGACTGCTAGGAAACCATCCCATGCTACAGGGATGTATCAACTTGGACAAGTTACTTAACCCCTCTAAATCTCAAGTTTTCTTCATTTGTGAAATGGGTAAAATAATAGTCCCTACTGCTGAGGGTGGTTGTAAAGGCATAAAGTGCTCAACACAATAGGTGATGTGTAGTAATTACCCACTTTAGTTGTCTTCCTTTATTATTGTTATTTTTATACTGCCTATCACTCACTCAACCCTCCCTACTAAAATGAGCTTGTGGTAGACTCATCTGAAATCAGGAAAACTTAGAGCTTGCAAGGGAGGTGACTTTTCCCACGTGTACATTAACAGTATATCAGAAGTTCTGAGATCTCACCATCAGACAGCCCTCAAAACATGGTGGCAGGAACTATGGGGATATTAGGAACAGCAATAGCTTTAGAATCACACAGACTGAGATTGAAATTCCAGCTCTGCCAACTCACTGGCTTTGGAACTGTTTGCTTCAGGAAGGGCTGCTGGGCTATGCTGCAGTAACAAACATCCCCAAGACTCAGGGGCTTACAACAAGGCCCATCTCTTGCTCACGCTACAAGTCCGCTCCAAGATGGTGGGAGGCTCTGCTCCCTGATATCCTCCCTCCAGAGCCAAGACTGATGGAGTCTCCACCACCTGAAATGCCACCACTTGCCTGGGCAATGGGAGAGGATGAGGCACTCACATTTCATTGGCTAAAGCAAATTCCAAAGGAAGTACAATCCTACCACGTGCCATGGAGCTCAACTAAAAATATTTGGTGAACCTCACTCATGATTCTCACAATCCTCTTGGACAAGTCTTGATCCTCTCTGAGAGTCAATTTCCTTTCTGTAGAAGGAAGAATAATCATATCAGACATCTCAGCACATGTGTGAAGATTGAATGAGATACATGGGAAGAAGCACTGACTTGGGTCAGAAACATAATAGCTATTCATTGTAATAAATTATACTGTTTGCCCTCATCACTCAGGTGTCCCAAAGGAGCAATACCATCTTCCTTGTGAGTCTAGATAGATAAGATAGATAGATAGATAGATAGATAGATAGATAGATAGATAGATAGATAGATAGATAGATAGATAGACAGACAGATATCCAGTGATTACTTTTTAGGAAAAGTAGAAGCCAAGAAGACCACAATGAAAAATAGAATTTGTCTCAGGGGCAGAGAGTAAAGACTCTTCAAGTTTTTTTTCTTTAGGTCCCATTGGGTTTCAGGAATAATCTGGTCTGATCTCCAGACAGGATTGCACTGACACAAAACTTTACTCAGAATCCACTGTGTGCCAAGCTGTATGCAAAGCACGGCAAAGCTCAGACCCTGTGAGAGCTTCAGGGGCTTGGAGGAGGATGGTATACATGTATTGATAAAAAACTCACGTACAAGTGTTGACAAAAGTTGAAGGTGGCCACATCAAGTAGGGGCAAAGGAAGGAGCTTGCACCAGCTTCTGGGGTCTACACTGAACACCTGGGGCAGGGGATGGGGAAATGGGATCATGACTGCATTGTCTGTAGCACTGAACCTGGCATCCCCCAACCACTGGGCAGGCTGGTACCATGGAGTCAAAGGTCTCAGCATCAGCCTGAGGCCAGGTTCTAAGTGTAGCTTCAAGGAACCTTCACCAGGAAAGTTCTATCTTTGGGCCCAGGTTCAGCTTGGGCCCCTGCCAGGCTAACACACCAACTGTACACAGTACTTCCCTGTGGGGTGGAGGAGAATTTTAACTTTTCTTTCCTGGCTTATCTCAAATGTCAAATTTTTCTCCAGTTAATATGTAATTACTCTTCCTCACAATTTTTTGAAGTTTTTAAAAAAACCTCGGTAGACCATGGATTCACTTACAACAATGTTTCACAAACTCCAGTCATCTCTAAACCACATTCACAGTTTTTATCGTGTATACTATTTAGTTAGTATTTAAAATTCATTCCCCACAAAATAATCCTCTGAATTTTTAAAACTCACATACCTCTTTTGGCTTCATTTTATGCAATAGCATTTATAAAATAACAGGTTTACTGTGCTGATTATATTTTTACTACTACACATTGATGTAAATATATAATAAGGTTTAAAATTTTTTAAGTCATCCCCAATGGAGTGGGTACCAAGCATTAAAAAAAAACACTGCCTGGGCCACATATAATGAGCAGGCTTCTCTAGGGTAAAAGAGCAGATGAAGCTCTACAATAAATGAGTTTTGCAACCTTGGAAAAATTATAGAACCTCTCCGAGCTTTGGTTTCCTCCTCTGCAAAGTGATTAAACAACAGTCTGCAGCTTTTAAGGTGGTGTGAGGATGAAATGAAATGATGCACCTAAAGCACCTATCACAGAGACTGGCTGTTGTTATATGTCTCTCACTGATTCATTCCATAACCAGCAGTTAAGCCCTGTGCTCATAGCTGTGGAGGATTCAGATGTGAATAAGACACAATCAACAGCATCCCAGTAATTTGCAACCCAGTGTTCCTGGACACAGATATCTAGAACACAGAGAAGGACGTCTTAAATGTCTCTTGAGCAGTCCAGGCAAAATGCAATGAGAGTTTGAAGGAGGAAAAGGCAACTTCCAGCTGGGAGATGTAGGAAGGCTTCATGGAGGAGGTACCATTTGAACGGGACAGTGACAGATGGGAAAGGTGTGAGTGTGCAGAGCTGCGGGGAAGGAGGAAGGGAAGAGCTTCAGCAAAAGCTCAGAGGCAGCAAAAGGCAAAGCACCCTCACCCTCTGGACCTCCTTCCCCCTTGGAAACAGCCTTTCTTTTCTGCCAGCCTCGGTGAACGACTTCCATTGAGGTGTTCCAGTCTGGCCACCAACATTCTCTTGCATCTTTAAGATATCCCATGGATCCACTCCTGCTCACCAGCGTCACTCTACCCTGCCTGTCATTTTCCTCTTCTGGTCATTCTTGGCCCCCTTGGGGGCCCCAAGGGCAGGAATCAGGGTAGCTGAGACTGGAAAAGGAGGGCTTATAGAAACATGATCACCATATTCCCATATCTGTCTGGGGGAGCAGCGATTGGGCTCTGTCTGTGAGGCCCTTTGGGGGCAGAAGTAGAATGAGTGAGGGGGGTTTACAGAGGGGCCAAGCTCTCCCACTGTGCTCTGTGCTGCCCCCTAGGGGCGGCAGTTGCTCCCGGGCAAGATGAGAAGAGCATTCGGTCTCCAAATTTTTGAGGGACTTCCTGTGTTGGAGAGGAATTGGGACAACTGAATACTCAGAGTCATTTTGCCTCTAAGACTCTATTTGTTCCTGAAAATTCACTTAGAAAAGCAACAGAAAATCTGCTCTCCCTGCCACCTGGTTTCCTGTGAGCCCCTGGCTAAATCAGCTCGAGTGTCTATTTTGAGCCTGTCTTGGCTGTTTCTAGCACATCAGAGCCAGAAAGAGCTTCCAAAACCTTCTTCTTCAAACTCATGGAGGTCCAGGACAAGGGTTTTTTGGGTTTTTGTCCACAGACCCCAGCATAGAGCTGGGAACCTGGTGCACTCTAAGCCCACATCTGCTGAACTGCAGACAGAACCGAAGTCCATGGGCAAGCAAGACTCAGCAAGAGCCAGTGACCTGCCTCTGTCACACTACACAGAAGAGCCAGAGCCAGGACGGGGTCCCAGGCTCGGCCCCCAGACCACTGCCCTGTCCCCCATCCCTCCGCCTGCTCTCTTCCAGACAATGACCCCATCCACACATTCCACATGTGTGAAGGCAGCAAGAAATACACTCCAAGCTCAGAAACGAGCAAGGCCTTATAGGAGACAGCCTCTCTTCCTGGGTCCAGCCGACGGCCGCCCAAATCTAGGCTGGGCAGATGAAGGGGACCGCCGTCGTTTCTCTGGTCGGAAAATGATATGGGTCCCCAGCATTGGGTGGGAGGCACCAGAAAGAAGCCCCAAACAAAGACCACACATCAAATGCCGTGCACACGTGTTCCAAGGGGAGAAGATTCTTGGTATTTCATTTGAGGGGCTTGGAGCCGAGAAGGGAATTTTCAGTCCCGGCGTCTTCTGAGGGTCACAATGTCTGTCTTTTTATTTTTGATCTAAAATAGAAAAAAGAAAAGAAGAAAGGAAGGCAGAGGAAGAGGGGGGAAGGAAAGGAGAAAGCCTCCTCACCATAATTGAATTACTGAGCTGGCCTCTGGGGCTGACGCTGGAATCCAAGACGCCTTTGTGCAATGTCTGAAGGGACCCGGGACAGCGGCAGGGATTTCAAAGGGGAAGAGGAAGAGCTCGGGTGGCCAGGAAGCTAATCGGGATGGAATGGGCTAAAGAAGGGAAGGGGGAGCGGCAGAAATTGAAAGCTGAAGGCCCGCCTTGCTCCAGGCCCTGCCCTGACCCAGGGTGGCCGCCCTGTACCAGAAACCTGGGTAGAGGCTGGGGCAGAAGGTAGGCTGAACAAGCAGAAAGGTCCCAGCAGGGACCAAGACCTCCACAGGGGCCGCGCCTGACCGAGGCAAGGATGGAAGGAATTAACACCCGGGGCACTTCCTATGTGCCAGGCTCTGTGCTAGGACCTGGGAGCATTCAAGTAGCACAGGCTAAGCACTCATCAGGTGCCAGGTGCTGGCTTGGGCTCTTTTAGGTGCGTTGTCACAGTTAATCCTTAATTCTCAGAACAACACGCTGAGGCAGGTACTTCGATGTCTCCCGATTTACACATGAGGAAACCAGAAAGGTCCAGAAAGTTAAGCGATTTTTCCTGAAGTCACACAGTGAGTGGCAGAGCTGGGACTCACACCCAGGTCACTTGGACACCATAGCCAGGGTCTTAACCAACAATCTCATCATCTCGTTTCATCCTTACAACAGCCCAGCCAGGGAGGCGTGGGTCCTAGCGGGGGAAACTGAGGCACAGAGAGCTTAAGAACTTTGCTGAAGCTCACACAGGCAGGAAGGGCTGAACTGGGATTCGAACCTATACAGTCTGGCTTCCGAGCCCTGCATCTCACCTCCTGGGGTGGAGTGTCCTATGTCCTGACCACATGAGCGTCCTCTCCTGGCCCCCTGCCCAGCCAGAAAGCAGGCAGCAGAAAGGACATGGCAGGAGCCACCTGCTGACATGAGGAAAGGGTTAATCGTGGCCAGCCGGGCCCCTTGGGTGTCATGTTGAAGGCCTTGAAGGCCTCTTGAATTCTCATAGACACAGCTCCCCACCTCAGGCCAGTTGCCATCACCTTGGTGCCCAGGTTAGGTTGAGGTCTGTATTGTTGGAACAAAAAGGTAGAGGTTTATTTTGTAAATAGAGATTCTAGTCGTTACTACGTCCTCTGAAAATAACAATTTTCGAGACTTTTGTACATCACACTAACAGAACCCCATCTGCAGCAGGTTTCTCAGCCTTGGAACTATTGACATTTGGGGCTGGATAAGGCTTCACTAAGGGGGCTGTCCTGTGCCCTCGAGGGTGTTTAGCGGCATCTTTTGACTTTACCTACTAGATGCCAGTAGTACTCTCCCCACTCTCTCCCCACCCAGTTATGAAAATCAAAAATGCCTCCAGACATTCCCCAAAGTCCCCAGGATAGGCAGGAAGAGGACAACATTGCCCTGCCTGAGAACCACTGGCCGAGAGGGTAAAGCCCAAACTCCAGTGCTGCATTCTCCTGCCTCTGCCCATCAACCCACTGCGCCCAACACACCTTGCTCTGGGGGTGCCTTGGGGTCTTTGCACATGCCATACACATGTCTGGAATGCCTAAGCGTCCATAAAGACCCAATTCTGAGTTGCCTGCCCTGTGAAGCCTTCCCAGTCTTCACTTCATCCCCACCTAACCCCTCCTCCATACCATGTTGTGACCCTTTCCACTGTGATCCCATAACACCTAGAACATTTCTCCAGTGTTGTGCTTTTCCAACTGTCCCTCTCCAGGTCAGTCTGGATCCCTGGACTCCCAGCCCCCTCTGAGGGTCAGGAACAAGAATTCCACATTCCTGATATACAGTAGGTGTTCAACCAATGTTTGTTGAATGAATACATGTAATGTGTTCATTACAAACAGCCTTACTCAGTAACAAAAGCAGATCTAGTAGATCATAATGTGGGCAGTCCCTGTATTTATTTAATGAATACTTGCCAGATATCAACCAGGTGAACAAGACAGACCCGGGTCCCTTACTCTTCTGGAGCTCAGGGTCTAGTGTGGATGACCATTACACAGTTGATGAACTGACTGACTGATGAACTCACACAGTTGATTAACTGACTGACTGAGAGTTTTTGTGATGAAGGCCATGACCATGTCGTAGAGGGCATGGTGGCCGTGTCTAACAGAGGGGCCCCGAGGTGCCTGAGTGGTCAGGGAGGCCCTCCGTGAGGAAGCGACATTTAAGAGGGGACTTGAAAGGTGAGTACACAAGGGCCAGCTAAACAGAAGGAGGGGTGTTCCAGGCAGAGGGAACTGTACTTGCAAAGGCCATGAAGCAGCAAGAAGTGAGATCAGTAGATGGATTTGGAAAGCCAGTGCGGCAGGAGGATGTGAGGGGACTGGGGGCCCTCAGCAGTAAGGTTTGCCCGTGATTCCAGCTGCAGGGTTTCTGCCCCAAGGGCTGAATGTGCTGGTGGTGGGTTCTCCCAGCAGCCTCATCCCCATTTTCCCAGGCAGGACCTCCCTAAATTTCTCCAGCAGCCCCCCTTCCACTTCACACACACACAGAGTCTGATTGGCAAAGATCTGGCTGGGCTCCAGGAAAAGAAGACTTTGTGAGGGAACGGGGGCACTGGGCAGGTGAGTGTGTTTCTTACGCAAAGGGTTTGCTTCTCACTCAGACTTGGCCTGAGTGACAGTGACAGGTGGAGGCAGAAGGGCCTCAGAGGCAAAGCTGGGTCACACTCTCCACTCAGACGTAGGGAACTGATCAACTTGACCCATGTAGACTGGGCACCAGGTGCTAAGACCTTACCCACATAGTGTTCTTTTTTTTTTTTTTTTTTTTTTTTTTTTTAAATTTTATTATTTATTTTTGGCTGTGTTGGGTCTTCGTTTCTGTGCGAGTGCTTTCTCTAGTTGCGGAGAGCGGGGGCCACTCTTCATCGCGGTGCGCGGGCCTCTCACTATCGCGGCCTCTCTTGTTGCGGAGCACAGGCTCCAGACGTGCAGGCTCAGTAATTGTGGCTCACGGGCCCAGTAGCTCCGCGGCATGTGGGATCCTCCCAGACCAGGGCTCGAACCCGTGTCCCCTGCATTGGCAGGCGGATTCTCAACCACTGCGCCACCAGGGAAGCCCCCACATAGTGTTCTTGATGACATGGATTAACTCCCCTCATTGTATAGATCAGAAAACAGGGATCAGAGAAGGTTGGTCTTTGCCCAGGGTCACACAGCCAAATCCACAGCCTGTGCTCTGAACCACTTCAGCATGCACCTCTTGAGGTTCAGAGAGGGCAAGGAACATGCCCACAGTTCCACAGCCAAGAATCCCAATGGCTCCCATTTGCTAGGTAACCACTACCCACCTCTGTGTCCCATCCTCTGCTCGTCACAATACCTCAGTGAGACAAATCCTACCCTATCAGCGCCTTTTTCAAAGGAGAAAACCAAGATCAGAAAGCTAGGAAGGGGCAAAATTAGGATTTGAACCGAGGCAGTTGGACTCCAAAACCTGTTTTCTTAATAGTTACACCTCCCTCAGGGAGCGCTGGGACTAAACCCTCCCCCTTTCCCTCTGATGCTCAAGATGAATTTACAGAGGCCGTTTGTCTTTCCCTGGTGACAGTGGAGACTTCAACAAATAACCTTGCAAGGTGACACACTTCCTGAAATTCATACTACAGTGTCAATGACTGCTCTGGGATCCTTCCCTCAGAAGAAGTTTTATCAGGATGTTATCAGGGGTCAGTGGATGCCAGGCAGGAATTTGTGGAACAAAGACGTTTGTTGGAAGCAGGTCTCAGGCCGCTATGAGGAGCCGGGTCTGAAGGGTAGGCCCATGGGGATGGTGATACTGGTGACCTTCTGAGAATCCTAGTGTCATCTTTAAAAGATGGTTTCCCATCTCATCTGTCTCTCCATTGAGCTCCTACCACCGGCCAAGCACTGCTCAAAGCACTGGAAATACGGCAGTGAACAGAACATTGATATTCTAGTGAGAAAAACAGATAAAAATCAAACAAGTAGGAAGAAGTGTTGGAGAGACAGTGGTGGCCCCAGGATCGGAGTCGAGCTGAGCGGCCCCCTCGGCCAGTTGGTGGCTTATCCCAGAGGAGGCTTATCCCAGGCCTGGGGACACGCCAGCCAGCCAGACCCGTCTCCGCCCTCCGTGAGCTCACGGTCGCTTGTGGTCCAGTGAGGGACAGACGTGTGTCCCTCCCAGGCCCAGCTGTGCTCCCCACAGAAACAAAACAAAGCAGCCTCAGACCCCTCCTTCAGGCTCGCTGCTGGTGGCTATTTTAAGCCCTCGTAATCACTCGAAGTGACTAACACTGATTAAGTCTTTACGAGAAATGAGGAAATTCCTCCCCAGTCCCTCCTCTGTGGCTCCAAACCACCTCAGAGCCACTTTATTAACTCACCCAGCCTGGAACCAGGCTTGTCTGGCACGATGTGGCTTTATTTTTCCATTGGGTCTCGGGCCCCGTGCTGGCTTCTCTCTAATAACCAGCCCGTCAGCTTCACTATCACAGGCAAGCCCATCCCTGGGAGCCGGCTCCTTCCGCCGAGCTGGGATGGCTGTGATCTTCTCAGCTTTGAGGAATGAGGGCCGCCTGGGTCTCCAGGTGTGCACAGCTGGCCAGATGTCCTTGCTTGTCACGTACACACACTAGTCCATCCAACATAAGTGACTAGGCCCCCGCCCTGCCACCTCTTACCAAGGCACACACTTCCCTCCATGTCAGTGCCTCCCATCCCCCCAGCCCGCCAGCACACGCTTCATGCACAAACTCACCAGTATTCCTTAAAGATGGATTGGTGTGCCAGGCTCTGTAGAACACCGAGGAATCAGGCACAAGACAGCAGTGGGGCTACAGACCCTATAATCCTGTTAAAAGGTAAAATGACCTGAGTGATAAAGAAAGATGTGAGCAATGGCGTATAAAATGTGTGCTCTGGTGTATAAAATGAGGAACTCAGTTCAATGATGAAATCACAGAAGGCTCCGGGTTGGAGGTGGCTCTGAGCCGAGGATGAAGGACGGGGAAGGCATCTCACAGGTGGCGATGATGGTTACTGCTTATTAAGCACTTGCCATGTGTCAGGCCTTGTGCTAAGCACTTTGATGCATCCTCTCATCTTGTTCTTATAAGGATGGTATGAAGGAGATATTATCCCTGTCCCCATTTTAGATTAGGGAAAACTGAGGCTTAGAGAGCTTAAGTAGCTTGCCCAAAGTCACACAGACCCAAGGGGGAAACTGGGAATGCAGCACCCTTACTTTGGACACTGTCCTGCCTCAGATGGAGAAAAGGGAAGGGCTTCTGAGAACCCATTCTTGTCATCTCTTCTCAACTCTACTTTCAACGGTATCAGGTTGGCAGCTTGAAATTGGCCATGGTGGGAGCATTTGCACCACAGAAATTGGCAAATGCTACAAATCAGGGTTTTTTATTTTATTTTTTCCAGAGAGCTGGTTGACCAGCACGCCACTTGCATATGAAGTGGCAGGAGAGAAGGCATGAGTACCCATGGTAACAAGCTGGAACATCGGGTCCTAAGGAAAAAATGTAGGAGGAGACTCAAAAGACAACATGGGGCAAAGCAAAGAAGCTTGGAGTTTATCCTAAAGGCACTGGGGAGCCACAGAAAGCTGTTGAGCAGGGGAGGGATGTGGCCAGATTCATGCTTTAGAAGGGCCACTCTGTGGATGGATGAAAGGGGTGCGCTGTGGAGACAGAAAGCTGGTTAGGAGGCATGTCCATTTCCTAAGGCATTAGGGCTTCTGGAACTCCTCTCCCTGACAGGAAGGGTTGCCAGCTCAGGGGAGAAGCCCATAGCATCACATCAAATCCGGAAGGTCCTCAGACCTCTCCCCTTGACTGTCCGAAGGAAGTTCCTGCCTTTCCAATTCCAGTACCTCCTGGGGAGCCTGAGCCCAAGGTAGAGTGCCCCCAGCCTCATATCATCGTTATCACCATCTCCACCAACCCCTTCCCCATGCTTTCTCTTCTCTTCATGCTGCCTGATATATCACAACAGCCAGGGCCTGTCAGGGCAGGCCACCCATTGTCCTTCCTTGTAACACTTAGAACACAGTAATGACTCTAAAGATGGATGGATGGATGGATGGATGGATGGCTGAATGGATGGATGGATAGATGGATGGGTGAGTGGATGGGTGAGTAGATGGATGGATGGATGGATGAATGGATAGATGGATGGGTGAGTGGATGGGTGAGTGGATGGATGGATGGATGGATGGATGGATGGATGGATGGGTGAGTGGATGGATGGATGGATGGATGGCTGAATGGATGGATGGATGGGTGGATGAGTGGATAGATGGATGGATGGATGAAAAAAGGAAAAAATAAATGAGTGAGTGGATGAACTTCCTGTCCCACTAAAGCTCCTGGGAAGGACAGGAGGGATGCCGAGGAAGGGCAGGAGGGCACAGAGGAGCCTGAGAACCTTGGCAAAGGCAGCAGATTAATGGCCATGAGATAAGTGGAGAAAAAAAATGTGAAAAGAGAGACTGATGAACACAGCCTTCCAAGGGGCTGAGAGGAGTGGGTTAATGAGCCCATGTCTCTTGTCTCGTCAGCTCATAAACCGCTTGGTTTCCTGTCTTGAGGCGGGAGAAACCCAGGGAGAGGAATGTCCCTGTCATACTGTGTGTGGGGGGTGTGGCTGCTTTTCTGGTGGGCAAGTGGCTTGGCACTGGGGTGTGCCTGACGTGGCTTGGTTAACCACAAGGGTGTCTCCCCTTTGGGGCAGTCTCCCTCATTCATGCACCCCTCCCCCAACACACACAAACAGGGAATGGGAAGAGGTTTTCCTCGGCTCTTAGGCTAAGAGGTCAAACCCTCCTGAATTGTGAGTGCTTAGCAAATTCCTCAACTTCTCTGGGATTCAGTCTCCCAGCTGTGAAATGGAGAGAGTACCTTACCCCCTCCCTCCTCCTCCTCCCTTAGAGAGCAGTTCTGATCAAGTGGGAGAAAGCCCTGTACAAACTGTAAAGTGCTGCTCGAGTGTATCAAGACAATTGCTGTTATTCTACCTCTTCCTGGACTCTGAGGGCTTTGGGGCGGAAGAAGAGGACTGAAGGAGAATGAGAGGGACACAAAGGCAATCAGGGACCATCCAACCACTGGCCACAAAAATCACTGCTTTTCTCCACTGGGTACCCAGCTCTCTCCCAACAGCAGCAAGGGCAACAATTTGATAATAGAAACCATCGAAGGCTTCCCCTTATCTCAAACTAAAGCTCCATTTCCTTAATCCAGCTTGTCAGATCTGTGGTGATCTGCTACCATTGACCTTGAAGCTTCCTTACTCACCACCTCCCTGACCCTGAATCCTATAAAAACCACAGCCACCATCGACTTTCTATGTGCCAGGCAAGAGGTTTTATAAACATATCTTATCTAAACTCTCCTTTCCCCCCCACACCAAATTTGAATTACTGAATTTCTTTCTTTTTGAGACTTGGCTTAAATGGCCCCTTCTCAGAGATGCCATCTAGCCTAGCCAAAGTAAGTCCCACTTGTTATCACTCCAGCAGCACCCTGTTTGTTTCCCATTTAGTCTGTGTTGCCATCTGTAATTATGTTATTGTTTACTTGTGCACTTATGATCTCTTTCCCCAAGTAGAACACAAGCTTCAGTGAGCTCTGTCTTTCTCAGCATATAGTCTGGGGCTTAACACTAAGGAGGAACTCAACACCTGTTTGTTGAATGAGCGAACGGCATCTTTCTGATACAAGTACCATCATCATCATCCCCGATTTTCAGATCGAAAAAGAACTGGGACTCAAAATTCAGGTCCTTTGCTGAAGGCCACACAGCTAATAAGAAGTATTCTACATGACATCTCCTCATAGTGGTTTGTCCTCAGGAGAGGATGGATGGCATTTCATAGAGAGATGAACTCTATCATCACATAGGTACAATCTAAAGTCCCTTCGGTGGCTAGAAGGCTCTGCCAACCTCTCCCCTCTCTTTCCTCACCAGCTTCTCTTCTCTCTGCTCCAGCCACACTGCATCCTTGCTCTTCCTCAAATGCGCCAAGCACACTTCCACCTCAGGGCCTTTGTACATGCTGTTTCCTCTCCCAGGAATGCTTGCCCCGGACACCCACAGAGTTGTAATCAGCTGCTGTTTCATCAAAGGCCTCCCAGGCCACCTGTGATGTAAAGCAGCAGCCTTGCCCTCAAAACCCTTATCCTGCTTTACCTTCTTCACTGAACTTGACGATTTATCATATATTTATTTGTTCGTATGCCTACTGCTCCAAGAAGGCAGGGACTTTGTTTTTCCATTTTGTTCACTGATAGGTATTCCTTGTACATAACCCCTGCCTGACTCATCATAAGTGTTTAGCAAATGCGTAATGAATGAATCCATGAATGAATGAGCTGACTCAGGAGCAGGTAGCCAGACAAGACCAGGCCGATGGACAATGCAGGGAGAAGCTAAGGGGAGGGTTAGAGTGGCGGTGGGGGCAGTGTGCAGGAGAGGGCAGAGCTGCAGAAGCAGGCAGGACTCAGAGACAGAAAATCCAGCAGACTTACAGCCAGCAGAATGAGGGAGTTAAAAATTAGCCCAATTCTTCTAGGCCTTCCTCCCCTTCTACTTAGCAGTTGTCTGGTGAGCAGCTTAAAAGGCTGGGGATGCACTTGGGTGCCCAGTTATGGAGACTGCTTAGGCCTAGACACTTGTGGTCATCCTCTTGGTCCCAGCCAACCTCTGAAACTGCAGAGAAAGTCTTCGGGGGAGGGAGTGGAGTACGCCACCAATCAGAGATTTGCAAAACAGGCTCAGTATCACGGAATTCAGGCAGGGAACTATAGCCCCTTATTCATATGGCCATTAGAACCAAGCTCAATGAGGCCTGAATGGCATGCTGGTTGGACTCTTGACACGCATGGGTGACTTGAAGGTCATCAAAACTATCCCTCTGCTCCTGCAAAACTCCACCAAGAAGCACTTGAGGAATAATCCTTGTGGCAAACATGCCCGAAAGTGACTCCCCCATGAGTTATGTCCTTTTGTAATCCCCTCCCCTTGAGTGTGGGAAAGGACCTGTGACTTATTTCTAACCAACAGAATGTGGCAAAGGCAATGGGATATCACTCCCATGGTTATGATTCCTTATAAAAGACTCCATCTTAGCAGACTACAGAAAGAGATGCCTTTGCTGCTTTGAAGAAGTAAATTGCCATGTTGCTGTGCAAGGGCCATGTAGAAGGAATTGTGGTGGCTTCTAGAAGCTGCCAGCAACCACCAGCTGACAGCCAGCAAGAAGATGGGCACTTCAGTCCTACAACGACAGGAGATGAATTCTGCCAACATCCTGAGTGCATTTGCAAGTGGATCTTTCCCCAGTGAAGCTTCTGATAAGACTTCAGCCCCAGCCAACATCTGAATTAAAGCCTGAGCAGAGGAGTTAGCTAAGTTGTGCCTGGACTCCTGACCCACAGAAAACATGAGATGATAAATGTGTGTGTGTTTTTTAAGCTACTAAGTGTGTGGTCAATTGTTATGCAGGAATAGAAACCCAATAGAATCCTATTTTAACAGATCTCTAAGGAAGGCAGCCCAATGCACTGCCCTTTCATCCTCATACCTTCACAACATTCCATTCTGTACTCAATTCCACGAGTATTCATTTCTACCATGGCGCAAGATGCCACCATATTTTTCACCTATAACGATGTCAAAAATAAAGAATTCAGACTTTCACCTGGGTAACTTTAATTTAATTTAGAGAGAAAGAAAGAGAGAGAGAGAGAGGGAGGAAGAGAGAGAGAGAGATGTCCAGGTAGAAAACCTGAAATATATACATATGTGTATATATATATATATATATATATGGAAGTATGCTAGTGTCTTCTTGAAAAGTTTTTCTCTCCCTGATAAAAGCCAGGTTAGCAAGAGGAAAGATTCTTGCATCCTTGCTTCTGAATGGAATCATGATGCAAAAGTCACCACAACCATCTTGCCACCATAAGGCAACAAGCTCAAAGACAAAACTCCAGCACAGTAATACCAGAAGAATGATAAAAATCTGGTCTTTGATGATATTGTTTAGCTGTTACACCAAACTTAGAAATTTCCACTTCCAGATTTTTTTCCTTATGGGATATAATTAAATGTCTTTATTGTTGAAGTTCCTGTTAGGTGTGCATTCTATTACTCACAGGTGAAAGCATTCCTAACAGAGACACAATGTCATATGCGAGCCACTACGAAGGGCAGGGGAAAGTTTGGGAATGGAAATCTCTGCTAGAATCACGTGGAACAGAGAGGGAGAGATCCCCCAGAGGAAAAGAAAAGTGTGTCACCAGAAAAAGGGGAAATAAAAAGATGCTGAGCCAACAAGTCAGTAGCTGTCCATCTCCCACCCTGCCACCTGCCCATCCCCCCACTGCACCTCCCCAAAGGGGCTTCTTGGGGTACATGTTACTTACAGAGGGTCTAGAAAGAAGAGCAGGTCTGCATTCCCAGGTTATCACCTGGAAAGGAGACATGGTCCCTCCAGCTGGCCCCTTGTCCCTTATTCCCAACCCATGGGGGTGCCTCTGTGACCACAGCCAGGGCCTTCCCTGTTGGAGGTACCTGTGATATCTCATGGTGCTCACCTGGACAGCAATGGCCAGGAAAGCAGGAGATCTGAGGTTTAAGTGTTGACTTTGCCGTTTGCCAGGTGTGATCTAGGACAAAGAGCAGGGCTCAGTTTTTCTGCCTATAAAATGGGGCTACCCCATGATGAACAGGTTAAGTCGTAGTAAACAAGTAGGTTAAGCAACGGGACGTACCTCATAGGGTTACTTTGAGGGTTACAGAGAATATTTGTAAGGCACTAGATGGGGCTGGTCTCGTCATGTTCTGGAAGGGAGTGCTATTATTATCCATTTCCAAGAGCCTGTGCAGTTCTGCGCGTCGGAGACCTTGAGATTTCAAGTGAAGACCTGGGCTCCAGGGCCACCCCAGGGCTCCCTTTTACAGCAGAGCAGATGGGCTCCCTCTGCCATCTTGGATTAGGGGCCCAGCTCATGCTGCTGGATGATGCCTCAGCCCATGGATTTATTTTTCCAGCTGTGAGAGCTGCTCTGTTTAATAGCTCCCATCCAGCTTCCCTCCGTGATTGAACTTGAAAGAGTATGTTTGCTTAACACCCACAATGTTCCAGCTCCCATAAAACACAGAAAGCGCATGAGGCCTGCGTTGAGGGCTCTCGCTCACTTCTGAAATTGAGCTGGACAATCATAATTTTGGTTTAACCAAAAGAACCGCAGGTTTCTCTCTCCCCATCCAACACCTTCTGAGGCCTCGCATCTCTGCATTGCCTTCCAGGCCCTCACCCCAGGCGGCTCTCTGGGGTGTGCTGGGGTTTGCTTCTCAGCTACTGTCTTTGAGCGATCAGAACTGCAATTACAGGAAGATGCGGTCCAATCCCAGATGGGCTGCCTGGGCAGCCTCCAATCCTACCCCTTTTAGGTTCTCCATCCTTCTGGCTTTCTCTCCTCTGTCTTTCTTTTTCTTCTTCTCTTATCCTGCCGCTGTTTCTCTGATATTTCCCCCCTGCCTCTTTCTCTGTCTCTCACTCATTCTCTCTCACTCGTTATCTCTCTGCATAACCATTTGTCTCTGTCTTTCTCTTTATATCTCTGTCTGTTTCTATCTCTCCTCTATCTCTATTTCCCTCTTTTTCTCTCTCCAAGGCAGAGCCCACAACTTCTGGCTTACACATGAGGTCCCATCCCCCTCCAGGAGGCTGCAGTCCACGACCTTTATAGGTGGTCTTCCCCAATAGCCACATTCAACTAATGATAAGTAAGGACTAGAACTCATCCTCAAGACACAGCTTTATCATCATGTGTTCTCACCTGCTATGGAGAGGCACCTCCTGAAGGATTCCCCTGGGACCTGGGAGCTGGGTTGCCAAAGCAAGGATGCTGAGTACCTCTTCATGGTCCACCTGCCCTAACCAGACAAAAGTTACACCAACGTTCACGTGACTCATACCAAGAACCAGAAACACTTAGCTCAGCCTCTCCATTTTGCAGATGAAAATAAAAACAGAAGTTCAGAGAGGTGAGCCTTTGTGACCCAGGTCACACAGAGGAGTGATGTCAGCTGTGCAACTGGAGAAGTGACAGGGCACAGAGTCTCTGTTTCTTCATCTGTAAAATGAGGACAGCTATTGTGAAGATGAAATGACACAATGCCCCTGTGCCAGGCACAGACCTGGCACACAGTGAGCTCTCGGTATGAGCTATATTAATCATTGTGATTGTTATTATATCTATCAGGGAGGGTGGAGCACCAGCTCCTGGTTCTTTCTCTGGCAGGCGTTTTGCAAACCAGAGCCCCTTCTTCACCTGACCTGGCAGAGAACTTTCCTTTGGGTCCTCACCACCAGCTCCTGCCTTCAGTTCACACCCCCAGACACATTTCAGAGCTCCCCAACCCCACTCCACTACGGCTGCCGCTTCTCCCGAACAAGAGGCCAGTTCAAAAGGTTTCCCCATTCCTCCTGCCATGGACACAGTAACCCATTCCCCCTGGACCCTGAGCTGGCAGAAGAAAGCACAGGCAGGAGATCAAACATGGGCTGAATGGAAGACAGAGGAGACAGAATGAGGGGTGAGATGGGGCAAAAAGAATAATGACTTCCATCCAAGTCTCTTCCCATAAACCCACAGCTCTTTGAAGCCAGCTTTCCTTTAATTAAATGCATTGTTATTAATGACATTTTCATTAGAAGTGGAAGAAATGGAAGCTTTCTGGGCAGGACAATGCCCAGCTCTCCGAGGCCTCCGTGGGGCCTCCTGCATGGGAAAGCACTCCATGGCCTGGCAGATACCTCCATGTGCCAAATGCCAGTGGACATGTCAAAGGGGTTTGAGAGTGGGTGTTGACTGCACAGACACCCGCGGGTGCCCCCTGTATTTGGAGCTGCCTCTGTCCTCTCGCTAACAAGCCTCTTAGGCTGGGGCTGGGGTCAGCAGAGTCTCTACTGCTGCAGTCCAGTTGGTTCCTTTATTCCACAAATATTTATTGAGCACCTACTATGTGCCCAGCCCTGTGCAGAGTCGAAAGGGCAATTCAGACACAAATCCTGCCTTTGTAGAACACAAATCACAAAGCTTGCAGTCAGAACAGAAGAGACCATTTATAAGACAGGAGCCCGGGTGTTGAGAGGTATAGGGTCACACATTCTAGACTTTATCTGACACTTTATATTCTCCTGGGAAGCTCCACAACTTTTCCTGGCCACCTCGTATCACGACGACGGTCTCTCTCACTGAACTCTCTCATGCGGTAGTCCAAACTCAAGGTCACTGATTATTTGTCACTTGCTGCAGCAGACCCTTGGCCATGCTCCCTTCTGCCCACTCATCCACCCCCAACTAAAGGGATTGTCAAGTCACTATCTCTCTGCCGTCTCTGTGGCCAGCTGACTGGGGCAAGTGACTGCCCCAGAGAGTAAGAGAATGTCTTTTTTGGAAAGAAACAAAGTTTTTGCATTCTAATCCTGGAGGGAACTATGAACTAGTGCCCATTCAATGCAACAAATCAGAAGATGGAGGCCCCAGGCCACACAGCCTGCCTCTGACACCCTGAACCTAAATGTGGGAACTTTCCTGATGGCTTGGAGGTGCTCAGTCCCGAGGGGACAGACACAGTGTCATGTGGGACTCATATTTGAGCCAAGGGAAGACTCTCCATGCTCCTCCCATGTTGCGGCCTTAAGCAAAAACACTTCCCTTCACTGAAGCTCTACTGACCCCTGTGTGATGGGGCAATGCTAGACCAGTCAGTGTGTGGTTACCACCTGCCGTGCGGTGGGGCACTCGACAAGCACCCTTGCTTAGTACAAGCACAGACATGGGCCGTGAGCCTTGTTTCTCCCCAGTTACAGGTGAGGAAACTGAGGTCCAGAGAGCTCAGGTATCTTGACAAGATCACATAGCACGTGAATGGCAGGCCCAGGATTACGGTTGTACAGCATTCCCAGCCCTGGGGTGAGAAGGAAGATCAAGATTCTGGCCACACGCAGTGGTTAAGAATCTGCCTGCCGATGCAGGGGACACGGGTTTGAGCCCTGGTCTGGGAGGATCCCACATGTCGCGGAGCAACTAAGCCCGTGAGCCACAACTACTGACCCCGCGCGTCTGGAGCCTGTGCTCCGCAACAAGAGAGGCCGCGATAGTGAGAGGCCCGCGCACCGCGATGAAGAGTGGCCCTCGCTCGCCGCAACTGGAGAAAGCCCTCGCACAGAAACGAAGACCCAACACAGCCAAAAATAAATAAATAAATAAATAAATTTATTTTTAAAAAAAAATGTTCATTTGCTTTAAAAAAAAAAAAACACAAAAAGATTCTGGCCGCCACTTCCTGGGGACTTGGGCTGGTCCCTGATCCTCCCTAGGTATCTCTTTCACCTTCTGTCAAAAGAGAGAATTGGACAATGAGGGGTCCATGGAAAGATTCTAGGGGTTTGGAATTCCTCTAAATCATATTAGAAGCTTTGAGGGTGTGTGGATAAGAATATGGACTGGAGAAAAGGACCAGAAACTTCATCAGATTCTCCTAAAAGTGCCTGACTCGAGAGAGCTTAAGAACACAGAACTGGGTGATCTCCACGGGTCCTTTGTGTGTGCCGTTCTGTGATTCTGAGTCCAAGGGTCGTTTTGTTCCTTCATTCACGCAAACCTTTAGCAAGCTCTTACTTTGTATCAGGCCCAGAGGGGCCCTTCTTTTTCCCACATTCCCAGGATGGCCCTCGGAGTGGAAAAAGAAGGTAAACGTGAGCTCCCCATACATTTCTTCTGGTGAGAGCCCTCCCACTGGCCCACACCAGATCCCGTCCCACGTCAATCACTTCTTCTGGGACCTCCCCCTAATGGCGGCCTGTCCCTCCAGAGAAACCCTCCCCTCCCCTCGCACCTGACTTCCTCCTCTAAGATGTGCTTTCTGAATGATGAGCTGCAGGACGGCGGGAGAAGAGCTGGTGTCTGTCCCAGCCCCACCAGCCTGGTCACAAGGGACTTTTGGAAATAATTAGTAACAGGCCAGGGACACCTCCCCAGCTCATTCATCCCATGGGGGTAGGGCTGGGGGGGGGGGGGGTTGGGGGCGGGGTCTGCAGAACAAAGGGGTGAAGTGAGAAGGGCGAGAACGGAGCAACGAGGCCCCAGAAGGCCCTGCCCTGGCGCTTGATGTCCTGGTGGAGCATTTGAGCTCCAAGCTGCGGTCAAGGGGCGGATGCCAGCCTGGTACAGCCCGCGCCGGTGAGAGAGCCAGGAGCTGCCGGCCAACTTTCCATGACATCAGAGGCCAGCCTGGGCCAAGCCTGCAGGGGCAGAGAGGTAGCTCTGCACTCCCCTTCCCTCCTGTCTACAGGGGGCCCCTGTGCCGTGGTTGGATGGATTGTCAGGGTGGAGGAGTGTCCCCGCGGAAAGCTGCCAGGAGCATATGCAGAGCAGCCACTGGCTGCCCCCAGATGGAAACAGCCCAAACCGCCAACGATGGAAAGATGACTTATTATACCTCCGTCCACACGATGAAGTACTACACAGTCCTTCAAAATGATGTCTACAAGCCCTTTTTAGAGAAGCTGGGCTCCAGGCTAAATGGAAGAAGAACAGGGCACAGAATGGTGGACACGTGTGATCTCTTTTTAGACACGTTTGCCTATAATTTATGTTCAGTCTGCATGGGAATTGCATTAAAAATCTTCAAGGACACTGACAAGGTCCCAAAGACTCTGACCCAGCTGCCCCTCCAGCCCCATCTCACACCATTCCTCTGTCCCCTTGCTCAGCTGCGTTCAGCCACAAAGGCCGGCTGTCAGCACCTCGACACACCCAAACCTCCTTCTAGCCGAGTGCCTCCACTTTCTGCCTGACACCTCTTCCCCCACCCCTGCACTGCATCTTATTCATTGTCTTTCAGGTCTGGCTGAAATGTAACTTTCTCCTATTCTTTATGTTTATAAGGCTCCTGGCAACACATAATTATAAATTCAGTAGCATGTTATTTGGACCAAGTGTGCCTCCACCCTCACCCCAAAGAGGCTGTAAGTTCCCCCAGGGAAGGCAACATGCTTGTTTTGTTCACCTCTGTACGCCTAGCTCCCCAGACAGTGCTTGGCACACAGTAAATGCTCAATAAACGTTAATTGAATGACTGAATGGGTTTGACACAATAGTGGCTAACATTTATTCAGCAGTTACCATGGGCCAGGTGCTTTATATGTAACAGGTCATGACATCCTTACAACCATTCTAAGAGGCAGGCACTATGGATGGGCTAATGCTCCACTTTACAGATTGGAAAACAGAAGAGTCAAGGAATTTGCCAAAACCATGCAGCTAGCAAGAGGCAGAGTCAGGATTTGAATTATGGCTGTCAGTCTGCAAAACCCATATTCTTAATCCCTCAATTCCCCAGGCTCTCCTAAGTGAACAAGGGAGGAGTAGGAAAGACAGGAAAGAAATATGGCAGCATGGAACCAGTGAGATCTCTGGGTGATGGGAAGGGCTTAATGATTTTATTGTTTTCTTTTCTACAACTGCATGTATTTTATTTACAATCAGAGAGAACCAACAGTACAATAGTATTTTTTACTAAGAGATCAGCAAGCAGCCCTGATGGCACACTGTAAATTCTCCCAGAAGCTCCAGCAGCCCTACAGTCATGAGAAGACAATGTCGGAGCCCATCCCCTCCATGGGGCTGCCCAGGAGACCACCCAACATCAGCGAAGTTCCCACTGGAAGTGGAGGATCCCTAGACCATCTGCGTGGCCTGCCCCCCCTCACTCTCCACCTCCTCACATTTCTCAAACTGAAGAAAAGGTGGCCGACAAGGAGAAGGTTGTCCTCTCCCTCACCTCCTCTCTCTCACCCACCCAGCTTGTCCTCCAGCCTTGACTTGTGGCCCCCCCAGACTCGGGATGAACAGCACAGCCCACCCCAAAGATCTTGCACATGATTCCATTTTGCTTTATGCATCCCAAATGGTCTGTCCTTTACTGGCAGGGTTTGCAGCAAATTATTGCTGGTGAAAACAGGAGGCTGGGGTTTGGAAACCAGATGAAGCTTTTACTTTTACTGGCTATGGGGCCAGGGTGATTCCCAATAGGAAGCATCCTGTACAGACAAGCTCCATCCACTCATTCATTCATTTAACAGACACATGTTGAACATCTACTGAGTCCCAGGCACTGTGCCCAGCTGGGGAGTGTGAATGGGGAAGAGTGATGCAATCACGGCTCTCATGGAGCTGACACTGTGGTCAGAGAGAAAAGACAAGATGCTAAGATGGAATATGGGGGTGGGGGAAGACTTGGAGAGGGTGGCGGAGGAAGCCCACCCTGGGATCTGAAGAGCAAGAGGAGGGGAGAGCTGGAAAGGAGGGGCGTGCCTATGGGGAGACAGCTGTGCCCGCGGGGAGACATTTATGCCTGAGGTCCTGAGGGGGAAAGACACTGGTGTGTTCAAAGAACTGAGAGCAATCAAGCCCACTTAGACCCCAGTCGAGACCACTTAGACCCATGCAGTTGGCAAACATTAACGAGTGTGACCATATCAAATAAGGAAGGGGTCATAGACCATTCATACTTACAGCGGTAGACTTATGACCGGTACACTCATTCTGGAAAGGTTTGGCATTATCTCCTAAAGTTGAACATTTAAACCTATGATCCGGAATATTCAACTCCTGGTATACACACAAGAGAAACTCTTGCCACTGTATGTCAGGACATACGTATGAGCAGTTTCACAGCAGCACTGGTCATGAGAGCAAAACCTCATAAGCAACCCAAATGCTCAGCTATGGATGAACCAACATAGTGAATTCAAAGAGTGGAATATCATACAGTTGTCAAAATAAGTGAACCAGAGAGGAGCCATCACAGATGGGAGATTAAGGAGACATGACAACTAAATGCAGTGCGGTGTGCTAGATTAGATTATGGAACAGAAAAACATTAGAGGAAAAACTGGTGAGATCAGAATAAAGTCTGTAGTTTCATTACTACTGTTGTACCAATGTTAACTTCTTAGTCTTGATAAATGTTCTGTGGTTACGTAAGGTGTTACTATCAGGGGAAGCTGGGTGAAGGGTAGATGGAAATTCTGTACACTTTCGCAACTTGTATGTAAGTCTAAAATTATTTCAAAATAAAAAATTAAAACAAAATTTTAAAAAAATAAGTGAACCAGGGCAACACACAGTAATAGGGATGAATCTTAACAATAGAGTATTGCCATGGTCTGAATGTTTGTGTCCCCCCCCAAAATTCATATGTTGAAAACCTAATGCCCAAGGTGATGATATTAGGAGGCAGGGCCTTTGGAAGGTGATTAGTGTCCTTATAAAAAGAGCTAGCTCACCCCTTCCACAGTGTGCGGACACAGCAAAAAGTCAGAAGTGTGCAACCAGGAAGAGGGCTCTCAAGAGAACCTGATCAGGCTGGCACTCTTATCTTGGACTTCCAGCCTCGAGAGCTGTGAGAAACAATTTTCTGTTGTTTATAAGCTACCCAGTCTGTGGTATTTTGTTATAGCAGCCCAAACAGAGTAAGGCAAATATTAAGTGAAAAGAGTAAGTTCCAAAAAGGTTACACTGCAGCATTATAACCATCTTTATAAAGATTAAAAAGAGATATAAAATAAAAATATATACAGGTCTAGTTCTGTGATGAATAAACTGTGTGCACTTGTGCAAGTCCCTCTGTTTCTCAGCTGGAAAGTAGAGCTCACGACCCCAGCTCTGCTTTGTTGGAAGTTATTAACACGGTAGATTCTCCTCAACAGAGTTCCACTTGCCTGGTTCATGGGATGAGCCAGTGTTATCTCTGCTCTTGTAAACATCTGGGTGACGGGGGCGGCGTGCTGAAGGTAAGTGACTGTGACTAATGTGTCCCTGAATTTCCTCCCCATCACTGAGTTCCAGCCTTACCAGGAGGCAGTTGTGTGGTTACCACACCTGTCTGCGTATATCCCTTAAGCTCGATATCATGGACTTGAACTTAATATGAGGAAAATCATGAAATACAAGGACGAAACAAAATAATGTTAATATTTCTATGAATGCTTATTTGAATGTTTTGGAAATATTCAAAAAAAGGGTGAGTTCCCCCAAATCATGGCTTTCAAATTAGATATAAAGAAGATGACTATAAAAGATGGAGGTTGGGGATAATAAAATCCAGGATTCTGCCATCATATTATTTCCAAGTATCTGTAAGTTCTCCCTTCTTTTTAAAGAAATGGAGATGCTGCATCATGGGTGTACTTCATACAAGAAGGAGGAAAAGGATGCCAATAAGTAAACCTATATGCCAAGAAAACTCTTGGCCTCACATCAACATGGAGGCCCATTTGTAGTTTTAGCCAAGATAAAACGTGTGTAACTGTTAGGATTCCCCTCTGACCAGCTTTGATTTCCTAAAAGGCTCTGGACAGATGGTTTCAGGCGAGGTTTCTCTTCTAGAAAGAATTCTCTAGACAAAGCACCTACTATGCACCAGGTACTAGGTGCTTTACATGAAGCATTTACCATCTTTCACCTTAGTTACTAGTCATCCCATTTTATAGATGACAGAACCGAGGCTTAGGATTCATGGTGACAATCCTAGTGTGGACAAAAATCATGGCATGGGGTTACTTCCAGTCTCCCCCCAAGGGCAGTGGACGGAGACCTGGATTATAGCACTTGCTCTGCTCTCAACCACCATCTCTACAACCTTAGGTGACTTACTTTCTCTCTGGCCTCCGTGGTCTCCCGTGGGAAGTAGAGGGTTTGTACTTGTATTGGTTATCTACTGCTGCATAACATATGACCCCCCAAAACATAGTGGCTTAAAACAACAGCACTTACTATCTTAAAGTTGCTGAGGGTCAGGAATTGGTCAAAGTTAACCTGAGTCCTCTGGCTCAGGGTCTCTCATAGGCTGCAGTCAAGCTGTCCTCCAGGGCGCAGTTCTTCTCAAGGCTCATCTGGGGAAGGGTCTCCTTCCAAGCTCACTCACGTGGTAGTTGGCAGGATTCAGTCTCTCCTTGTTGTTGGCTCCTCACCATGTGGGCATCTCCGTAGGGCAGCCCACAACATGGCTGCTGGCTTCATTAGCGTGAGCCGGGGAGAGAGGACAAGAGAATACCCGTAAGATGGAAGTCACAGTCTTTCCTAACCCAGTCACGGAGGTGACATCCCATCATTTTTTGCATATTCTATTCTTTAGCAGTAAGTCACCGGGTGTAGCCCACACTCAGGGGAGGGTATGACACAGGGTATGAATACCAGCAGGTAGGAATCTTTAGAAATCACCACAGTGCTTCATCTCTCAGAGGCCTCTCAAGTTCTTGGATTCTTGGGGAGAAATTTCCCCCAAAGTTCTGATTAGATTGACTTAAGATTTGGGAGGAAATAAGGAGAGACGTACATCCCAGGAATGCCTCTTCCTTGGTTCTAGCATCTTCTATGAGCATTAGGCCTTGCTCCTCCCCGCTGCCTCTACCCTCTGCCAGGGCTCCTCTTCCCTCTGTGCCAGATGAGACCACGATGTGCAGGTAGAGGCGGGGAGCGCAGGGTGGGGGCGGGGAGAAGCTGTTGCTGCCCCGTCAGTGCCAGAAAGTAGGAAGGCTCTTTACTGGATTATTTTGGAGATGGAAAGAAAAAAAAAAACCGAAGACAGATCATTCAAATGTTAAAAATGAGAAAGAAACATGAAGAAAAGAGGAAGCCACGTGAAAATCTGTGAAGATGCACCAATTACAGTGTTGCAGAGAAAGGCAGGTCCGCAAGAGCCAATCCCTCAGTAGCTTAGCCATGCATCGCCTGTGACCTCTTCCTTCTGATACTGTGCAGCGTGTACCTCCTGCTACCTGCAGGGAGCTGGCTAATGTGTGTGGCACAGAGGGGCCCCATCGTGGAGCCTGGAGGACCGTCTGCTGCTTCCCCTGACACTCTCAGCTCTTCTAGGAGCCATGTCTATAGGCCCATTCAAAGGAAAGAGCAGGTTAAGGTCTGACAATATTAAAGTAAACTTGCAGATAGCATTGGCCTGAGCGAGTGAGAATGTCCTGCAGTGAAAATGGGTGCAACCATCAATGGGTGCAACCTTCAGTGTCTTTTTCGTACAGGAGAAAATAAACAAGTAAAAATCCACTGCAAGTTAGTATTTCTATTTATTTATATGCCCTGTAATTCACAAAAAGTTTTGAAGTGACTATTTCCTAGGAAGTCCTCGGTTCTAGCAGGGCTGGGTAATAAGGATCAGAACTTGAACCTTGTAGCTCCAAAGCATGACTCTGTGATAACGGGCCCATCTAACTTGTCTGCACCCTTCATCCCACCACTATTTCTGGTGCTGTTTGTCACTAGCACATTTCAGAGCAGCACGACTGGCCTGGGCCAGTCAAAGAACTCTCAGCCCAAGTTCAGATGACCCTGGCAGGGCAGTTCTGGGCCCTTCTTAGCTACATGGCTAGGACCAAGCAGGTCAGCAATATCCCTGGGAAATCACTGCACCAAGAAGGCATGTACAAGGTGATAAAATCCCGAAGAGGGCTTGGCCTCAAACATCCTTGGGACTTGGGTCAGGCTCCGTCTCTGGCCTGAGGGCTTGGTCTAAAGCAGAATTTTCCAATGTGTCCACTGGTTCCACAGGGTGTCAATTAGAGTGATGGGAGCATGTCAGCTCCTTGAGGGCTGGGGCTGTGTCTGCCCTCTTCACTGCTGTATCCCCAGCATCTAGAAGTGTGTCTGGCACATAGTAGGCTCTCAATAACTCTTTGTTGAAGGACTCTGAGATAAGGGTTCCATAGTACAGTAAGTTTGGGAAACATGTGGCAAACCAAGATAAGCAGGTTTCTTTTGTTCAGGCCTTCTTATATATACTTCAATATACTAATGTGTACTCTGGTGCCCCAAGAAGGGGTACAGATGCAGGACTTTCCAGATTCACTGAGCCATGGACTCTTTTCTTGTAGAGCATGGCCTAGAACCACAATTGTTCTACAGCCTAGAACCACAATTGTCCAGTCTTTCCATCTATATGTCTCTCTTTATCTTCTTCTGAGTTCCTCTGGAGAGAAAGAAGACAGCTATGTGGGTTCATGGCTTCGGTTTCAGGTGGGTTCTCCCCAAGTGATGTCAAAGACACCTGCCAGCCTCTTCAAGTTTACATTCTACCAACTTAGCAATCCCAGAGGAAAAAAGGCTGCATAAATCCCTGCCAAGTTTCTCATTGGCCCAGCCTGGATCACATGACCGTCCCTGAACCAAGCACTTGGCTAGAGAGTGGAGTATTCCAGTTGGGAAGGCCGGATCACATGCCCAGTCTTAGAACCCAAACAAAGTCAGGTCTATCTGAGCCTCAGGAGCCCATGGCTCCCCAGAGAAAAATCTCAAGCCTATTACCAGAAAAAAAAGGGAGAGGAGAAAGACATGCAGGGCTGGGAAAACAAGGAATGCCCCCCAACTTCTATATTGGGTGCTGGCATATGGCCGAGTGGGGTGAAGGTTCTGGAATGGTGGTTTAAGGCTCCCTGCCCTACTCTCATGCCCTCCCCCAAAGGATGACAGCGTATGGAGAATGATAGTAACAGTCAGGCTTGATTTGGGGCAAAGAGGAAAGAAAATGAAAATGACACATCATATTAACCCTCACAACAGCCCTGAGAATTAGGTACTGTGATTATCCCCATTTTACAGATGAGGAAACTGAGGTTAAGAGAGATGAAGTCACTTGCCCAAGGTCATGAAGATAACAAGAGGCATAAAAGGGTAGGTGAGGTGTGTGAGTGTGTGTTGGAGGCTGTGGCAAATCAGCAGAGAGAAACTAATGTTTTGCAGGCTGTACCTTGAGATTCTGAAACCCAGAGTTTCAGAACTTTCTGGACTGTACAACCGTTATTCCAGGGAAGAGAACAGAGGTACTTCAAGAGAGGCTGGATCCCAGCCAGAGGGCTGCCTTAGGTTTCAGAGGCCTCAGTTCAGTTCTACAGCATCACTGTGGTAGCTTGTAATTCGAGCCACCATCATTGGAACCAGCAGAACGAGGAAGCAGAACTTCTGCCTCTTTCTCACCGTGGAACCCCTTGCACAGGGGGCTGCAGGGCAGCATAGATGAGAAGGATCTAGAACTCTGGGGGCACCTGTTCTGGGGCACATGGCCACTGGGAGCCTGGAGTCCAAGGGGAGGCAGGAGAGGGAAGATGGGCACTGACCGGGCAAGCAGACAGCCCTGGGCTCGAGTCTCAGCTCTGCACCTACTGTTGGTGTGACCTTGAGGATCTTCCTTAGTGGCTCTATGCCTCAGTGTCTTCACAAAATGAGGATAACAGTAGTACCTATCTCAGAGTTCTTGATTAAATGTGATCTTGAATGTAATGTGCTTCGTTTTCCTCCCTGGATCACCTGAGAATATTATGGGGCAGGTTTCAGAAGGTCCAGAACCTTCCATGGTCCTTTGCCGTGATAACTACTTTGGGACAGTTTCCTCAGCTGGCCCCTTGACCCAAAGGTCTCTTGCCCTATGGGCTTGGTAGGCAAAAACATGGGCCCCTTTTCGGTGGCAGCAAACATGGGCTCGCGGGTTTGCACTGACCCCTCGTCGTGGGCCACACTTCAGGGTCCGTCCTACACTTGAGATTGGCCGTGAAGGTAATGAGGAGGGGGTCACTAGGGCCTACCCACACTGCTTGGTTTCTGCCTCTGTTCTGTCCCAGGTGCCCCAGGTGCTAAGAGGGCAGCCGCCTGGAGTACAGGGTCAGGGCATGACCTGTGTCAGTGACCGGCCCTGCTTAGATGCTCTATGGAAACGCCCGCCCATTGCTCCTATTGAAGGTAGGACATTCGCTCGGGCCCCACTTTTCCGTGGCTCATCCTAATGCGCAGCAACCCGGCAGCTCCCATGCAAGGCTGGGTGGGGCAGCCGGGTGTGGGAAGGGGTCCCTGAAGTGTCACCTTGGTCTCCCGCCAGGCCCAGGCATCACAGAATGACAGGTGCTTCTGTTCCTTCTGGGGAGAAAGGAGTCCAGCCCCCCCGTTGCTGCTCCCTGCCCACCTGCATGTGGTAAATACGTGTGCACCTTGGCAAGGTGGCCCCAACTAGCGAGGTTCCCGTGGTGGGATCTGATGCCTGGAACTGACGAACCCCCGCCAAGAAAGTGAGCTTCTCAGCAGCGCGGCCAAAAGCAGGAGGCTGGGGAGGGGCTGAGCCCCATCCAGGGAGCACCAGCATGGTGGGGAGGGGACTTCCAGACAGTCAGAGCCACAGCCCTCCCCCCCACCTCCATGGGATGGGATTTCAAAGCCAAGACCCAGGAGGGGGTCCAGGGAGGAGACCCACGCCTTCCATCAGGATTGCCTCATTGGCAGTTTTGCATTGTTGGAAATCTCTTCCTTGAGGGCCCAGGATTGCAGCAACGTGGGGTTTTAATCCAGGCTGGGCACAGGGACTTGTGGCCAGGAGCCCCAAAAGGAGGATAATTAGTATCTGCAAAGCTGGTCCTTCTGATAGGCTCCGTTTCCCCTTACACCCCCCTGAAGGAGGTCTCCTATGGCCCTGCCTGAACCACATGGGCTCATGTTCTGGAAGGCTCACAGAGACGTTTCTCACAGCTTCTGCCTGTCTCAGCCTCTTTCACACCTGGAATCGTGAGGTTTCCATCACATGCTGAGGGGAAGCAGAATGCAAATTTGCTCACTGAACAGAATCTGGAAACCATGGCACTCAGTGTGACCTTCGGCCTGAGAGCCCCAGACGGTCTCGTTCCTCACAGAAATCACTGCTCTGGGCCACAGTTTCCTCAGGTATATATGAGGGGTTTGGAGCTAAGCAGTTGCTTTTCAGGGTTTTTGATCCATGGATGCCTTTATCAGGGAAGTTGGACCTAGGACAGCAGGACCAATGGACCAGACCTGTGCTTCCACCTCCTTGAAATTCTTTCTCCTGGGCCTCAGGCCACCACCCTCACCCCGGTTTCCCCTGACTTCACTGGATGCCCCTTCTTGGTCTCCTTTGCCATTTCTCTTTATCCTAACTGATCCCTGTCCTGCAGTCTTTTTCCTCTAAACCTCTCAAAGCAGCCCAACTGATCTTCCAAAAACTGTATATCCAATCGTGAACCTCACCTGCTACTATGGACTGAATTGTGGTTCCAAAATTCATGTATGAAGCCCTAACCCCCAAGGCAATGGTGTTTGGAGATGGGGACTTTGGGAGGTTTAGATGAAGTCATGAGGGTGGGGCCCTCATAATGGGATTAGCACCCTTATAAGAAGAGACACCAGAGAGCTTCCTCTCTCTCTCTCTCTCTCTCTCTCAGCCATATGAGGGCACAGGAAAAAGTGCCCATCTGCAAACCAGAAAGAGAGCCCTCACCAGGAATTAAGTCCTCTGGCACCTGATCTTGTACTTCCCAGCCTCCAGAATGGTGAGAGATAAATGTCTGTTGTTCAAGCTACTTGGTCTATGGTATTTTATTATAATAGCCCAAGCTAAAAACCTTCCCTGGGCTGAAAAACCTTCCACAGCTACTGCCTAATTCTCCAGGCCTCCACTCACACTCTCCTCCTCACACTCTTGGTTTCAGCTTGGCTGGATATATACACACTCCAGTCAAATACTCCAGTCACACAGTCCAGGTGAAAGGTGCTTCTAAAATGGCTCCCAGTGATCAGGAACAGCTGTCTCCTTGGGACTCATGTCCTTGTGGAATCCCCTCCCCTTGAGAGTGGGCTGGACCCAGGGACTCCCCTCTAACCACTTCTGACCAGCAAAAGTGATGGGTGTCACTTTTTGAGGTCAGGTCATGAAAGACTATGGCTTCTGTCCTGCTCTCACACCTGCTTGCTCTGATGAAGCCTCCCGCCATATTAGAGTTGTTCTGTGGAGAAGCCCAACTGGGCCAACCCCTTGGGAAGAATGGAGGTCCTCAGTCCAACAGCTGAGGGGGAACTGAATCTGGCAAAAATCCAGTTGGTTGAGCTTGGAAGCAGATCCACTCCCAGTTGAGCCTTAAGGTAACTGCAGCCCCAGCTGAGACCTTGACTATAGCCTGTGAAAGATCCTGAGCCAGAGGACCCAGCTAAGCCGTGTCCGGATTCTGGCCCACAGACACTGTGAGATAATAAGCATTGTTTTAAGCCACTGACTTTGGGAGTTATTTGTTATGCAGCAATAGCTAACTAATACACCAGGCTTTGCACATGCTCTCCCCTCTGCCCAGGACACACTACTCTCCAGTCAGTTGCTTCCTCAACAGGATAGCTTAGTCTCCTCTGGCCATCAGGTGTCTCCTGAACCATCACTTTTTCAGTCCCCTAGACAGTAGTATCTGTTTTTCTTTTCCTAAATGCTCACCCTACTTGATTGTAACACCTTGTCCTTTAGATTCTAACTCCATGAAGACAGGGGCTACATCTGTCTTGTCCACTGCTACATCTCCAAGGTCTTGTATAATGCCAAGCACATAGTAAGTGCTCAGTAAACATGAGGAGTATGAATGAATGAGTGAAACTCAATGAAAGAGATGCTGCTTTAAATGGGAGTGGGGCCTCCTCCTGGCCACTGCACCCCCTGAGTCCCTCACACAGCCCCAGATGTCCTCTCCTGGGCAGGCTTTTTGTTCAAGATTTGCCCTGCCCCTTTGGATAGAGACAAAGTCACAAACAAACTGACCAGCTCCCTGCCTTCTTGGAGCCTAGCAAGAAGAAGGCAGCCAAGAACAGAATAAAAAGAACACCCATTTATATACATGAGTTCATCTCCACGCCTTTCTAAAATGCCACTCAAACAGTAAGGGCAATGAGAATGGAAGAGATAAACCACCAAAGATCAGAGGTAACAAATTTCTGGAAGATGGAAAGTGGAAGAAGGAGTGGGAACTGATTTTCTAGTCTGGAGAAACTGAAATCCAACTGCCAAGGGAAGTGCCTGAACAAGAAAAGCCAACATGAGCCACCAAATCCAGGAAAGGCCAGGAATTGGATGCAGCAGATATGACTGAAGATGGGGGTGAACCAGAAAGACCCTGGACTTGGGGAGGCAAGAAGAAGGTTGAAATGGAAGTCCACAGCCAGAAGGGGGAACTTCCAGCTCCTTTTCCCCACTCAACTCTCAAAACCCAGGGACCCCAGTTTTTTCCCTCCCTGCCAACCAGGTGAAAGATTGGGTGATCCATCTCTGTAGGGACCTTCAGCCAAGGGCAGAGACCCAGAGATACTGATCTGGGGTGCTCCCAACTAAAGGTCTGGGTCACTCTCCAATAATCCCACACAAACCCTGCCCATTCACAGAGACTTCCAGTTCACTTTACAGTCTCACCCTTATACAGACAGCCATGATCACCAGGGACCTGAGAAATCCTCTAACATTAAAAGTAGACAACAAAATAAACAGAAGGAGAGGAGGCAGAAGAGGAGGAAGAGGAGGAGAGGGAGGAGGAAAAAGGCAAACAGGCGAAGTGAGTAATTCATGGAGCAAAAGAAAATGTCAGAAAATTATCATTTCCATCCTCATAACATACGGGAAGATATTTCATCCATGAAACCATAGGCAGCTATAAAAAGGAACACATTTAGAAATAGCTCTTTGAAATTAAAAATGGGAGCTAAAATAAAATATTCAATAGAAGCTAAAAATAAGGAAATAATTCAGAGAACAAAAAGACAAGAAAAGGTAGAAATTATGAGAGGAAACAAAGTAAAAATGAGTGGATCAAACCAGGAATTTCTACAACCAACTCACAGGAATTCCAGAAAAAGGAGTGTAGAGAAAATCGTCATGTGGGAGCAGGTAGACAGTGAAGAGATAATATAAGAATGTTTCTTCAAAATGAAGCCCATAGATTATTAGGATAAATTTTGGGGGGAGCTATTATTTGCCCAGATAATAGATTAAAACAAAAATCACCAAGGGATATCATCAGGAAATTTCAGAATCTCCATGATAAAGATATCCTAAAGACTTTTAGAAACAAAAAAGTAAATTTATGCAAAGAATCAGAAGAGTATCAAACGTCTCAATAGCAACCTAAATCTCTAGAAAACAATAGAGGAATGACCTAAAAATTCTGAAGAAAAGTTATTTCCAACCTAGAATGAAATTCCAGACAAACTATCAATCAAACACAGGGTAGAATGATGACATTTTTAGGCATGCAAATTCTTTTAAAACTATTTCCCATGCATCCTTTCTCAAGAAGCTACTGAAGGATGTACTCC
Source organism: Balaenoptera musculus (assembly GCF_009873245.2). NCBI lineage: Eukaryota > Metazoa > Chordata > Mammalia > Artiodactyla > Balaenopteridae > Balaenoptera > Balaenoptera musculus. The sequence continues at coordinate 93,746,865 of NC_045792.1, read as the reverse complement.
ACCAAAATGAAGGTGTAAACCAAGGGAGGGCAAACTATGGCCTGCAGGCCAAATTCAGCCTACCATCTATCTTTGTAAATAAAGTTTTATTGAAAGATAGCTGTGCCCATTCATTTACATGTTTTCTACTGCTGCTTTCACACTGCAATGGCAGAGTTGAATAGTTGCGAGAGACCATATGGCCAGCAGACTCAAAAATATTAATTATCTGACCTTTCACAGAAATGTTTGTCAGTCCTTGGAGTAAACAACAAAAAATAAAACTCCAACAAACAAACAAATCCTCCACCCCCCAAAGCCCGGGATCTGGATCCAACATAGTAGATGGGAGGAGGAAGTTTCTAGAACTACAGCTATGCTCAAAGAGTGAACAGCCCCCATTAGAGCAGAAGATAGGTGTGCTCCAGGAGCTATGTCTCCAGGAATTTAAAAACTAGAGGTGATAAACTATCTATACTGAGAGGAGTTTTAAATCTGTCAGAGAGTTTAGGAAAGAATTAATGATAGGCAAACAGAAAACTAAGAACATGAGGAGAAAACCATAATTCAGAAAGATACATGCACCCCAATGTTCATTGCAGCACTATTTACAATAGCCAGGACATGGAAGCAACCTAAATGTCCATCAACAGAGGAATGGATAAAGAAGATGTGGTACATATATACAAAGGAATATTACTCAGCCATAAAAGGAATGAAATTGTGCCATTTGCAGAGACATGGATAGACCTAGAGACTGTCATACAGAGTGAAGTAAGTCAGAAAGAGAAAAACAAATATCTCTTATATGTGGAATCTAGAAAAATGCTACAGATGAACTTATTTGCAAAGCAGGAATAGAGACACAGACGTAGAGAACAAATGTATGGATACCAAGGGGGGAAGAGGGGTGGGATAAATTGGGAAATTGGGATTGACATATATACACTACTATGTATAAAATATATGGCTAATGAGAACCTACCGTGTAGCACAAGGAACTCTCCTGAGTGCCCTGTGGTGACCTAAATGGGAAGGAAATCCAAAAAAGAGGGGATATACGTATAAGTATAGCTGATTCACTTTGCTGTACAGCAGAAACTAGCACAACATTGTAAAGCAACTATACACCAATAAAAATTAATTTAAAAAAAAGAAAATGAACACAAGAAGCCATTTAATAATTCTCACATCGTTGCAGAAGAAACACAAAATTATGCAAGAAAGAGAACAATGCTATTATTTCACATGGCTTATCTGTGAAATATTTACATAGTAATGATCCTAAAGAGTTGAATAGTGAATTTTACCAAAAATTGTGATAAATTATTCAAGGAGGATGGAGGGAAAGGATAACCCCGTGTATGCATACAACCATGTACGAGTTTGTAAAAGTTGAACCATCAGTAGAAATACCATGAATTGTGAATAAAGTAGAAAAATCAAGGACTTCTAATACAAGGATATTATTTAGAAATATAGCAGTAAATAGAAGCAGCAGCTAAAAGAACTAAAAATGCCTGCTTCTGAGAAGCAGAGAGGAGGAGGGCAGGAGACTGCTGTTTTTTATGTAACCTTTATTTGAATGTAAACTTCTAAAGTCATGTACATATATTGCTTTTTAAAAAAACTAGACATTACCTCTCAGAAAAGTAAATAAGAAAGAAATAAATAATTCCCTATCATCAAACACTGTAAAGAAAATAAAGCGGGTAATGAGAGTGACTGGTGACGGGTATGCTTCTTGAGATGAGTGGTCATTGAAGGCCTTTTTGAGGAAGTGATCTTCGACTCAGCCCTACATGAGAAAGTGTCAGCCATGTGAGGATGTGGGGAAAGCATTCCAGACCCAGTGAACAGCACAGGCAAAGGCTCAGAGGTGAGACCAAGCTTGGATGTTTAAAGGACAGAAAAGACAGTGTGTGTGCAGTGTGGAGAGCACAGAAAGGGGCTGGATTGAACTTGGAGAAGAGAAGGGGAGACTGGCTGTGGTGAGGTCAAAGGGGTTCTGGACTGGAAAGGTGGCCCAGAGGACACATCAGAGCTGGTAAGTCCACATGGGAAACTCAATTTGTAGATGGACGTTAAAAGTCATGGGACCAGAGATCAGCCGGGCAATGAGCAAACATCAGGTCTGCCTTGTGTACAAGAATCCCTGTAGAAAGCAAAAAAAAAAAGGGAAAAAGAAAAAGAAAGAAAGAAATTCAGGCACAAGTGCCCTTTTTGCAACCTACAAAGATAAATATCAGAGAGAGAAGCTAACAGCCCCTAATGAAGAGTTCATCGATCACTTTCCAGCGCAAACCTCTTCTACTTTTCCAAGCAATTCCCCATCTACTATCCCTACTTCATTTCACTCAAGGAACGAACAGATGGAGATCAGAAATGTAATTAGAAACACAACTCTTTTGCTAATTGTTAACCTGCCCAAGGGCTTTCGTTAGCTCCTCTCCCCAGCGCCGGCAGTCTCAGCCTCCCCTCATCCTGATCCACTTCTTGACCTCTTGGTCTCCTTTGGTTTTATTAATCTCTGCTCTAGGCTCTTTCTTTCTTCTGTGTTTTTGGTGGAACAGGCAGTTAGACACCCGTTCCCTCTTGCTCGAACTCCAGCCTTCCCTGTCCCAAGGCTCAAATTCTGGTTCCCTGAATTTCCTACCCTTTCCCACCGAAACTCCACGACCAGCGTCTGAGTCCTCAGCCCTGTCTGAGCTGGACGTTGCTCCCCAGGAGGGCAGGTGAACTATGTTAATAGAGAGAAGTGGGTTAAGGACAGAGGCTGAGATCTGCGTGCAAATCCTACTCTACCACCCACTGGCTGGGGGAACCCCTGTTTCCTTCCTCTTTACATTTAAAGGCATATTCTGATCCTAGGGGCCTATTCCAAGGGATGAGCTAGCATCAGCAAGTTAGCCTCTGGTTGTCACACAGTAATGGCTCAAAATGTTGTCTTGAATGAAAAAATAAGAAAGCCTTGTTTTTGTCCTATGTTTAGAGATGGGGTACCAAATGAATTTTATACTAGGGTATAAATGACTGATGTATTAGAGACTTTTCTTAAGTTTTGTGTTTTATTCTTTAAGGCCTCGCTCTGGGTCTACCTCCTCTAGGAAGCCTCCCTGAACCACCCCAGCCCACAGGACTTCTCCTTTCTCTGAATTCAGATCTCTTGAGTGAGATAGTGTCTACACAACTTGTACAGCCCAATTTATTCTCACACACATCCAAAATAACAGACAACAGAAAATGGGGTAAAGTAAGCCTCACTTTCTCAGCAGGACTAAAACTCCCAAAGGCAGGGACTATGTCTTCTGCTCTTTAATAATGCCCACTTTAAAATCAGAAGACTTCATTTCAAATCCAGACTCTGCCAGCTACCTGTGTGACCTTGGGCAAGCTGCTTATCCTCTCTGTTTCCTCACTGATGGAATGGAGACTCACTATTCCCTTCATGGGCTCTTCTTAGGAATGACTGTATAACTGCTTTGTAAACTGTCAAATGCTGAATAGATGTCAACTTACTAATTATGATTAATACACTATTCAGGTTGTTCAGAATTCTAAGTATTTAAATAAAGAGCTTCCAATGACCTTAGGGCTGAGATTTCATCATGGGGGCTATACCACCCAAGGAGGGTGGCCTAGAAAGAGGGGAGAGTTGAGGAAACCAAGGACCCCAGAGAGCATATTGGCCTTGACCAAGGGTGGAGCTGGGAGCCATACCCAGACATTCCGACTCTGCACAGGCGGGGGGCCAGCAGGGAAAAGGCTCCTCTGATGTGGCTTGGGGTATTGTTCAGTCCGAGGGTTTTTGTTGTTTGTTGTTTTGTGTTTTCGTAGCTGTTGTTCTCTTTCTAATCCCAATAACAGAGGCAAGAAGCCCGGGCAGTAGAAAGGCATTATTTGGAAACTGGGAGCTCTAAAAACCCCACCGCATGGCTGGCAGGTCACTCTAACTTCTCCCTGGTGGAGACAGGAATGGTGTGGGGGACAGATCTTGGCTGGAAGCTTCCCGTGGAGGAGTCAGTCCTCTTGCCCACCCAGGAGAGGCTGGCCTGGGAGCCAGATGCCTCCCGGGGTTTATCGATCATCAATGCATGAGTTGTCGGGATGGAAGCACCTTCACCAGCTCCCAGTCCAGCATTTCCCAAAAATAGGTTCTTCAGGAACCAATTCTGCTGGATCTCAACACATGTTGTATGGAGGTAACATACCAGAGTCAAATGTATTTGAGAAAGGCTCACAGTCAGGTGTATTCTTTTTAAGTACAGGACTTCTCAGGACTTAAATTTGCACATTTAATATTGTGACTGTCCAAGAAAAGGCCATGAGGTGCTATTGATTGAAAATTTACTTAACTTGATTCATATGATTTGTGTGTGTGAAGATCGTCCAGTAGCACTACTCTTCTAGGTGGAGTAAATTTGCCACAAACATGTAGTTTATTTCTCTAAAGCTACTCTAAATTTCCTGACGAGCTTGCACTGCATGGGTAGAAGGAAAGAAGGTGAGAAAAGAAGAAGTCAGAAAGGGGGCTGAGAGAGAGAGGGAAGTTGAGTTTTGTCCAGTCTGGTTTACGACTCCCTCCAATCCAATCATTTTAACAATCTCTTTGCATCAGCTCATTCTGTTTACTGATGCTTCAATTCCTACCCAGCTCTCCCTACTTCTCTTCAGGTAGAGACTGGGTGTTTGGGGAAGGGGCTTGTGTAACCTCATGGCACACAGTGGGGTGGGCAGTGAACGTGGAGCCAGGCCCTTTGGGGGTGGGCTGGCTGATGCCCACCAAGTTCCCGTCCTTCTGGTGACTGCCACTGGCCTTTTCAGTCAGTGGCCTCGCAGTCACAGCATCACTTTATATTCCCCTTGAATCAACTCACAGCTTATTAACATAAAAACCTCTTTGGACCTTGTCCTCAGCATTAATATCCTCAAAATTGCAGATTATGCAATTATTTTCATAATTATTTCATGCATTATTTTCTTCCAGGACCCATTTAAGTCAATACATCAAAAGATGGCGGTGTGGGAAGATGCAGAGTTCACATCTCCCCACAACTAGGGTGCCTGCTGGATGCTGTTGGGGGACCCCGACACCCAAGGAGATGGGAAGAACCCCCAAGAGAACCTCTGGGTGTCAGGCCAAAGCTCCTGTGGTGGGAGCTCCAAGTCCAAATCACTGGATTAACAGAGAACCTCAGACCCCAGGGAATATTCATGGGAGTGAGGTCTTCCAGAGGTCCTCATCTCAGCACCAAGACCCAACTCTACCCAACAGCCTACAAACTCCAGTGTTAGAAGCCCCAGGCCAAACAACCAGTAAGACAGGGACACAATCCCACTCATTAAAAAAAGGGGAAAAAAATGAGACGGCAAAAAAATATGTCACAGATGAAGGAGTAAGATAAAAAACCTACAAGACCAAATAAATGAAGAGGAAATAGGCAATCTACCTGAAAAAGAATTCAGAGTAATGATAGTAAAGATGATCCAGAATCTTGTAAATAAAATGGAAGCACGGATTGAGAAAATACAAGAAATGTTTAACAAAGATCTAGAAAAACTAAAGAACAAACAAACAGAGAAGAACAACACAATAACTGAAATGAAAAATACACTAGAAGGAACCAATAACAGAATAACTGAGGCAGAAGAACGAATAAGTGAGCTGGAAGACAAAATGGTGGAAATAACTGCCAAGGAGCAGAATAAGAAAAAAGAATGAAAAGAATTGAAGACAATCTCAGAGACCTCTGGGACAACACTAAACGCACCAACATTCGAATTATAGGGGTCCCAGAAGAAGAGGAGAAAAAGAAAGGGTCTGAGATAATATTTGAAGAGATTATAGTAGAAAACTTCCCTAACATGGGAAAAAAAATAGTCAATCAAGTCCAGGAAGCACAGAGAGTACCATACAGGATAACCCAAAGAGAAACACGCCAAGACACATATTAATCAAACTATCAACAATTAAATACAAAGAAAGCAAAAATGTTAAAAGTAGCAAGGGAAAAGCAACAAATAACATGTAAGGGAATCCGCATAAGGTTAACAGCTGATCTTTCAGCAGAAACTCTGCAAGCCAGGAGGAAGTGGCAGGACATATTTAAAGTGATGAAAGGGAAAAACCTACAACCAAGATTACTCTATCCAGCAAGGATCTCATTCAGATTTGACAGAGAAATCGAAAGCTTTCCAGACAAGCAAAAGCTAAGAGAATTCAGCACCATCAAACCAGCTTTCCAACAAATGCTAAAGAAACTTCTCTAGGCAGGAAACACAAGAGAAGAAAAAGACCCGCGAAAACAAACCCAAAACAATTAGAGAAAATGGTAATAGGAACATACAAATCGATAATAACCTTGAATGTAAATGGATTAAATGCCCCAACCAAAAGACACAGACTGGCTGAATGGATACAAAAACAAGACCCATATATATGCTGTCTACAAGAGACACTCTTCAGACCTAGGGAAAAATACAGACTGAAAGTGAAGGGATGGAAAAAGATATTCTATGCAAATGGAAATCAAAAGAAAGCTGGAGTAGCAATACTTGTAGCAGATAAAATACACTTTAAAATAAAGACTGTTACAAGAGATAAGGAAGGACACTACATAATGATCAAGGGATCAATCCAAGAAGAAGATATAACAATTATAAATGTTTATGCACCCAACATAGGAGCACCTCAATACATAAGGCAAATGTTAACAACCATGAAAGGGGAAATCGACAGTAACACAATAACAGTAGGGGACTTTAACACTCCAATTACACCAATGGATAGATCATCCAGGCAGAAAATAAATACGGAAACACAAGCTTTAAATGATACAATAGACCAGATGGACTTAATCGATATTTATAGGACATTCCATCCAAAAACAACAGAATACACCTTCTTCTCAAGTGCACCCAGAACATTCTCCAGGACAGATCATATCCTGGGTCACAAATCAAGCCTCAGAAAATTTAAGAAAATTGAAATCATATCAAACATCTTTTCTGACCACAACACTATGAGACTGGAAATCAATGACAGGAAAAAAACTGTAAAAACCACAAATACATGGAGGCTAAACAGTGCACTACTAAATTACCAAGAGATCACTGAAGTAATCAAAGAAGAAATAAAAAAATACATAGAAACAAATGATAATGAAAACACAACAACCCAAAACCTATGGGACGCAGCAAAAGCAGTTCTAAGAGGGAAGTTTATGGCAATTCAATCTCACCTCAAGAAACAAGAAAAATCTCCAATAAACAATCTAACTCTACACCTAAAGCAACTAGAGAAAGAAGAACAAAGAAAACCCAAAGTCAGAAGGAAACAAATCATAAAGATCAGAGCAGAAATAAATGAAATAGAAATGAAGAAAACAATAGCAAAGATCAATAAAACTAAAGGCTGGTTCTTTGAGAAGATAAACAAAATTGATAAACCCTTACCCAGACTCATCAAGAAGAAAAGAAAGAGGACGCAAATCAATAAAATTAGAAATGAAAAAGGGGAGATCACAACTGACACCACAGAAATACAAAGGATTATAAGAGACTACTACAAACAACTATATGCCAATAAAATGGACGACTGTGAAGAAATGGACAAATTCTTGGGAAGGTACAATTTTCCAAGACTGAACCAAGAAGAATTAGAAAGTATAAACAGACCTATCACAAGTAATGACATTGAAACTGTAATTAAAAATCTTCCAACAAACAAAAGTCCAGGCCCAGATGGCTTCACAGGCAAATTCTATCAAACATTTAGAGAAGAGCTAACACCTACGCTTCTCAAACTCTTCCAAAAAATTGCAGAGGAAGGAACACTCCCAACTTCATTCTACAAAGCCACCATCACCCTGATACCAAAACCAGAAAAAGATATCACAAAAAAAGATAATTATAGACCAATATCACTGATGAACATAGATGCAAAAATCCTGAACAAAATACTAGCAAACAGAATCCAACAACACATTAAAAGGGTCATACACCATGATCAAGTGGGATTTACCCCAGGAATGCAAGGATTCTTCAATATACGCAAATCAATCAATGTGATACATCATATTAACAAATTAAGGAATAAAAAGCATATGATCATCTCAATAGATGCAGAAAAAGATTTTGACAAAATTCAACACCCATTTAAGATAAAAACTCTCCAGAAAATGGGCATAGAGGGAACCTACCTCAACATATTAAAGGCCATATATGACAAACCCACAGCAAACATCATTCTCAATGGTGAAAAACTGAAAGCATTTCCACTAAGATCAGGAACAAGACAAGGATGTCCACTCTCACCACTCTTATTCAACATAGTTTTGGAAGTCCTAGCCACGGCAATCAGAGAAGAAAAAGAAATAAAAGGAATACAAATTGGAAAAGAAGAAGTAAAACTGTCACTGTTTGCAGATGACATGATACTATACATAGAAAATCCTAAAGATGCCACCAGAAAACTACTAGAACTAATCAATGAATTTGGTAAGGCTGCAGGATACAAAATTAATGCACAGAAATCTCTGGCATTCCTATACACTAACAATGAAAAATCAGAAAGAGAAATTAAGGAAACAATCCCCTTTACCATGGCAACAAAAAGAATAAAATACCTAGGAATAAACCTACATAAGGAGGCGAAAGACTTGTACTCAGGAAACTATAAAACACTGATGAAAGAAATCAAAGATGACATAAACAGATGGAGAGATATATCATGTTCTTGGAATGGAAGAATCAATATTGTGAAAATGACTATACTACCCAAAGCAAAAATCTACAGATTCAATGCAATCCCTATCAAATTACCAATGGCATTCTTCACAGAATTAGAACAAAAAATTTTACGATTTGTGTGGAAACACAAAAGACCTTGAATAGACAAAGCAGTCTTGAGAAAGAAAAACGGAGTTGGAGGAATCAGGCTCCCTGACTTCAAACTATACTACAAAGCTATAGTAGTCAAGACAGTACGGTACTGGCACAAAAACAGAAATATAGATCAATGGTACAAGATAGAAAGCCCAGAGATAAATCCATGCACATATGGGCACTTAATTTATGACATAAGAGGCAAGAACATACAATGGAGAAAAGACAGCCTCTTCAATAAGTGGTGCTAGGAAAACTCGACAGCTACATGTAAAAGAATGAAATTAGAACACTACCTAACACCATACACGAAAGTAAACTCCAAATGGATTGAAGACCTAAATGTAAGACCAGACACTATAAAACTCTTAGAGGAAAACATAGGAAAAATACTCTTTGACATAAACCACAGCAAGATCTTTTGTGACCCACCTCCTAGAGTAATGGAAATAAAAACAAAAATTAAAAAGTGGGACCTAATGAAACTGAAAAGCTTTTGTACAGCAAAAGAAACCCTAAACAAGATGAAAAGAGAACCCTCAGAATGGGAGAAAATATTTGTAAATGAAACAACAGACAAAAGATTAATCTCCAAAATATACAAACAGCTCATGGAGCTCAATATCAAAAAAACAAACAATTCAATTTAAAAATGGGCAGAAGACCTAAATAGACATTTCACCAAAGATGACCAAGAGGCACATGAAAAGATGCTCAACATCACTAATTATTAGAGAAATGCAAATCAAAACTACCATGAGGTATCACCTGACACCAGTCAGAATGGCTATTATCAAAAAATCTAGAAACAATAAATGCTGGAAAGAGTGTGGTGAAAAGGAAACTCTCCTGTACTGTTGATGGGAATGTAAATTGATACAGCCACTATGGAGAACAGTATGGAGGCTCCTTAAAAAACTAAAAATAGAACTACCATATGACCCAGCAATCCCACTACTGGGCCTATACCCTGAGAAAACCATAATTCAAAAAGAGATTTGTGCCACAATGTTCATTACAGCACTATTTACAATAGCCAGGACATGGAACCAACCTAAATGTCCATCGAGAGATGAATGGATAAAGAAGATGTGGCACATATATACAATGGAATATTACTCAGCCATAAAAAGAAATGAAATTGAGTTATTTGTAGTGAGGTGGATGGACCTAGAGCCTATCATACAGAGTAAAGTAAGTCAGAAAGAGAAAAACAAATACCATATGCTAATGCATATATATGGAATCTAAAAAAAAAGTGTTACTGATGAACCTAGTGGCGGGGCAGGAATAAAGACGTAGACATAGAGAATGAACTTGAGGACACGGAGGGGGAGGGGGAAGCTGGGGTGAAGTGAGAGTAGCATTGACATATATACACTACCGAATATAAATTTGTTAGCTGGTGGGAAGCAGCAGCATAGCACAGGGAGATCGGCTCGGTGCTTTGCGATGACCTAGAGGGGTGGGATAGGGAGCGTGGGAGGGAGGCTCAAGAGGGAGGGGATATGGGGATATATGTGTGCATGTGGCTGATTCACTTTGTTGTACAACAGAAACTAACACAGTATTGTGAAGCAATTATACTCCAATAAAGATCTATTAAAAAAAAAAAACCAAATAGCATTCATAGTCTAAATAAATAAATAAATACATCACAGTTCCCTTAAGTTCACCCATATCATCTCTTGTATCACTAATAATTCGTCCCCCACCCTCAGGCCAGCACCAATTTGGACCAGTCTTGGAGTCTAGAAGCACCAGTCAGTTCCAAGCAGGCCTGCGTCTGCGTAGGCACTTGCCCAAAAGAACTACTAATCTGACCCCAAAACTCTATGGTAGCGGCTGGAGCTTGACTGAAGCTTCTGCAGGGGCTCAGGGAAGGGGAAGTGCATGCAGTGAAACTTACTCGAAATCCTCCTTTCCCACCTGGCCCTCCCCCTGGTTCCCCCCCGGTCCCACTTCCTGGCAGGTGTCAAATGTCTTCCTCAATTCCAGCCAGTCCCCAAAAATAAGCCTCATTTTTTTTTTTAATTAAAGTTTTTGCAATCTCTCAGCCACACAGCTGCCCCTGGAAAGCTCCACACCTTCCCTGGACAGAGCATTTTGATCCAGCTCTCCAGTCACCCGCCTCTGTCACAGCCTCACATGTGTGGGAGCCCAGAGACAGGGACCCCTACTTGGAAGGTAAGAAAAGAAGGGAGGATGGCAAAACTCTTCTTTATTTTCAAATCCTTGTCACTCAGGAGACTGAGGCCCAGAGGAGGTAACAGAGCAGCCCCAAGGTCAGCCATAAACCGATGGCAAACCTGGGGCTGGAACCCTGGTCGCCAGATTCCAAGTCCGTTTTCCCCAGTGGAGGCACTGAGCCCGGTCCCAGGCGCGGCAGCAGGGAGAACCCGGGCCTTCCTCTCCAGGAAATGAAATGACCTCCTTTCTTTCCCCCACACCCCAGTCCCTGCCTGAGCCCCACTCTAAGCCCCCCACCATAAGAAACAGGATTTACAAGCCAGCTGCTATAATCCCTTTAAAATGAGGTTTGGGGACTATAGGGACTCTTAGGGCATTTAATTTTTTCAAAACAATATTCCTGGCTCAAAAGCTAAGATTTCACCGTTCTCAGGGGAGTCAAGACAAAGATGGGCCAGGGTGGCCAGGGCCCCAGACTCCCTTCAGGGGCGAGAGGACACCCCCTGAGTTTCTCCCGGGGCTCCCAGGGCAGGCTTTGTAGGAAGAGGTGCTATTGCTATGTGGGAATCCAGACATCTCTTTCCAGTGCCTGCCACCAGTCACTGGAACAATTGCAACAATATCTCCACCACCCCAAAAAAGCTCTCCCTTCCATGCTTAAAAATGAAGCTTCAAATGCACAGCTCACAGACAGAAATTAGTTCTAAGGTGTTATAACTGACAGATCATCCATCCTGACAGAGTCAGTCTTGATGGAGCAAGGGAGGCATGAGACCCCCCAAAGATGGAAAACGATGGAAATAGGAATGACAAGGAGATGGGGAGAGATGGAGAGGGAGGAGAGGGGGTGGGTAAGGCTGCCTAAGAGAAATACTGTGAAGTGCCCCCTCCGCAGGACTTGAAGACCCTGGTTCTCGTGGTTTGTGACCTGGGGCGAGTCACTTCAGCTGAGCAGTATTTTGGGAACCAGGCCTCTGCCTGCCAAGCCATCCCACTGGATAGCTATTATAATGAACAACTTAGAATGACCAGCTCACTCCAGTTTGCCTAGGACTTTCCTGGTTGTAGTGCATCCCAGGGCAGCCCCTTAGTCCCAAGCAAACAGGATGAGTTGGTCGTCCTGAGCCACACCCACCTCCACTCTGGACCCGCCCCCCTTCCCCAGCTGGCCTGATGAGCCCTCACACAGCTCACCACATCCTCTGCATGGCTGATTCAGCAGGTTTGGGGTGAAGCTCAGGGCTGTGCATTTTCATCAAGCTCCCCTACCAGGGATTCTTCTCCTCTACCAGGGACTCAACTGGGGAAACACTAATTTAAAGGAGCTCTAGCAAAACACTGAATAAATGCTGCCATTTACTGAGCAATGCCGCGTGCCCAGCACCAGCCAGGCTGAGTGCTGTTCTCCTCTGTGCCCCCCTGTGAGGTAGGTATGGTTATCCCTATTTTACAGTTGGGAAAACTGAGGCTCTGAGAGGTTAAGTGACCTCCCCAAGGTCACAGGGTTAAGAAGTGGTGTTTCCTCCCAGGTCTTTCTCATTCTGGAACCCACGTTCTTGTTTTCAGGGTATAAAGTAAAGCAGGGATTGGCAAACTTTTTTCTGTAAATATTTTTCAGTTTTGTGGGCCGTCAGACCTCCGTTGCCACTACTCCTCTCTGTGGTTATGGTGTGAAAGCAACCGTGGACAATACATACTGGAGTGGACGTGGCCATGTTCCAATAAAACTTTATTTATAAAAATAGGCATCAGGTGGGATTTGGCCCCCAGGCCGTAGTTTGCTGAGCCCTGGGGAAAGCACGCTCACAAGCTTGCCCACACCATCACCCACCACAGACACTCCTGAGAACAAGAACAGGAAGACAAATCCAGGTTGTCTCGCGGATCCCAGACCTGCCCAGGTGGCCACAGCTGCCATCCCCCCATCCCCCCACCCCACCTTCTCCCCGTGGCCCTGAAGGTTTCCTTCTCTGAAGTGTTTAGACCCAGCCCCTGGGGGCAGACAGGCCCATATGCATGTCTTTCTGCTGGGCCCACTTCACTAGAGGATCAGGCTGTCCTCAGGTCAAAGATAGCTCTCTTAGCCTCCTGGAGTCCCCTGCACTCTGCCCCCAACGCAACCCAAACCCAGAAGAACTGGATTCTGGGACAGAGTCAGTCCAAAGACGCAAAAACTCAGGACACAGTAAACCCCGCTAAGGCCACAGTCACTACCTGCAGGGGAGGTCTGGGGGAGCTTGCCTGGCTGTCACCATCTCAGAGGCAGAAGGCTGAGCCTCGCGAGCCCACTGCCTCCCCCTGTTTGTACCCCAGGCCGCGGCAGCTGATGGTCTGACGGCCAAGGAGCTGTGACACAGTCCGTGTAAGGTTCCCAGCGTGGGACCTTTCACCATCACTGTCCCCTCTAACCGCCTGCTAACGTGCACCCGGGGTGGCGGGGTGCGGTAGCTTCACTCAGCCTGCTTAGTCCGGGGCTCACACATCCCTCCCAGCGGGCGGAGTGGGCACGGGAGCTGGTGGAGGGCTATGTGCCCTCGGGTCCCGGGCCCCACCTGGGAAGGCTCCCTTCTCCTCCCAGTACTCCGTCCACCTCCCTTTTATCCGCAAGGCGTCCTGTGGCCTGGCCCGTGGGCACCGATGCCAACCCCCAGCAGACACTGGGGCCCGAGGGGAGCATTCATCACACCGCCACCCACCGCACCCACACGCTCCTCGCACCCCTTTGAAGAGGCCTCACCGAAAAGGCCGGTGGAGGCGAGGAGTTGAGGTGCCAGACGCTGCTGGGTCCTGGCGGGGCGCACACGCGTCCGCGTCCCTGCGAGAGCCGCGTGTGTCGGTTGCGCCATCTGCGTGTCCAGGTGTGTGAACACATGTGCCTACGTGTGTGGTGTGTGTGTGGGGACGTTATGTGTGGGGACGTCCGTGTCTGCTGGGTGTGTGAACCGGCTCCTGGGGCCTGTGTGACAATACATGTTGCATATGGGGTGTGTAGGGGCCACGTGCACCTGTGTGCATCTAGATATGTCTGAGCACCTCAACTGGGTGCGTCTGCATATGAATGTGTTGTGTGTGTGTGTGTGTGTGTGTGTGTGTGACAGAGAGAGGTAGACCCCTGTGTTCACCCTCAAAGAAGCTCTGGCTTTAAAATAATTAAGTTCTGACTCAGTGACCCACGGGCATCCAGTCTTATCTTGAAAATTCCTGGCTCATTCACAAAAACAGTAGGAGAGAATCGTTTCAGTCATAGCCTTTTCAAGTACTTTACATGGTGCCTTATTTCACCCCCCAAATGTGCTATGAGTTCAGTGATTGAATTCATGGCCCCAAGTAATGACCTCCTTAAAGGTGCCCTTTGCAATATAACTTTGTTTCAATTCCCATGCAGAGGTGGAGTCTATTTCACCTCCCCTTCATGTGGGCTAGTCTGGGACTCTCGCCTTGGCCAGTAGAATGGGGTGGAAGTGATGGAGTGCTAGCTCTACACCTAGGCCTCTGGAGGCCTGGCAGCTTCCACTCGCTTGCATGGAACTGTGTCGCAGCGCTGTGAAGAAGCCTGGGCCAGCCAGCTGGGGGATGGAGACGTAGCTCTGCACGTGTGGTGTGCCAGGTGGCCTGTGCAGCATCTTCATATGCGTGTGCCTGTAGCGATGTACCTGAAGGCAGCTGGGACCACCCCAGACCTGCCCATAGTCAGCTGACACCCGAGGATGTGAGGACCCAGCAGAGACGAGCAGAGCTGCCTGCTCAGCCCACAGCTGCCTGCCCCGCGGAATGTAGACTCATGAGCAGGAATCGATGCTCCTTGTCTTCAGCTGCTCGGCTGTGAGGTGGTAGCTCCTGAGGAGGCAGGTATCATTATTCTCCCCATTTCACAGATGAGAAAACTGAGAATAAGTAAAAACTTCCCAAGTTCTCATGGCTTAAATGTAAACAGGGGTAGGATTCAAACCCACCTAGTCTGGCCCCAGGGTTCAGGAGGGTCTTAGCCAGCCCAGGTTGCCAAATAAAATAGCACAGACTGGTGGGACTTAAATAACAGAACTTTATTTTCTCACAGTTCTGGATGCTAGAAGTTCAAGATCAAAGTGCCATCAGGGTTGGCTTCTGGTGAGGCTTTCTCCTTGGCTTGTAGATGCCACCTTCTCACTCCGTCCTCACATGGTCTTTCCTCTGAGCACGTGGAGAGAGATCTCTGGTATCTTGTCCTCTTCTTAAAAGGACACGAACCCTGTGGGAGTAGGGCCCCACATTTATAACCTCATTTAACCTTGAGGCTTTGTCTCCAAATTCAGTCACCTTGGAAGTTAGGGCTTCCACATATGAATTTGGGGGTGGGTGGGGTATAATTCAGTCCAGAACAAGGAGTGAACCTCTTTACCCGGCCACCTTCACAGCCACAGTGCGGGCCACAAGTAGGAATGATGACCTCCATCTTACAAGGCAAGGAAACTGAAGGCCCTAGAACTCAGCTCTGGGCTGCCGTGCGGGCAAAGAACGCAGCGAGGATGGCTCAGCCTGTGTGCTCACAGCAGCCCCGCCAGTCCCAGCGTACAACATCCCTCTTCTGGTTCTCCTCGGGCAGGGAAGTCCTGAAGGACAGGGGCTGCATCTCTCCACGCTCCATCCTTGTGTTCTTGTGCCTGGCAGGAGCCTGGCCTGGGGTAGAAGCTTTCATCCAGAATCTGCACCCTTCCCTACCCTTCCCCGGGGCATGTGCTACACTATTTCCCCAGATGAATTAAGCCCCAGTTGCCCATGGTAATCAACTTGATAAGTCACCCTTTACCGGCTTCCTCCCCTTCCCTCTCTCAATTCCCCGCTCCTCTGCTGGTGTTTCCTGGGATCACCCCCTACATCAACTACTTGCAGTGGACATCTCATCTCTGGGTCAGCTTCTGGGGGAACCTATACTTAGAGACCTCTGGAAAGGACATCTTTTCTCCCCTGAGAGCCTGGCAGGCTCAGCCTGGTCCAGACCCTGATGTCTGAGCTGATTCAAGGAATCCCAGGGCAGGGGATGAGGGGTGGAACACACACACATCCTCTAGAAGCTCCAGAGAGATTGACTTCTGCTCACCCCCTTGACCAAGGCTGGAGACCCCCAAGCTGGGGGCAGCTTCATCTTGAGCCTGGGTCATTTCTCACATCGAGATGTCCCACAAGAGGTCACATTTGCGGCCAGAGCATAGCTGGGAACAAGCATGACCCAGTTGACCGTGCCAGAGGCCTCGCTTCCTAAGACTTTCCTTTGCGTGTTGAGTGGCTCATACACAGGCCTGTAAATAAGGCCACATCCGGACCAGCGCCTCTCTTGACCTGCCAGGTCCTGCCAGACAACGGGGCCCAGGGTTTCTCTCCCTGAAGGGAAAAGGAAAGTTCCAGTGTCCTCTTGCTCTTCTCTCTCTCCGGGCCCTCCAGGGCCTTTCTGACCATTACCTAACAGATAAGGACTTTCCTACTTCAGAAATGCCCTCAAAATCAGCAAAACGCTAAGAACGTGCTGACCTCGAGCCCGAGCTGCTGGGCTCAGACCTCAGCAGAGTCTGCTCCCGGGAGCTTCTTTCTGTGGTGGCTGGATTTTCCCAGCCCTGCCAGGGATGGCCAGTAGGTTTCTTGTAATCGGTTTCTCAGCCCATGTCCCTTTTTAACATCATAAATTTTTAAATGTTCTTTTATAAAAAAAAAAAAAAAAAAGCGGGGGTGGAATAACAAGGGGAAAAAACGGGCAACTATAAACAAAACATAAAAGTTGTTTAATGGACGGCATAATGAGGCCGCCAGGAAACAGCCTGGCATTGATTTTCCCTGACATTTCACCTATTAAATTATGAGCTTCTTAAGGACGAGCTCAGATTTTTTTTCTTCTTCTTCAGTCCATTAAGATACTTTAATGAAGAACAAAGCTGCTGTTGTCTGAGCTCCGCATGGGCCCAAGTTCCTCGACAGGCAAATGGCGGTGCTTGGAGGGTGAGGGGCCTGGAGGTATAAGATGCCTCCTGATTTGGAGACCTGGTGGTGAAGCCCAAGCCAGGCCCTAACCCTGGAAGCCTCTGATGGGCTGTCTGGTTCTGTTTCTGAAGTCAGGGTCAGGAGCCTGGAAATGTGGGGGGATTCCTTTGGGTGGGGTTGCCATGAGAACACAGAAAGATCTAGAGCCACCCAACTGCTTTCAGGAAAATCTAGGTTGGTAAGTCAAGATACAGGGTCTTGAAGTATAATTCACAAATCCTGGTACTAACCCTGTCAGGGAGGCAGTAGGATCCCCAGTTAACAGATGAGGAAACTGAGGTTCTGAGACGTTAAATGACTTGCGGAAGGTCAAACATTGTGTTTAATTGGCAAAGACAGAATTCTCTTCCCGTCCCCGATGTTTCCAAAGCCCACCTTCTTTTCATTACACGAGCTGCCACCCTCTGCATGGCCCCAGGCACCAGGGAGCGGCAGGGCAGTGTGAGTAGCTGGCTCCACAGCGTGGGGCAGTGCCGCGTGGAGGAGACGGCCACAGCCTCCCTGCCCTAAAACTTCTCCCCATCCGTAGGGCCCAAACCCACTTCCTTTTATACCCAGTGCCCCCTTCTCTCCCTCTCTCATTTCCCTTATAAATCTTGTTTTCGGTGCCTTCATTTACAGAGAGCTGTCAACAGTTATTAACTGCTTAAAGTCAAACCTCTCCCAGGAGTATTTATATCTTGGAAAGGATGAAAGTCTAAAACTGAAGTCACAGAGCCGTGATAGGGCACTTCAAGCATGTGGCAGGCTTGGGAATAGACAACTTCAAGCCTTTTTGGCTGCTGAATAGAATACCATAGGTCTCTTGTGTAGGTCAGTCTGGGAGAGTGAGCCCAGGATGGTTACGGATCCCAGAAGGGGCAGCCTACGTTAGGTCTCCTGAGTCATTCTGCCCACATGCATGACTTTGACATGTGACTGACAGCGGGAGTAGGGGGAAGTGGGGGGCATGCCCAGGCTCACGGACTCCAAGGAACCTGCTTTCCCCACCCTGATCTAGAGCTCCAATGGTAGGTATAGCCAGTGGGCTAGGACCATTCAAACATTTTACCTACCCAAAGACGGAAAGATGGTCCTTCTGACAATCCAGGAATCAAAGCTTTGCCACTTCACCCTTAAAAGGACCTCACATGGACCCATAACCACCAAAAACCTCCAGAAAGGTTAGCGCTGCCATGTGCCAGCCCCAGTGCCAGGTGCTCTACTTGCTTGATAACACTGATAATGCTGATGCCATTTATTCTTGACTTATAAATGGGGAAACTGAGCCACAGAGAGGTAAAAGAACTGGCCCAAGATCACACAGGCAGAGCTGGGATTTATTCTAGTTCTTCATGGTCTGTAACCCCAGACCTCTCCAGGAACAGCAAGAATGCAGATTTGCCTTGCCCAGGAGGCCCCATGGGCTTAGCTGAGTCTGCCCCTTGAGAGAAGGCTTTAGTCAGGAGGAAGTGGATCCCCCTTAGTGGGCTCCTGCTGTTTCCAGCAGTCCAGTTCCACTTCCCACTGTGATAACAGCACCACAATTTTCCCCTTTCACTCTCCAGCCCCTAATATGGGCACATGACCCAGGCCTGGCCAATCAGGTGACTTCATCTTCCCAGACCACAATGATTGGTTCAGGAAACGGTGTGTGATAATTCAGGCCAATGAGAATCAGGCCTGAAACTTTTGCTGGACCAGCTGGGAAGGAGGTGTGCTCTTTTCCTGGGTTTGCTAGGCTGCTCGGAAGGAGATCCTGGAGCTGCTCGTGACTACCTTCATACTGTTTGGGAATGAAGCAAAACAGAGGAAAGCAGAGCCAAGAGACAGAGAAAGACAAATTCCTGATGGCGTAATTAGAGCTCTGGGTAGGCTGCCCCCCTGGGAAAAGGTTCATTAGCCTGAACCAATGGGATCCTCACACTTACTTTCCCCTGACCTAAAATACAGGATAAAATACAGGAAATTTGAATTTCAGATAAAAAACAAAAATAATTTTTTGTATATCCCAGATATTGTATGAGATACACCTATACTAAAAAAAAAAAAAATGTTACCTGAAATTCAAGATTAACTGGGTGTGCTGTATTTTTATTTGCTAAATCTTGCAAACCCTCCCTGGCCCCACAGGTAATAGTGCACTGTGGGAGGCCCCACGCAGGCCATCTCCTACCAAGGCCACTCGAGGGGTCAGGGTTCATCTGTGTCCTCTGTCCCTCCTCCCCTGTGCCAGTCTTGCTGAGCATAGCTCCTGGAACTGTTCTCCCTTCCCCCTTTCTCCCTCCACACAAGGATTATCAATAATTTGTTCAGTCCAGGGACATAGATATTTATTATCCTCCTTTTACAGATGAGAAAACTGAGGGTCAGAAAGGTTAACTAAGTTTAACAATTACAAGTAAATGGCAGAGTCCAAATACAGAATAAATGGCAGAATTCCATCACTGTCACTGAGATCTGCCCATTCCCTCATGGCTGCCTGAAAGCTTGGCCAAGCCCTTGACACTTCCACCCTAACTCCATTATATTGTCATCCACAGACACCGTAGCCCCAACAGGAGGCTCCCAGTGTCCTCTTCAGGCCAGTGACATGATTGGAAGAGCCCTGGACCATGGATAAGGACATTGGGCTGAATTAGACTTTGCTTTTTAGCCCTAGGGTGACACCAGGCCAATCGCTTCCAGGGGTAGGCAGCCCTTGTTCATCTGCAGGAGCCCTCTGTCTATTAGGGCATCCTCACCACATTCCAAAGCACAGAGGGGAAAAATCTCAGTGCCCTGTCTATCCCCGGATGACCGAGGTGGGAACAAGATCCACACCTACAAACCATGGGACGCCACCCTCCAGTCCACTGTGATTGGTCCAAGAGTTGGGCTTTGCTATATGGATGCTGGCAGAGATCCATATGAGTATCTCCTCCGCAGGATCCCAAGCTGTCAGCACCATGCATGCCTCAGGCTTCCAGTGGGTATCTTTTCCACCACAGGGAGAAAGCTTACCTGCGAATGAAGCTACACAGAGGAAAGCAGAGTCAAGAGGTGGAAGAGACAAAGACATAGAGCTCCTGGATCCAGCCATGCCTGAAGACAGTGACCCCTGGAATTCCTGATTACAGGTAAGCAGGGCAGCGTTTATATGGCCTCTGAAACCCAGACCTTAGGAAATCTAAGCCAGAGGCAAGGAATATCAGGACCTGACTCCTTTAGGGGGAATTTTAAAAAATAAAACTATAAAATCTTGATTTTCAAAATACCAATATATCACTTATTCTTTACTTCTCCAGCTGTGAATTTTGTCAGAAGCTGGGGGTTTTGTGTATTTTTTAGTTTTGCTGCTTCTTTTCCTCAGTGTGGAGATATTTTGAAAGCCAATATTGAGGTAGATAAGAGTCTGGGGAAGGGAGATGAAGGAGAGAGCTACTCCAGGAAGAAAGGGGGTGCAATCCCCCAGACCTACCTGCTGCAGGCTAGGGGGAGCAGAGCGCAGGGAAGAGATCCGTGGAGCAGGGGAGGCCATGTCCTTTACTCACGGCTCCTGGGTACCCAGTGCCAGCTTAAGCTCCCTGCAAAACCTTCTCTCAGGAAAGATTGGATCCCAGTTTTCAGCAATTTTGGATTAAATTTATTGTCATTAATATTAAAAATATTTTCACCAGTTCGGATTAAAGTGCAACAACCCAGCTCTCCTCTTCGCCAGGTATTCAGTCTGATCTCCAGCTGTAATAAAAGTGTTGGCACCTGGAAAAACAGTATCAAGCCTCAGATTTGGTTGTGGGATTGTTTCTTTAGGATGAAGAGAACTTTCCTCCAGAATCCTTTGGGCCAGTGTTTCTCAGGGTGTAGCCTGTGGACAGCCTGCAGCACAGTTACCTAGAGAGGCCGTCATTTCTAGGCAGATTCCTGGGGCCTACCTCAAACCTACTGAGTCAGAATCTTTCAGGAGAGGGCCCAGGAGTCTGCAGCATAATCACTGGCCCCCCTTCACCCCCACCCCTAGATGATTCTTAAGCAGAAGAAAGTTTAAGACCTGCTAACAAAAGCCAAGAGGCAGCTGTCTCCCTGCCCAGGTCCACAGGACCCTGGCTGAGGTTAACATGGAGGATGGAAGTAAAAGCTGGAGTGACAGCCTGAGCATGTAATGCCTAGGAACCATGAGGCTGTCTTCCATCAGGATTGGAATCAGCCACATTCTCTCCATAGCACAGTTTTGCTTTGTTTTGTGTGTGTGTGTGTGTGTGTGTGTGTGTGTGTGTGTGTGTGTGTTGTTTTGGAGTTTTTTTTGTTTGTTTTGGGTTTTGGGGAGCTGCACCAAGTGGCTTGTGGGATCTTACTTCCCTGACCAGGGATCAAACCTGGGCCCTCAGCAGTGAAAGTGCAGAGTTCTAACCACTGGACCACAAGGGAATTCCCCATAGCACAGATTTAAGATCACAATAGAGAATGTGCCTGATTGGAGTGATCCAGGAACGCAGTACCAGTGCCTATTGGGCAGAGTCTGAGTTTGGTCCTGGCTCTGATACCAGCTAACTGTGTGGTCCTGGGCAAGTCACTTCCCCTTGCTGGATCTCCCTTCCCAGTTTGTCAAATGAGGAGGCTGGACTACGCTAGTCATTGTCAAAGGGTTTTTAAGCTGCAGAGCTTTTTTTCCAGTAAAGCCTGACATGGGCCCTGATAAGTGAAGAGGACCTACTCTGGTTGAGGCAAGCTGGGGAGCTGAATCAGTTAGAATGCAAATTCCCCTGATAGGAACCTATCTGTGTCTCTTTCTCTGTCTCTATCATCTCTAACTATGTCTCCCTATCATCTAACTGAAAGCATTCCAGGGCTAACTTGATGATTCCCAGTCTCCTTCTGCCGTGTTGCCCTGCCATCCCTAGGCAGCTGCCCTTGTCCTCATGGTCAAGACTGGATAACTAGCAGAAACTAACACACCATTGTAAAGCAATTATACTCCAATAAAGATGTTAAAAAAAAAAAAAAAAAAAGACTGGGTAACCACCAGCAAGTTCAGATTCCAGCCAGTGAAGGGAAGGACATGCCCCTTCCTTTTAAAATCATGACCCATAATTGTACACATCATTTCTACTTATATCCCCTTTCTTTCTTCCTGGCAGGGCCCCATTTTATCAGGGGGTTATCTATACCCTACAACTCAAACAAGCATGGCCCCATCTCCAGCTGCAAGGGTGTATCCCCACTGGTCTAAGCCAACCACTGTAGTCCATTCCCCTGTCTGGGATTGATTTAGACATGAGCCTGTGACTCAATTCTGACCAGCAGGATTGAGGAGAAATATACTGGGGGTTTCTGGGAAGGATTTCTCCACTGATTTACAAAAGACACCCTCTTATTCATCAGCAAGTGTCTTGTCAGCCTAGGGTACCTGGAATTGCTACAGCTACCTTGACCACCATGAGGGGAATTACCTGGAGGAGAAGCCAACCCTCTGAGGATGCACAACAAAGAGGTCTCAGTCACTCCACTCCAAGTACTATCCTACCCCAGGGACTTCGCACATGCAGTGCCCACTGCCAAGAACACTTTCCCCAGATCTCTTCGAGCTCATTCCTATACTTCATTCAGGTCTCTGCTCAAATGTCAGCTCCTCAAAAGGATTTCTCTGACTTCTCTCCTCTCCTTCACTCTCTTTTCCCGTGGTTTTTTTTTTTTTTGACATTATGTTATTTATATATATATAAAATATATATATACACAATGTGGGTATATAATATATATGCACACTGTTGATGTATATATATACACAATATATGATATATACTTATATAAATATAATACATATGTATACACATTATATATGCACACTATATATTATATATGCACATTAAATATACATATACATATGTATGTATTGAATATATATGTATAATGTACACACACTATATATTATACACACACACACACACACACACACACACAGTGTATGTTGATTATCAGTCCTTCACACAAGAATACAAGCTCCAAAAATTCAAGACCTTTTTTTTCACCACTGTAACCCCAGGGTTTAGGAGAGTGCCTGGCATCTAGAAGGTAGCCAGTAATATCTGATGGATGGAAAGCAGGAAGGGAGGAAGGAGACCTGTATTCTTGGTGACATTGTGGAGCCTCTAAATTAACCAGCCCTCAGGACTCCTGGTTGCTTGTAATAATAAATAGCCCTTATTAAATAAGCTTAAGCTGGTTGATTTGGGGGTTTTGGTCACTGGCAGCTGAGAGCTCCCTATCACAGGCATCCGCAGAGCTCCCTCTGTCTGGGATGCCCTTCCCTAATGAGTCTCCCTGGTGGCATCCTCCCCTTCCAGGCTTGGCTACCGTTCTGTGTGCTCTCCAGAGTGCTCCAGTAGAAGTCGTCGCACAGAGGCTTTGGAAGCAGCAACATCAGGGGCAAATTCCAGTTCCGCCACTCACCAGCTGATGATCTCTGGCAAGTTACTTAGTTCCCTGAGCTTCAGTCCCCTCAACTGTAAGAGGAAATTCAGTGAGGTACTGAGAGGGCCTCAGAGCCCAGTGGATTTGGGTAGAAGACCCCACTGACCGCTTTCCAGCAGTGCGGCCTGGAGCAGTAGACTTCTCTCCATGTCCAGTGCTCCTCATCCATCAAATGGGGACAAAAACGGTGCTGACTTCAATGAACTAAATGAGGTGATGCGTAAGAACTGCTTAGCACAGTGTTAGGCACATAATAAGTACTAAATAAAAGATGAGGGCTTCCCTGGTGGTGCAGTGGTTAAGAATCCGCCTGCCAATGCAGGGGACATGGGTTCAGGCCCTGGTCCGGGAAGATCCCACGTGCCGCAGAGCAACTAAGCCCGTGTGCCACAACTACTGAGCCCATGTGCCACAACTACTGAAGCCCGTGCACCTAGAGCCCGTGCTCCGCAACCAGAGAAGCCACCGCAATGAGAAGCCTGCTCGCCTCAACTAGAGAAAGCCCATGTGCATCAACGAAGACCCACCACAGCCAAAAATAAAAATAAATAAGTAAAATAAATTTATTTTAAAAAAAAAGATGATTATTAGGTGCGCATAGGCACATCTGTAATCATCCCCTTTCAGGGAAAGAGGGACCACAAGACGCAGCCCCTGCCTTCAAGAGGCCACAGAGGATGGAGCCGAAGAGGTAGGTAGGGCCAGCTCTTGTAGCATGTGCCCAGAATGGTCCCAGAATCCCCAGGAGGGATTCATTTCTGACCCTCCCCGGGTGGGGTCAGCCTCCTCCCCGCCAAGGAGTCTGCACTAGGAGAGCACCTTACCCAGGTGGGCGGCCCAGGAGCCCCACTTGGCACTGACCTTGGGAAATTTCAGTCCCAGGTCAGCACACTCCACCACCCACAGGAAGTAGCCAGGGCCACTTGCTCATCCTTCCTCCAGGCTGGGTTTTAACTGAAGGCATTAGGTTTGCTAATCGCCTGTAATCACCTTGTTTGAATTAGCATGGCAAGTGCTTCCGACTAAATGGTCTGTTATTCCAAATAACCCTCGGTGGTTTTAATTACGTTCCCTGGAATGCGCGGCCCCCTGGCCCTCGGCTTTATTAGGGAAAGGTCCTGTAAACCGCAGGATGGGGCGTGATTCCTGACCTCGCCTCTGCAGACCCCATAATAAAGAGAAGCAGGAGAAGGTATTTTACCCATCCAGACGTGGAATGCTCCCTCAGCTCTATTTTTAAACCCAACACAGGATGGAGGAGATGACCCCACTGCCCATCCCCCGCCCCCCTCTTGGGTTCCATCTGCTTCCGGCAACCAACGGAGCTGTGGCCCACAGATCCGCAGAAAGCCCTCAGTCTGTTTCTGTTTGGCTTTGCAACAGGCCATCCCAATTCTCCCTCATTCCCTTTGGCTTATGCCAAGGCTGGAGAGTTCTTATTAACATCACCCCGACTTAGAGTTGCAGAGGAGAGGGCATGCAGTGGGGCATGCTTCTCAAACTTGGGTGGTACAGAAGCACCTGGAGATCTTGTTAAAATGCAGGTTCGGATGCAGTGGGTCTGAGGTGGTACCCAGGGATCCTGTTTCCAGCCAGCTCCCAGGTCTGAGGACCACACTTAGAGAAACAAGGTAGCTGTCGCGCTGGCTGAAGGAAAGAAAGCTGACGTGATGCAGTCCTCTCCCAGCCAGGCCCTGTGCCAAGCTCTTTACTGTGTTCACTCCCATTTCACGCCCTGGTCAACACCACATGTCACCCTGGGACAGAGAAACGTTTATCCCCATTCCCGCTCCTGAGAAAGCTGAGGCTTCAAGAGCTGCGATTTTCCAGACTGGAGCCAGTAAAAGGGGTAGGTTGGGAGCTCATGGCACACCCAGCCCCTGAGGTTGCTAGTGTGGGCATGGGGGAGGGGGGACATTTCCTAAGACAGGAGGGCTGCCAGGAGGCAAAGCTCCGGCTCTTTCCCAGCCTTCTGACCCCGTGCCCCCCCCCCCCGTGCTCCATCCACAGTGTCTAACTAGCTTGCCAGAGATGCCCTTTACCAGAGCTCAGCTCTGCAAAAGTGGGGAGAGGAAGAAGAAAACATTCGTTCATTCACTGGCTGTTTCCTGGGCTCAGGGCCTGGCATAGAGGAGTGATTAAAGAAAGGAATAATAAAGCCCTTTCTGTGTCCAGGACCTCAGCAAGATGCTGGACATACAGTGGTGAGCAGTGCAGACGCTGTGCCTGCCCCCATGGGGTTTACAGTCTGGGGAAAGTTGGGCAGAGTGTAGGGGCCAGAACTGAGGGCTTGCTATGTCCGGGCCATGTGCCCCTTGCCTTGCAGACCTCATCACATCAAATCCTCCCAAGCACCAAGTGAAGTGAGTGTCAGTGTCCTCAGAATTGAAGAAACTGAGGGTCAGAAAGGGTGAGTCATTTGCTCAGGATCACACAGCTGCTCGTCCAATGGCAGAGACAGCGTCTGAAGCTGGGTACACCCCACAGCCTCTCCTCTCAGTGCAGCCATCAGAACCCGGCTGAGGAGGGAAGGATTCCAATGTCTTCAGGGTAGAGCTGACCACAAAGGGATGGTTTTGCTTAATGGCATGGGAGTGGGGGGACATTTTCCCTGTCCCCACCCTGGCATCACGGTGAACCTTGAACTGCTAAATTGAGTGAGATGGGGCAGGGCAAAAGGTGAAGGGAGCTTGCTCACAGCCCACGGGGCTGGGGAAATGAGCTAATTAGGACCTTTCAGCTGTGCTGGCCCACAGCTGGGCAGCCCCAGCTGGTTCTGGGTGGACGGAGTCCTCCCTGCCCTGAGTTCAGAGGGTCAGCCCTGTCTATCTGCGCTCCTGGGCGCACAGGTGCTGCAGCCAAGAGAAGAAGCTGGACCCACGCACCTCTGTGGAGAGATGGCTCATTTTCATCCTTTTTCTTTGGAGATGCATGGTTGTCGTGGGGATGGTGGGTTCCAGCAAGTGTCTGGTGGGGAGGCTTGTGCCCTCCTGCTCCCTGGTTTTGTTTTGCCCTTGCCCATGAATCCGCTGGCCCAGAGAGAGAGTTCCAGGGCTGCCAGGACATAAGGAAAGAGTCTGCCTGATTTACCACTGGCTCCCGGCACCCAACGTGGGGTCCGAATTGGGTGCTCAACAAATATATTTTGAATGAATTAAGAAAGAAACTAGCTGTGTAGATCACAAGGGTGTATACCAGCTTTTTCTGGGCAGTGTGGAAGTGACTTGGGTTTGGTTTTGCTTCGACAGGATTCATTCAATTAGCACTTACTGGTAATTATCTCTGTACCAGGCACTGGGAAGTCAAAGCTTCAGCGAGCCCCAAGGGAGCCACCGTCCTGTGATCAAGACCGTGCCTGTGCTCATAAGTATTTTCAGATTTTTCAGTCTATTACAGAGAGTAAAGGAAGGCTTCTCAGAGGAGGTGGCATTGGAGCACATCCTAGAGGGGCACTAAGGTTGATCGGATGGAGACATGGGATGGCCCTCAACTGCCAAGCCCTCAGCAGGAGCAAGGACACAGGGATCTTGTAGGTTCCAATCAGGAGAGAACATCCCTGCATGGCTCAAACCTCCATAAAATGGGCATAAAATCTCCACTCTGTGGCCTCTGCTGCTGGTCCCTGATACGTGGCTCTCAGGAGAGCAAGGGAACTTTTGATTTAATTCAGAAAAGAGACCCAAGGGAGATGAGAATGAATGCTTATTAAGTACTTATCCAGGCCCTAGATCAATAGTGGGAGTGAAAACAGACAAGGCCTTGGCTTTCTGGGAGCTCTAGTGAGGAAGAATGCTGTCAACCACTCACACAACACACAGTAGATACAAACTGGTTTGCTGTGAGGGGAAGACACAGAGTGTATCACAGAGGGAGCTGACCCAGTGGGGGCAGGGACATGGGAAAGACTTCTGGAATAGCTGATGTTTGAGCTTCTCACGTTTACTTCTAGGCCTAGCAAAGCTCAACAAATGGGAGCAAATGCAATGTTCCCGAGAGCTCACTTCCTCGAGACCATAACCAGGGAAGAAAGGCATCATGATGATGCCCATTTTACAGATGAGTAAAGTGAGGATCAGAATGTCCCACTGCAGGTGTGGGACAGATGGAGCTGGGATTTAACCAGGGCAGTTTCCAAAACACACTGCCTCCTGTTTCCCCAAACTTAATTTTGGGAAAACTGAATAGATTTATCAATAGATCCATAAATTCTTTAAACAAGGCAATGCATGAGAAAGCTTCCAGCATAGGCCAAGCACATGGAGACGGCCCAACAAATTTGAGGATCACAATTCTTGGGACCAGAAGGGGTCTTCAAGAGAAAGTGACTCAATGATTATTCTGGTTGTCTCTTGGGAACACTTTTTATTTCTCTAAGAGAGTCACCATTCGAGGGGACAGGTAAGAACACAGGTTAAAGCTTTTAAATGTTGTGATAGTCTTTAAATCACTACTGTTATTATTTGCAAACTCTTTGCTAAGTCTGGCTGATAAAGAGCTGGGGATACAAGCATGGAAAAGGCTCAGGTCCTCAAGAAAATCATACCTCTAGCTAAGGAGACAAGACAGAAATGTCTGGATGTCTGAAAAATTAAATAATGCAAGAGAGAAGGGATGGTTCAATTTTTTTAAAAAGACAACAACCCATTAATTGTAAAGAGAATGGTTCAGGTTTAACCCTGGGGCTGGAGCCATCACTGAGGGGTTGCGGGTGGAAAAATGTTTCCCAAGGAAGGAAGGATGTTGCTAGGTCTTGAAAGACGGGGAAATCTGATTAGAGGGCTGGGTGGGGGGAGCCATCCTGTTCGTTTCTATCACCCTTGAAACAAATACCTTTGGCATGCAGAACAAGCCACATCAGCTCTCCTTAAGAACAAGACGGTTTTTTATTAAGGAAAAAAAAAATCCAATTTGGGGTCATTGAGAAGAGACGAGAAGGACAAGCAGAGAATGCCCTGTGCCCTCCTGGTCCATCCAGAAAATGACCCTTCCAGAGAAAGTGGTCCCCATCAGCAGGAAGGCTGAGCAGCCCCTTCGCTGACCAAGGAAAGATTTTTCTATTTTCCTAATGTTCTACAGGAAGCCTGGTCTCACAGAGAAGAAATGCCCAAAATTGGCCCAAAAAGTAAAAAGTAGGAGTTTTCTGCTTAGAACAGCTCAAAAAACCTAGAACTTGGAGAGTAATGTGGCTCCCCTTGGGACTGGTTGACCATGCCCTATTATCATGCCCATGATAGGTAAAACTTACTCAGTTCACAGCTCTGATCATGACTTGAGCCCTCTGCCCCCCATAGGCCCCCAGCACCCCGGCTGCCAGGCCAAGGAATCCGGCTTTCCCTTCTTCAAGGTGTTAGCTCAAGCTCAAGTCTCAAGTCCCTTCATCAGGTGAGATGCACGCCAGGCTGAAAGCCCCCCTACCTACCGGGCTCCCCAGACACACCAACATCCACCACAGACATGGGACCATGGGTGGGGGAGGAGAGAGCTGGCGGCCTGCCCTGCCTATCCCATCTCTGCAGCAATCAGCCCCAACAAGGCAGCGAGCGGGGGGCACAGAGTGACACTGGAGTCAAACCCTCGCATATCAGTTTTGATTTCAGCTGGAATTACCTCCCTCAGCTGGATTTCAAAAGACAGCGTTACTAATGAGAAACACACAAGTTCTTGAAATGAAGTTAACTTCTTAAAAAAAAAGGGGGGGGGGGCCTTTTCTTTGGCTCTGTTGATATATATTAGAACCACATTGTCTAAGGGGAAAAAAAAAAAGCCGTTCTGCTTCTGAACAGAAATTCGGGAGTCCTATACTTGGGAAGATGCAGGAGGCTGGTGTCCCGGCCCATCGTATCTCTCAGGACTTGGAGGGTCATTTTTGGTTTTGGTTTTGGTTTTTCAGGGCGCTAGAGATTTGCAAGTTCCATTTAAAGCAGGGGAAGGAAAAGGAGGGAGGGTAGAGAGTGTCTGAAGTGGGCAAAAATGAATGCAAATGGAGTTAGGATTCTTTTTTTTTAATTTATTTAATTTATTTATTTATTTTTGGCTGCGTTGGGTCTTTGTTGCTGCGCACGGGCTTTCTCTAGTTGCAACGAGCGGGGGCTACTCCTCGTTGCCGTGCGCGGGCCTCTCATTGCGGTGGCTTCTCTTGTTGCGGAGCACAGGCTCTAGGCACGTGGGCTTCAGTAGTTGTGGCACACGGGCTCATTAGTTGTGGCTCACGGGCTCTAGAGCACAGGCTCAGTAGCTGTGGCACATGGGCTTAGTTGCTCCACGGCATGTGGGCTCTTCCCGGACCAGGGCTCGAACCCGTGTCCCCTGCATTGGCAGGCGGACCCCCAACCACGGCGCCACCAGGGAAGCCCCCAGAGTTAGGATTTTTAACGCACTAGTTTGATAACTGTTTTCATGAGAAGCAGGAGGTGCAGAGTCAAGGGTGGATGGGTTTACAGCCTGCCCTGTCCCCTTCCGTTTGTGCACCAGGCAAGTCGGCGCACCCTGCATAATTCTGTCTCCATCTTTCCACAGGACCATGATAATACCTCCCTCACAGGGCCCCTCGGGGGACTTAAGGTGACCCTTGAGGAAGTGCCCGGTGTGTGTGTGACATTATGTCTGTGGCCAGGACATGGTACTTGGATTGGGGATGTCCTGGTCATGGAAGCTGTTGGAACCTGAGAGTGCTTTGGGGCTGGTTCTTTTGAGGATACCCTCATCTAGTTTTCTCTGGAACCCACTGGAGATGCGCTAAGCCCTTCAGCGGAGAAAGTTCTCCTGTTCAGAGCTGACAGAGGCCTTTCTCTTCCCAGAAGAGGAGAGGAGAAGGGCGTTACCCCCTCTTCTTGAGCACAGCCAAGCCGAACAAGACTTGAGGAAGACAGGGATGTCCTGCGTCTTCAGAAGCCACAGCAGAGCGGCTGTTTCTGAATGTTCCAGGGGCTGGTTCCTCCCAAAACCTCCGACCAGGCCCCTGACTCTCCACTTCCTCCCTCCACATCAGCTCTTCTCTGGAAAGGCAGTGTGGACTACTGGAAGGTTCTCCAGCCTGGAAGTCAGGAGCCCCACTCCAGTCCACACTCGGCAGTGCCTCCCCCTCTCTGGGCCTCAGTTTACCTGTCTGTGCTATAAGGGAGTTGGATGAGATGACGCCCAGGGTCTCTTCCAGAGCTGGTGGCTCACCAGTCTGTGAAGGGCTGAGGTGCCGTCTGGCCTGCAAAGGCTTCCAGATGCCCAACAGGGGGACTTACAGAGGCTGGGCATCCCATCTGAGTCAGCTCACAACCTTCAGCATCTTTTGCAACTTCCTGATGCAGCTGGGCCCCTCGAAACACTGATGTAGTCAGGAGAGGGGTGGCTTGGTCCCCATCCTGGTGGGGCTTCCAGGGGATGAAAGATGCATTTGTGTGCATAGCTCATCAGAGATTCAATCCCAAGGAAAACCAAGCTTCCCAAGGGAAGAAAGTGGACTCTGTGTGTCCTAAAACACACTGCAGGGGCCCCTTTCCCTCTGGAGGGATGAAGACCAGTCATGATGAAATCGGGCTTGGAAGAGGGAATGGGGGTCCCAGCATGATCCAGGGCCTGTTCTTGGTTCCATGTGGCTTTGATCTATTCCTTTAGCTTCCCTGGGGCCATAGTTCTAAGAAACAGGACCTTTGCCTTTTGTCAAAGTGACCTGAGGACAAATCACAGGCGCTCTTCATCCCTCCACTCTGCCCCTCCCTGCTTTGCTCCAGGCTGGGGCTCTTTTCAAGGTCTCTGGGCCCTTAGAGGTTTTCCTGGCATCTAGAAGGAAGTGGGGAGAGGCGGTGTAAATAGTTAGGGGTTTCTTCCCCTGGGATCAGAAATCTAGTCTCAGCCCTGCTCCTTTCTCAGCCGAGTAGCGTAAGGTCTTAACCTTTCTGAACCTCAGTTTCCCCAGCTGTGAAATGAGAATGGCCACCTGTCAGGTCTATCCTGAGGACAAGTTCAGTGGCTGACTTTCTCTGATTGGGAGGGGCCCTTATTTGGATGCTTGTCAGATATTACACGCTCTTTGCAAGTCTGGAAATTGTCTAGTAGCAAAGTTAGGAGTCGAGTTAGGAGTTGCCCCAAGAAACCCATCTTAGCCTTCCCACCTTGGAAGGTTCTTCCATTTCTCAGGCTGGGCCCGGCATGTGTCATCTCTGGAGCAGGCTAGAATCCTCCAGCAGACCCCACCTTGTGCCCAAATGTAGTCTAGAGGCAGGCGGTGAGGAGGGGTTGGAATCTGCAAAGCGAGAGGAAGGCCACGGGCAGGACAGCGCTGGCCCCAGGATCTCACAGCTGCCCCACCTCAGAGTCAGGGGTCTTTGGTAGTTGTCCGTCCCTGAGAGGGTCAGTCAGCTGGGCTGGCACCATCCTCCTACCCAGCAGCTGTGCCACGCCTGGTGCCTCTGAATCTGGGGGATTTATTTCCAGCCAAAGTCAGACCCTGACCCAACCAGCCCCAAACCCTTTCAGTCACCTTGAACGAGGAATGTTTTTTTCATTAACGTCTTCCTTCTCTGCTCCCCTCCCCAGCCCCCCAAAGAGGCCCCCAAGCTTGAGCTTCCTCTCCATGTCTCTGCAACTTCATAATATCCCCAGGCAGCTGGAAGGGAGAAGGCAGTGATCTCAGCTGACAGCCATGTGCTGCAGCCCCTACCGCCCACCCCGACCCCTCAGCTAAAAAGCTGTTTTCCTTCCCTTCGCCCACAATGGAGACAGCTCTGCGCCCAGAAGACTTCCCCCGTGAGAGGGCTCCCGGAAGCTTCTACCCCAGAGATGGGCTCTGAGGCAGGAAAGGCAACCTCCGTCTTATCTGCCAGGCATGTTATCAGACACTGCCTTTTTTAATCCTCCTTGTCCCCATTTGACAGATGGGGAAACTGAGGTGTCTTGTTCTGACCTTCCTTCCGGAGTGTAGACCTTTCTCGGTGGAGGTGGGGCTGGGCCTAGGCTCTCTGGGCACCGCCCTGGCTACTCCCAGGGGGCCCCGGCCTGTCCAGCTGCTCCGCGTCTGTGCTGATGCAGCACTTCATCCGCCTCTGCTCACCACCCCTGTCTTCCTCTCTCCTCCCTTCAAAAATGCTGACTTTAGTCGACAATGTAACTTTACTTTGGAGGAAACTAACAGGCCTGTGGCCTAAGGAGTCAGAATGGAGGACATTTTACTTTTTAAAAAAAAAAAAAAAAAATGGAGAAACCTAATTTGGCTTTAGAGTCTAATAGCCTTTGGTTCACATTCGGGCTCTGCCACTTACTGGCTCTGTGACTCCCCACAAGACACTTATCTTCTTTCAGTGTCGGTTCTCTCTCCTGTTAAACGGGTTTATTAGAAAAAGCACCTACGTTCAAGGATTTGGGGGAGAATTAAGTGAGAATCTTAAGTGCTCAGAAAATGTTAGCTATGATGACGAAGGAAAAGAAAACGGATGGAGAAGAGGAGGAAGAGGAATTTTTGAAGGCTCTGGATAATTATTGCAAATTGTAATCAACTACACTACATTGCCCTGGATTGGCCTTCCCACCAACATCAGGAATGGAGAGAGGCAGCAAAGCCTGGTGGTTTAGAGCTGCACTGACCGATACAGTGGCCACTAGCCAATTTAGCCACTAAATTTAGCCACTAGCCAATAGCCAATTTAAATGGCTCTTTAAATTAAAATTATGTTAAATCTAAAATTCAGTTCCTCAGTCACACTAGCTAGGTCTCAAGTGCTCAGAAGCCACATGTGGCTGGCGGATCCACTACTGGACAGCACAGAAAGGTCCTAAAGCACTGATCTAAAACCTGGGCTCTGGAACCAGGCTGCCCAGATTCAGATCTTGGCTTTGCCACTTAATAGCCATGTGACTCTGGGCAAGTTACTTCCTTTGCATCTACCTCAGTTTCTTCATCTGCAAAATGGGGATGATAATAGTCCGTACTGCCTACAGTTGTTATGAAGATTAAATGGATTAATATTTGTAAAGCACTTCATCAGCACCTGGCACAAAATAAGGGCTAGTCAATAAAATCGGATTACAAATTATGGAAGTTGGCACTGTGTCCCTATGTATAAATGTCAGAAGTATTGCTCCTCACCATACACACACACACACACCTCAGCACCTATCAAATTCCATACCAAGTGAGTCATGCACATGTAATATTGCCTTTAATTTTAATGCTTGAACATAATTTAAGTGACAAATATTAAGGGAAAAGAAGAGGAAAAATGTATCAGAAACCAGAGATCTGAAAGATACAGCAACTGAACACTAGATCTTACCCAGAGCTTCCTGGTGGCCAAGGTGAAAAGGAAAACATGGCACATGGTTTTGTTCTTATTGTCTGATGATCGAATGAGCTCATGCCCTTTCTTTTATATAAGATCTGATCAAAAAGGATATCTTGATATGTATGTGCATCAATGTAGAATAAAAGTCTATGATTAGACCTCTCTTCTGGCAAATTCCAGGGTTTCTCAGCTCCTACACACAAATAAGAGATACAAATCCCACTAGTGTGTGGCTTTGTCTCCCCATAACCTCTGCCCCAAAGAGGCAGAGTTTTTTAATAATCCCTGAAGCGTTTCCACCTGACCCTGATCTTACCCTCAAACCCCTCTCTCATGAAACAAGCATAGTGTGTTTCAGCTGCATCAGAGCCTGGCACCATCTGTTCCAAGCACCATAGAGGAATCACCGTAGAGCTTCTTTGTCATGCAATATAATAGTATCGTCCATTTCACCACCAGTGGAAATGGATTCACAGAGACTCAAGTTTCTTGCCCTCAGCAGGGAGCAAATCAGTTTCTGGACCTGTCAGAAATGGCAAGGATGCCCATGGCAGCGTCTCTGAGGTCCAGAGATCTGTGCCAACCCTGGGCCTTGCTCATGCTTAGTCTGCCTTCTGCCTGGGAGTGGGCATCAGGCTCTGGGCAAGAGGGATGTAGAGGAGCCTCAGGAGAGGCAGGATGTGGCTGCCAACAAGATAAGCCTCAAGCTCATGCCAACCCGCCCCGCTCTGCGGGAGGTCTGCCAGTCTGCCTGTTTCACCAAAACAGTCTGCCCGTTTCACCAAAACAGTCTGCCCATCTTCTCCCCAATGCCCCACACACCCAGGCCTGGCAGCCTAACGAGTGGGGAATGAGACTGACATTTACAGGCGTCAAAGTCGGGTTTGAAAAGACCCTGCAGGAAATGTCTGGGCCCAGGACCAGCCCAGGGGGCACGTGTAGCACTGTGCCATAGCTGGACATCCTGGCCGGTGAGCATCCCTCCTGGGTCTCTGTCCTCCATGAAGCCCATCCCAGTGACTTCAGCTAATCTCTGCTTTTACTTATGAGCTAGCTGATAAGAGGACAGCTCCACCCTAGAGATAGGCCCATATTTGGAGAGGGAATTCTTAAAGCTCAAAATTCCTTCAAGGGCCAAAGCAAGGAAACTCTGCTGGTGAATGATGGGCAGGCAAGTTGCTCTGGTTCAAGACCCCTGTTATGGGCTGAATTGTGTCCCCAAATGATTCATATGTTGAAGTTCTAACCCCCAGTACCTCAGAATGGGACCATATATATATGGAGGTCAGGCCTTTAAAGAGCTAATTAAGGTAAAATAAGGCCATATGGGTGGGCCCTAATCCAATGACTGGTATCCTTATAAGAAGAGGCAATTAGGACACAGACATGCACAGAGGGAAGACCACATGAAGACATGGAGAAGATGGTCATCTGCAAACTAAGGACAGAGGCATCAAAAGAAACCAGCCCTCCTGACACCTTGATCTTGGACTTCCAGCCTCCAGAATTGTGAGAAAATAAATTTCTGCTGTTTAGGTTGCCCAGTCTGTGGTACTTTGTTATGGCAGCACAAACAAACTAACACAGCTCCAATTTAGTCTCCTGACCCTCTGCAGGCAATGGGTCATTCCAGGGGGGCGGGTCCCCAGCACATTTCCAGGGCAGCCCTCCCTGCAAGGAGCGCCGAGGAGACAAGTTCACTTGCCTAATTTAAGCATACTTCTGAAATTAAATTTATGGCATAAAGTTGTGGCTATCAGGGGGAAATGCCCAAGATTTATTAAGTGGAAAAAAATATTACACAAGAGGGAGCACTGTAATGTCCACACTATGTTAAAAATCATCTTTGTATCATATGTATATACATATATATTAATATATTATAATGAACATTCATTCACCCTTCACTTGGTAACCATATCTTGATTTTTCTCTGGGAACACTCTCTTCCCCACTCTCCAGCCAGGTACTTTTTAGATCTCAGTATAGCTTACATACAGTATGGTGTAAATATGTTAAGGGTCAATTCAATGCATTTTTACATATATATATATATATATATATATATATACACACACACACATCTATGTAGCTACCCCCAGATCAAGATATAGAACATTTTCAGCCCTCCTGGAAGACACCCTGTGCCCTTTCTTAGTCAATTCCACCCCCCACCCCAGTTCCAGAGGTAACCACTTTTCTGACTTTCATCACAAAAATTTGCCTTTTACCAGGCCATATGCTCATATGCTCTGGGAAGAGTTGATTCCATGCCCCCTGTGGAGCATGTGACTCAGGCCTAGCCAATCAGAGCATCACATTCCTCTAACCACAATGATTGGTTCAGGGGTTGGCAGAAGGTGAGCAGGGCTGAAACTGACATGCCAGCAGCGGCAGGTACTCTTTTTCACTGAGGTGCAGGTAGAAAGATAATGTAAGAGCACCTGGTGCCACAGGAGGCCTCACATGGGGCCTCGAAAGAGTCAGCAGAGCAGATGACAAGGCTGAGAAATGGAGAGAAACTGCGTACATTGTTTGAGCCCCCAGATCAAGCTGCAGCCATATGAGCCAATACAACTATCTCTTTTGCTTAAGCCATCCCGCTACAACATTAATTGATGCATGTATGCACCAAGAAAAATCAAATAGAATATATATCAAGTGCAAATTTAATCATACCCATCCTTACTTAAAATGGTTTATGGCTTTATTTGCTCTTAGGACAAAGACCCAAAATTCTTACCATGGTCTTCACAAAACCCCAAATGCTTCTGCTGCTTCACCATAAACCAGTCCCTCCGGCCACATTGATCTTCTCACTCCTGCCACAGTGCCTTTGCATGGACGTTTTTTCTTCCTTGACCACTCTTTCTTTCCATCTTCACATACTTAACAGATCCCAATTCCATCTTGACTCCTTCAGCAAAGCTTTCCCAGACCTCCTCATGAAAGTCTCTTTCCCCAGCTTTATGCTTTCATGTCTCTTCTTTTCAATGCAAAACACAGTTTAATTTTTACAATGGTGCGATGATTTCCCCTCTTCCTCATTCAACTGTGAGTCCCATCAGGGCACAAACGGCATCTGTGTTTGTTCACTGTTGCCCTCCCAGTGCCTAGAATAGAACCTGACACTTAGTAGGTTTGAAAACAAATTAGAATTAACTGTGGTTGGCGGGAAGGGGACAGGGATAATATTGATATTCGCTTTCTAAGTCATGTACATTTCTATAAGTTCTACTTCTCCAGAAGTACCTATTACGTACTTTTGTAATCAGAGAATGAATTGAAGACATTTTTAAAGAGTGAAAACTAATGGTTCTTCTTCCCCCTATACATTGGCCAGATGTATTTGTTCCAGCATCAAAGTATATGAGAAAGGGTCCTTTTAATTTTTTGTCATACTCACGCACCTACGCACACCCCATGATACTAATGGACAGAATTATTTCCCTTTTCCATTTTGTTCCCACAGATTTTTCTAAACCTTCACTGCTTGCTGCTGTGTGTCTGCTAGGAGCACCTCCAGACAATAATATAAATGAACAAGTAGTCAATGGATATCAACTGAAAGACTCAAAAGAAAGTCAGTTTTGTGTGTTGAGATATTCCCACCGAGTATGTGTACTCGACGATGTGATTTTTACTGCATGCATCTAGGAAGTCATGTCTTTGGCAAGTAAAATGATTCCTGATTTACAGATGGGATTAAAGCTTAGTGATCCCTGGCGCTTTTCCATGAGCTCCAGGACATCCAGGTGTTCGGCCACCTGGTCACAGCTGAGATGACGTGATGCTCTACCAAAACCAGAAAGGGGGGCTGGGCATCAGGAAATAGGCCCTGGGCGGGGGGTTGGGTCCCAGTCCTGTTGCCCTTTCACTCTGTGATCTTGGACAGGTACCTCTATCTCTGGGTCTCAGTTTACTCATCCTTAAAATGGGAAGGAGGTGTTTGATCAGACCAGCAGTTTCCAAATTTGATTTTGGATGGAAACCTTATTTCTTTTCAAACAAAATCAGGAGTAGAAGTTCAATACCTAAACAGGTAAAAGCGGAACTGCTCTGTTTGAAGTGGGACGGGGTCTGAGATCTGTCCATATGCCACTCCTTCCACCTCCCTGACCCCCAGACCCAACGCCTTGTGTGTGTGCACACACAGTTGCACACATGTACACATACACACAGGAGCACATGCTCACACATGTACACACACATTTGCACATTCACAGCAGCGGCCTGTGGGACACCTCCACAGATTTCCCAGAATTCCCAGAGGCGCATTTCCAGGGCACCAGGGAGCACAGTCTGCAAGTTGTGGACTAGAGCATCTCTAAATGCCCTCCCAACTCTGACTTGCCATAGCGTCTGTGATTTTGTTTATTTTCATATCAACTGTGCCTGGTTCCTCTCTTTCCCCAACTGTTTTTATTTTTTATTTTTTTTTGCTCCTTTCCTCAGCAGCTATTTACTGAGTCAGTGAAAAGGTGCATGTACCAGGCATTATGCTGGGGATACAGCAGCACCCAAGAGGAGGTCCTCCCTGATGGAGCTCACAGTCTTTGGGGGAAATAAGTATGAAACCAGCAATGGCACGGATGTCACATGACTGTGGTAGCAAGTGTTATCAAGAGAAACTCCGAGGTCCTACAAGAACACACAACGCCAGGGCCAGGCTGAGCACAGGCAGAGAAACGACATTAAAGTACAGCTGTGGACTTCCCTGGTGGCGCAGCGGTTAGGAATCCGCCTGCCAATGCAGGGGACACGGGTCCAATCCCTGGTCCGGGAAGATCCCACATGCCGTGGGGCAGCTAAGCCCGTGCACCACAACTACTGAGCCTGTGCTCTAGAGCCTGTGAGCCACAACTACTGACCCTGTGTGCCACAACTACTGAAACTCACGCACCTAGAACCAGTGCTCTGCAACAAGAGAAACCACTGCTATGAGAAGCCTGCACACCACAACGAACACCCAATGCAGCCAAAAATTAATTAATTAATTACTTTTTTTAAAAAGAAAATAAAGTACCATAGTCCCTCAGTATCCACAGGGGATTGGTTCCGACCCCTGTGGATACCAAAATCCATGGATGCTCAAGTCCCTTACATAAAATGGTGTGGTAGAGTCAGCCGTCTATATCTAAGGGTGTGGAGCCCACAGATGCAGAGTGCCCACTATAGAGACCTGTAGTATGAGGAGGCCAAGGGGAGAGACAGAACATCAGGGAGAGGAAGCAGCATGTGCAAATGCCCTGAGTCTGAATCTTAGCACATGTGGGAGCAAACCGAAGGGCAGGGCCTTGAGGGTGTGTTAAAGAGGTTGGTCTCTATCCTAAGAGAAATGTGAAGCCTTGAAAGAAGTATGAACCTGGA
Organism: Balaenoptera musculus; assembly: GCF_009873245.2. Classification (NCBI taxonomy): domain Eukaryota; kingdom Metazoa; phylum Chordata; class Mammalia; order Artiodactyla; family Balaenopteridae; genus Balaenoptera; species Balaenoptera musculus. Next base: position 93,707,731 of record NC_045792.1, on the reverse strand, counting down.
GTTGACATACATACATACATACATACAGCAACATTTATTGAGCTCCTACTGTGTGCAGCCACTGTTCCGGATCCTGGAGATAAAAAAGACAAAAACCTCTGCCCTCATGGAGTTTATGTTTTAATGGCAGAGGAAGAGACGTAATAAAATAAAAGCAGGTAAGTTGTCAGATGTAGGACCAGGCTGATCCAAGCTTTTGTGGGACCTGAGGCTTATACAATTTGGGGGAGAGGGTGGACTCCTTATGAAAAAAGAATGAAAAATTATAAATATCGATTTAGGTGTAGGGCCTTGGAACCTACTGATGAGGAGCCCTGAAGCTTAAGCATCATTGGCTTCATGGAGGGTCCACCTCTAGTCAGACGATGACCGATATGATGAAGAAAACTCAAGCACGGGGGGGCAGGGGACTATCAGGAGTGTTGGAGAAGGGGGCTGCTATTTGAAATGGGGTAGACAAACAAGGTCTGAGACGATGACCTTGGGAAAACCTAGAGGAGATAAGGGAGCCACATGGATATTTGGGGGAAGAGCATTCCAGGCAGAGGGAACAGCATATGCAAAGGCTGCTGAGCCTGAAACCTGCCTGGAGGAGGCCAGAGCAGAAACTCATCGGCAAGAGGAGAAGAGACAGTCCGGGAGATAGTTAAGGCCCATGGAATCAGACGGGCACTTTTCAAGGTCATCCTGGTCACTGTGTGGACCCCAGGAGGGCAGGAGTGTAGGCCCAGAGAGCAGGCACCAGGCTCATCTCAGGGAGACATGCCGACCAAGAGCCTGAAACAGAAAGACACAGGCACATTTCAAGAGGCACTAGACTCCGTGGGACATCTCAGCGCAGCGAAGCGGGTGGCTGGGCAGGAATAAGGGAAGGGAGAAGCAGGAGAAGAAAGCTAGGAGAGCATGGAGAAGGGGGACAGAAATCTTCCTGCATCATTTTACTCCCACCCCATAGGGTGAAGGGAAACAAAAATGTTTTTTGACAAGTTAAATTGTGTGCTTCTGTCTGCCAACATGATTCTCTTGTCAAAGGTTGTTTGTCATCCTCCAAGGTGGCAGGGCCACAAAAGTCCTTCCGTGCTCCTGCCCCAGCGAATCCCGAGGCCTGTAAAGCCCCCATGGGGGGAAGCAGCCGATCCTTTTTGAAGAGGGTAAAATAATCCCAACACGGGCGTCGCTGCCCAGAACCCTGGGGCAGTGACCGGGGGCCTGGGCTGCCCCCCTGCCAGGGAAGGAGGAGGAAGGCCAGGGTGATGGGACGGGGCATGGGGCTGCCGACCTGAGGCTCGTGGTTTGGTGGCAAAACAGCCCGGGGGACTGAGTGGGACCACGCAAGCTAATCAGTGCGGCCTGTGGGGAAGGCGGCCTCCGCCACAGCCCCGCGCGGTGCTGCCCAGAACGGGCCACCTTTCCTGAGCGTCACACCTTCTGAGCAGGCTGTGACGACCAGCCTGGCGAAGCAGCCAACCATTCATGTCCTCCGAGGCTGCGGATGTTCCTCCCCTTCCCTGTTCCAGATGGGGAAGGGACCCCGGGGGATTCGGGGTCACAGACCAAGTCAGAGGCAGAGGCGTCCTCGGGACACCAGCTTCCTCTCATTCCAACCTGTGCATTGTGTTTGGGGCAGAATAGATGGCTCACCACGGGGCCAGAGACCTGGCTTTGTGTCCCAGCTCTGCCACTACAAGCTGTGTGACCTTGGGCATGTTACTGACCTCTCTGAGCCTCCATTTCCTCGTCTCTAAAACAGCGATAGTGCTATAATGCCACTCCCCCAGGGCAGCAGCGAGGATTAAATAGATGCCCAGACCACAAAGTTGAGTAAGTCAGTAAGTTGAGTCCAGTGTTATTATTTACAAACCAAAATTCAAGACTACTAGGCTGACGCAGGGACAGTGAAGCCGAGGATTTTAAACCGTAGCTGGAAACCCAGACCATTCAGGCACTCTACCAAGGCACCTCAAGCTCTCGCACGCTGTTCCAAAAACTGAAAGCCCAAAGACTGTGGGAACTCCTTGCGACCGCAGAGGGAAGTCAGGCTCCTCCAGCCCTGGGAAGATGGAAATGCATTGAGTCAGTTCAGAGGCAGGAGGTGACAGGCCTTGGCGGGCATGGGGAACACCCTTGGGGGATGACCAAAGGCTAGTGTCCATTGCAGGAAGATGGCTGTGCTCAGAGATCAGGGTTTCTTCCAGTGTAAGTCAGGGCAGTTCAGGACTCCAGCTCAGATCGCCAATCAGGGAAACAGACTTGCTGTTAAAACTGACAGCAGTGACCGCGAGGCCAGTCCCCATCTGGCTTCGAGAAGGACTCATTGAGTGAGCACAGGGCAAAGCATTGTGCTAACTTGGGAAGAACGTGATTAATGAGGCACAGCCCGTCTTTGGAGAGCTCACGAAAACTAATGTATTCTGACCTTCTCTGTGAGTTTCTACAAACGTTATCCCCTTGCATCCTCAGAACCGCCTTAGGAAGAGGCATGAGGAAATGGGGGTTCAGAAAAGTTAGGAGGGGCCCCCAGTCACCTACAGGGGTCGGGCAGACCTCGGTGAAGACACCCAGCTGCCGGCTCACACCACAGTGTCTGGGGCCCTCAACTCCCAGCCCTACCCTTTCTTCATGCTTTTCCCCCAAATCACCTCTCATGTGTCCATGAAAAATCACATCCAGGTGTGCTCGTGATAAGTTTGAAGTGAGAGCAGGACCAGTGCCATGCCCCTGCCTCGGGCCTCCGCTGCTCACCCTGTCGCTGGGCCCAGGACCAGTCCCACCCAGAGGGACACCCCCAAGTATCTCTCACTCAGACCCCACGGGGACCCTGTGGAAGCCTAGCTCAGAGCCCTCAGGCCAACGCTGCCGTCAAGCAGGCAAATCAAACCCAACCGTGACCCAAAACCACAGTGATTTTCTGAACCTTGAAATGAACACAAACTTTCCTGATTTCTAGAACCTCAAACCCAGTCGGAGGTTCACACCTCCTGCAGGCAAAGCCAGCCAACAAACAAAAAACATCCAGACGGATCCAAGCCCAAACATGTGCTCACAGAAACGATGTCAGGCCAAACCCATTGCCCCCAAACTTCTGGTCATGGTTTCGAGCTTTTGAATATGAGAAGGAAGGTGCTGGGAGCAGAGCAGACAGGAGGAAGTCAAGATGAGGTGCGTTAAGGTGCAAAGACAAGGCCTCTCTCAGCCTCGGGGGTCTGTGGTACCGATGGAGGGTCCTTCCGCTGGGAAGCCACCAATTACGCCCCAGAGCCCCTGGGAAGGGAGGGAGGGAGCAGCGGAGGCAGTGAGGAGGGTCTGTGGCTGAGGAGGCACCTCCCTGGGCAGGCATGGGGCCACCTCGCCACCAAACCAGGGCCGTGGGGCTGGACCTGGGCTGCCATCTTGCAGCCCCTGGCTCCCTGTCCCTCCCAGGCAGCAAAGGGAGCGGAGGTAGAGGTGCAGGTGCAGAGAGCCTTCCCCAGGTGTCATGGAGGTCCTGCCCTTGAGGACTCCTGCCACATCTGGTCTAACTTGGACACCAGGTGAAATAGCCGTCTGGAAGATGGGAGAGGACGTGGACTCAGACAAAGGGGGAACGTGGGCCCCTTGGAGGCTCCCGATGGTGAGGTTAAAGGGGGAGCAGGCAGCGTGGTGCTGCGTGTGTTTCCCGTTCACGTTCAGCTCTGCGGGGACAGGTGCAGAATAGTGGAAGGGAGACGGGAGCAGGTGATTGAAGACACTGAAATGGGTCTTTGCATCTCTGGAGCTGGGAGGCTGGGAGGTGAGGCCTGTCACACACAGAAGTTGCCAGGTACGGAAATCACCAAGCCTTTCCCCAAAACGAGGTGCCTGCCCCTCCCGGCCAGCACCCTGAGTTTATGGTTGAAAGCTGTGTGCACCTCAACCCTGAGTAGGGGGCTTTCTCAGGCCTGCCCCCTCCCTTCCTTTCCTGCTGGAGCCGCGTGGAAGGGGCAGGAGCTGGGGGCTCAGAAGCCACTGAAGGATGAGCTCCAGAGCATGGAGGTGGGGGAGGAGGTAGAGGGACAAGACCCCCTTCCATGGTGGCAGGAGGATAAGGGGGAGGGGCTTAAATCCTCAAGGGTTCCAGAAATGGGATGGGGCTGGTGGTCTCAACGACCGGACGCTGCCAACCTGGGTCACCTCAGTCAAGGCTCAGGCCTTTCTCTGGGACAATGAGCCACTCTCTTGGTGAGAGAACCTTCTGGAAAGTTCTGACATAAAGTAGGTGGTGTAGAGCAGGCCACCAAGAGCCAGAGAGGGCTGTGTCCAAGTCCTCATTTTACTCCTGTGTGGTTTTGGCAAGTTACTTAACCTTTCAGTTCCTCAACATCTCCGTCTGTAAAATGGGGATAATGAGAGCATTGGTGTGGGGACTAAATGAGGTTGCACGTATAAGGTGCCAGGTACATAGCAGGTGCTCTAAATGTTTTATTTATAGGTCACTCCTGTAGTGGTTGGTTGCCCCAGGTGCCCAGAGGGGCTTGGCATCCTGAAACGCTTAACCCCCGAAAAGATTGCGGGTTGCCTCCTCAGCACAGGCTCTGAGCCCCGACATCTCCAGCCTTGCCCAGCGCCCAAGGCCAGTTTAAAGAGGGCAGTCGCCCAGTCCCCAGTTTGCACGCGCTAAGCCCCTCCATGGAAAAACTTGGATGGGCTGGAAAATCCCCACTACAGTTACATTTTCAAACCTTCTCACAATCCAAATGTCAACACCAATCGAAACAATATGTTTATTTGCAGACCTCCTGCCAGACCGGATTAATTTCTACAGGCTCAAAGCCCATTTTGGAACTGTAATGTCTCAATTTTACAGATGAGAGGAGGGAGGGGGAAGAAAAGCCAAACCTTCTTTGCCTTCTTGATCGGGGAAGTGTCAGGGGCAGGAAAGCACCAGGGGCAGTTTTCATGGTTGGCCCTGTCACCCAGAAGGTCCCATCACTCAGAAATGGCATGTGGGGCCCCAATCACCCATGCGGCTCGCATCTGCAAACAGATCTCTTCTCCTGGCTTCTACTTCACAGCTTTCTTCTCCCTCTGCCCTTAGGGGTCACCAATTTCTCTGCCCGGTGAGGGTCTGGAGGAGTGGCCAGCGGGTGTGGGTATTCAGCCAGGGTGGGGAAGATGGAAGCCAAACAGAAGGATGAAATGTCTCTGGAGCCCCGGGGTTCACATGGGCCTCAGATGAGCTTGGACCTGGTGTGTGGCTTTGTAATAAAGAGAAGGATGCCTTGAGTCCAGGCACTGGGCCCTGCTGACAGAGGAGCCAGCCCTGTCTCAGACGTCCTGGCATATGCTAGGCATTAAGTGGGTGCCTTGCCCCATCTAGAGTCCTCAGAGCAGCTTGGCAAGATGGGCATTGCCATTATACCCATTTTGCTGATGAGGAAACTGAGGCTTGCATGAGATCTCCAACATGCATGTGACATAGTCAGGGATGGAGGCTGGCCTGTCCAAAGATCTTGTTCTTTCCAGCCCTGAGAATAGCAGCGATAGAAAAATGGAAGAGAGGTCTCCTGGGGAAAGCTCTCTTTGGAGTGGCTTTAAGCTCTCTCTACGTCGCAGGTGAAGAGGCAACCAGTTCCCCCAGGATGAGAGCAGAGGAGGCAGGAGATTGGACGCTTCAATGTTGTTTGGTTTTGTCCAGCACATTCCCCTCTGCTTACAACTCAACCTAGCTAAAAAATAAATTCAATCTAACCTTCCCTCAACAAAAGTTGAATTCTAAGACTATTGTTAGAAATATGCAAAATCATACACATGGAAGGGCTGTGAAAACTCCTAATCTTCCCTTCCCAACTGCAAGCCTCACCATGTCAGAGCTCCTATCCATCCTTCAAGAAGCCTCTCCTGCTTTCCCATGCTTTTACCTCTAGAAAGCATTTCTTCTGTTCTACCTGGTGTCCTATGTAGAGGCTTATATGTCTGGAGCCCTTGTGAGGTCCAGTAAAGAGCTTGGCACATGAGGCCCTCAGAAAAATCTGTATTGAAGGAATGACTTAAGAATGAAGATATGTTAGCACCAGGAGGCAGGTACCCTTATTGCCCCCATTTCAGAGATAAAGAAACTGAGGCTCAGAAAGGTGAACTGACCTGCCCCAGGTTCCATAGCAACAGCAACTGGTTCATGGCCCAGGTCTGTTTGATTCCTCCAGACTTGCATACAGAGTTAGGAGCAGTCGGCTGTGCCCACTCAGGACCCTCTCCCAGGACCCCTGCTCCACTGGTCACTAGAGGGATCAGACTGGGCTTCCTGTAAGGCAGGTGGGAAAGCTGGAGAGCTGCTGGCCGGCCTGTTCACATCTCAAAGGCACACCCAGAGGGGGCTGCCGACAGGTCCAAAGGACCAAAGCCATGGGACTCAGGGGCTCAGGATGGACATGTAAGTAGACTCACTTCAAACGGGTCTCACCCTCGTTCCCTGATGGGGAGGTCAGGCCCAACCAGGCAGGCCCCCCAGGCCCAGGCCGGCAGAGGGAGGAGGGTTTCTTCCCCTAGAGTGGTGGAGGCATATGGAAGCAGCAAAGCAAACAGTGAGAAGTGGGATGCATGTGTCGGACAGCCCCACAAACTTTATCCTGATTGGATCATCAGCCCAGGGGCCTGAGGGGAGTCCTAGAGCTACTGGGCAGAGCCAAATGCAGATCAGGGTTCAGTGTCAGCAACAGAGTGTCCGGTCCCAGAGAGCAAAGGGGAGATTGTCTGGGCAAACTCCGTGATGGGGATCTCAGGGCCCCAGCAGGGATGTCAGCCGTCTTAGAACACGTTTATATGAGAAGACCGGGGTCCATGTATTCATCCACTCATGTATTTCTTTATATGCACTCTTCTCTAACAAGTTTTTAGAATTATAGAAGGAGCGAACAGAAAGACAAAAAAAATCCACCCATCCCACCTTTTGGAGATAATCACTGTTACCACTTTGATATACCTGCTTCCAGATGATTTTCTATGCATGTTTGTTTGTTTTAAAAATGGGATCATATTCTTCAAAGCTATTTTCTAACCTACTCTTTTCACTTTACGATGTAAAAATTATTGTGTGTGCCCACACGCTTACATTAGCACACAAAATTTCTGGAAGAACATGCAAGGAAATATTAACCTGGTTGCTTCTGGAGAAGGAGACTGCAGATCTAGAGTGGGAGAAAGAGTGACTTCTAATTCCATACATTTGTATTTAATAAGCGCTTCTAGTGTTTATTATGTGCCAGGCACTTTTCTTCTAAGCACGGTACAAATATAAATGTGTTTCATTTACTTTAAAAATATTTCTGTAGAGTTTTTTTTCTTGCCAGATGAACGTGTTACTTTTGCAATTAAAAAATGAGTTTAAATTAGTGCATGTAGTGAACGTCTCTCCACATCAAATAAAATCTATTTCTATATCACATCTACCATCTGGTTGCAGCAGCCTGGGCCCAGCCTATCTAAATGGCCAGCCCAGGGTGGAGAAGATGAGACTTATCAGCTCCCTTGAAAAGGAGCAGAAACCAAGAGAAATGACACCAGCATTGGTCAGCCATGTCTGCACTTGCTTTATAAACAGAAATTTTCTCTGTCCTTGAACCAAACTGGGTGGCAGATAAAAACCCAGACAAGCCAAGCTGACTTGTTGAACCTCAAACCAAAATGACCCAAATCCTAATTTTTTTAAAAAAACCACAATGTCAGGGAATTCCCTGGCAGTCCAGTGGTTAGGACTCTGCACTTTCACTGCTGAGGGCCTGGGTTTGATCCCTGGTCGGGGAACTAAGATCCCACAAGCTGTGAAGCCAAAAAAATAAAATAAAATAAAATGTCCATGGAACCAGAGCTACTTCCCTAAACCCCCAAGTGAGCCCACTCAGAGTGACACCAGATATTTTTCACAAGCAGTTCAATTAGACCATTCCTCAAATCTTTTTCTGAGAAGCTCTGTTTCAGGATCTCAGGGCTCTGCATTTTTCTCAGCGTAGTGACAGCATGGGGCATCCTTCGCAGAGGTTAGGTTCAAGGTTCAGAATCAGAAAGGCCTGGGATTGGGGTGACATTGAATGGGTTATAAGCCATTCTGGGCTCGAGTCCTACTTCCTAGGACTGTTGTAGGAATGAATAGTCCTAGGAAGAGGGTCCCCAAGATGCTGTGGCCTTGGAGTGGACTCCAGGCCCTTGGTGAAGCCCCAGGTCATTCTGAGACAAAGCCACAAACCTGGCTAGAGTAGCCAAAGGCCTCAAAAGACAGCACCCCCAAAGATGTCCCACAAGCCTCTTCAAAGCCATTCAGAAGCCAGGGCTCAGAGCCTGGACGCTGCTGCCTGGTTCCAGGCCCTGCAGGTCACGGGGCAGGAGGGAAAGCAGTGCCGACCCCAGCTGTCCTCCCTCCTGAGGTCACACCTGCCGTCCTCAAGCTGCCCATTCAAGATTCCAGGCTGGGGCTAGCCGACGCAGCATCAGGGCCACTTCCCCACCGGGAAAGGGGGTCCAACATGACAAAAACAGAGCCTGGGGCTTGGCCTGGGGGTGGGGCTGCCCCCTCCCCACTCCCCTTCACCCACACTCACACACTCCCCGGTCCCCAACCCTATGCAGAGGGACCGCCTCCCGCCGCTGAGCCCTCCGCTGGCAGCTGTCACCCAGCCCAGCTCTGTTTGCACCCGTCTCTCCCCGCTGACCAGGAGAAGAAGGGAGAGGGGCTGGAAATCTGTGCTCTGTGGCCCTGAACTCCCCTACGGGGAAGTGGTCCAGACCTTCCAGACGGGAGCAGAGGCTTCGAGGGAGGAGAGTTCCCAAAGCATATGCCCAGGAGAACTCATGAGAGACCCCAGCCCCCCACCACTGGGCCCCCCCGAGATGCTGGCGGCCCTCTGCTTCTCCTGGAGCCTTCCCAACCACAGGCTAAGGCGGACCCTGGGCAGCACACTCTGAGAAGCTATTTATTTTTAACAGGCTTTACTAATATCATGAGCCTGAGTAGCCTAGGACAACCTCACAGTAGAGACCTCTTCATGGCGGCAAGAGTGCCCCCGCTTCCCTGGGAGGGGCCGCCAAGCCAGAATCCAGGCCCAACTGTCTGCTTAGAGGGGAAAAAAAAAAAAACAACTGTGCCACAAAATTAAGCCAGCACCTCAGCCCTCGCGCCCCACCTCTTGTCACTGCTCAGGACCAACTTCTTTCCGTGTTCCTGATCTGTGCTAGGGACGCTAGCAACTAGGCATCAAAATGGGAGCTGACCCTGAGTTAGAACTGTCTCCGCATCCTAGCTGGGAGAGAGGGTCAGGCTGGGGCCCTCCAGTCTCAGGCACCAGGCCTCACCTCCCAGAACTATTGTGACAGCTCAGGAAAGTGACTGAAACACAGTCCCCGTCCTCAGGAAAGACTTTGATCACTGCAAACTCCCAATGAAAACCATCTTTATACGCCCAGGAGACACCAGGTTCCCCATCAACCGACAGGAGACAGGCCCTCCAAGGAAGGTTCTAGAATGCTCCCACAGAGCCCCAGCTGGCAAGTGAGCTCCGGAGAAGCAGAGTCCACAGTTCCCGAAGGCATCCAGTGGTAACACCATCCCAGGACCGCCCCCCCCAGCCACCCATCCGAGCTCGGCCTGCAAATACCTCACATTCTTCCAAATTAGAAGGGCCAGTCCCTATTTCGAGGAAAATGCAATTTAAGACTAAAATCCCCCCAGTCAAAAGGAGGCACTAGGCCCCTTGGGAGCCGAGACTGTGCCTTGTCTGTCTTCCCTCTCCCCAGCTTCAGTTTGCTGGCCGTGACTGTGGTTGCTCATAAGTAATAATAGTAATCACCCGGAAAAGCTAATGCTACCTGGACATAGCTTACCAACCTGTAATTTAGGGTTGTTGATTTCTGGGCTAAGCAAACACAAAGAATGTCGCTTTGGCCTTGCCATTCATCTCCACAGCAGATGTGACTTTCGTTGCCGAACGTAAGTGAAAAAAAAAAACAAAACACTTCCATATCAAGCCGGGGATTGGGTCTGCTCTAAAATGCATACACAATTCATAATGATGCATTTGATTAATGGTAAATGAGCGTGGAATACTGATGGCCAACCCATGTGACGGCCACATTAGCACCAGATGAAGCTGTCATGTGGGTGATGTGACAAAAAACCGAGAGCAAGGGACTGAGAACGGGGGACCAGGGCCGTGGGGCAGACGGAGGCCAAGTTTTCTGCAATTTCTTTTTTTTTTCTTTGTAAGGGGGGAAAGTCGAAGAATCCTCGCAAACGAACGTCAAGGAAAATGAATCCAACTCACATCCAGAAGTTGCCATTGCAAATGAAAATGTGAGTGAGATTCAAACGTAAAAGGGTGAATTTCTTTTTTCTCTCCTATCAACACAGGTGAGCTGATAAATCCCCAAAGAGATCAAAGTGGGAAAGCGGTCTCTTGTGATTCTCTGATAAGCTCAGGTATTCCTGGTGGTCAGGAAAGCCATTTAAAAAGGACAGAGCTCTTAAAACCAGTTGGGCGTTTAAAACTGTGCTGAAAAACAAGAGACACGGGGACCGCGGAGAGCCAGGCTGCCGGCTGGCCTATGGTCGGCAGGCCAGCCCGGCACCCGCGGCCAGCGGGTCGGCGTTTCAAATGCCTGTGCTTGGTTGGGTGTGGAATGTTTCAAACTTCAGCCCTGGCCAGTCTTATTGAAAACATTATCTTTTCCATCAATAATACCTCTAGGTTCTTTATTAGCAAACTCTCTGGCAAAAGCTGACATATTTACAGCACACAGTAAACTTTACATATCTGCAACAATATTAGAGGAGAGAGGGAGAGAGCCCCACTCAGTGACCACGACAAATCATTCCGTCTTCAAATGATCAAGTGAGAGGCTAATTGTCCCGAAGAGAAGGACTCCTACGACTCCCATCCCATCCAGCGGCCAGAAGGAGCGTTAACAAAGATGAAAAAAGTATGTTTGAGGATTGGAGACATAAGAATACATATTTTTAAAAAAAAGAAAGAAAAAAAGGAAAGAAAAGAAAAGAAAACCCAACTGATACCACCGTCTAGGCTGAAGGAGAAACCCGATCTTGAGATGGAATGGTTAACATTTGGGGTTGTTTGGAGAGAATTGCTCCAAGCTGTTTTTGTTCAAAATGTATAGATTTAAGGTAAGAAGCTCTGTGTAGGTCATAACCACTCTGGAAACAAGTCCCTCATTACTTTGCATCTGACAAAGGTAGGGACGAATTTTGCTTTTGCCTTTCTTTAACCGGGTAGCTTGGTCGGTTTTAACTTGGAAATGTGCTAGGAAAATATTTACTAGTCTTGTTCTTTTTATCTGCCAGTGTTTTCTCCTTTGGGGTCGTGGCTTTCTCTCAGCTCTGTCACCCCTTCCCCTCTTGCATTCGGGCCAATGAAGTATCCACCCAGGGTCCTGACTCTACCCCAGCCCCCTAGAGAAAGAATGCCAACCTTACAGAAATTCATGGAAAGGAAAATTATATATGTATGTCTAGTCAAATCTCAAGGTTCCCAGTGAAGGGTACTGGAGAAGCAAGGGGCCCCAGTCTGCAGAGAAAATTATTTGTTTTGATGAAAATAGGAATAGATGCATATTTATTGGGGAGGAATCCCATCAGTGGTCTTATGGGAAGTATTTGATTTTGGAGTTGTTATTTGGCAAATCCAAAGAGGGAATTGGGTAGTCATTTGGGGCTTCTGCTCACCATGCATTTTGTTAAATGAGTCTCTCTCCCCCCTTGAACTTTACATTAAACCGTTTTCCTCCAGGAAAAAAGAAAAAGAAAAAAGAAGAGAATATAATTCCGACTCTATAAAAAGCATAAGTACTTCTTTAGAAGAAAATATCAAAGGTGTCTTAGGAAGGAAATGAAAATAATTATGTTATAGAAGGACAATTTTTAAAAAGGTTTTTGGACTCTACATTTGAACAGAAAGATTTTGGAAACTTGCCTAAAGAACCGGCTTCCCCGGGGCTGTTCGTTTGTAAGAATCTGCTCCTACAGCCAGCATTTTTAAACCCCGCTTCAAAATATATGCATTCTTCCCTAACTTCACAAATGAACTGTCACACACCTTCACCATTTACAAAAAAAAAAAAAAATAGGAGAGTGGGATAAATTTAAATCAGAAAATTTATCTCCAGGTGAAAACTTTTGATAAAGAAATCTATATTAAGAGTTCTGTTTTTAAAGGCAGTGGTTGGGGCAGATTAAAACTCAAGTTGGTGACAATAAAATGTCATCAGATTCTTATACTTTTGCTGTACAGAACATCATCAAAGTCGCCCCATATGTTAACATGGTTTTTATATATCTTTTGTATGCGGCATCAATTTAATTTTTATCAACAATGACAGTCCCAATCTCCAAATATTTGTGTCAGGGGCAGGAAAGGGATACACACCCAAAAATACCCTCAAAATTATATACTGATGTCAACATCACTCTTTAGAGCTGTTTTGCTTTTGTGGTTTTGCTTTTGTAAAAACATCTCTTCCATGGGCTTTTTGTCCATACCATATCTATATAAGATTTTTTTTCTTGCAGTAATGGGGACCACAGCTTTTGGCAATATCTTTTAATTTGTTCTTTCAACCTCGGGGAAGCCATACTATTTCTTTCTTCGGTTGGTCTGGGCTGGAAATGAGTTCCACAATTTGCAGGGTCCCCGGCATCCCTTATCCCATAACAATACAAGATGTGGAAAATGTGCTTAAGATTGAAAATCGCATTTCGAAAATCCAACCGTTTCTCTTTCTAGACTTTTGCTAAGCAGCTTATTGTACAAATCCAGGTATTGCTTAAATATCTCTAGGGGTTAAAAAAAAAGAGCATGATGTACTATTTATTATATTTCATTAGCTAAACCTCAAAAAAGTAAACATTTTCTCCCCTCGACTCACCCACTGCCTGTTTCAGATTTTAATGCAATGATATGTTTTTTCAGGATCTCGAATATTTATATTTCAGAACTTAAATATCTTTATTTAAACCATACAGTCTCAATCTCCCAAACCCCGGATTTTTAATATTTTGGCGACTGAAATCTGGCATGTTTGAAGGTTTGCTTCTCCGCAGAAGTCTCTTGTTATCCAAAGTAGAAAAACAAACGAGGGACAGATTCTAAACTGCCCAACGCTGGCTGCTAGCACAGCAAAAACACTTCAGCCGACCCCCTTCACGCTCTGCCCCAGGGACAACTACTTTCTTAATAATAAATAGGGAAAATGTAAAATGTTTTCTTTAAATTAAAAATCGAAACGAATTGTTTTAATGAATATCTCTGGTTATGAGGGTAAAGCATGCCTTCGTGTGTACACTTTCTGAAGAAAAATTTCCTGTGTGGTTTTCCCTGTGAGATCAAAAGGAACTAATTAACTTTTCTATAAGGTAAACAAAACTTTAACTTGAAATATCCCCATGAAGTATGTGGGAAGTGAGCTTTTGTGTGAGTGAAAGCATGAGGGGGGGGGGAGGGCGGAGGCAGGAGGGAGTTGGATTTAATTTTATATTTGAAATCGTCTCATGCTCGGAAGGTATTGGAAACTCAGTGCTGTCCAAGAGTCAGCCTTCTTTTTTTTTCCCCATTACCAAAATGATATTTAAATCAAAGGCTGAAATGTTGCCAAGTTCAAATCCCTCGTAAGATTAATAGGGCATTGTTCTGTTCATAGGAAATTCGTTCTTCTTAGAGCCCCTTTAAGAAGAACTGGGTGTGTGAAGGAGGCTGCAGGAAAGAGTGTGGGAAAGGGAGAAATCTGGAAAACCGGCCCGTGGCCTGAGTGGGAGGGTGGGACAGGGAGAGAATCTTCAAGAGGACAGACAACCTCTCACCCCACCCCCAACCAGCAGTAATTGGGGTCAAGGGGACTGGGCCCCCAGCTGGAGCCCCATTTCCCCAGGACTTGGCTCATTTTCTCAGGTTTCTGGGACAAACGAACAGGAGGAGGAATCAGCTCTGAGGGGACCGAGAGGGTCTTCAGGGTTGTGCCCCTTCTGGGGCGCTGACCCCTGGGCGGAGAGGGTTGTGCGGAGAGATGAGAGCCGTCCCCCCCCCCCCGCCCCTCCCAGGAGGAGCAGCTGCAGCCCAGGGACAGTCCCCTCCCAGGACAGAAAGTCCTTGGCCTGCTGCGGGCGAGCCGCCCGGGGCCAGGGCCCCCTGGCTGGGCCTCCTCTCTGCCCTTGCCAGGGAAGGGACAGGCGGCCAGCCCAGAGGACAGAGCTTGCAGGAGGCAGCCTGTGCGGGAGGAAAGGCTCCTCGCTGGAGGGCTCAGCAAGGCAGGAGACCGTGTCTGTACCTCCAGAGTCTGCCCCAGGGCCTCAGCGTCCCCAAAGCGGAGGCGTAGGTCACACACACCCTCCCACACTCGCACAGGGACACACACCCCTGCTCACCAGCACCTCCATCACCCTCTCCAGCTGCTCTGTGGATAGTCATAAGAGCTAACGTGTATTCAGAGCTTACCAGGCGCCTGGCTCTGCGCTAAATGCTTGATCTAAAACTTCACAGCAAGGCAGAGGCAGTAATATTATCCCCATTTAACAGGTGAGGAAACTGAGGAAGAGAGAGCTGGAGTAACTTGCTCAGGGGCACCAGCAACTTACACAGGGCATCACTAAGCTACAAAGTGTAGTGGGATTTAATGACAAAGGGCCCTGCTCCACCACAGTCCCAGTTTAGTAGCCAAGGATCTAGGCAAACAGCCTGGTTTAGTTATTACAGGAGGTGTCTGACCAGGTTTGTCTGCCTAGACTCTCTGCCACTAAGCTGGGATTTGGGGGGGGGGGGGGGGGGGGGTCACACCAGTGTGACCTGCAGGGACCTTCTGCTGGGGACATTCACACCCCACCCCACTAGCACAGGCTCAGTCCACCTACGCAGGCCCGTCTGGATCAGTCCCCAGGTGTATACTGATTATGTTGTTAGTGATGAGGGACCCACTTTAAGTTCTTTTATTCATTTATCCAGCACCTAAGTTTGCAAACGATTTGCTTCTGTGCCAGCTGAGAGGGACTAGAGGCCACCTCTACAAAACATCCCTCTCACTTACAACAGCATCCAGGGAGCTGTCTTGAAGGACCAGGAAGGGTACGCTTACGGGGGAGGGGGAGCATTGCAGGAAGCCCATGTTGCCTTTTTCAATTTTTTTGGCTGCACTGGGTCTTCGTTGCTGCACGCAGCCTTTCTCTAGTTGTGGCGAGCAGGGACTACTCTTCGTTGCAGTGCGCGGGCTTCTCATTGCAGTGGCTTCTCTTGTTGCAGAGCACAGGCTCCAGGCATGAGGGCTTCAGTAGTTGCGGCTCGTGGGCTCTAGAGCGTGGGCTCAGTAGTTGTGACGCGTGGGCTTAGTTGTCCTGTGGCAGGTGGGATCTTCACAGACCAGGGATTGAACCCGTGTCCCCTGCATTGGCAGGCGGATTCTTAACCACTGGACCACCAGGGAAGTCCTCATGTTGTCTTTGATGGAGCCCTTGGAAGAAGTCAGAACAAATATCCTTCTTAATGGTATACTAGAGGGCAAAAAAAAAAAAAAATCCCCAAAGTTTGAATGCCCCAAATGTATTCTTTTTGCTCTGGAGAATAACTAAATCCTCACAGAAAAAGACAAAAAGGCGAGGTCAAGCAGGCAATACGTAGCTATTACCTAGATTCAGTAGCAAGACCAGTATGGGAGTTGAGTCCAACCAATGTTGCCACATCCTGGCTGTGTGACCTTGAGCAAGTTTCTTTACCTCTCTGAACCTCAGTTTCCTCATCTGTTAAACAGAGATCATTCCAGCTACCAACTTATAAGGGAATAAGCTGTGTTCAGTCCCTAGCATGAATCTTCACAGGAGCTTAAAGAAAGATTGTTCCCTTCTCTCCCCTTCCCAGCCTCACCTGGAAATAATCTTCACCCCGAACTGCCCTCCTGTATCTAAAATCAGTTACTGTGGTTAAGCTCTAGTCCTTTCAGAAATGTTTAGTTATTATAGGAAGTGTCCTTGACTGAAGCCCCTTTGTCACAGGCAAATCTCGCTCATTTTCAGTTAACCCAGCAGCTGATTTCTGCCCCTTGCTGATTGCCCACCCTCCCTGTCCCTCAAGACACTGCATTGGCTTTAAGGTCTTCGCAGGAGAATTCCCTGTCCAGGAGGACGAAACACTGTTCCTCTGCGCCCTCACAGTCCCTAAGCTCCAGGGCTCTGTACCCAGCCCCCTAAGTCATTCATTCTTTCACCAAACATCTGCGGAGTGCCTACTGTGTGCGTTTGGTGTGCTGGTTGCTGGGAATTCAGGTGTGAACAAGCCAGGCAAGGGCCGCCCCCCTGGATCTCCCGTTCCGGTGGGTGGGGTCAGACAAGGCCTGTAGCACATGGGGTCCTGGTCCAAGGCTGGTGGCAGGCTGCAGCGTTTCTAAAGCAGGGAGTCTGCTGAGTTGGGGGGTGTGTGCAAAAGCCCCACCCCGCTGCCTGGCTGCCTTGGACACACCCCTTCACCTGTCTAAACCCCTGAGTTCCCAGCGTTTTCTTAAGGGCCTCCTAGGAGGCAGGCTCTGTGCTGGGCTCTGAAGGCAGAGCCGCCAAAACCCAACAGCACCTTTGGAGTCTAGTGAAGGCAGGGGATGAATGAACCACTTCGGTTATGAGTGGAAGGATGACAGCATAGGGGCCCCCTCACCTAGCCTGGCCCCACCGTGGAGAGGAGTGCCATCAAGGAGGAGGTGGGGCTGGTGGGGCACACAGGAGGCCTCCAAAGTGGTGGCCGGGGCCAGGGAAGCATTCCATGCACCTGTATTCAGGAGGAGATGCTCAGAGTGGGAGGGGGCAGGAACAGGTGGCCGTGCACCCCAGATGCTACTCTTCTCAAAAGGTGCTTCATTCCTTGTCCCCACCAAGATGGACACAGTGACAGCTTGGGGGACACTGACCAGAGGGGCTGGCAGCCCCAAACTTCACTCCACTTACATTAAAGGGGACCCAAGGCCTTCCTCCTGCACCTGCTGTCTGCCCAGTGCTGCCTTCTCCCTCGTTTGGGTGCTGGTGTTTACCTCCAGGCTTTGGTCTGTTCCCAGCCAGGGAATCTGGGGTACACTGTTTTCCAACAGCAATGCTCCCACACTGGCATCTAGATATTTGGTTGGCTTCTGGTATAATCAGCTACATGTATATATTATTTATGTACAAACACATATTCCTCTATATCTGCACACACACATACACACACACACCCCCTGCATAGGGTGAGCACTGAATAAATATTTGCTGCATGGAATTGTTGAGGAGATATATATATGCATCTGTTATGAATATATAAGCATCCGATATGCATAAAGAGATAGACACATATGGTTTTGTATACAAGGTTAGAGATAAGTTTATAGGAGTGTGTATACAAACATAACTTTATTTCCAGTTGGCATCAGGCAGTCAGCTGGCATCTGGTATAAACTAACTGTTCATACAGTTGGTCCAAACATGTAATCTGTGTGTGCCGAGTGAAAAATATAGCTGGTTTTTTTTTTCCTTTTTCTTCAAAATGTTGAATACACAACTTGTGAGACTTCTGATAAAGATTACATAAATGTGATCAACTTTTAACCTAATTGTTAACTTGGAATTTCCAAAATTAACCATAAAGAATAACATGCGGCTGTCGGGCCTTCCAAAAGGAACTATGGAACCCAGCCCTGCAGAATCGCTGTATTTAAACATACCAGAGTCAAATTCCACTGCCATTTACTGAACTGCTTCGGCCTCGTAGACATTCCATCTAATCCTCATGACACCCTCTGAACTAGGCATTATCACACTCGCTATAAGGATGCTCAGCAAGGCTTGGAGAGGCTAGTGACCGACACAAGTTAATCCAGCTCATAAGTGATGGAGCCTGTTTATTAGCTCCCTAGGGCTGCCATAACAAAGTACCACAAACTGGGTGGCTTGCGACAATAGAAACTTATTCTCTTCCAGTTCTGGAGGCCCGGAGTCCAAACTCAGGGTGTCAGCAGGGCCATACTCTCTTCAAAGACCCTAAGGAAACGATCTTTTTTTGCCTCTTCTAGCTCCTGGTGTTCGCCAGCAGTCCCTGTGATTCTTTGGCTTATGGACCCATCACTTCCATCCTTGCCTCCATCTCCCAGGGCCTTCTCCCCTGTGTCTGTGTTCAGATTTCCCTCTTCTCATAAGGATGCCAGGCATGGAATTAGAGCCCACCCTAATCCAGGCTGACCTCATCTTAACTAATTACACCTGCAAAGTTACACCTCTGTCCGAATAAGGTCACATTCATGAGTTCCGGGTGGAGGTGAATTTGGAGGGGACACTATTCAACCCAGTTCAGCTGGGATTTGAACCAGGTCTGTATGACTCTGGCATTCCTGCCCTTCCCAGTATAACGGGGCCCAGGTCCTCCATTTGCTGCAGTGCCCTCTGGCTGACCCTTCCTTTTCCCTCTAAGTCAGGGTTACACACAACCAAGAGGAACACAAGCAGCTGTCTGCCCTTCCATGGAGTTGTGGCCGAATTGCACAGGAGGCATTTGCATGTGCCAAAGCTTGGGGGGTGAGGGGACAGGGAGGGAAGGGCTCTTGGTGGCAGCTGGTCTGGAGGCATCCTCCCAGAATTCTCCCGTCATGTTCAGCCTCGGTCCGCTGTCCCTGCAGGTCCCACAAAAACAGCTTCCTCTCCGCACATCCTTCCTCATCCCCCTCCAGCTGCTCCCCTCTCCCCAGGACCACACTCAGGAAGCTGCGGTAGAGGCCCCATAGCTTCGGGAGTCAGGGGATCAGAGCTGGAGCAACAGCCAGGGACAGGCACCCCAAGTGGTCCTGGGTTCATCTGGGGCTCCAGCCCCTGCTGCCACCTATGTAAAGCAGAAGAATGAAAAACAGCAGGACTCATCCCCTGGGTAACACAGAGGACTATCCTGGAGCTCCCTGCAGCTGCCAGTAGACCGACAGCCATTGGTCACTGGGGGTGCCTATTCAACAGTCGCTCTAACTATTTGTGGCGTCATCACATTTGTCATTAGTATCACTATTAGCCATGAAGAGTTGGGTGTTCAGGAGGCTGACTGTTGGGGTCTGACAGCTGGCCCTGGCACTTACTAGCTGGGTGACTGTCAACAAGTTAGTTGACCTCTCTTTGCCTATGTCCTCCCCTATAAAATGGGCATAACAATGGTATCAACCTTATACAGTGATGAAAATTAAGCAAGTTTCTGCATGTAAAACACTTAGCATAATATCAGGTATTTGGTAACATCCGTTAGGTGTCAGCAATTCTCATCATCAGCGTCGTCGTTACTATCATATAACAGTCCTTGTTACTGTAAATGAATTGCAGCAGGTTGGGGGAATGAGGCAGAGAGATTCTGGGTCACGGGCTTATCATGGTTTCCATACATGGAATTGTTTTGCAGAATCAGGTTTTTATAGAGTAGGAGACAATGTAATCCACTAACTCTCAACACCAGTGGTTCCAGGTCCTGCCCATGTCACATCTCTTGCCTGAGCCTCTGTTTCCTCATCTGCAAAATGGGATAACAATTCACACACACACACACACACACACAGACACACACACACACCCCCATAGGGTTGTTAGAAGAGTTAAAAACAGTGAGCATGAGTGTCTGGCAAGTGGCAGAAACACAATGTGTGGTGGTGAATGTTATTATTCAGAGTCTGCTCACCTTCCAAGGTAAAGCTGTGGAAGCTCCAGGTGATGGCCTCTGGGGAGGGTGATTCTAAGTAGCAGAGTTAAGGGGTGACTGCCACACACATCCGCCCTCCCCTCTGCCCCTTCTGTCTTCTAGAGTGTGTGTAATGGGGGGATCAGGTGCAGAGCATCAAACTGGGAGTCACGGGCCAGGACCAGGCACTGACTGCAAGCCTGGGGCTTGATCTCTGGAAACCCTGAGGGCAAGTGCGGGGAGGATGAGGAAGCAGCCTTCTAAAGGGGGGAGCACTCATAAATTCACTGGCGAGTAATTTATGGCAGCCAAGTGTAACACCTAATGCCTGCCAGTGTGAGAGGTTAATGGGGAAGGTTAAGGGGCACAGGCCGGCTGATTTATGGGCCTGGCCAGTGGCTTTCATCCTTGCCAAGGCTCTGGCTCCAGAGACAGGGCTGGGGAAGAGGGAGGGTAAGGGGGCAGACCAGGTTGAAAGGGCGGTAGGGAGGGAATGACGGGGAGAGGGAGGGTCTGAGGAGAAGTGTGATAGGAGAGGCGAGGGAACAACATAGAAAAAAGACAGAAAAGGATCAAGGCAAAAGGGGTACCGTTATACGCACCCCTGCAAGGCAGTAGTCATGGAAACCACTTGCTCCAAGGCTTGTCTCGTGTGTAACCATCAAATGATGGGTTTCAGAACAGTGTGCATCCATCAGCAGGGCGAGAAAAACAGAGTTTAACAAAGATGTTCAGTGGGGTAAACTAGGGAATGATTTATGTTTGCAAAGAGTCAGGTAATTGACAAATAACTTCATCATCCACATAGTATTACAGTCTGTGGCCGAGACCAGACCAGGAGACAAAAGGCATTGAGTCCAGCCTGCAGGTTTCCCACTTGGAGAGGGTGAAATGCAAGAGCTGGGTCTGAAGGGACACCGAAGGCAGCCTTTTAAGTTAACGCCAAAAAGAGCAGTGAGTAGCTGGCATAGGCATCAGTCAGTCATCCCTTGGCACTGAGAGAGTGATCACAAGGTAGCTGAACAGGCACCCGGACCGGCCTCCTAAAAGAGACTGATTTTGTCAAATTCAAGAAGATTAAATACAACGAATTTAAGGCTGAGAGGATTTTGGAGACAGCCCTATAGGTGCCCTGCTTCCTGAACATCAGACCCAGAATTTCCAGAGAGCCCAGGGTAGGGTCAGAACAGGCGGCCACAGTAAGAAACCCAGACCCCAAACGCCAGCACTCCAGAGCTCACACAGCACCGTTCCACCCACCGGCCCATGCAGTCCTCCAGCCCCCAGGTGGCGCCACTGTGAGGAAGCTGGGCTGAGCGAGGCCAGGTGATTTGCCCAAGGTTGCACAGCTTGTTGGTGTGAGCAGAGCTAGGATGGTAACCGGGTATCTTGGCTCTAAGTACAAAAGCTACTCCTGTGCTCAGCTCCTTGGCTGTAGAGCCCCATGCACGTTGTCATTGTTTCCCGGAGGCCCCAGCATCATTTGCTCCTGGTTGGTGTGAGTGGGAGGACCGGGGAAAGGCAAGGATGAGGACGACCTCACTGGACACACCGCACCAGCTCTAGAGCATCACCACTCCCACCCAAGGACCACCACCCCCTTGCCTGGGTCCTTCCCTCTCTGCTCTCTGCCTCTCTCTCTGCTAAATCCCCCTGGAGGCCTTATTGTGTTCTCTGGCTCTGTGAGCCCATCCCCACACATGCTGCTCTGTCCCCCACAGATGCCAATTCCCCCAAAATGGAGGTGGGGCACTCCTCCTGATTGAGACCTTCCACCGCCACCTCCCCCGCCAGTCATCTGACGCCACTCCTGGGTGGCAGCTGTGCCCACAATTCGGAACTGGGCAGTGGGGATGGACAGGCCGTTCGTACCCCCTGCCACATACACATGCACACATGCCTTCAGTTAGAGCAAACTCCCACACACATGTGAACACACACATGTGCAGACATGTGCACACATGTGGAGAACCACACAGACACATGGACCCATGAAAACTAGGCTAGCTCATAGCCTCTCTAGACACAGAGCCCCAATCCAAGAAACATCGGCCAGCATCCAGAAGTAACTTGAAATTCTATTAAAATGTTGACTGCAGACCCACCAGAAATGGGGGATTATATTCCTAAAATATTACATGGAAAAACACCTTAAAGACTCTCACTCTCCCCTCTGCTCCCCCCCAGCTCCTAGACCTGGCAGCTTCCCTCCAAGTCTCCGTTCTCTGAGTCCAAATCCCCAAAACCTCACTCTTTCAACCGCAGCCTGCGCCTTCACCCTTTCTGTACATCTTCCTTCTTCCTATGTCTCTGCAGTCTTTCCCATATAAATCCGGCCAGGTTTTCCAGCTTCTCTGCCCCTTGTCTTCCCTCCACAAATACTCTGATCCACAGTGGGGTAGGGTGGGGTGAGGCCTTAGTATTTTACACACACACACACACACACACACGAACACACACACGCAAATGACCTTGTGAGTCTCCTTGATAGAGGCTCCATCACCTTTTGCCAATTCCCAACCCTCAAGGCAACCACACCATGTATTCAGTCAGGACCTTCATGCCTTCCTTCTGCCCACTGGCTTTCCAGGCTGTAATACTGAGTTGGGGGGAGGAGAACTGGGCATGGCAACCGAAGACCTGACCGTGTATCTGCTTTGTCACTTCCTGAATGTGTGAGTCCAGAGGGGTCACTCAGATTCCCCGGGAGGCCATGTGTCTGAGAGGTGAGATGAGCACGACCTTTCCAGCCAGATCCGACTCGAATGCCAGCTCTGTCACTTCCTCGCTGTGTGTCTTTAGGCAAGCACACAACCTCTCTGAGCTTTGATATCTTCATTATAAAATGGTATAGAAGGACAGCAACCTGACTGATTTCTGTGAAAACTACAGAAAATGAGATATTGTAGGATCCCGAATACAAATATTTGGGAAATGTTTCTTCAGACACAAGGGCCACAAGTTTCCATTTCTGACAAGGCCTTCTGTTCCCAACAGAGTACTCACCTTATGGGAAGCCAGGTGGGCGGGGTGAGGTGGTGTGGGGTAGAACAACACAGATTTCAGTCAAACATCCCAGGGTTGGAATCCCGGCTCTGCCTTTCTTGACTATGTGTGCCTTTTGTCAAAGCTCCTGGCCTCTTCTCTGCCTCAGTTTTCTTATCTGTAAAATTCGGATAATCCCCTCCCATAAGATTGCTCTGAAGATTATCCATTCATTCAGACAAAAAACAAAATATTTTCTGAACACCTGTACTGTGCCAAGAGCTTCTCCAGGCCCTGGCGTAGGAACAAACAGACAAGGTTCCTGACATTATAATAGGGGAGACAGTAGACAAAGGAAACAAATAAATGAACCAGATCATTACAGCTAGTGATAAGTGTTCTGAAGAATTAAAGCAGGTAAGGGACAGTGAGTCCCTGGGGAGGGAGCTAACTTTGATTGGTGGCCCGGGAGAGGGAATCAATGGAACAAGCTGAGAATTGGGTCTGACTCATAATAGGTGCTCAATAAATGGTACTAACTGTCGATTACTACTACTGTAGGTCAGATACACAGCTTGATCAGGATGGGCCTCTGGGAGTTGACAGGAGTCCCCAGATGCAGCAGGTCTCACTGCCCTATTTGGGAAAGGAGAGATGTTTGCGGGATGGGCCAGCTAGGGGAAAGCTTACTCCAGCTGCCATGATGTTTCTGGAAGCTCCTTCACCACCTCCCCCTCCAGCCCCATCAGGCTTTCATTTCCTCAGGCAGAGGCTGAGTGCCAGCGCCCTGCTGCCAGCCTGGATGGCACATCAGAGACCAGGACCATTTGCCGAGGGTTTCAGGGGTGTAAAGTGATCAGCACCCATTAAAGCTAGAGGGGTTGCGGGGTCAGGGCTGGGATCCTGCTGAAAAACTCAGACATACTTTGGAAAGAGCCAAGATCAGCCCTGATGCCTGGCTTTGCCCTGGAACTGTTTATCTCAGCTTTAAAACGCCGTGGGCCAGGCTGAGAGTTTGTAAAAGGGAAAAATGCATGTGGTCCTCCTGAAGCCAGGATGAGTGAGGTGATCTTCCTGAGAGCTCCCCATTATGGGCAATGCAGCTTCCTGCCAGTCCATCCATCCACAGCAGCTAGTAGGCACTGTTTGTGTGTGGGCTCTAAGAGAGGTACCCAGAGCACCAGGTACTATATCTTCTTGTCATCTACTTGGGGAAAGGAAGGAAAGGAAAAACATTTATCAAGTGCCTGCTATGTATCAGGCCTTCCCATCATCTCCTTCAATTCTCAGAGCAATCCACCAAGGCCAGTATTAGCATCCTCATTGATCAAATAAGAAAACAGGCTCAGAGATGTTAAGTAATTCACCTGAGGTCAACCAGCAAATAAGTGGCAGAGGCAGCATTCGAACTCTTGATGGAAGAACAGTTTTCCTCCATAGAGGAGGCAAAGTAAAGCAGCTTGGAAGAGGCTGTTCCTCCCTTCTGGGGAGGGCTGTGGGGTGGAGGTGGGGGAAGGAAGGGGACCCCAGCCCAGCCAGCTGACCATGCCCAGAGTTCAGGGAGTGATAGATATATAGCCAGGTCCTCTCCAATCTGGACAGTGAGAGTAAAGCACTTCCCATGAACTTTCTCAAATAATCCTCCCCGCTCCCACTTCCCAGGACCCAATTACTAAGGTTATTCCCAGTTTACAGATGAGAAAACTGAGGTCTCATGCCAATAAGTGCAAATCATTTGACTCTGGGGTCTGATCCACCCACCACCTGCATGACTCACAATCACTGAAACATACACATGTTAGGTGCCACTCTCCATGTCCCAGGCACTCTGCAGTTTACAAGCATTTTTTTTTTCCATTCATTATCTCCACGGACAATTTGAGCAAGCCTCGGGAATAGCCGGGCTTTGATCAGTGGTCCCATGGGAAGACAAGCAGGGGGGCTGTGAGGTCCTCAGAAGGAGAGGCTGCTGGTAGAAGGGTATTGGCAAAGCCCCACAGCCAAGGCACAGGGAAGGTGAGCCTTAATCAGCCATCAGGCAATGGGACCCTTAGCCTCAGCCTCCAGGAAGCAGTTCCCACATCTGTGACAGTTTGGACCAGCATCCCATTTTTTGTTTCTACCTGGAGGCAAAAGAATAATCTAGAAGCCTCCCTTCTGACCTTAGGTGTAAGATGACCGGAATACAGCACCTTTGAAGGAAAAGGGGTTGTGACCTGATTTCCACATGATTTTGAACTATTCAGATTCCTTTTTAAGGGAGAAAATAGCTAACCATTCCCCAAAGAGCTGCCTTCATAGAGGTAACTCAGATGTAGTGAAACAGGATTCTCCAACCTACTTAAGTTCACGTGTTCGTTCATTCATTCATTCATTCCTTCAATACTCTTTTGCCTGAGCCCATTACAGCCAAGGATTCCACTACAGGTGCTAAGTGGATAAAATGGATACTGTTCAAGGGAGGGGCCCATAAGTGGTGGAGAAAGGATGCGGGGAAAATTCCAGAAGATGAGAACGTGAAGGTGTGCTTCAGAAGCTGCGGGAGAAGAGAAAAGGGCACCTCAGGCTGAATGCATGGCATGAGCAAAGGAGACATTCCAGAAATCCTCTGGGGACCCACACTGGCAGGGCCCAGCCAGGGCTTCACCCTGGCTACTTCCTAGAGCTGAGGCCACTGGCACTTCCTGATAGGGTGTCATGATTTCCCTCCTTCCTTTCCAAGTGTTGGCTCCCCAGTTTGTGGGGACTTTTTATTAAAAACACACAGTTGATGGCTAGGAAAGAGGAGGCATTTTTTTTTGGCCTTCTCCCTCCCCACCCTGAGCCCCAACTCCGACTGGAATGTAGCCGTCAAAATAAACATTAAATGCAAAATGCCAGAGCTGAGTTATTACTTGTGAGGGTGCTGGGAGAAAAATTTATAGCAACATGACGGTGCTTTGTTAGAAATCTCTTAATGCACCAAAATGGGAAGGTGTGTGTGTTTTTTATTAAAATGTTGCACTCTATAAATCCAATCTGCAGGAGGGACACAGGTGGCGACCCAGGGACTCAGCTGAGGAAGCTGTCACTTCTATCTTTGGATCCACCCTGTTCCCTGGCTCGGGGAGTATCCTCTCCCCAGCCCAGATCCCTCACCTCCACCTCCACACCCACCTCCTTCCCTGGAGAAAAACTTGCTCCTCCCTCACCACCCCAGAAAGAGAAGGCACAAAGGGGTGTGAAGATCTTTGTGAGACTTCCCTCAGGGTCTGACTAAAAGTTGCAATTTTCTTAAAAGACCTCTCTGAGCAGTAAGGCGCCTACAGGGCCTTTATGAGATTTGCCTGACAGGGCGAAATTTCCTGTTGGTCCATTTTCACAAATTTAGATTCTGGCTGATGCCGCATTTTTCAAGGCCTTCTTTGTAAAAAGGAAACCAGTTTCTGTCTCTAGAATGTTCTGGAATGTCCTTCCTCAAGAGGGTAGATGATATCACAGGGGAAGAATGGCTGGTTCATTTTCTCCTTTTAACCACATGTGGGCATGTCCTTCCTTAAAAAGAACCATGGAAACAGGGGTGATCTCTTTTCTCTCCACCTTTCTGACAGTGACATCAAAGGATTCCTTTGTGACATTCAATCAGAGATTTCTGATTTGACAGGAGTCTGGGAGCCCCTGAAGTTGTACATGTAATTGGGTGTATGCACCTGTACTGGGGTTAAACCATAGCCCCCAAAAGATACCTCCAGGTCCTGGCTCCCAGTACCTGTGATTGTGAGCTTATTTGCATAAAGGACATTTGCAGCTTAATTAAGTAAAGGACCTCAAGAAGAGCTAATCCTGGGTTCTCCAGGTAGTCCCAATTCGAATGACGAGTGTCCTTACAAGAGACAAAAGAGAAGACACAGAAAGTTCATGAAGATAAAGGTGGAGATGGGAGAAGGAAAACCACAGGGAAAGCCTGGAGCCACCAGAAGCTGGGCAATGCAAGGAAGTACCCTCCCTGGAACCTGGCCCCGCTGATCCCTTGATTTCAGACTTCTGGCCTCCAGAGCTGGGAGAGAATACATGTCTGTTCTTGTAAAACACCAAGTTTGTGGTCATTTGTTATAACCCTCAGAGACTAACACAGCATCTAGCTGCATCTTTCCAGGAAGAGGGTCCTCGTCTTTCATCAGATGATCAAAGAAGTGGCTCCCTTAAAATGATTAAAAGCCATTGATGTAAAATGCTTGTGTGAAATTAAATAGAGAGTCCTCACTCCTGCAGGATGAGAATTGTATCTATAGTTTTTGGATGGGCAGGGCCATCATAAACCCTCTACCTGGACCCGGTTCTCCAGTTCCCTGTCCCATAATCCCCCACCCCTACCCCATGCTCTCACGCACACACTGATTCCCCATGGGTTCTGAATAAACACCCTACTCCCATCTCCTTGGCTCCATGGTCGTCTGAGATCAACTTTGGAAATCATTTGGGAAACAGAGCTCTTTTTTAAAGGCATTGAAAAGACGAGTTGAAAGGGCATGAAGTGCTGTTGTCTCGCTTGTCTGCCTGCACACAACTCAGTTCTGGAGAAAGCGCTGAAAAAGAAAAATAGGTCCTTTTGGGGTGATGGAAATGTTTTGGAACTAGACAGAGGTGGTGGTTGTACAACACTGCAAATGTGCTAAATGCCGCTGAATCGTTCACTTTAAAATGGTTAATTTTTAAGGACTTCACCTTTAAATAAAGAAAAGAAAAAAGGCATCGATTGCTATTTTCGGCACAAAAATCAGCAATGCTCATTTTGCCCCCTACCTTCATCCCCAAGAAACTGAAAGTGAGTCCAGTTAGCTTGGCAAGGGTAAGGACAAGACTGGTGAATTTTTTTTTAAAGGAGACTGATCCTGAAAGGACTCGATTGGCCATCAAAGAGCGAGTCACGTGCCCCCCGGTTAGGAGCTCCGGAAACCTGATGAGGGGTAATCTGAAGCGACTGGACTCGAGGTCAGGGTGGCCACAAGAACTGCTTGTTCCTCCATACCCCCGAAGATCTGCAACTGTCCCCCAAAAGTATAAGAACTGAAGTTAAGGGAGCGCCTACCCACGTGATTTCTAATCCTCACAACTTTCGCAGAAGATCGGAATAATCACTGCCATTTCACAGATAAGTACGCTGAGGCACAGGAGGAGAACGACTTGCCCAAGGTCTCACAACCGCAGTTGGGGATTAGCACCCAGATCTGCCTGCCTCTAAAGCCAGCCCGTTTTCAACTACCCGTTGAAAAACTCCTCTACAACCTGGAAACGAATTCAAGTTGGAGAAAGCAGCTAGGAGTTTCCGCGCTCCTGAGGATGGCAGAGCAGCTGGGGAGAATTGTCTGAGAGAGGAATCCCGGTGTCCAAGGCCCAACAGCGGGTCACTGCGCAGTTGCGGCGAGAGCGCAGGGTCTCCCGGCTCTCCAGCCATAGTTCCTTCCACCGCCAACTCTGGAAGGGTTGCATTTCCCTGGGTGTTTCCGGTGCGCAGCTCGTCTTCGTGGCCTGGCCCTGTCTCTTTCATTCTCCGAGCCCTTGGGTGAGGACCGAGGCGGGGTGCGCGTTGCGCGGATCAGCGGAGGTACTGGGGGCCCTGAAAGGGCACCCAATATACGCAGCGAAAGCGCCACCTGCCAGGGATGTCCGCAGCCCGGTTCCTCGGGCCTCGTCCCTGTCCCCTGGTGGCAGCCCGAGTCTGGAGGAAGACTACAGATTTGGTTTTCTTTTAACTCATCAGCTGCCTTTTTGGTTTTCCAAGTCGATTCTCTCCGCTCCGGGGGCGAGCCGCGAGCCGCAAGCGCTCGCCGTAGGTTCCCACGAAGGCTCGGGGTTGGGGAAGCACACGGTTGCACTGCTTTTCTGCCCTTAGCTTGGCAATCAAGGCCCCTCCCCCCACCCCCACCCCTCGGCTCGGGGAGGAGAGGTCGACTCCAGAAGTGCCCACAGTCTGCCCGCAGCTGTGCGCTCTGGGCCGGGCTCCGGGCAAGCGGGGAGTGCGGCGAGGCCAGCTGTGCGCCCGCAGGTCCCGAGGAGAGAAAGACCCCAGGCGAGGTGGAAGAGAGAGGGTGGAGGTTAAGCCACAGGCATCCTCAGATGGAGGGGTTTGCGGTGGCTGGGAGACTGCTAGTGAGAGCAGGAGGCAATAGAAATATAATAACCACCACCATTTACTGAGCACCTACTATGTGCCAGGCACTGAGCCAGACGCCATTTGTAGCAGTCTCTCCTTCTGTCTCGGGCATCTAAGGTTACTCAAGAAGTATACCTCTACCAAATGTAAAATAGATAGCTAGTGGGAAGCAGCCGCACAGCACAGGGAGATCAGCTCGGTGCTTTGTGACCACCTAGAGGGGTGGGATAGGGAGAGTGGGAGGGAGGGAGATGCAAGAGGGAAGAGATATGGGAACATATGTATATGTATAACTGATTCACTTTGTTATAAAGCAGAAACTAACACACCATTGTAAAGCAATTATACTCCAATAAAGATGTTTAAAAAAAAAAAAAAGAAGTATATCTCTCCCGCATTCCCCTTCACCCTCCCCTCCTCCCAGCCCTCCTCCCTGCCAATCACAGACTTCGGGATTATGTGGATCAGAATGTGTGCTCTGGCTGCCTCCTATGACAGGTGCTGGGGCGGGGACCTCTCTCTCTGGAGGCAGGCGGTGGGGCACGCGGGGGAGGAGGTACAGGCAGGGGATACTGATGCCAGACCCCAAGCCCGTCCTTGAGGGCCCAGTGCACTGTGGACGCCAGGACAAAGATACCAGGCCTGAGAGCCGTGACACCCAAGCTCGAGGGTCATCCTGACCTCTTGCTACAGTGTGCTTTGGGCAAGGGGCGTCCATTTGCCTGCCTGTAAAGCAGGGACATAAACCCTCCTCCACAGGACAGTGGTGAGTTTACAGAGAATCAAGGTATGTGAAGGCGCTGCTGCTGAATGTGCTGAGGTGGGACAGAGCCGGAGCTGGAGGTCAGCGGCCACCCTTCTCCCCTATAACCTCCCCCCAAAACACAACACACAGCCTCTACCTCGCCTGCACCAACTAACAGGAGGGGCTGGACCATAGGGCCTGAAAATTCCTTCGGCCTTTTCACTCCTGGTGCCTTAAAAGACCCTGACCAGGGAGGAGCTGTGGTCTGGAGGATGAATATGACCCATTTTCACAATGGTTGAAGGGCAGGAACCCCAACTGGTCATTTCTGGTTCTTTAAGGCTGGGCTATAATGTTTAAGATAGCAGAGTGTTCCATATGGAAAGGAAGTCATTATTGCTGATACTAGAAAACACCTTAAGTGAGCATGATCCCATTTAATCTGTGCAACTATTCTATGAAGTAGGTACTATTATTATCCCCATTTTACAGGAGAGGAAACTGAGGCCCATGAAAGAAGTCACATAGCCCATGTTACACAGCCAAAAAGTGGCAGAAGTGGGATTCCAACTTGACTCTAAGGCTGGGCTCTTGACCACTAATGGAATGACTATCGGGACGCCTTGTTGCCTCCTCCCTCCTCCCACCTTTTCCAGCCCCAGAGGCCTCCTCACTGCCACAGACAGACTCCTGAGCCCAGCTCTGTCCTAGAGAGAATCCAGAAGCCCCCTCCCACCATCCATGAGAACAACACTGGGGGGAGTGCTGGAATTGGAGTCAACACAGCTGCCACTGGCTGCCCACGAACTCTTGGGGCTGGGGGAGGGGACAAGTGGACAAATGAAACCTAAGAGGAGAAGGACTCTCAGGGTTGTGGGAGAAGAGAAGGGAATTAGGGGCCATGCTCCTCCCGCTCTGCTCCCAGTGATGGCAGCAGAGTGTGCTCAGGGCACTGAGGGTGTGCGGATATGCCAACAGGCTCTGGGGATTGGTGGAGAGGAGAGGAGTGGGGAAAGGAGGGGCAGAGGGGAAGGGCACCCCCCGGGCTGACCCCAGGGATCCCCGGAGAAGGAGAATCAAGAAACCTTTCCTGCCGCCACAGAAGCCTGCCCCATTCACCTCTCCCTCTCCCTCGTTCCAGCTTGGTTTTCTGAGTGGCAGGTTGGGAAGACCACCCCTTACTAGACCTGGAAGAGACCCTCTAGGCTAGAGGTCCCCAACGTTTTTAGCACCAGGGACCGGTTTCGTGGAAGACAATTTTTCCGTGGACGCGGTGGTGGGGGAGGGGATGGTTCAGGCAGTAATGGAGCGATGGGGAGCAATGGAGGGCAGCAGACGAAGCTTCGCTCGCTCGCCTACTGCTGTGCGGCCCAGTTCCTAACACTCTGTGGACCAGTACAGGTCTGCGGCCTGGGGGTTGGGGACCCCTGCTCTAGGCTGTCAGGTGGGCAGTCCCAGTCTGGACATTTAGGCCTCTCTGTTGCAGAGGGAAAGGGTGTGTGGAGAGGAAGGGGGTAAAGTCCAGGTCTGAGGGAACAGAGAGGGCTTTGGAAAGAGCCCTGTTTTGTCCCAAGGGATCGGCTCTGCCCAAATGAGTGAAGTTTAACCCTCTGGGGTCAGGATCCCCTTTGAGACTGTTGAAAGTTTTGAACCCGCTCCCCAGAAACCGGCACATGCAGACACAGTGTGAGGGAGTCCTCAGATCCCTCTGGCCATCAACACTCCTTTCCCTCCATCACTGAAGCCTCCATCTCCCCAGCCGAGAAATGGATAGAAAGTTTCTATATGCTTCCTTAGAACTAAGGCTGAGCAAGGACAGATCCTCTCCACCCTGCAAGCCCCCCAAGAAACTGAAGCTGCATTTCTGCCCACGAGGTGCCTCAGGACTCCTGTATATGTGAGGTGGTGTGTTTTGGCCTCCACCTTCCCACGGCTGATCTTTTTGAAATCCTAGAGGGCCGGCTTCCAGGAGAGAAGTGACAGGGGAGAAGACAAGATGGGACAGGGGGCTTCGATACAAACACCTGGCTGGGGTTTTGGCTAATGATGTTTGGGAATTATCTGTGGATGTAAATTATCTGTGTTCTCCTGGGCTGTAACCGATATGCAAAGGGTGCACAGGCTCGGACCCCAGAGGAGGACTTCCGGTTCCAACTTCCTCTCCGGATCAAGGATTAAGGCGGTCGCCCCGGCAATGTGGAGGCCTCCCCTCACGAGCTTCCCAGCCAAGCCGGGTTTTCCAGGGGGTTCCCCAGACCCCAATTTCGCCTGCTGTGGCCCTCTGAGTTCTCTCTCCCTGCCCTGAGCTCTTTGCCTTGCCCTAAGTGGGGAACAGGGAACTAGGCTCCGTCGCGCGCCTGGACCGCGCCTTCGGACCGGAACCCCAGTCCTGCTCCGAAAGGTACCCGGTGCCCGGGGCGCCCGGAGATCGGGGAGGCAGATCCCTGCAGCGCATCTTGGGGCGGGGGAAGGCGGGTGGAGGTATGCGTTCCGGCGGGCGGGAGCGTCGGGGTTGGTCATTTTAAAAACCTTCGTCCCTCCGGCTTTGTACTTCATTGACCCTCAAGACCGAACAGTGTGCGAGCGACTAGAACTCATTAGAACGCCTCGTGTATCCGCACCTCGGGAGTTCGTGCTTTTCCCATATGAATGAAGACATGCCGCTGAATGCAGACTTCCTTTTGGCCCCCTTACTCCGCGGCCTTATAAAGCATAGAATGGAGGGGTGGGGCGGGCGGTGTCCCTCTAAGGCCTCTCCGCGCGCTGAACTCCCGGACGTGCGCCAGCCCGGAGCCGACCGGGGGCCAAACTCCGCGAACGCTAAGCACCTAAACTCGGGGTACTGGTCCGAGGGAGAGGTGGGGGCCGTGGGCAAGGAGGAAAGGCGGGCGACTCGGCGCTCCCGGGACCTGCCGGCCCCCTGCGAGGTCCTCCCTAGGCTCAAAACGCCTAAGCGACCCGCGCTCCTTCCGCGGACAGCACTTGGGAGCGGACCTGCCAGGTGGTGCGTCCGCACTCGCCGCGGCCTCGGAGCCTTCGGAGAACCTGGGTGGGGAGTGCCTGCCTCCCGGGCTCCATCCCACAAGGGGCGCGGCCGCCCCGGGAGCTCCGCGGGTGCTGGAGCCAAACGCGGGAAGGTGCCTGGGTGTCCGCATTCCGGGGAGATCGGGGCAGAGTCTGGAAGGCTGGATGCCGGTGGCGAACGCTGGCGCGGACCTCGGGGCTACAGCGTGGTCCTCCGCCCCCGGAGGGCACTGTGGGCCAGCGTATGCGGTCGAGGCCGGCGAGCGCCCCGAATCCCTCGCGCCCGCGACTGCGGCACTGGAGAAGTGGGAGCTTCTCTGAGATCCCTGCAGGCCGAGAGGAATCAGGAACCTTTCGACCCGCGGGGCCCCAGAGATCTCTGAGAACGCGCAGCGGTGAGGAGCGTGGGTTCTGACGTCATATCACCTGAGTTCGAATCCCAAGTCTTCTGCTTTGCTGTGTGACTGTAAGCAATTGCTTCACTTCTCTGTGCTTCGATTTTTTAATCATTGTAAAATGAGGATAATAGTACCACCATAGGGCTGTTGCGAGGACTGCAAATATCTCAAAGTGCAAGAGCTGACTTGTAACAGTTGTCCGAAACATGATTGCTTATTTATGTTGTGTCGGGAGTGTGAGGTTTGCGTACTGGGGTCTGCAGAGCAGGAACATTCGCGCCCAAGATTTATAAGATCCCTGGCCTTCCCCCTTCATATCTTCCCGCCCCCTCTACAGGTGTCCAAAATGCCCATTCAGCAGCCCCAAAAGTCTGAGCAGTCTTTGTTGCCTCCTGGCATTTACAGAGTGGCAACTGCAAACCAAGTAGTGTACACGACTCACTGAGGTATGGCCCCTGTTTTACTCACACTGGAAGTCAAGACTTGGGGCAGTCAGAGGAAGTCACATAACAGGTAAGGGGGTCTGCTCTCCCTCCGCAGCTCCACTGTTTGTACAAGACGGAGAAAGTGCAGTGGGGGATGGGCTGGAGGGAGCTCAGACCAAAGTGGGTGGTTCCGAATCAGTCCTTCCCTTTGAAATAAAG
Organism: Balaenoptera musculus; assembly: GCF_009873245.2. NCBI lineage: Eukaryota > Metazoa > Chordata > Mammalia > Artiodactyla > Balaenopteridae > Balaenoptera > Balaenoptera musculus. Next base: position 93,674,147 of record NC_045792.1, on the reverse strand, counting down.
GAGCGTCTGTTGTGGCTCTCCCTTCTCCATCAGGGACCTTCTAACCAACACAGTCCTACACCCCTGGCCTCAAGAGCTCCAGCCCTGAGCCACAGGGACTGAGCAGTTACTCTGCAAGCCTAGGGCAATGCTCCTCCGATAGCCATTCGTTCATTCAACTTATTGGTTCATTCACTCATTTAGTCATTAGCTCAGTAGATATTTACCGAGTAGTGCTATGTGCTGAGCACTGTATTTCCTACTGGGGAGAGAGTAGCCACGGACTCGCATTCCCGTAGGAAGACAGACAATAAAACCAGTAAGTCAACAAATGTGGGAGAAAATGTCAGGTCAGAATAGACGCTATGGAGGAAATAACCAGGCAGATGTGACAGAGCAGTAGCTAGTGGGTGAAGGAAGGCCTCCCAGAGGAGGTGATACTGGGCATTTGGCCTTGGCAAAGAAAGACTTTCTGTCACCCTTCCCCTTCCCAGGCTGTGTGCAGAGCCCACAGAAGGGGGAATCTGCTTCCAGGAGGGTTAAGCGGGACAATGCGAAAGCAAGAGAGAAGGGGCAGCCAGGGGTGTGTGTGCCAGGGGGTAGGGATGCAGGACTTGAAGCAGAGGGGCCTGCCACCCCCAACTGTTCTGGTATGGTGAAGTGACCGGAAGTGTAGAGATACTGCCAGGCGCTTCAGTGGTGGAGGGACAAACAGCGAGCCAGGGAGAACCTTAGCTGAGAGAGAAATAACGCACTGGGGGAGCAAAGGCAGGGGCCAGAACTGGGCTTGAGGGGCGTCCACGTCACTTCTGGCTGGAAGGGTGCCCTGCACCCTCGCAGGGGAACTGGGTGAGAGTGGGTCAGCTTTCAGCTATGGCAGAGGGATGGTTGGATGGAGGGATGGATGGGCCGATGGATCAGCAAATGATTGAACACACAGAGAAATAACCAGCTACACTTAGCGTCTCTGGGGAAAGACATGTTTGAAGGGACTTAGGAGGGGGATCCGGAGCGATTTTTGTCAGGAAAACAACACACCCAGAATGTTCCCACGCAGTCACAGGCAAACCCACATGCACTTCCTCACTCACAGGCACACGCTCACTCTTTCTGAGTTCATCTCTAAGCTACCACATAGGAAGGTAGAAGGCCCCCCTGCTGGTTCCAAGGGCCAGGACCTCAGTGCACCAGGAGGGATTCCGGCTGCGGACACCAAAGTCTGCGCCCGAGGGCTCGGGTTTTGAAATTCCCCCCGGGGTGGCCAGGAAAAGGTTAAATAATGAGGCCATAATTAAACAGGTCATAAAAGCATGGGGTGGGTAGATGGCAAGAGGCAGCGCTCAAAGAAAGCTTTCTGGAACACGGCAGGGTTGTTTTTTGTTTTTTGTTTTTGTCTTTTTGCATTGAGAACACGGAGCAGCTCAGAAGTTACTGGAGAATATTGTAATTGCCATTGTACCTGTCTTGGTGTTGTCCCCCCCGCCCCATGTATTTTGCTTCTCTTAGTTTCCTCCTTGTGTCTAAGCCTGGAATGGGAGGATGCGGGGAGAAGTAGAAGGATTGCAGACACCCTCTTGGTGCTAGCAGACAGCTTCAGGGTGCAGGGGACCAGAGTAGCCTGCTAGCTTGGAACAGCTTAGCAAAAATGCGCCTCTAAGACCCCGGACTGGACCACGTGGCATTTTCATTCATTCGTTCAATGCACATTTTATGAGTGCCTAGGATGTGCCAAGCCCTGCGGTGAACAAGGCAGGCCTGGCCCCTACTCTGAGAGAACTCACTGTTCTTGTGCAGCCCGGGAGAGGCCAGCAGGCTCTTAATTTTGTCTCTTGATTCATGAAGAGGGGGAGGGAGAGCAACCAGTTGTCCTTGGCTAGAGGAAACCAAAGATGCTGGGAACTGCCTCACTGAGCAGTGGAAGGAACCCAGGCTTTACTATTTTATTCCATAAATATTTGTGGGGTGCCAGGCGGGGCAGAGGCTTCCCCCTCGAAACCTCGGACTACTGACGTGGAGATGAACACCGAGCGGGCCACCAAACAACCATGAAGTCCAGGATGGAGATGCGGCCCCAACTGGCAGAGACGGGAAGTCTTTCTGGAGGAAGAGACTCTGCGCTGAACACCAAGTTATTGGCAAGACAAAAGCGCAGGGATGAGATTGGGGGATTCCAGAACTTGGCAGATTCTAAGAACTAAAACAAACTTGGGCTGAACAGTAGCATTTGGGATGATGGCAGGCTCACTCACTGTTTGCTATCCGAGGTTGGAAAATTAGTTCGTTTCTTTGAGTTTCAGTCTACCCATCTGGAAAATGGGTATGATGAGGCCAGCGTCACCAGATTATTGGGGTGGCCCAAGGGAATGACCTGTGGATGGCTTCTGGCACAACAGGCACTCAGTATCTATAAGATCCTCATTTGGCTTAGGTCTGCGAGCCAGAGAGGCGCGGGTCCCCATGGGCGGCGGGGGAAGGGTTCGGGCCTGCGCACCCCCGGCCGCGGTTTGCAGAATATCTTTATTAACGAGCACTTCAAGGTAAGCCGCGATGGAAACCAGATGTGGGATCGCGCAGTCGGCGGCAGAGCAAGGAGCAGAGATACCAAGGGAGAGGGGTGGGGGTGAGGATTAGCTAGGATGAGGTTGGGGGTAGAAGCACGACCCCCCCCAGATATTTTTTCTTAGGGAGACCTTTTAGGTGCAGAAGATTGACTTCTGACCCACATTCCTGGGTTCAGGGCGCTCAGGCCCTCTCTCATTTTACTCTGCCCCTTCACCTTTCACCCCACTCCCAGCCTCCCTTGAGATACGTCCTCTATCCACGGATTTTTCCCTGCAGTTTATCGAGGGCTGCTCTTACTGGTCTCCTTCAAACTGAGTCATTCCGCAGTCAGAGATCCGTTTCCTCTGTTCTGTGCGTTTTCGCTGTCAGCAACACCATCCCAGATCCGCGGAGGGACTAACCTCAGCCTGGGTTTCAAGGCAGGCGCTGCTACTTCCCGGCTGTGTGACCTCAGCCAGGTGACCGCACCTCTCTGAGCCTCGGTTTGCTCATCGGAACATTTGGGGACCCCGATTTCCACCACTCACGGTTGTTGTGAGGTGCAATTGATGATTAACCATGTGGAAAGGACTCGACGCGCTGTAAACGTTCTTTTCCCTGGGGCGCACACAACCCATCAAATCCAAGTCATTCGGTTTACAGTCAGGTACAGAGAGGCCAGAGATTAGAGACTGCCTCACCCCCACCCGAGCAGTGAGCAGGTGACAGCGTGACGATGAGGCGCGGCCAGCTGGTCTCCCAACTCCACATTCTCAGGTGTGCCAGGCACAAAATCCCCTCGGCCGGGCGGAGACCTACCTGAGGCACACGCGGCTCCCTCCCCGGAGGGGAGAGGTGGGGGGAGGGGGCCGCGTTCTAAAGCTTCGGAAACTGGCCCAGCCTGGGGGTTCTCCAGTGTCTGAGTGAACACGGGCCCCTCCTCACCCCTACACTTACAGGAAAGGGAAATAGTTAACGAGACGTGAAAGTGGTCGTGCACAGGATGACTGCTGCGTGTGTGTGTTAATTTCATGGAGGAACCGAGAATAGGGAAAAGGGGTTGGAAACAGAGGAAAAGGCACCAGTGGGAAGACCCGCAGCTGCACCGCCAAATTCGCACGCAAGTGTACAAACGACTTGCCTGCACCCGGACGCTAGCGGCCCATCAGACTCCGAATGTCGAAACCTGTTAGGTTTTTTGGTTTTGTTTTTTTATATTTTTAAAAATCTGTCACTAAAGTTTTGCATACCCCCCTCCCCTAGGCCAAAGCTTGGACCCGCCAATTCTCAGCCTAGCCTCGGGAACCCGGGGAGTCCAGACACCTCCCTGGCCCCGCCTTGAATCGAAAAGGCCTTTGGGCGGCTCTTGGTAGAATCCCCTCCGAGCGGCGAGCGAGCTAGTAGCATTTCCTTAAGGCGGGGGGGGGGGGGGGGGGAGAGGGTTAGTGGTGGAAGGAGAGGAGGGAGAGAGAAGAGGGAGAGGAGGGGGGAAAAAGAGAGTCAAGAAAAAAAATTCACTCTCTCTTTTTCCGCTTCAAAACCTTAAGAGGGTTTGGGAGATCTGGTCAACTTTCCGAAACATCTGAATCTTTTTACAGTCCTCCGTTCTTTCCCTGGGCCAGCTGTGGGGAGGGAGAAGGGAGAGAGAGGAGGGGGTGAGAGGAGAGAGAGAGAGAGAGAGAGAGAGAGGCGTGGAGCGGAGGAGGGGGGAGAGCGAGCAGGCCGGCGCGGAGCGCACAGCCACTGCCTCCTTGCCTCTCCAAACTCCCGGCCAAGGCGCGCGGTGGCGTCCTCGCGCTCTCGCTCGCGCCCCCGCCCGTCGCCCGCCCAAGCCAGGCATGAATGCTGAGACTTGCGTCTCTTACTGCGAGTCGCCGGCTGCTGCCATGGACGCCTACTACAGCCCGGTGTCGCAGAGCCGGGAGGGCTCGTCGCCTTTTAGGGCATACCCCGGCGGTGATAAGTTCAGCACAACTTTCCTGTCGGCTGCCGCCAAAGGGCAGGGATTCGGGGACGCCAAGAGCCGCGCCCGCTACGGCGCGGGGCAGCAGGACCTGGCGGCACCCCTGGAGAGTGGCGCCGGAGCGCGGGGCTCCTTTAACAAGTTCCAGCCCCAGTCGCCGGCCCCACAGCCGCCGCCGCCGCAGCCGCAGCCGCCGCCGCAGCCACCCGCGCAGCAACCGCATCTCTACTTGCAGCGAGGCGCATGCAAGACGCCCCCGGACGGCACCCTCAAACTCCAGGAAGGCGGCGGCGGCCACAACGCGGCCTTGCAGGTTCCCTGCTACGGTGAGTGCACGTGCGGATCCCTCGGGCTGGGGTCCCCAGGACCCAGGGCTTCGGCACCTTCAAAACCCGTTCGGCTTGCGGGAGGCAGGAGTTGGAGGGCTGGGGAGGCGCGGGGCCGAGCTGCGTATGACTTCGGGTCGGAAAATGGGGATCGACCGCTCCGAGGAGACCAGGGGATCCCTCCTGCCCCCTTCAGATCGCTCGGCGGAGGGCGCGGAGCGTCGGCTATTAAACTCAGCCTGGAGTCTGTTTCTCCCCTCTTCGCCGTTCCCCCAAACCACTTGCTTTGCGCTGCCCGCCGGGCCGACTTTGAAGCGGATGCTTCGCGCCGGCTCAAGGCGTGCGGCGGGAAACAGTCTCAGCGCAGCGCAGCGCTCGGGCGCTGGGCTCCGGGGCTGCCGAGGCCGCGCTCCTCGCCGGCTAGGGGGCTCCTCGGGCGGCGCCGCAGGTGGGAGCGTCGCAGGTGCGGAGCCCGGCCGGGAGCCTGGAGCGCAGTCGGCGGAGCGCGCCCGGGATGCCGTGGAACGGGGGCGCCACACGCGTGCGGGTCCAGAGACGCCTGAGGCCGCGGAAGACCTGAGTCGAGGTGGTTCGCGGCGGGCAGGCGGGCCGACCAGAGTTCCCGAGCGTTTCTCCTCCGGCGATCCCCAGAGGCGGCCGGCCTCCGAACAATGGTTTAGGACCGACCGGCTGGGAAAGCCACAGAGTTCCAGGCGCCGCAGTGCTGGGCAAGAGGGAAGGTTCTGGGTCCTGATTTGGGCCCACGGGGAACCTGAGGCCTAAATGACCTCCAAGCCCCCTTGAAGGCGGCCTCAGGACGCAGGCCTGGGCCCCGAAGCGCCGCGACCGTAGTGGAGGAGAGAGCCTCTCAAGGGCGGCCTGAGGCCAGAGCAGCTGAGGAGCCTGGGCCTTCTCTCCCACAGAATCGGCATTGGTGAGCCCCAAGCTGGCAGGGAGAGAAACTGAGAAGGGAGAGAAAAATCCCTGGGCTAGGAGCCCTGGGTACACACTCTCCCCCTGGGGCCTTGGCCTTCAGGCAGGGCCCTGGAAATGAGCTGGTTCTGACAGGACAATGGCTTTGGCTGCACTGATCCAGGCCCGATGGAGAGACACCAGGCCTGGGGACAGAGGTGGGACATGGTGGAGGCCTTGGCGACTGGAATAACCTTAGGAAACAACCCATGGCAAACGCTTTCTTACACTCAGCCTGGATCTGGCTCCCCACAAGCTCAGAACTAGTCCACTAAGTAGTCGTTGACACGCACAAACGTTCACACATACACTTGACTACACTTGGATTCTACACATACACACACAACCACTTCCTCATGAGCAGCGCGCTCACACACACACCAAGTACGCTCATGTGGCTTCGCACAGAGCCACACACTCTCAAACCCACAGGACAGACTGAGCAGATTTAGAGAGATCCGGTGGCTTTCCCCACCTCCTCCACCTTTCCTCTCCACCTTCCTGTTGGAATGAGATCAGGCACTCGGATCACAGACACTCACAGCTCCACACAGGTGCTCCTTCCACACTCAGGTGGAGAGGGGCTCTCGCCCCGTCCACATGCACCAGCCTGCCAGCCCCGGGGATCAGGCTCCCTCCTCCTGGCCTCACCCAGGCCCCTCCTGGTCCCTGTCCTTTGGGAATGTTAGGTGTGAGCAAGTCACAGACCGAGGGACCCGTGGAGGTTCGTTGTGCAGAGCCAGGGGACTCGGATGTTTTCTCTCCCACCGCACTGGATTTTCATGTGTTAGAGAAATTCACCAGTGGGGCTTCTGAGGAGGCTGAGTTAATTAGGCAAGGAGAGCTCCTGAGCTGCTTTCAACCTCTCATTTGGAAATGTCTTCAGGTTCAGAGGGAAAGGGGAAAGAGCTAGACCCCTCCGGGCGCTGCCTCTGAGCCCTGCTGGGCCCCCACTGCCAGCCTGCGTAATGCATCCTCTACAGGCGGTAGCCACTAGGGCAGCCCACACTGTGACCTGAGAGTAAGAAATCCCTCTAAAGCCCTGTTTCCTCATCTGCATCACGAGGAGATAACAGTAAGGCCTCGTGGGGTAGTAAATGTTCCCCCACAGAGCAAGAGTCTAGCCTCCCCGCTCCACGTTTCTACCGTCGGCCTCTGTGCCGTTGGAACCTGTAAGCACCCAATTGTGAGGACAGGGCAGGCCCCCGACCTTGCGCTAGGCAAAGCCAAAAGCTGCAGGTTGAGACAAAAGGCAGCTCAGAAACACCAACAGGACCCCACTTCCCTGATGCCCAAGATGGAGGCACTGCTCAGGGCAAAGCCACAAACAACAAACAGCTCTGCTTATTCTTTTCCTTCTCTCAGCAGCTGCTGTTTCTCTGGCCAAGAGGAGATTTCTGGCTCCTGTAGAAAAAAAGTTAGGCACATTAGGTCCAAGAGGAGGAAACCGAGGCACCAAGAGGTGAGGTTCTGATCTCTACAGAGGCAGCTGGGAGGAGGGCCTCTGGAGCGGGCTCTCTAGATGGCCAGCAAGCAGGGAAACTGAAGCATACACTGACATGGTTCTCTGCCACACTCGTGAGAGCATGTACTCCAAAGGGGGGAAAACGAGTCTAAGGAAAAAACCTCGGATGTCCCCAGGAGCTTGGGGAAAGGCAGAGGCAGACACGGCTTTGGTGCTAGGCTTGCTGCGGCTGATCTCGGCTCCCACCCAAGGTAGCTTTGACCTGGCAACCTCCTTCCCAGCTCTGTTAGTCCCCCGGGCAGGAAGCCAGTTCCTCCATCTGGGCAACTGCACCGAGCGGAGGAGAGGGTCCGAGGTCTCCTTTGGGACGTCAGCCCAGGGAGCCAGTCCTTGGGTCCAAGCGCTCCTTGGAAAGGTGCGGGTTTGGGGGCTGTGCTGGGGCCACGGCGAGAGAGCCTGGGGCAGGACAGCTGCCTCAGGTCTCCAGTGACGGGGCTTCTCGGAGATGGGGAAAGAGGAGGTGAGAAACCTTCCCCGGCTGCAGATGTTCCCTAACTGAGACTCCGTTTCCCCATCAGTACTAAAAGGGCGACGAACAATGGGACTCCACAGTCCCCCCTGGGTGCAGAGACATTCGCGTTTTTACAGAAGAGCCCCACTGTGTCCTCGCGTGTTGCAATCCCGACCCCGTCAGGCTCCGGGTTCACACTTCGGCCTTCCGAAGTCCCTGCCCCCTGGCCCATCCTAGGCTGCATGGGCCCCAGGAGACACGCCAGGTTGGAGACCGATGTTTCTTAGACGGGGGAAGAGCCTCCTCACCGCGGGAGTAGGGACTCCGGCACCTCGCTCCCAACGCGGACGACTCTCCAAGCCTCCGCTTGTGCGGCCCGCCAGGCCTTGGCCTTGCGCCCCAGAACGCTACCGAGAACAGCCCTGCTACCTCCTTCTCTTTCGCTTTCGATTCGGTGCACGCAGGTTTTCGTTGCTAGCCGACTGCTACCTTCCCATCCAGCCGTCCGCGAAGGCAGCGCTCTTAGCGCAGAGGTCTTGGCAGACGAGGGCAGGGCCGGAGACCCCTGGGGCACCGCCGAGGGGCTGGTCTTGATTTGGCGAATTAGACGCAGAGTTTGAATGCTGGAGATATTTATTTTCTCCCACCAACACAATCCACACACCACAAAATGTGTAAACTCCTCCTGGGTCATATTCGAATTTACTCAAAGAACCGGGGTGTGTTTTGTGTAAGAGAGACCCCCCCCCCAAAAAAAAGACAGCGAGAAACCGAGGCTTGCACGTTAGCCGTAAGAGCCGGTGGGTGATTGTGGGATGATGGAGGGAAAACTCAAGCCTGGGAGCTGTGACGTCGACCCCCGGTCAATTTTGGGGGTGGGGGAGGAGAGGAAGAAAGATGCTTTTAATTTTTTACTTTGTTCATTTCTATAGCCGCCAGTCTGCTCTAACAGTCCAGCCTAAACACATACAATCTTAAATAGAAAAACAGAAGGCCTGGATTAAAGGTCTAGTATTATTTTAAATCAGTCGATGCACACAAAGTTTTCTTTATTATAATTTATATACAGTGAAGTACACAGTTAAGTGGAAAGTTTGAAGAATTGTTATGTACTTGTTCGCTGTATAACGACCACTTGGATCAAGACACTGACCATTTACGTATTGTATCTGTAAACGAAACCTTTGGGTGGGGGGATTTTTTTTAAGTTGTTGTAAGGAAATTTCAGAAGAGACTTCAGGGAAGCCAGAGAGCCTGCCCTCCACCCCCAGCCCCCCCACCCCGCGCGCCCCTTGTTCTCGATAGCGGCGTTTCTTGAGTAGGTTGACCTTGTACGCCCGGATTTGCGCGGTCCCTACTCTTCGAGGGAACTACGGGCTGCGCCGGGAACCTTGCCGCGCAAGGCTCTCATGAAGTCGCCGATGCCCCGAGTTTTGCCCGCTGCAAAGAGGGGCCACAGCAGGAAAACAAGTTAAAAGTACCATACATAAATTTTTGCCGTAGTCCCCGAGAACCTTCGTTTCAGAAAGCAGCTGGGCGCTCTTTTCCGTGGGCATACCTTTTCACCTTGGCCTCAGCCCCTTTCTCTCTTCCCGCAAGTCTGCCCTCGGCTTTGTTTTGGTGGCAAACTGAAATATGAAATGGAAGTATAAGGGCCTTTGCATGTACGGGGTATGAAAGGAGGTTGGAGTCCCGGCGTTTGTGTGGGGTTCGGGCTTCTCTGCCGACCCCTGGACCAGGGTGCCCGGAGCAGCAGGCAGAGACAGAATGTGAAAACTGTCGGGAGCCCGCGAGGCTCCGAGGCTCCTGGGATGGAGAATGGGGAGGCCGCGCTGGAGTGGGTGTGCCTTTCACTGCAAGGAGAGGGGAGTTGGGGGCCGGATGCGAGAGAATGCTTGGCTGAGGGAACTCTCAGCAGCCTCAACCTCAGCGTCCTCAGCTCCCCCCGCCCCCAGGAAACCGAAGGACCTAGGCACAGGCACTGTTTTGGGTGAGGTGGTGAGATGATCGTGACTCCGCATCGGGACCCCGCCTGCCAGGTGCCACCGGGCCACGTGCTCCCGCAGCTACGGGGTTCGCCAGGCGTTGTTAAGGTGACAAGGCAGGTCATCAGATTCGAAAACCAAGACAGGGAGGACTCAGCTATGGGCTGGTGATGAGCCAGCAAGTTTAGAGTGAAAGGCAGCGCCCCACCCTCGCCCTTTGCTCCGGAGCTGTGGGTGCCACAGGCCAGCCTTCTGTTCAGACTAGACAGTGAGAAGAGGCCCTTTTTTCAAAACAGGGCTTTTCTGGAGAAAGAGGAGGCACTTCTGTGTGACCACCAAGGCCTCCCAGCTGTAGGCTGGTGCTTCTCAGAGATCAGAGTTACTGGTGGCCCCCAGGGACCTTCCATCCAGAGGTGCAGCCCTGTGCCATCTTCTCTAGCCTACACACGTGCAGATGGGCGGCAACACCCCCAACTCCATTCAAGATGCTCCCTCTTCACCCAGTACAGGGGTGCGGGGTAGCCCGGGGCAGCTAATGCCATGCTGCCTGGAAGCTGGTCTCCCTACAAAGGCTGGACTCAGTGGTGCGACAGGAGCCTCCAGTGTGTCCAGGGAGGTGTCGCGGGAGCTCCAAACGCACCGGACCTGTGCATCCGCCCATCCCCAGTGCATTCTGCCACCTTAGCAAAGACCCTCTTCTCTACCCCATCCCACCCCAGACCAGCAGCACCAAGGAAGAGAGGGAGCGGTGGAAGGGGAGTTGAGGCTCAGTGGAGAGGAAAAGAGACACGCAAAGAGCACTGCTCAGAGCATCCAAGGGCTGGGGAACGGGGTGGCGATGCTGAGCAGCGGGCAGTTCCGGGCAGCTAGAAGGCTCACTGCGCGTGAGGACAGGAGGGTTACTGGGAGGTACCGGCGGGTAGATGGGGCGCTGAAAGAGGTGCCACTGCCTGCCAAGTACCTGTCTTTCCCGAGGACCACGCTGCGTGTACTGGGGACCGCAGGGTCGGGGCTGCTGGGTGTGGGCGACACTGCGCTTTGGAGAAAGAGAGGGAGCCGGCGCGCGTTTCATCGGATTCTTAAAGCAGATTGTCTCAGAGCGGATTCTCCTTCCAAACTGGGGGTCCCGAAGCCTGGGCGTCAGCCCCAAGCGCCTCGCAGATGGACCGCCGGGGACCCAGGTCGGGGCAGAGCAGCAGGTTCTCCGAGCTCTCCAAGGGCCGTGGCGGAGAAGATTGAGAGGCTGTGGAAGGTTTGGGCCGGGCGCGAAGGTCCAGCTTGGCACCCGTGCGAGGCAGGGCGCACATTCTGGGTTGAGATGGCGGCGGGTCTCCACCACGGTGTTCTCTACTCCCTGCATGGCCTTGGGAAAATCCCTCCCCTTTCCCTTTTAGGTCCGAATTTTAGTTCTGTGAAATGCAGGAGTCTGGACGATTTCCAAAGGCCCTCTAGGGGTTACTGTGCTGGTACCAGTTTGGACCCCCCTCACCCTCTTTCCCTGCCCTCCTCACCCTTACTTCCTTTTTTTTTTTTTTTTTTTCAGGAGACATCGGGGTAGAGTGTGCCGGGAAAGGCTTTCCTGGAAGTGGAAACGTGTCCTGAGGGTTTCCTGGGGTGTGCTAAGGGGCGCAGGCACCAAGTAGGCAGCAGTCCCAGGACAAGTGGGCAGGCGGTCCTAGAGCAGCGGAAGTTGAATGCAGGCTCTAGATTCCAGGCTGGGGCTTCACTATGGAGAGGGGAGAGGGACGGGGTGTCTTTTTGCTCACGAGCGACCAGGCTCAAGTCGGGGGCTCAGGGGTTCCTGGCCCCTCCACCACTCCTGTCCCCTGTCTGCACCCGTCTTCCCTATCTTGGCATTTACTGATCACCTACCATGTGCCAGACCTTCTCCTAGAACACACCCAGCGAGCAGCTCCCTGCTATCCCATACCTTCTGTCCTTCCGGGTGTATACATTTGGGCATAGGAAATGCGTACTGGCTGGAAGGATGAATGAAGAATTGGTGTCTCATTTGGAGTGTTGCCGGAGTGTGGTTAAGTGCCCCTGTGAGCATATCCCAGTACCTTGGCTGGTGTGGGTGGAGGCCTGGGGGTTTGTGTGAGCGCATGTCCATCGTGAACGCGGAGCGGTGTGCCCCGCCCATACTCATCGGGTCCCGGTCCTGCTCTCCCAGGGTGATTCAGGGGACCGTGCATACTAATTTGTGTGCGCTCCTATGGGGAAGGCATGCGTTCCCCAGAGCTTCCGAGGGTGCAGCCAGTGTAGGTGAGCCGTGTGTGGGCGAGGGTGAGCACCTGTGCACGATCCCGGACACCCCGCCCCCCCTACGCCCGCCCGGCCCGCGGGGACCGCGCGTGTTGTAGGCTCTGCCACCAGAGTCGCGGGCCAGGAGGCGGTGACGAAGAGCCTGTGTGTCATGGCCTGTGGCCTTCTCCGTCGCTGGTCGCGGCTTCTCAGGGAGGCTGACTCACCGAGTGGCAGGCAGAGTCCCCCTGTGGCCAGCTGGGGGCAGGGGAAGAAGGAGTTGGGGAGTATCTGCCCCCCCCCCGACCCCGCCCACTGTCTCCCTTCGCTGTAACCCAGCCAGTAAGCCGCACAGTCTGTGCATCAAACAGGGTAGATGTTTGCAGTCTCCTCCTCCAGAAATAAGGTGGGCTCCACCATGAGCTCCTGGGGTTGCCGGGGCAACAGAAGAGCACCCGGTGGGATTGCAGGAACTCATCCCGAATGTGACCCAATGGGGCAAGGACTCCTGCTCCCTGCTGGGCTCCCTAAACCAGGTTTTCTTTCCTAAGCGCATGGAAACCGTGCAGTGAGAGCCCAAGGGGGTTAGCTGAGGCCACATGACCGACTTCCTCCTCTGAGGTTGACCATCTGCCAGGCTGCGGACATCGGTTGGGTCTAGAAGCCTGGTACTCAGCCCTCCAGTGTGATGGGTCATGGTGTCAGGATGGGTGCCCCACCCGGTCCCAAATGCCCTCTTTCACAGGGAAGGGACTGAAATGCCTAATTCCAGTTGCTCCCCAAACTTTGCCTGTCCCTGTGCCAGGCCTCTTGGGGGATTCTGTGAAGCCCTGGACGCAGCCCCTGCCTTCAGGTCCAGAAGTCCTGCCTTCAGAAGACAGACCAGTGACTTGGCTGTTTGCAGTTCACGGGGGCGGTGCTGGAAGGGGGACGCCCAGATTCAGGCTGGGCAGAGAGGGGCAGCTTGGCTCACCCCACTCCCCCTGGTGGGCGGAACCTCGCCCAGGAAGGTGAGGGCTCAGAGAGGTTGAGGGAAGTTGCGAGTTGCCACAGACCAGCTGGATCTCCTCTGGTAGCTGAAAAGCTGGCAACTTCTCTCTTTTCTCCCTCCATGCCTTCTCTGTAGGTCAAGAGATCTGGGTTCAAGTATTGGCTTTCCCCTGGAAATGGCCCTGTGCCTTTGGAACAGTCCCCTTATCTCCGGTTCCACTCAGTTTCTTCATCTGCAAAAGGGGATTTGTTTGGGCCTGTCCTGCCTGTGTGGGAAGGGAGTGTGCGGGTGCAGAGAGGTAGTATGCCTGCAGGTATATCCTGCAAGGTCACCTTCTCCACCTGGGAGGACTAAGGGCCCCACCGCCTTAGTCATCTTGCGGGTACTAAGGTATTTTGAATGGGGTGGGGGGGCGAGGGCAGAGTTCCGATCAGGTTTCAGAACTTTGGTGCCTCCTGGATTTGTGGGCCTCCCTGATATCCAGGGGTCTCCCTGGCCTTGTCTGGCTCCACTCAGCCACGTGGGTTGACGTCTGGCTCACACCCCAGCACTGAGCTGGGACGGCTCCACGGCCCCCCTTCAAGGAGGCAGCTCATCGAAGGGCAGAGAAGACAAGGATGCCCACGGCTCTATGCACAGATCTCCTTTCAGGGCCTCGCTCTCCCATCTGAAACCCCCTGCCTGGGACTAGTTGATTTCTGAGGTCCTGGGGTTCTGCGCTCTTCCAGGCCTCGTTGTACCAAGAAGTTCCTTGGTCCAGCCTGCCAAAGGGGAAGAGTCTGGCGGTCTTGCCTGACTCCCTGCCTCAGGACAGGGACGGCGAGGAAGTGAGGCTGATGGGGTGTGAGGCAAAAGGAGGTTAGAGCTGGCAAGGTAAGGCCTCTGCCGCTGAGGACCCCGTGTGACAGCTCATGTTGCCTGAGCATGTCTGCCTGTGCCAGTGCGCCTCCTGGGTGTGATTTCACTGAATCCCCATCTCAGCCCCGAGAGAGAGGGATCCTCTTATCATCCCTATTTCAAGGATGAAAGCAGACTCATAGAAGACGAGTAACTTGCCCAAGGTGGGACAGCTCGGAGGCAAGAAGGTAAGTACTTGACGGCCAAGGGCTCTGAGAACCCAGAGGGCATCCTTTTGTGGGATGATCCTAATTAGATTTGAGGTCACTCTCATCCTATCCCAGATGATACGGGATTGAAAGACTGGGTTTTACAAATATGGCCCCCAAAGAGCTTCTCTCATCTTCTCATCTGGGGATGCAGTGGCAGATGGGGGGTCAAGGATGGGCTTGGTGCCTGGCAGGTTGGAGTCTAGACCTGACCTTTGACCTTGGGCCCAGCTTCTTCCCTGTTCAAGTGTCCTGCTGCGCTGCGGTGAGAACACGGGGCCAGGCACTGCGTCGGGACCTCACAACTGTTTTGAGGGATTACTCCTTGAGTTCCCGGAGGCCCCAGGAACGTGCCAGAACCTCTGGTCAGGGCAGGGTTGAGCTGAGGACCATGTGTGGGAGCAAACAATGGGGAAATACCTTCCTCCTGGGGAGGATGAGAGACTGTGGTAAGGCTTTTGTCTGTTTTGTTTCAAACATTTCCCAGAGCCTGGAGCAGGGCTTGCTATACATGGCAGGTGCTCAATGAACATTTGGGAGGGAAGGGAGGGAGGGAGGGAGGGAGGGAGGAAAGGAGGGAGAGAGGAAAGGAATCAGGATGTGAACATGCTAGGAACTCTAAACATCTTTCTATCTTCTCTTCCTTCCTCCTTCTTTTGAATCTGAGCCTGGGTGAGAACACAACTTGTAGTTCTCTTGTACCCTGGTGGAAAATAATTTATTTCCCTCAGGGATCCCTCTGGGGAGTGGGAGTAGGGAAGTCTTGGGTCGCCCTGTTTTGCACAAGCCTGGAGTCCTCTCAGCCTCTGGCAGTTAGAGGAGCACCTTTTCCCCCCACCGTTCTCCTTCGCTGTCACCTCCAAGGCCACAGCTAGGGTCTTGCTGCTTCCCCCAGGCCAGCTCTAGTCAAATAGCCATCCCTCTGCCCACCTCCCCCGCCACACGCACTCCTCTCAGGTCTCCCCCCTTCCCTGCAGTGAGTTCTGGGCCCCTGGTTCTTCCTGCCGTCTGCCTAGCGGGGCGGCCCCAGGGCTGCAGATGTTCCTCCCTGGGTACCCCATCCACTCAGCCCCGTCCCACCCCAGGATTCTGAGATTCTGCACCCCCAAGGGATGCAGCACTGTGTTCTGGCCAGGATGCTGTCCTGAGCTTACAGCCCAGGTGAGAAGAAACATTTAGACCTGAGCCTGGGGTGGAGCCAGCACTCAGCAGGTCGTGGCCACCACTATGCAGTGAGCCAGGCACTCTGGGAGGCGGATCAGAGACGTGGAGGAGACTCTGATGGAAGCGCTTCCTCCTGCCTCTTTAGAGAGGGAATTGGGCATAAACAAAGCTGTGAGAGGTGCCCTGCCAAAGGCTCCCCCTCCCATCCAACAATTCCTGCCGGGTTGTGCCCCTGTGTCATCAGGTGTGGAGCACTTGGCAGTGAGTGAGTTGATTCCTGCCCATGGGGATGTGAAGACATGGGAGTCCTCAGGAAAAGTGCAAATGGACTGAAACTTAGTGATTACGGGCATTTGAGATGGGCCTTGGAGGTTGAATAGGAGCTCACCAACTGAACAAGCTGGAAACAGCACTCTAGACTCAGCAGATAGCACTTGGGTCAGGAAAGTACATGGAGTGTTTGGGAAAGAGCAAATGTGTGCCTTGCAGGGGACATGATGGACACAGGCGAGAATCGGCCTGAGGAACGACAGGGGCAAAGCCGAGAGGGCCATTCACTTTCTGGTGAGGTGTTCAGACTTCAGGGAAGCCCCTAGAGGCCTCTGAGCAGTACAGTGAGAGGCTGAGAGCCCAAGCTTAGTGTGGCCTCTTTTAAAATTCAAATCTTTATTTTAATTAGGGATAATTTTTGTTGTGGTAAAATATACATAACATAAAATTTACCACTTCAAGGATTTTAAACGAATGATTCACTGGCATCAAGTACATTAGTAGTGTTGTGTAACCATCACCACTATTCCCAGAACCTTTTCATCATCCCAGACAGGCCCATTAAACAATAACTCCCCATCTCCCTCTCTTCCCAGCCCCTGGAAACCTCTGTTCTACTTTCTGTCTCTGAATTTTCCTACTCCAGGCACCTCATAGAAATTGAATTATACAATATTTGTCCTTTTGTGTTTGGCCATTTGTATATCTTATTGGCCATTTGTCTTTCTTCTTTGGAGAAATGTCTATTCATATGCCCATTTTTTAATTGAGTTGTTTGGCTTTCGTTGTAGGAGTTCTATGTATATTCTGGATAGTAATCTTTTATCAGATATGTGATTTGCAAATATTTTCTCCATTCTTGTCTTTTCACTTTCTAGATGGTGTCCTTTTGATGCACAAAAGTTTCTAATTTTGATGAAATCCAATTTATCAATTTTTTCTTTTGTTGCCTGTGCTTTCATTGTCATATCCAAGAAATCATCGTTAACTCCAATGCCAGGAAGAATTTCCCTTATGTTTTCTTCTAAGAGCTTTATAGTTTTAGCTCTTAAGTTTAGGTCTTTGATCCATGTTAAGTTAATTTTTGTAAATGGTGTAAGATAAGGGTCAAACTTTATTTTTTTGCATGTGGATATCCAGTTTTCCTCGTATCATTTGTTGAAAAGACTGTCCTTTCCCCATTGAATGGTCTTGGCAGCTTTGTAGAAAATCAATTGACCATATGTTTGAGAGTTTACTTCTAGGCTTTCTATTCTGTAAAATTGGTCTGTCCCCAGCATGGCCTTCTGAGATGAAGGTCCAGAGTTCCAGAATATGGGGAACCTCATTAAGTCATCCTGTTCAGTCCCTCGCCTCCAGGCCAGAGACTGACCAGCCAATGAGATTCAGCTCTGGGACACATTTGTTTTCCAGGAACCAGAGCTGGTGAGAAGGCGTGGAGGACAGAGCTAGTGGTGAGGGTGCCAGAGCCACGACCTTGGCCTCTGAGTAGGCCCCTTGCTGTTTGGGAGCCCCCATGTCCTTCAGTTGACCCTCCTGTGAGGACATGGCCTTGGGGGAAATTCTCCTGTGCTCTTAGGGTCCATACACCGCCTCCTGAGAGGACCAAATCTGAGACTACTCCTTTTGGTAAGATGATCCCAGAGCCCTTTCCCCATGGAGCTGGGGGGAGCTCGAGGAGGGACGCCCCCTGTGCACCCCCCCGGCTCTGCACTGTTGGCCCTGTGAATATCTTGAAGATTTTCTATTTGATTCTCATAAGAGGCATTTGCTGCACCCTGTCCTCCACCCTCCATCCCAAGTGCTGTCCAGTGAGCGGCTCAGCCAGGGACTAGATAGTATTCTACAGCCCTGGTAGGTAACCAAAGGGGAGGGGGGCTCTGTCCCCCACTATCACTGCCAGTGGAGCAGTGGGAGCCCCAAAGGGGGCTCTTGTGAGACCAGTGCTTCCTGCCTTGGAATCCCCCAACCCAGTTGAATAAACAGAGGCTGAGACTCCAAGCCAGGTGCCCAAAGGCAAGTAACAGGCACAGTGTCTAATGTTCTTGGAATCCTGTAGAAACTGTGTTCATCCTACAATTCAGCTGCACAGGCTGCCTGAAGCTTCAGATGCCTTGGATTCGGTGAGGCCAGTGTAGCCAGGACCTGGGAACAGATTTCAGCCTGTCTAGCTGAGTGACCTTGGGCAAATTAGTTGACCTCTTTGCCTCAATTTCCTTATCTGTAGAGTGGGTATATGAATAATATTGTGAGGATTAAATAAGATGATATAGGTAGAGAGCTTAAAACAGTTCCTGGAACAGAGTAAGTGCTCAATAAATATTAGCTGTTATTTTTGATAGGATTTTGCTGGAACTTTGAGTAGGTGAAGCCGGAAACTTTGACAAAGAGTTATGGTTGACTTGAAAGCATAAAATTGGAAAATGTGCAAATTATTACTGAGTCCACACTGTGTGGTTGACAAAACGTTATAAAATACGGATGAGTGATGAAAAGGGTGTAGGCTGGCTGTCTGCCTAGCATGGGGTCAGGAGGGATCAAGGACGGGAGAAGGCCCCTCAGACCCTTCAGGCCACATCTCCCCAGGCTGCTGGGGAGTTTAGGCTCCCCTTCCCTAAACTCGCGATAACTGACTGCTCGTGGACCAGCCTCCTTGTTTGCTCAGCATCAGCTCTGCACCAGGGATCAGGGGCCGCCTTGGAGAAACATTGCCTGAGCCGAGGCAGGTGGACAGCCAGGGCCGGGCTTTACCTAATAAACTGTACAGGACTTAGCCCCTCAGGGGAGATTACACGAAGCCATTTTTGTGCTACACAAAGTACATTCTCACTGTTTCATGGGATGATTCATTTCCCTGAGAAGTACTAACAGAGTACTGAAAAGAGGTGTACTCATCACATATCCACTGCGGTTTTCTTGGTGGAAGGTACACACCGTACACTTTAAAGCAGAGACATATTTGACGTTTTCTTCAGTCCAGATGATCAGAAGGCAATGAAAGAATCATTCTTCACCAACATGTTTGTTGTAAATATTGGAATATTGAACATTGTTTATACTTATTACACGTGATGGGCAAAACACTTGGACCCCACCTACTCCAAATCCCAGCCATTTAGATGGAAACTCTAACAGCTTAGGTATAATTTTGTTCTAGAGATTTTGAATTTTTAACCATTTTATAGTTTTAAAGATGGAATGTTTTTAAGCCAAGATTGAATAATCTTATCCAGCCTTATCAACCTCAGAAAACTTTAACTAGCAGTCTCACAATTAATTCAGCCATTATTTTTCCCTTCTTGTCCAAGGAGAGAAACATCTTCTTGCTTTTTTGGCTTGTAAATGATTCTTTAGGTTATGAACACAGCATGAACACATCTGGAGAAAGAAAACACTTGATTTTGGTGGGGAAAAAAAAATTCTCTCTAGGCCGACATGGTCATTCTGCAGGCTGAGACATTTAGTTGCTTGACAAGATGCATCTAGTTCAGAGGGTATTTGTTGGGTGCCAGACGTGGGGACCAGAGCTTGATAAGATGTTTTCCCTGTCCATGATGAAGATACTGTCTAATGGTGGAGGTTGCCATGCATCCACACTTGCAATGCTTTGTGAAAAGTAATCTAATTATTAGGGGAGTTCCGAGGAGGGCATGGCAGGAAATCCGCAAAGAGGAAGTGATGATAGACTCGGGCCTGGAAAGGTGACCTGGGGTTCGCTGGGCAGAAAGGGCCCCAACATAGTCCTGAATCACCGAAGTTGGTTTCTAAATGACAGCAGCAGTGGTGGTGGCAACGGTTACCTTTCTGGAACGGTCCGTCTCGCCACTCCCCACCCCCAGAGAGCTTTCAGGTGGTATGATGGTTAGAGGGCAGCAGATGCTCCCACAGGGAAAATTCTTCCGGAGCCATTAAATATTGGTGTGCCTCCATAGGAAAGTTGTCCAGATGCTCCAAGAGTGTAAGTGGGAGTGAGGTTTTTATAAGGAGCTCACGACTGCTCTGACCTTTGTCAACTGGTTTGTAAGCCACACTGTCTTCAGTGCAGTGATTGAAATTACAGTTCTCATTTCGTGGTTATAGCTTCAAGTTGCAACCTAACTTAGTTTAAAAAGTATTTATGGAAGGGCCTTTCTTTAACATCAACTAGCAGTTTTAAATATGTATGTAACAAATGATAAACAAAATTGTCAAATGTTTCACCCCATTTATCGTCTTTGTTATATGTATGTAAAATGGGCCCTGATTGGAAGGGGACTGGGCAGGGGGCTACTTGGAACAGGGGTTTGTGGAATGTTCCGGGCAGCTGGAGCTGGGGAAACTTGAGCTAAAAAGAGTACACCTGGGGCGGGGGCGGGGGGAGGATGAGACACTGCAGCTTGAGTGACTTACTTTGCTTTGCTCTTGCAGCTGCCCTGGCCTAACTTGCCTCCAAATAATAAGTGCATTAATCTATCGCGGGGAACTCCCGTTGATAGAGGGTGTGCTGTGTATCAGGCAGAGATGTGCATTCTTGCACTGGGCTTCACTGAGACCTCACAAACATGCTGGGAGGTGGGTATCATCCACCTCACTTTACAGATGAGAAAACCTAGGCACACAGAGGCCAAGTCACTTTGCCAAAGCATGAGTGGCTTGGAAGCCTCCTTAACAATCTCCTTTAGAAATTTCCCCATTTCTTTAAAGGGGAAAACTGACACTTCCTTATCATGCATAAAGAGCTAGCTATACACAGCTTTAACAGACCCCTCCAACCAGATCACTGCCTTGAAGCCTCTCCTATATAGAGATCTGGAGTGGTCCTGGCAATACTGCTCCCCCCACCAGGCTGGCCGAGATGCCCCTGCTCTGTCCACCTCCCTGCACCATAATCACTGCCTCCCTCGTGAAGGGGGGCTTTTGGAAGGAAAGGGCCATGCTTTATTCGACTTCGTATTTCCATCACCTGGAACTTTGCCCAGCACATAGCTGGCGCTCCAGAAATGTTGCTGAATGAATGAATGCAGCAAATAAGTGGCAGAATCAGGAGTCAAACCCAAGCCTGTCCTGCTCCAAAGACTTCTCATTCATTTCACCTAGAGCAGGATTTAAGCTTCTCCATCCTGCCTCCCTTGGATCCAACGGCACTATTACAGTGTCTCCGTGGGGATGGTTGGGAATGCAGGTTTTCTCCCTGCTCTGAGGGATTAAGTGGGAGATATTTAGGGACATACGCAAGGCCACTCGGTTAGGTGAAGGTAGAGAGGGACAAGGGGCAGACAGACCACCAAGCTGGTTTGATATCGGGAGACACAGTCCCTCCACTGACAGGCCTTGTGATCGCTCAGGGTCTCCGTATCCCGCCTGGAAGGTGAGTAGTGGCCCAGGGTGACCCCTGAGCTCTGGGACTTCTGTTT
Organism: Balaenoptera musculus; assembly: GCF_009873245.2. Lineage (NCBI taxonomy): Eukaryota > Metazoa > Chordata > Mammalia > Artiodactyla > Balaenopteridae > Balaenoptera > Balaenoptera musculus. The sequence continues at coordinate 93,653,237 of NC_045792.1, read as the reverse complement.
GGGGCTAAGGGAGAGTACGGAGGCTTCTTCTGCTTCTGTGGCAGTGGACCCAGCCTGCGCCAGCGCCCCTTCCCCTGCGGGGTGCTAGGATCTCCTCCAGCCTCATGAGGCAGGGCTTGGGGATGAGACCTAGGCTGGACCAGGAAGGAAGGAGCCGGGAAACCTCAGTCTCCATGAGGATAGCAGCTCACAGGGGTGGTTAGAGCCCCTGACTGAGGTCACGACCCCAGCTCACCCCAGTAAATGTCAGGAGGTGATGTTCAAGTGTTAGATCATAAATGGGGCTTCTCATCGTCACCCGAAAGTTCTGTTTAGATTGGTCCTCTGTGATGGAAACGTCTCCAATGGCTCAGTTGTGTCTCCCAATGACAAGACTAAGTCTGCCTGCAATCCCTTCAAGATTGCCTGTCTACGTAAGAGAGACAACACATCGTTGTGTGAGAGGCCATAGACAGGACACTGGGCTTGGAGCTGGACCATCTGGGTTCAAATCCCAGCTCTGCCCCTCCTAGCTATGTGATCTTGAGCAAGTTAAGCTTCTCTGGACCTCAGTTTCCTCATCAGTAAAATGGGGGTAAAAACACAGACCTCCTAGGGATCTGGGGAGGATCAAATAAGATAGTGGATGGGTCAGTACTACTCAAACACGAGTGATTATGTGATTGTCCGTATTATTGTCACCAGCCCTGGGGGGAGGCCCCTAAGGCTTCTCACTTAGTAATTTAGGACCAGCTCAGTTGGGAGTTGGGGTGTCCTGTTTTGCCGTAAAATGTAGCATGCCTTGCCAGGACCTCTGTAGTTTCCAATACTCAGTTCAAGGTCACGCTCTTGCTGAGGCCTCCCCGACCTTTTCAACAAGAACCGACTGCTCCTCCTTGTGGACACGCTGTGCCCAGGATGCAGGGCTCTTGCCATTGGGCCCCATAACACTTGACCACACTGTTACATGTCTGTCCCTTCCATGAGGCCATGACTAAGGGGAGGCTCTGGGGAGGTGCTCGGTGAATGAACAAACAAGTAAACCAAGGAAGGAGCACAATGAATAGATGCAAACCAAGTCACATCATCAGGGAAAAGACAAGAAAAAAGAATTTGGGGAGTAAGCTGGGGGACAGAGGGGACCTCGGGGGCTGAAGGCAGGATGAAGGCCCTGAGGGACACTGGCTAGTGGGCTTTCTTTTCTTTTTTTCTAATTTTTTCATTGTAACATACAAGTAATAATAAAATTTACCATCTTAACCATTTTTAAGTGTACAATCCAGTGGTATGAAATATATTCATAATGTTGTGCAACTGTCACCACCATCCATCCTCTTTTCATCTTGTAAAACTGAAACTCTGGTCCCCATTAAACACTAACTCCACACCCCTGGGCTCCAGCCCCTGGCAACCATTGTTCTACTTTCTGTTTCTATAAACTTGACTACTCTAGGGACTCATATAAGTGCTATCATACAATATTTGCCTTTTTGTGACTGGCTTGTGTCACTCAGCATAATGTCTTCAAGGCTCATCTGTGTTGTAGCAGGTGTCAGAATTTCCTTCCTTTTTGAGGCTGAATAATACTCCACCGTATGGATGTACCAGTTTGCTTCTCCATTCATCTGCTTATGGACACTTAGGTCACTTCCATGGTCCAGCTATTGTCAGTCGGCTTTCTTTTTAACCCCTTCTCTTTGGATACAAGGAAACCTCACTCATTTAGAATAATTGTAGGAGAGCTGAAATTATAATAGGCTCAAACAATAAAAAGTACTTTTATTACTTTTAAGGTCCAAGAGTAACTTGACCTCAGCTAACAAAATACTGCTTCCTTTGGGCCTTAGAAGAGCATTTAGAAGAACCACGTGCTTTAATGGGGTCACCAGTTACTTATGTGGATGGAAATGTGGGTTTCCATAGGGCTGAGGAAGCAAGGTTTGTTCCTAGAGTTGGCTTCTGCCTTGTGATTTTGATTCCAATGTGCAAGCCCATTTGTAGACACCATGGATGGTGCTGGTGACGGGGAGGAGGAGAGGTTGCTCACTAAACCCCAGTCTGGGTCCTGTTCAAATTATACAAATGCTGACTTCAGAACTGGGATTCCTGGATAAAGCGGTTTCTTTCCATTTGTCTGCATACTTCTTCTTTTTAAAAGCTTTTTGTTTTGACATATTTTCAGACATCAAAAAAGTTAAATGTAGAATACAAAGAATTCCCAGGTCCCCATGACACCAATTCCCCAAATCTTAGTGTTTACTATATTTGTGTTATCACTCTCAATCTCTCTTGTATATATGTATGAATCAACATACATATCTATACACAGATACATATTCTTTCTGAACTGTTTAAGGGTAAGTTGCAGACATATGCCTCTTTACCTCGAAATACTTCGGTATTTAGCAGAGAACAAATGCAAATTGAGACCCGGTGTCCGAAAGAAAACAAGAAAGAATTAGTTGGGTGTAAGCTGGGGGATGGAGGGGACCCTGAAAACAAGGCCCCAAGAAAAGGCATTGGTCCACATTTGAGGTCCCAGATGGTCTATGAAATTCTATCAGGACAGTTTCATCAGGACCAGCACTGAAGGTCGGATGTGATGGGGCAGATTTAGAGGCGTCAGAGAGGAGCCATCCTCCTGTGACTCCCACTTTTTCCCTTCCTCCCTGACCCTATCTTCTGGCTGCCCCGTCCCAGCCCCACACAGGGTATCCAGTCCAGGAGGGCCCAGAGGAACTGCCGCAGGCTTAGGGGTCAAACCTCAGCTCTGCCTCTCACCAGTTGTGTATTCTTAGACAAGTCCTTTACTCCCTCTGGCCTCAGTCTCTGGGGCTGGCAAATGGGCATATTTCACATGGTTGTTGTGAAGAGCAGCAGTGGTGACATGACAGGTGTGCTAGTACTGGGTAAAACATGAAGCATCCCAGTGCTAATTCCTTTTCCTTCCTTGGTTCTGGGAAGCGCCTTCCATCCTCTGGACCACAGGAAACCTCCCCACCTCAGTGTGTGGGAAGAACCAAGAGAGCTGTCTGAGAGTGGAGTGATGGGGGGCGGGCTGCAGCCCCCGCCTCTGCTGATGCTTCCCTGGGGACGAGCCCACAGAGGAGCTGGCAACAAATCCGCCAGCTACATGGACAGCCACCTGGCAAAACCGGGGTGTGGGTAGCATTTGCATGGCTCACTTGTAAGTAGCTACAAGACCGAGGATTCCCCAGGGTCTCCACGAAGGGAGGTGACTCTGGGGAATCAGAGGAGCTCAGGTCACCTCATCCACCTCTGTGTCCCTTGTAGGGCTGAGAAGCGGCAGACACGTAGTAGGACTGAATAACTGCTTGTTTGGCCAACCCTCCCAGGGAGGGCCTGTGCCTTTAACCAAATTTGGAGAAACTTCATCTGAAGCAGGGACCGTGGGGCATCACCTCTGGCCCCGAGGAACTTAATTGGGACTGCAGTGCCTCCTGGTGGCCAGTGTGAGCCACTGCAGCCTTGATCATGCTGGATTTGGGGGGGAGCCTAGAGCCTGAATTCAGGGACCCGGGAACCTGCCCTGTGGGTGAGCATGGCGTCCTAGGGCCCTGCGACTCCTCCTCAGTCTTGGCTTCCTGTAGGGGCTGCGCCTTCTCCATAACCCCTTCTCTCCTCTCGCTGGCAGGAAATCCGGCAATACTTGTTGACATGAGGAAGCAGAGAAGCCAAAAGGTTTGCCCAGGGCCCTAGCAGCAGCGGGGCCACCTTTGGCCCTTCGTGCCCTGCCCCGTGGCTGGTTTCTCTGAGCCCCATCATCCCGCAAGGCCCAGTGTCCCACTCCCATGCTGCAGCCACCCCACACAGCAGTGTGTGCTGAGGGACCGAGGCCCCCCGGCTCCGGAGTCCAGCCCCGTGGCCTTGGGTCCCTTTCCTATGGGCGCCCCGTCACCCCCAGCGGAGCTGCAGAGCTGCCCCGGCACTACCAAAGGCAGAAGGAGCCCGGGCCCAGCTCAGGACCCAGCAGTGCATCAGGGCGGCCCTGCTCTGAACTGCTCACAGTCGAGTGGGAAGCAGGACCACACACCAGTGCTTTAGAGCAGAGAATCCAGTGTTTAAGAGGTAAGCCCAGCCCCCGGGGTCAGGGAGGAAGAAGGGGTCAGCCTTGCGCTGAACCTTGGAAGCACAGTAGAAACAATTCAGCAAAGAAGAAATACAACAAATAAAAGGTTAACTTTACTAGTAATTAAAAAAATGTAAATTCAAACAAGATTCCACTTTTATCCTTCACACTGGCAAAGATTTAAAAAAACAGTATAATGACTGGTATTGGCCCTGAAGCAGATGGGCACACGGAGGAAATTGGCAGATTTCTAGAAGACACGTTTATCAGAGCTCTTAAGATGTCACTGTGATCTAACTCGGTATTTCTAGTTCCTGGAGCTTCTTCTGAGGTAATCACCATGAAAGTATCAAGGGATTTAACTGCAAGGATATTCATCCCAGGCCTGTTATCATTTCAAACAATCAGCGATCCACGTGCCCAACAGTAAGGGACTGATGAAATAAAATAGTTTGTCCATCCGGTGAAATACTATGCAGCCATTAAAAACGATGTAGTAGAAGAATATAGAATAGGATGGAAAGATATACAGGATAGTGTTAGGTTAAAAAAAAAAAGAAGACTTTTACCAAAAAAAAAAATTATGTTTCCCTTTTGTGTTTGTGTGTTACAGTTTTCTTCTTTTGGTCTGTCTTGATTTTTTTTTTTTTTTAATTTCCATATAGAACATAGATAACTATATGTAACGAGGAGGGAAAAAGCCACAAGATTTACAGAGGAAGATACGCAGGGAGAGTAGGAGTTAGCCAGATGCATGAGGGGCAGAAGGGCATTCCAGTTAGAAGGAAGAGCACATGCAGGAATGGGGTAGCCTGAAGCCGCTCGAGCAGCGTGTTGGAGGCATGAGGACAGGGCTGTGGGACCGGAAGCGAGGTGCAGAGGTGGGGTGTGGAAAGATGTAAGTCTGTGAGGAGAACGGGTGTCAGTCCTGCCTGGGGAATCCTGAATGCCACAGTCAGCCTGACTTGCAGGGTTGGCAGATTTAGCAAAAAACTAACAACAAAACCAGGACGCTCCATTTAATTTGAATTTCAAATAAATAATGAATAAGTTTTAGTATAAGTATGCCCCATCCAATATTTGGGACATACTTACACTTAAAAAATGACTGTTTCTCTGAAATTCTACTTTAACTGAACACCCTGTATTCTATCTGACCGTCCTAATGAGGGCTCTGGGCACCAGTGGAGGGCCTCTAGACAGGCTCGCACTAGACGGGATGTGTGCTTTAGACACTCTCTCTGGTTGTAGTTGAGGGCAGTGAGTCTGAGGGCAGAGAAACCAATGAGGTCTGCGCTTAAGCCAGAGCTCTGGAAATCTCCAGTACCCAAGAGACCTCAGAGTCACGGCCGGCGGGGGGGGGGCCCAGGGGGGCCCAGTTTGTGAGGACAGTGGCCGATCCCCACCGCGAAAGGGGCCTTTCGCTGAAGTATCCCTACCCTTCCTCCACCCGGCTCCCCCCGTGGCGCTCACCCCCATCTCCCACATCACACAGCCGAATCCAACACCTTCCAGAGCAGACATCATTCAGGATTCTAATCGCTGCTTCCACATAGCATTTTAAAATGATAAAAGCCATTTCTGTTCATGGTAAGACAAATAGAAAAGTAAGTCAGATGAGAAAAAAAAAGGAACAAAACCCAGATACCAGTATTCTTACCTTTGGAAACTTCTAGTATTTTCTAAGGACAGATACCCAACCCCTACCTCCCCTTTTTTTCAAAATGAGATTTACTTACTATAACACGAACATCTTTCAGTTACTAAAATGCTGTTCTTTCACATCAGTTTCACTCATTTTTCATCAAATGTTTATTGAACCCCTTCTGCATACCAACCACAATACTAGGCATTAAACAAAAGGGCTAAACAAAACAAGTATATTCAGATATATTCCCTGTTTTATGGAAGGGAGAGAGCGAGACAATAAATAAAGGAAAAACAAATAGATACAAAATAATGTGTATTAAATGCCAAGAGAGAAACAGTCTGTAGAATAAAGAAAATCAGGAAGGATCTTCCAGTTATGGAAATATCATCCTTTATTTAACCAATCTCCTATTATTAGATATTTTGCTTACTTTCAGTTTTTCCATATAATAATGCCATGATGAACTTTCTCTCTAGTTAATTCTTTGTGCCCATCCATAATTCTGTCTTTAGTTTAAATCCCTAGAAGTAAGATTTCTGGGTGAAGACATACAAACCTTTTACTTACTTAGTTTTTCTTTACTATATTTAAACCCAATTTTTAATTTTCTCTATAGTTTACATATTTTTTATTTTTAAAACGGCATGGTGTAAAACTAAAATGGGAGGGGGTATTATTTTATGAATTTGAACACATTCCTGTACAGACTCACGTACTCACCATCACAACGGGGATACGGGATAGGATAGTTCTGCACACCAGCCCTTTGTGGTCAAACCCGCCCCCTCCCCAGCCCCTGGCAACCGGTGGTCTGTTCTCCGTCCTGGTACTGTTACCTTCCCCAGAATACAATGCGATAAATAAGTAGAGTCATGCACTATATACATTTTGAGACTGGCTTCTTTTACAGACCATCATGCTGTCTTTGAGGGTCACCCATGCCATTGTTTGTATCACTAGTTTGCTCTTTTTACCTCTGTAGCATCCCACTGCATGTCTGTTCCAGAGCTTGCTTATTCATTCACCTGTTAGAGGACATTTGGGTTGTTTCCAGTTTGGCGTGATTATGAACGAAGCTGCTATAAACATTTGCATACACGTTTGCAATGAAAATGTCTTTGTTTCTTTAGGGCAGTTGCCTAGCAGTGGGATTTCTGGGTCTAGCCGTAAGAGTATGTTTACTTATACAAGACAATGCCACACCGTTTTCCCACCAGCGATGAATGAGAGTTCCGGGTGCTCCATATCCTCGCTATCACTTGGTATCATCAGATTTTTTATTTCCATTGCAATAGGTGTGTAGCCATATCTCATGGGGGTTTTAGTTTGAATATCCCTAGTGGATAATCCATAGTGGATAATACGTTGAGTAGGTTATCATGCTTATTTCCATGTATATCTTCTTGGGTGAAATGTCCATTCAAATATTTTACCCATCTTTTTTTAGTTTTAACATTACTGCTAACCAAGCTCCACATTTTATTCAGATTTCACTAGTTTTTCCCTAATGTCCTTTTACTGTTTCAAGACCCCATCCTGGATACCACATCACATTTAGTCCTCATGTCTCCTTAGCCTTCTGTGATCTGTGACAGTTTCTCGGACTTTCCTTGTTTTGAGAGGCACATTTAGGGCTTGGGTGGGTGCATGTTGGTGACAGGAGTGCCTAAGTCACCTCATGGGTGGCTGGCCTGAGCCCTTGTGCTTCCTCTCTACAAACCGGCAGTTCCTCCAGGGCAGGAACACCGTCCGTCTCTACTGGGTACACACTGATATGCTCCATGCATGTTTGCTGAAATGTCGCCCCAGTTACTGCTACCCCTTTGGTGTTATTTCTTGGGCCTGGAGCTAAAACTAGGGACATCTAAGCTGAACTCTGGACAGAGTCCAGTGGCAGATGAGGTAGGCTGCGGACATAATCCATGGCTCACCTTTAACCTCTGCCCCCACCCCCGCACGACTGTTTGGACAGCGGTGGGTTTAGTCAGCGCCCTTTAAATAGCATGAAAGGGCCTCACGCTGGCCTGTTTTGTTTAAGGAGGTTGCATCGGCGTTGTGCACACTGCCACAGGGCATGCGGCCGGCTCACCCGAGAACAGAGTAAGCGGCATGTCCCCCACAAAGCAGATGTTTGGAGGAAAAATAGATGTAATCAAAAGCACGGAGGATAAAATTACTCAAACCCCTTAGACAGACCCTCCATATGCAAGGGTACACACACGCACACACACACGCACACATGCACGCACGCACGCACCACCCACGTCCATACCCACCCGCGTGTATCTACAGGGTCACGTTCACACACACACCCACACGCAACAGCACACGTCTGCAGGCACACACGTCCCACTTGTGTGCCTGCCGTTGACCACACGAGCCTGCACGCTACACAGACCTATCCGCAGGCCACTACACATGTGTTCCCCGCACCTATTTGCAACTGCAGGCTTGTGCCCCATGCCCGAGGGCACACATCCATGCACGCGGAAGGGATACACACAGAGAGGCCTCCAGCATCCTCTCCCCAAATGGCTTCAGAAGTTCATTCTCTTTGAATCACAGCCATAAAAAAAATTCTCTTGAAATCACAGTCATGAAAAAAAATCACGGTCACCTTTGGAAATCTTTCAAGGCCTTTCATGTCAAAAAAAAGTTAGTCTAGAGTAGAGTGACACCCTAGGGTTGAACCGGGACGAATGGCTAGAGGTTAAGGGAATGAAGAAAGGTTTCCCATTTCTCGTTGGATTTCTTGAAAACCAACAGCCGGGGCTGTCCGGCAGCGGACCAGGTGGCTCCCAGAAGAGGCCAGGCCTCCTCCCCAGGGGAGTTCAGGCAGAGGCCCAAGGGCCTTCTGTGGCTCCTGATGGAGAATATAACCTCGAGCCGAAGAATGCTTCCCACTTCATCAGAAGTGGTCGATGGGAGTCTTTGCCTGGGGTTGTTTGAAGGGCCAGGGTCCCCCTCTCCGGGCAGGCAAGGATGACTCATGATATTCTGTGCGCATTACTTGATTCCTCTGGGTAGTCTGGGATCTATTTCCAGATCAAGACATTCTGGGGGAAGCTGCAGCTTGCGATTACATTGTCTTGGGCCACACAGCCTGGGACACAGCCTGGGACACAGCCTGGGACAAATCCCTTCCCACTCTGGGCGGGGTGTCAGCATAGCACCAGGCCGGAGTCCACAGGGGGTTGCCCCAGGGAGGATGGGGGGAAGCCAGCCAGGCAGGCAGATGGCCTGGACCCAAAGAGGCTCTGTCGCTGCTCAGCTTCAGGCCAGTGCCGGATGCTATTGGGCCTCAAGAAGGTGGGCCCAGCAGCGGGGCAAGCTGGGAGATTCCAGTGGCCTTTTCTCTCTCCCAGTATAGCAGCGTGATGGATGCAGAGCTGGTTCCTGGCCGATGCTGGACTGGGTTTCCTGGACATTTCAATTCCAGTGCCCCGCTCCGTGAAGCCCATCTCTGTGCTTCTCCTTCTGCCTCCCTGACCCTCCTGCTTGCTGTGTGGAGACATCCTTCTATGTCTGCCCTCCCTCCTTCTGCCCTCCCTCCTTCCTCCCTCCATCTTTTCCTCTCTCCCTCGGTGATCTCACCTCCTCCTTCTGTTTCAGCTGTCAGCCTCTGATGGAGGCATTCGTCACTATGTGCCTTTTTCTCTTGTATCCTCGCCACCTTTCTCCTCAGTGTTTACGAGGATGCATTCATTCAACAAACATCTCTGCACATACCCTATAGGTACTGGCACGCAGTAGGTGCACAGAGGTAGCTGGACAGAGTGAGAGCTCAGTAATGTTTGTTTGTTAGAAATTGTTCGTTGATCCTTCAGTAACCTCTTCCTGCCTGTCTGCTGCCTGTCCCATCCTGGGCTGAGCCCTGGGCTGAGAAAGGACAAATGTCATGAGGTCCCAACCCTCAGGGAGCTGATTCTCTAGGAGGAGCTGGACATTTGGGGTTTGATTATATACTAGTCCGAAAACACAGTCAGTAGTTGGATGGCGGGGTCTGTATGACTGCCCCAGTCTGAGAGGGCTTCCTGGAGGAGCTGGTGCTTGATTGGACCTTGGAGGTCAGCTGGAAAAAGAGGGACATTCCAGGCAGGTGGACAGAGGTGGGGGTGAGGGAGACCAAGGAGGTCAGTGCTTTCCTTTGTTCAGGAGTAATTCAGCCTGAGTCTCAGGCCCCCTGTTTTCAGTGGCCGTCTTGAGGAGGGAGTCACAGAGCGAGCCTGACCCTGACCAGCGCCAGGCCTCGGGCCACGGTACCGAGTCTCCACCCGGCTCCTCTGGATCATCTAGTTGGAGAGCGATCTGCTGGCTTTGCCCAGAGCCCGACACCATCACCCGTCCCATCCCTGGCACCCACCTGTCTCAAGCAGGCCTGTTAAACTCAGGACCTCCTGCAGAAGGCAGTGGGAACTGTAATTATTTACTCAGGAGGATGGAAGACTAAGAGGCGTGGCTGCCCTCGCCAGATGTCCACAGGGCTGGCTTGGGAAAGGCCCCGGGAGGTTTTGAACCAGGACCAATGAGCCAGACCCTACAGGAGACAGACATGGGCTGGACCTAAGGACAGATGGTCCAGCTGTCCTGGGGGCAGTGAGCTCCCTGTCACCAAAGCCTGGATGATAGCGCTTGGTGGAGATGCTGTAGGGTGGCAGGAGGTGGGAACTGATGCACTGAGAGGGCCTCCTTGGCTTGTCATTCTGAGCAGTTGGGTCAGAACCTTGGGGAATTTTCCTTTGTTGTCTAAATTAGGGGCCCAACCTCAGAATTTAAAGCAAGATGATCAGTAATCAAGATTGAGATTTGGAAGATTCCTTCCCTCTTCCAGGACCAGAGAAACCTCAGTTTTGCCAGAATTCCTTCATCTCTAAGCCTTTCCAGTTAGCTGACATTTGCCTGGACAGACACGGCCCCATCCTCTCCCCTCTTCTCCCAACTCCAGATCCCAAGGGGAAGGTCCCACTGGTCCCTAAGGCGGGAGGGCTACTTACTCCACCGGGCCAAAGCTGTGACACCATCCCGGCCTGCTCTCCCCACTCCAGACAGGGCGTGCCTGCTCCCGTTTGCAGATGAGGCTCTGGGACATGAAAGGCATCCTCTGAAGTCTCAGGCAGACGTTGGGAGAGCCGGGACCGCGAACAGATCTCCCATCTCTCGGTCTGGTGGTCTTTGCACACACCATGCTGTCTCCCCATTCCTAACCCACTCGCTCCCTCTCAGTGGGTGGCTGGAGGGGGGGAAACTGGATTCTTACTCCTCTTCTTGGAAGACTGGACATTCTGCCGCCTCCCCCCGAGCTGAGCCTAGAACCAGCTCAGCGCTGGGGAGCTTCTCCCAGAGGCCACATCCGCACTCTCTCCCCCTCTGGGGCTGGTCCTTCTGCCTCCAGGATGCGCAGACCAAGCCTCTTGGTTATGTGAGGCCCCTGGATTCCTTCTGGTCCTACCTCTCTCCCCAGGAAAGGCCGCGAGACCATGGGTAGGAGTAAAGGACCAACCAAGGGCTGAGAGGCTGCACTCTGTCGCTAATTAGGGCACATTTCCCACTCTCTCTGGCCTCAGTTTCCCCTGACTTAACATAAGGAGTTTGGTCCCTACCAACTCTTGCTTTTTATAACATGGAGTTTCCCCTGCATGGCCCAGCCCCTACTGTTGTATGGGGTGGTCCCAATCCCAGGCTGAAGGCCAGAGGATACGGTAAGGGTCTACGGGGTCATGGGATGGGGCCTGGGGAGCAGTGCTAGGGCAGAGGGGGCAGGGGCTGCCCCCCTCCCCGGTCTGGCCTCCAGGAAGTTGCATAACAGAGATGTTTATTTTTGGTGAGGCTGGGTGGGATTTCTTCTCCTTAAAAAAAAAAAACCCAAAACATAAAACTTATTTGTCTGCCAGGAAGATAAATATCTTTGCTGAAAGCTCTTGGCCCGGCTGCCAGCTGCAGTTTGCATGATGCTGTCACCAAAGCCGTGGCGGTCTGCCTGTGTCTGGGCTCACATGGGTGTCATACGTGATGCCTGAGGGTCAGCCCCCCACCCTGCTGGTATCGACGCTGCCAGTGGCCCTCAGGAACGGCCTCCCAAAGCTGCTTCCAGGCCCATTCTGGGCATTCACCTCCACCCCGCTTTCCTCAGTGCCTTGAAGAGGGAGGTGAGAATGACAGAGAGCAAAATGTCCCTCTCAGCTTCCCCAGCATTAAGAGAGCCCCCAGTGTACACAGAAAGCCAGGGGCGAGACTGAACCTGCAGCTTCGGCCCCAGGACCTGGACAGAGTTAAGAGACCCGGGCTAGAGGCATCGTCCTGACTTAATGCCCGCTGCTCAGATGTCTTCCTAGAAGAGGAGACCGAGGGTCAGAGCGGTTGGTGCTCACACCCACCACAAATGCTTGTCATAATCAGAGCTTGCGCGTGTGAAAGGTTTTGTCAAATGCTCCCCACACACGTCTTATTAATCCTGTATGTTATTTCACTCTACAAGAGTCACAGTCAATGGAATTTGGCTCAGAGAGGTGCTCACACCCCTGTCTCCAGACACCAGTCCAGCGCCCTCCCCACAGCATCTGCACACGCTCCTGCGCTTGGGGCCTCCAGGGAGGGCCTGCCCGCTTGGAGGACTTCTCCAGGGTCAGAATCTTCTGCTGCTCACAAGTCTAGACCAGAACTGGGAATAATTTAATGATACAGGCAGAAGTCTGCCTAGCCGGCACCACGCTGAGTGCTTTATGTGTCAGCCTTTTTAATCCCACAACTACCCTGTGAGGAAGATCCTACAAGATTCTGCATCCCCATTTTATAGAGGGGGAAACTGAGGCATAAAGAGGTTAGGTGAACTGTCCAAAGCACCCAGCTGGGAGTCACACCCCTGGTGCCAGTTCCAGAGCCTGTGCTCTCACCCCTGCCCTGGGGCGAGTGTGTGCCCAGGGTGCTAAATGGGCTCTTTGGACTTGGACAAGCCACTTCCCGCTCCGCCCTCCCACCCTGGCCTCTGCCTCCTCACCCTTGACCCGTGTGGGCTGACTGGTCCTTTGCAGCTCTCAGCATCCAGGAATCAGCTGGCAGAGCCCCGTTCTGTTAGACAGCAGTGGCTGTGGGCCTGGGCCGTGAGCTTTGTGTAAGTCTGCTGGGTCCCCCCGTGTCAGCATCCTGGGCGTGTCACGGGGAGGTGCCCCACTTCCTTAGTAAACACGGCACCCACCTGGAGGGGCAGGTCACCACTTGGACAATAGGTGAGACCAGTGTGGAGGGCGCGGGGACAGGACCCCTCCGCACTGGATTCTTGGGCAGAGTCTCCAGAGCCCCTGCTGAACCCCAAACAGGACCAGGCCAGGAAAGGCGGGGCCTCTCCTCCTCACTGCAAGCCCAGCTGGGCCAGATACGGCTGCTGACTGAGTTTTCCCTCCCACTCTGGGAGTCCGAGGCACTGAGTCAACATCCTCGACGCCCGAAGAAGAAGTGCTGGCAAAGGGAGTCCCTCTAGAGGGAGGAGCCCAGGGTCAGTGGGGTGGAGATTAAATGTTATAGAGGTCAGATTGGCTGACCCAGAGTCACAGAACATTGGTGCTGAAAGGGGCCCATGCTGAGACGATGACAAAGAGGCTGAGACTCGCCCAAGGTCACACAGCATGTCAATGGCAGGCCAGGATTAGAACCTGGGCCTCCTGACCTCGCATCCAATACTTTCCTGAGAGGGCAAAGGCAAGGGATGGCTCCCCCGTCCCTCCCTCCTCTCATGCTTGGTTCAGCCACTGGTTTTTGACCTTCTTTCCTCCCCCCTCAGCCAAAGAGAGCTCCCTGGGTGAGCCAGAGTTGCCGCCCGACTCTGACACCGTGGGGATGGACAGCAGCTACCTCAGCGTGAAGGAGGCTGGGGTGAAGGGGCCCCAGGACCGGGCCAGCGCCGACCTCCCCAGCCCACTGGAGAAGGCGGACTCCGAGAGCAACAAGGGCAAGAAGCGGCGGAACCGAACAACCTTCACCAGCTACCAGCTGGAGGAGCTGGAGAAAGTCTTCCAGAAGACCCACTACCCCGACGTGTACGCGCGGGAGCAGCTGGCCATGAGGACCGACCTCACCGAGGCCCGCGTGCAGGTCAGTGAGGGCGCCTGGGAAGGCGCGGGAGAGCAGGCCTGCCCTTGGGATGGTGGCCGGCGCTGGGACCGCCTGGCTGTCCCCGGTCACACCAGGGCTTTCTTCACCTCAGTGCAAGGAGGCCCCTCACGCCCCTGCTCCAACCAGAGCAACTCTGCTTTTATTCACTTTACTGTCTGGCCTCTTGCTCTGGTTGGAGCCGGGGCAAAGCTCCCAGTGGACGGGCAGGAAGCCTGTGAGCTGTACTTCTGAGTTCTACGTGGTGTGGGAGTCCAGGCCCTTTCATGAAGGAGATGGTGACTGGTCTCTGCCCTGGAAAGCCTATCTCTTAGAAAGGAAACAGGACGAACTTAAATACATCCATAGCAGCCCAGTGGGCAGAAACAGAGACAACCCAGCCCTTCTTTTTGCCCAGGATGGCTGCCTCGTCCTCCATCTCTCAGGTTCCAACTCAGTATGCCTCCTCTGAGAAGTCTTCCTGACCACCACGGCTAAAGAAGGGGCCCCCACCATCACCCAACCACCAAAACACTCAACTCAGCACAACCCGACAGAGCCCAACACAGCTCAACACAGGCCAGCAGAGCCCAACACAACACAACACAGCGCAACCTAAACCAACCCAGCTCAACACAGGCCAGCATAACCCACATCAACACAGCTCAACTCAACAGAACTCAACACAGCTCAACACAGTACAACCCAACACAGCACAACACAGCACAACCTAAACCAACACAGCTCAACGCAACACAGCTCAACACAGGCCAGCAGAGCCCAAATCAACACAGCTCAACTCAACAGAACTCAACACAGCTCAACACAGTACAACACAACACAGCACAACACAATATAACCTAAACCAACACAGCTCAACAGAACTCAACACAGCTCAACACAGCCCGTCAGAGCCCAGCACAACACAGCATAACGTAAACCAACAGAGCTCAACCCAACACAGCCCAACACAGCTCAATGCAACCCAACAGAAGCCAACACAACACAACACAACGTAACCCAACATAACCCAACCCAACACAGCTCAGCACAACCCAACACAACACAACACAGCTCAACACAGTAACAGAACCCACCAAAACCAACACGGCACAACAAAACCTAACACAGCTCAACACAACCCAACACAACGCAATAGAGCCCAGTACAGCTCAACCCAACACAACACAACCCAACACAACTCAACCCAAATTAACACAAAACAACACAAGCAAATCAGGTCAACTTCTACCACACAGTCCTATTTTATCTTTTTTATAGAATTTATGACGGCTTAAAATATTTTATCTGTTTGTCTCCTCTCACTGGAACATGAGCTCCTTGAGGGCAGGTACTGTCTGTGGTTCAACACTGTATTCCTACCAATTAGAGAAGGCCGAACTCAGAGCAACAAAGGCAAAAAATAAATATACGTGGACCAACTGACCTCCTTTGACCAGAGAGGTGTGTCTCCCCTCCCTGCATGAAATTACAGCAGAGGAAGAACCAGAAAGGAAGCAAAGTCCTCTAAGTACCCCCAAACACAGGCGACAAGATCCGTGCACTAAAGCTTGAGCTTCAGCGTAACACAAAATAAACGTCATGTTCAGCCTGCCTTTCCAACCCAGAGCATGTTAGCAACAGCAAATCAGGTGTTGGCAGATAGCTATTTTCCCCCTCCTGTGGGCTGTGGAAATCAACAGCTTGAGAGCAAAGAGGAGTTTTTTTTAAAAAAGCAGCACAGTTCAGATCAGCTCAGCACAGCTCTGCTCAGGTCTTTTCAGCACCAGGACAAAAAGCCCTGTCACTTAGCAGACCCCAAGGGCGCCTCCTGTTGCATTTGTTCACTAAAGAATCTTCAGCAGTGTTTCTAAGGCATCAGTAAAAGGTTCATCAGTCTCAACCATGCTCTGTTTAAAAAGGCAGAGGCATTTGTAATATGGTCCAGAAACGTTTTCATCTAAAATGGCTAATGTGGGGGACTTCCCTGGTGGTCCAGTGGTTAAGACCCCACACTTCCACTGCAGGGGGCTCAGGTTTGATCCCTGGTTGCGGAACTAAGATCCCACATGCCATGCGGCACAGCCGAAAATTAAAAATAATAATAATAAAATAAAGTAAAATAAAATAAAATGGCTAACATGAAAAGGGACTGGTAGTTGTCAGTGAATACACAGCCATCCAGAAACGGCAGGAACCCGAGGGGGTTCTGAACAGTCAGGTCGTTTATCTGTAAATTCCCAAAAACAAGCTTCCCGGTTTATTCCTCTCCAGTTCGCAGTGAGTGTTTGGGGAAGAAAGGCAGGGCAGCTGAGGCCTCACTGTGATTCCAGAAACCTTCTCACATCCATTGTCCCACCTGAGTCATGCGACTTCCTGGTGCCTCAAGAGTCTGGACAGGAACCACAGCATCTGGCCTCAGCTCAGCCAATGGATTTGGGAGGAGCTAAAGGAGTAGGTGGAGAGGGGGTGGCTGTTACGGGGCATTCCTGTAGATGCTGTGTTTGTGTGAAGCAAACCATTCATTTTCTGTGCAGTACACATGTGTGCACATGTGTGTGCACGTGTGTGTCCCTAACAAATGGACAGGAGTGCCAAGAAGCAAAATTCACTTAGTATCAAAAGAAAGATGGTCCTTCTAAGTACAACACATGGAAATGACACTGGGGTACGTTTAACATTTTTCAGGCACCACAATACAGCTAAAATGGAGTGCTCTCCCTGCATACACACACACAGACACACACTCACACACAAACACACACACACATTTATGCCTACTTCCAAAAAGGAGCTGGGGCAGCTTACAATGAAAGGTTTATTATTTTCATCTAAGAACAAGAACAAAGTCATGAAATGGGAAGGTATTTATGTCAAAGATCTAGACTAAGGATCATATTTGCCACTGAGTGCAAATTTCAACCCTGAGCTTCCTGGCAGCCAAGGCAGAAAGGGAAACTCTAATGTGTGCATATCTTATCATCTAAGGGAAGGACCATAGAATTATAGAATGCTAGAGCTGGAAAGGATCACCTGGTCCTCTCATTTGATATCAAGGAAGAAGAGGCCCAGAGGCAGGAAGCGATCACCTGTGATCAGGTGACTCAGGAAAGGTGATTCAGTGGCAGTGCTGAGAATAGAATGTGGGACCCTGAGTTCCAGCCCAGTGCTTCTTTTACTTTAGTTTGCCGTAGCAGGACACGTGCCAGATTGTTCTGAGACTTTTCTTTGTATAAAGGCAGCAGGGTGGGTGGGATTGTCATGTGTGTCAGACCTCTGGGTTGAGCCTGGCAGTGCCCCAGGGATGGGGGACGTGGGGATGGATCCCCCGGCTTGCCTCTGCTGAGTTTGTTTAGGGCCTGTACTCAGCTGGTGGGAAGCCAGGTGCCTGGCGTAGAGTGGCAGTGGGGACAGGGAGGGGGTGATGGGGGCTCTGAGACGGACCTTTCCTGGGAAGAAGCCCGGGGCTTGGCCCCGCTCCAGGGGGATGCAGGGGCCTCTCCCTGCTGTCTGGGACTCCAGTCTCTGCAGCTGGTGTCTGAAGAAAATAAGACAGAGGCCTCCCTGCCCCGGGCCACCCCGCCCTGGCCCAACACTGCGGGCTGCGGTTAGCAAGGACCCTGCCAAGATGGTTGGTTCCTCGGGGAGAGGCCTGTGCTGAGCGGGCCCAGGCTGGGGTGGGCTGGGAGCAGGGTGGTCCTGGGCCGAGACACGAAGAACGGAAGGCTGGGACCTTGCAGTCCCCCTTCCTTCTGGGGTTGCACAGTGGAGGCAGGCCTAGGGCCACAGAGCCTGAGGCGCAGAGCACCTGAGGGGGCAGCTGTCAGAGCCCCAGGCTCCAAGGGTCAGAAATAGGAGGATGATCTGAGTCTCAGGACCCTTGAATGTGAGCCCAGAAGGGGCCCACGAGGATACCCCTGCCACCACCCAACTTAGGCGTGAGGAGGCTGAAGACCAGGAGGCTGACTTAGCTTAAGCCTCATCTGGGCAGAAAACCTCCAGCCTTGTATGCAGGGTAAGGCCCAGGGAGGAAGGACCCGAGGAGGGGATGGAGGTGGGAAGCTCTTCTCCCATCGGCCTGCTCCGCGCAGCTGTGCCGCCTCCCACGATCTCCATCTTTAGCCCTCAAATAAATCCCTCAGCCTGACCCTCTTCCACTCCCTCCCCAAGACAGTGCTCTCTCCGCTGCCTCTCCCCCGGCTCATCTATCTTCCCGGAGAACCCAGGTCTCCCCTCTCCCCCGCCTCTTCTCCCGCGCTCACCTCCAGCCACCACCACGCGCTCCGTCTCCCCCCACTCTGCTCCTCCCCTCAACCCCAGGCCCCCTTGCAGGACGCTGGGCTGCCTCCTTCCCCATCCATGTCCCTCCCAGCCCAGCCCGCGCCTGCGTGTCACCTCCACCAGCACCTCTGGATCCCACCACGGGACCGAGTCCACAGAGACTCAACGGCAACCCCCCGGTGGCGGACACGTCACCTTTTTCTAGCCTTCTCCCCGGCCTCAAAGAAAGAAAGCAGCCATATATCTAGATGCCTCCAGTGGGCTTCTCCCCTCCCACTGGCCTCCCCCCCCAGAGAACCCTGGGGGGCTGAGGAAGGAGCGGAAAGACTGAGCTAAGCCTGCAGGAAATTAAACATGAAATGAAAACAAGCGCCTCTGATTCATTCTCTCATCCTGCCCCCAGTCCCCCATTCCAGACCACCGATAAAGGGGGATCCCGTTTCAGCGGCACAGAGAGGAGACCCGATCTGCCCTTGGCTCCCAGTGGGCGGCCTGGGCCCGGAACCCAGGAGCCCCAGGAGGACAGGAAGCCCCGGGAGGCTCTGGGGCAGCCTGAGAGAGGGCCGGCTCCAGCGGGGGGGATCCAGGAGAGCACTTCTCCTGCACCAGAGTCAAGACAGGAAACAGAGTGATGCTGAAAGAGACGCCAGCAGCGCTCTGCGTGTGTGTGTGACACTCATGCTTGTGTACTGGGACGAGCTGCAGCCTCACCCTCCCTCCTCACCCCCATCCTCCCCATACTAACATGGGCCACACACACCCTTCTTTTCTGACCTCTTTCTTCTAGCAAAAGACAGCAAGGAAGGTCAGGAGCTATAAAATAAACAAGTGTGAAGTACTCTAAAAACTCCGTGACAGCATTTCCCATCTAGCTCACCTGCTGCTCTCGGAGGCACCACCCCTGGGAAGAGGTCAGCACAGATATTGGCCCCATTTTCCAGATGCAGAAACTGAGGCCAGTGGTTATGCCAGGCACTCCAGTGGGCCGAGCAGCCTCTGTGCTGCCGCATGGTGAATCCATCCAGGCCTCAGGCCCAGCTCCCTCCCCCTCCTCTGAGGAAGCTCCATGCTCTCGGCAAGGCTGCCAGGCGGTGTGCTGTTTGAAGTGTGCCCATGTGCACCTGAGTCAGTGGGTACGTGCACATCAAGCTGCCAGGAATCTCCCTCCAGGGAGCTCTGAGGTCTGCCCTTGACTCAGCTTGAAGCCCTTTCTGGCTTGGAAGCTGAGCCCTGCTCACTCCCCCTCTCCCACCCTCCCCTGTCCCCATCGCCCCCTCCCCAGATCCCAAGTCACTGGCAGGAGTGACAGATCCCAAGGCGAGCTCCTGCCCGTGAGCCTTGGGAAAGTTCTCAGCCTGCCAGAAACGCTCCTGCAAAAGGAAAAGGACCCACCCCACCCCCACCCCCATGGCCAGAGACCCCAGCTCACACACCTGACTCAGAGCCCGCCCTCCCCATCCAGGCCACGCCAACACCCCACCCCCATGCTCAGTGACAGGTGGGCCTCCTCTCCTCCTCGGCATGAGGCTACTCTTCAGCCTGAGATTTTGCAGCAGCTGCCTCTCTTCGAGGCACCGTGGCGACCCCCTCCACCCGGCATTCAAGGCCCCCCACAATCTGGCTCCCACCTCCATGGTCCTTTCCCTCCCATCACTCCCCCAACTGGCAGCGTGGCCTCCTGAGGTCTCCTGGGTGTGCCCTGCTGTTTCTAAACTCGGCCTGGACTTCCGTCCCTCCAGCCAGCACTCGGAGCCCAGCCCCAGCCTTCCCTCCTCAAAGCCGTCCCTGACAGCCTCTGGAGCCCAACTGAACCCCTGTGCCCCAGAGAATCTTTAACCCAGGGTGTTCTGAGCCGGGAGACTGTTTCCGACAAAAGTCTGCACAGAGGATTCAGGAAGTGGGAATCCTGAACCTGGGCGGAGAGGTCCCAGGAAACTCAGACCTTTTGGAAAATGATGGCAAACCACATGTGTGTGATCGTCCAGGAGAATGATTTTCTGGGTGAGCATTCACAGCTCTTATCAGATTCTCCCCAGGAGTCTGTGGCCCCAGCGGATCAGGCCGCCCCATGTTGGGGTTGGTTAGATGACCGCTAAGATGACTAGTGGCGTGTGTTTTGTGTGTGTGACGCTTGCCTGCTCTAGATTCTGAAGCTACTGGCCCAAGATCAGGCCCACATGATAAACTGGAATAAACTGCCTTCCAGGCTCTCAATGTCTATCATTCTAGATTGTAAAGTCTTGAGGATAAAGGCCGAGGCGGACACATTACCTGTAGCCCCATGGCCTCGACCCTACACTGCAACTGGTGAGACTCAAGGGATAGGCTGGCACTGCCCGAAGGCGGGGCGTCCAGCTCCTGGCCTGACCCCGGTGACACTGCTCTGTCCTGCAGGTCTGGTTCCAGAACCGGAGGGCCAAGTGGAGGAAGAGGGAGCGTTTTGGGCAGATGCAGCAGGTTCGAACCCACTTCTCCACGGCCTATGAGCTGCCCCTCCTCACCCGAGCGGAGAACTATGCCCAGGTAAGTGCCTGCCCCCAGCCGCCGGCTCTGGCCCCTATCCCCTCATGCTCTGAGAAGGGGCACCTTCCCCGGAAAGAGGACTCGGGGCCCATTCCGGGCATGTGCGTTTCTCCAGAATGTGGGAGGCCCAGAGCTCCTTCTGTCCACCGTAAGTGTTGACCCAGCCTTGGCTGGACTTTAGGGAAGGGAAGGTCGGGGTGGTGAGAATGGCTTTTTCTTCTGCCACTTTGGCCACTTACGCTATGAGCATCAGAACCGAGGAAGCTTCGCTGAAGGCCAGGGGGCCTCTAGGCCCCCGGGAGCCATTCAGAGTGTTTCCTAGGAGAGGGGTCCTGAAGTCTGGAGGCCTTGAGGCAAGGCTGGAATGAACATGGAATTCTTAGTCATCCCAGCTCCAGAGCTTTCTCACTACAGGCAAGTCACAAGCTCTCTGAGCCTCAGTTTCTTCACCTGTGAATTGGGCTTTATAAAAGCATCTGCCTCAAGTCTTTCATGAGGTTGTTGGAAGGTCTAAATTAGATTGTGCAAAAGTGCTTTGTGACTTATCCAGTTTCAGAAAGGTTGTTTTGCATGTTCACGGCTCTCCCAGGCGTCTGTCCCATCTTCTCCCATCCCCACCAGAGCACCTTCCTCCACGGCTGTCAGTCAGTCCCTCGTTCTGGGGCATTTGAGTCCTCAGTGGGATGCAAAGGGACGAGAAGTAGTATGAGTAATGTCCGGCAGCCAGGACACTTGGAGGGATGTATTTTTGGCTGAGTCCACTCCTGACACCCCTCAACCTGTCCCGCAGAGGCTGCCAGTTCCTCCCTCTCAGGCCTCGCTGTGGCCTGGCCTCTGCCTTGAGCTCCGAGACTGGCCCTGCCCAGCAGCGAGCCAGGCCACAGGCTTTCCTAAGTCTCCTTTACCTCTCACTGTCCCGGGGCCACGAGAGCCCACGGTCCCTGGGCACCCCACAGGATCAGCTCTGCCCCTCCCCCTCCCAGGATTCACATGGAAGGGGTCGGGGTCAGGCCCCAGGGTGAGGCTGGGGAATGGGGGTGTCTTATGCACACACGCCATCTGTATCAGCTCCCGCCGCACTCCTTCATCTCCTTCTCCCCTCTCTCCTTCCTGCAATCCAGCCTCCCTCTGTCCCCCAGAGGATGGCCCTGCAGCCCCATTCCTTGCCCTTGATCTCTGCGGCCTAGGCTCACACGCCGGGGGCCATGCTCATCCCTGTCACAGCAGCACCACACATCACACGCCCCAGACCTCTTGAGAGAGGGGATGGGGGAAGGCCAACCCATTCGCCATCTCCCAAACCAACTGGGGGCAATGTGACCAGGCCAGTCTGCAGGTAGTTCTTGTGTCATTGTGTGCCCCATGGCATCTGGGGCACAGTCCCCTCCTCACTCCTTTTAAATGCCTTCCCTGAATGCATTCCAAACACTGTCAGGGGGTGGGGTGGTGGGCAGGCCAGCAGAAGCTGCTCCAGGGCCACTGAGAAGCCCATTCGCGTGGCTGAGAGGTGCACCATCTCCTCCTGAGAGCTCATCCTGCTCGTCTGTCCCCCTGCCCGGGACACTTGGAGAGATGTAATTTTGGCTGAGTCCCCAGTTCTATCTCCCCATAAATGCTGAGAGGAAAACGGGTCCAGAGGTGGAAGCTGGGGAGGGAAGGGATTACAGCTGCACAGATAGAAGACAACATGTCCAGTGCAACCCCACCCACTGCCTGAGCACCTTCCATGGGCCCCCCACCTCACCCCACCCCCAGCCCGGCTCCATCCCTCCACTCACCACCTCCTGAGGCAGCCCTTTCAGTCCCCGAGTTACTTCTGAAGCCTCAAGGGCTCGAGCCCCTGGAAGCTCCACCACTACCCTTGACTTCTGAGAGAATTTAGGCCCCCGTGGTCCACCCCATCCCCTCCACACCACAACATGCAAGCCCACAGCCCGTGTTCCCAACGCCAGAGCTCTCTGGGTTTACGTCAGCCGCCCCCCCCCCCCGCCCGTTTATCAAGTCTCGAGGGGGTGCCAGGCCTGGGGAAGAGCCAGAGGTGAGTGAGACAGACCCTAGGGGTCCACGGATGCAGAGACAAAGTCTGCATCTGCCTCTGAAGTTACGGGCTGCCCTCAGCTGGTGAGCTGTGTCCCCAGCACAGCCCTTTCACTAGACGCTTGATGAAATTTCAAGTTCAGTCTTTAAAACAGAACTTCTATCTGCCGCTCGCTCGCCTGGCCCTGCGAACAGAGGAGCCAGAGCCTAAACCCCAAAGGCTCCTAAGGGGCTAGATGGCCATAAAGGTTTTGAGAGGCTCCCGAGTAAACGCTCAGGAATGGTTTCATCATCAGGGTGGGCTCGTAAGTGGGGAGTGGTCCTCCGTGGGGGAGGGGAAAGCCCCCGATGTGCTCCCCGCACCCCCGCCCCCGCCAGCCTGTGACATCGCTCCCTCCCCTCTCCCCAGATTCAGAACCCGTCCTGGATCAGCAACAACGGGGCTGCCTCACCGGTGCCAGCGTGCGTGGTCCCCTGTGACCCCGTGCCTGCCTGCATGTCCCCTCACGCTCACCCCCCCGGCTCTGGGGCCAGCGGCGTCACCGACTTCCTGGGTGTCTCTGGGGCTGGCAGCCACGTGGGCCAGACGCACATGGGCAGCCTGTTTGGAGCCGCAGGCCTCAACCCGGGCCTCAACGGCTACGAGCTCAACGGTGAGCCAGACCGCAAGACGTCGAGCATCGCGGCCCTCCGCATGAAGGCCAAGGAGCACAGCGCGGCCATCTCCTGGGCCACATGACAGGGCACCCCCGTCCCATCCCCGTGCCCTCGCCCACCTCGGGGCACTGGCCACGCCCATGCTTCCCAGGCCCCCAGCCCCCCACTCGACTTTCCTCTTAGGAACCTGGCCCGGGGCCGGGGGCCTGACCCTCAGCACTTTGCGCCGCTCCAAGTCTGAGGCCCCGTGGACTGTTGGGAGGGAGGGGGCAGCAGACACTGCGGCCGAGCCCCCCACTCCCGGCCAGAGGCAGTGGAGGAAGCCAGGCGGCCGAGTTTTGCAGCTTTGCATCCATTATAAGCTGAAGACCCTTTCTCCCCACTCCTGCTCCTCTGCCCTGCCCGGTTTGACCGTTGAGTCGAGGATAGATTCCCATGCAGACCCAGCAGTGGCCACAGTGCAGTCATGTCCGTCCTTCCCTCTGCTGCGTGGTCCCTTGGTCACCAGGCCAATGACTGTGTCTGAAGAACAGGCTGCCCTGCAGAGTCGGCCTCGGCCTTCCCATCTCCTTTTCTCTCCCTAAAAGCCCACGGAATCCCACCTCCTGGACCCAAGGCACCCGCCTCGCCTTCACCCTGGATGGCGAGGGGTCCCCGTCCTGCTGTCCCCTGTGCTGGGCACACCCGGTGGGATTGGGCAGAGAGAGAGACGAGCTGGAGCTGAAGGACCCTGCTGCCACCCAGCAACGCTGGCCCCGGAGGATGCACAGCCGCCCTCGCACCCCGAGACCCTGGATCTGGGTGAACAGTGCAGGGGAGGATGCAGACCACCCACGGTACCCGTGATGCTGGAAGGAAGCTTCTAGGAGCAGGGAGGGCTGCAGGGAGGTGTCCAGGGGAGTGGGGGGCAGGGGCTCATGCACACACGTCCGCTCTCCGGCCACCTGACATCCCGCTGCGGGCAGGATGACGGCGACAGTGGGCAGGTCTGGGTAGCCTTTTCTCCATCCATTCAAGCCCCTCCAGGAGTACCTGGAGGTGCTTGTCCCTCCGCACGTCCCATTCTGGTCACTCACTGGGGCTGCTGAGCAGTGTCCTGGTGTGGAAGGACTTACACCTCAGACACACCAGCGAGAGCCGGCGGGCCCGGTGGCAGAGGGTCAAGAGCAGCTGCAGGATCTGCCAGAGGATGAGCGCACGCTCACGCAGCCTCCAAGCAGCAGGTCAGCCCCTACACGGCCTAGGTGGCCTTCAGCAGTCTCCAGCGCCACCCCTGCCCAGAGCCTTCCACTCAGGCGGGGGCCATGCGTCCCTCTGGGCGTAGGGCAGAGAGCGCCTGCCCTTGCACTTCTGGCCTAGGGGATGGGAGACCCCAGCCCCTCGCCCTGGCCTCCGGAAGGGCTCGTGGGGCTGAGCTCCTCTGGGTCACTTGCTCTGTTCCAGACACAGAGGTCAGGATGCTCTCCGGAAGCAGATTTCTCTGCCTGCAGGGTGGGGCCTCCTTCTGCAGGGGTGCCGCCTCTGCCTGATATGAGGCCTGCGGCTTGAGTTTTGGCTCCAGGGCCCAGCCGTCACCTAAGCTCGGGGCACAGGGTACCTGTCCTCCAAAGCAGGCCTTTCAGAGCCCTGGGAAGCCCCCTGGCAGGCAGCCCCTGGGGAGAAGGATCTGCCTTTTCTCCTTTCTACGCCGATTCTGTCAGTGAGGAGGGCCAGGTCCACCAGGCCCAGAGGCCTGGACACAGGACAGCCTCTTGGGTGGGCAGGGAGGAGTGAGACCCTCCCCCTCGAGCTGCTTAGGTTTTCGGGGACATCGTGGTCTCCACCTCTGTCTCACGTTCTCACGCGCTCCAGAAACAAGACTGGGGAAGGAGCTGGCTTTGACCTCCCTTAACAAGAATCAGACCTCTTTGTGAACCGTAGCTCTAAAGTTGACCTTCTAGAAGTGAAAAGGGTCTTGGATATTGAATTAAATGCTCTTGGAGGCTTGGCTTAGTGTTTCATACGTTTGAGGATCTTGGACTGACTCTTAGGAAGCCTTTTCCAGTTCTGAGGTTGGCGGAAACAACTCAAACTCCCAGAATCTAGAAAGAGGAAGGAAGAAATGGCCTCAGGCTGGAGACAATCCCCCAGTTCCTCCTTAAATGCCCTACTGGTTGGGAAGGACATGAGAGGAACTTTCACCAGAGGTATGTTCTCCCCTGGGAGAGAATCAGACAGAGAGAAAAAACTAGGATAGCCGCAGAGGAGGAGGGAAGGGAGAAAGAGGGCCCTAAGTGGAATCTTCTGGAAGGGACCCCTGGCAATCAATTCCTCTATGTGTCTGCTTTCTGCCTGGGCCAGACCTAAGTCAGGCAACCCAAAGCTTGAGAAGAAAAAGCTTCTGATAGAAGAAGGCTGTGTGGCTCTGGCTGCCTGTCCCACCAACACAGTCAAGTATTTAGGATTAAAATGTTGGTGTAAAATGTCCCTATGCATCTCCCCACAGGTAGCTTCCCAGCCCCAGGCCTGTCCTCACCCTGTCCCAGCCCTCAAGGGCCTGCCTGACACTCCGAGAATCCCAGAATCGCCCAGTGGGGAGGGATTAGAAACCCTCTAGTTAGCCCAATCCCTTCACAGTGGAGATGACCCTGGCCCCCAGGGGGGACGTGACCACCCTGAGCCGTGTTTCACTTGAGGCAGAGCTGAGCGAGGGGCTCTGATAGCCGGTGCTGCGCAGAGCTCCCCTGGTCAGGAGGCTGGGCCCAGGCCTTCTGCCTTGTCAGCTGCTGGGGCGGGAGGTGCCCCTGCAGCATCTCCCGTGATGACTAAGCAAGCTTGGGCGACTCTGAGGCTGGCGGCGTCCTCAGGAGCGAGGTTTCATGAAGGCAGGTGCAGAGGAGAGTGGACCCTCTCTGGGGGTCACTGCTAAGCCAGTAAGCTAAAAGAGGTGGGGTTTTCTTTGCTATTTGCCTAAGATCTCAACAGAGATGGCCACGCAAACCGGAAGTGATGGGTGGCTGGCGGGCCCATGGGCAGCCTTCCCACACTACCAGCCTCTGATCCCTGCTGGGAACCAGTCTCGGCAGCCAAGGCTTGACACTACTAAGCTGCTGCTACCACCCTCAGATGCCCTCATTGCTCCCAGGGAGTGGGAGGAGAGGGCTCTGGGGACACACAGAGAGGCTTGTCCCCAAGTCTTCAACGGCACTTGGAAGACATGGGCTTTGGAACTTTCCTTGAATTCGTTCAACTATACTTGATTCTCAGCTCTCACCACCATGCCTCCAGCTTGGGGAAGCATGGTGGCCAAGTTAGTTCAAAGACACTGCAAGGGGGTGGGTGGCAATCGTGAGGTGGTTTCCCAGCACCCATGGCTGCAGCCACGCTGGGCCCAGTGACAGTGTCCCCTCTGCCCTCACTCCCGCTGGGTGGGCAAGAGGAACTCTTCCAGAAAAATGACCACAAATCCTGCTTCCACAGTCGTTCCCTCTCAGGGCTGGATGCTCTGGGGCTTTGGGTCTGCACGATGGCCTGTCAGGTGCAAAAGCAAACAGGCCTAGCGGGAGTGAGGATGGCTGGCAAACAGGCCCCCAGGGTAATAATCCGTGATCATGAAAGGGAAAAACGGGAAGACAACAAACGCCCAACTTCTCAAAGTCACAGGGAGCCCACGTGACTTCCCTGAGGATGCTGGAGGGAGGGAAGGGTGTTCCAGTGAACAAAACATTACCTGCCCTTGCCCGGTCCCTTCTTCCCCTTCACTTACATACATAGAGCTAGGCCTTTATACTACTGATTTTGAAGGACAGTTTTCAATGTCTAATAGTCTGTTTGGTGTGCAGTGGTTGAAAAGAGAGCTGAGTACTGGAAGGAACATGAACCTCAATCAATACTGACTGTTCTCCTTGTAAGATACCGTAACCCTGTATAAATGCAACTTTTCCTTTAGCTTGATGGCCTGGGGTGGAATATTAAAAATATATATGAAAAAGACATTAAAACTTCAGAAAAATGTATAAAAAAATGAGGTCGGTTCCATAAAGTTTTACTGCCTATACCACCATGTAACTACATTATAGCAAAATATTAAAAGAAACGTTCTTGCCTTTTAAAGTAAGTTATTGCACTTACATCTTTGGGGGAGGGGAGGACTGTTGATGAGAAGAGGACGTAGGGGCCCAGGCACGGGGCTAAATGGAGCACTGATGCCGCTGCGCGCGCCCAGCGCACCCTTGGCTGGGCACAGCCCAAACTGTCTGTTTGGTTGTTGTTTGCAATAAACTCCTTCTCCTTCCTCCTCTCAACTGGAACCTGTCTGTTTTGTTCCTGACTTGTGACAGATGAAATGTGATCGGAGGGGCCTCTGAAATCTCACGTTAATTGAAGTCGGCAAAAAATACTAACAGTGCCCTTTTGAACTGCTGACACAGTACAGAATGGATTACCAGGGCTAGATTAACAACAGGTGGCCGGCCAGGGCTCCTGCACAAAGAGGGGTGCGTGGCCTGCGAGGGGCTGGAGCGCCACCCCCCTCATCCCAGAGGACCTGCTTGCACAGCAGGCAAGCAGCAGAGGGGGGAAGGGGGGAAACGGGGGCTGCCCCTGCGTCTCCAGGGCGCCCATCATGGCCCCTCGATGTCACTGGTACCATCTGTGTTTCCAGGGTCTGTTCCGAAAGCAAGGGGCGAGCCAGCGCATGGAGGTCCAGGGCGGGGAGACCTGGCTGCTTGGCATAAAGAGTGCAGGACAGGCTTCCAGGAGAGGCAGGTCCCCGTCCTGGCTCTATACTTAGTGGCTGAGAGAACTTGCAGGAGGTTTGGCTGGGCGATTTTTAAAGCAAAGCTCTAAATACAAATTATGAAGCAGGGGTGGGGGGCCCAGGTTCTGCTATGGAATAGATGCTTCCTTGCTTTCCAGCCTGAAGGTGACTCAAGGAAGAGGCAGTTACTCTCCAAGGGACCACCCCCCCTCCCCGTGCCGAGGGGGAGGCACCTTCGTTCGCCAAATGACCTGACTGACCCTCAGCTCTCACATCTGAAGGAGGGGAAGAAGCCTGTCACTGCCCAGTTCACCAATGCGGGGGGAGGATTAAATGGAGATGACACATGCATGGACTTTGTAAGCTGATGTGGCAATGGTGACATGAAGGACCACGATTACTCCCGGGAGAAAAACATCTCCCTCCGGCTACCAGCTCTGAGTCCGACAGGAGACTCCTTTTCATATTCTCTTTCCAACTATTTAAATGCTGCTTTCTTGGAGCCACATTTCAGATTCAGTACCTGTAGGGTAAGTTCTCGTTCAATATGGACCTAGATGGTTTCAGGTTGGCTTGAGCTGGGAACTTGTTTTTAAAAATGACCCTTTTCATCTGTTAGGGTCATGGCAGCTCTTGGACTCTCCACACCAAGTCACTGCCAAGTCCCAGGGTGGGAACAGAAGCAGAGGGAGAAACGCCTTGTGCATGGGAAGCCGCCTGCCTTGCACCCCTGCGTAGCAACCCCAGTAACCTGGAGTCCAGATGAGCGCTACTGCCAAAGGGCAGGATGGCTCGACAGGGTCATTTGGGCCTCCCTGGTGACTCACGTAACCCATCCCTGGGCCTTGTGCCTCCAAGGAGTGTCTCCGGGGAGGACCAGGCCAGCAGGACTTCCTTGAATATCTACTATAGCTCAGCCGTTCCCTGTCTGGCCGCCAGGACCACTCATTGCTCCCCAAACCATCCGGGGCCTTTCACTTGGCCACAGTAGTGGACTTGCCATCTGTCTGCTTAGAATGCCTGTGCCCCGTCGCCAGCCCTCTCTACCGGGAGAACTCCTGTTCATCCTCTATGGCCTCCTCCAAATGATAATGTCCTCTGTGAAGATCTTTCTTAACACCATGCCTCACCCCAACTTCCACCCCCAGGCCAGTGGTTGCTCCTTCTTTGCTCCCACAGAACTGTTTATAATAGTATCTCAGCACAGAACACCGTGTGATTTACCTAAGTATCTGCCTGACCAGCCAGCCCACATGCCTACAAAGCTCCAAAAAAGGGCCAATTCCGTTCACGTCTGAATGCCTCAGAACATAGTACAATGGGTAAGTGAGAGAACGAATGGGAAGGCGGGGCCGAGGAGAGGCTCTGTTTTGGTTTAGGATGGGAAGAGGAAAGCTAGAGATGGGCCTGGAGTGAACTCAGAGCCTCTGCTTGGCCGTGGACCCCGCCCACCCTGCTCCTCAAGGGGTCATGTGCATCCCTGACGAGCCAAGGCCAGGACTGGAATCTTTGTTTAGTGTTCCCGGGGTTGGGCCAGCACAAGGCCAGCTCCCTAAGATGGCCTGAGAGGTCTTGGGTCCGAGCATGCTCATCTCAGAGCTTTTCCACTTACCCTTGGGCTCAAACCCTTCCTCTCCCCAGAGTCATCCCTCCACAGTCCTCATGCCCCTAAGCCTTCCACACCTCCACTCTACCTGAGGGGCGGTCTGTAGATAGCTTCTTTCCAACCTCCAGAGAAATTGCTCTTGCTGTCAGCTTCTCACCAATCCCATGGTCCCATGTCTCGCTACAAGAACAACTGCCAACCTCAGGGCACCACAAGCTGGCTGGTCTGTGATTCAGCAGAAACCCTTGATTAGGCAGGTCGGGGTGACGCAGCAGTGGTGGTCTTTCTCCTCACACAGGCTCAGACTTGTGTGCTCAGCTGCTCAGGAACAAGAGGCCCTCCACAAACAACCCATTCCTCAAAATAGGGCCCAGAAGTGAGAAGATGCATGCCAGCTCCAGAGACAATGGGGTGTGAGAGTTGACATTTTCCCAGGAATTCTGTGATTCCAAACAGATTTTCTTTTTTTAGCTCCACACAGACCAACAGGCTTTAGGAAGGGCAAACTTCCAAAAGGAGCTTCAGTCGATGACCCTGTGCACACCACGTGTTAAGGTGTTGCCTTAACTAGTTGGGAGTAAATGCACGGTGGGGCCCACATGAGATGCCCCCAGAGCCTTGGTCAGGGTGCAGTTCAGATAACCCAGGGGCTGCAGCGTTCTCGCCACACCTCCTGAGATTTCTCTTTTGGTTGCATCACAAGCCCCCCACCCCATCCCTGCTCTGTCCTCTACCCACAATGGAGCTCTGTCATTTTTAGGCTCTGGGGGAACGGGAAGAGCTCCCTGTTGTTATGACATTGAGGCCAAGCTACATTATGGAGAGAGAGAGAGAATGAAAATAAATGAATATGTGTGTGTGTCGGGAGAACAAGGGAAGGAAGAGAAGAATGAAGCCCAAAGGCAGCCCACATCTCCTCTCTGAGATAGGTTTGAACAGAAAGCTCTGTCCAGAGGAGGGCATAGCAAAGCACGGGCCAGGAAGCTGTGTGGTGAAGTGAGAGACAGGAGAGCTGGATTTAAAAACTGACTTTTCAACTTATTAGCTTGGTTATCTTAGGCAAGCCATTAAAATCCTCTGATTTTCCATTTCTTCATCTGTAAAATGGGAACAACCAACTCTTTCCTGCTTATCTCATAGGAAGTGAGATAAGTAGTTATGAAGTCCAAAAGAGTCAAAATACTTGAAAATAGTGAAGAGCTGTAGAGACAGGAGGAATCACGCACTCTGATAGTTGGGAAGGGCTAACAGGGTTGACTTTTATCCAAATGGCTAAGGGCAGGATGCCAAAGGCTAAGGTACTGTTTCACAAAGGTGTGTCACCAGAATATAAAGCACTGAGACCCTCGATATTATATTTATGGGATTGGGAACGTGGGTGGTAAGGGATCTGGTGGTGAGTGGTGTATTGGTCTGCTTGGGCTGCCATAACAAAATAGCACACATTGCACGCATTGGGTGGCTTAGACCATAGGTGTTTATTTTCTCACAGTTCTAGGAAGCTAGAAGTCCATGATCAATATGCCTGCAGATTTGGTTTCTAGTGAGGCCTCTCTTCCCGGCTTGCAGACGGCCACCTTCTCACTGTGTCCTTACATGGCCTTTGCTCACGCAGAAAGGAAGATCTGGTGTTTCTTCCTTTTCTTATGAGGGTATCAGTCCTAATGAATTAAGATCCCACCCCATGACCTCACTTACACTTTACTACCTCCTTAGAGGCCCTATCTCCTAATCCAGTCACACTGGGGGTTAGGGCTTCAGTATATGAATTTTAGTGTGGGGCGGGGAGATACGATTTGATCCGTAAAAAGCAGTGTGGCTGGTATGTGTTATATGGGTGAAGTGGCTGCTCTTCTCAACCCCATATCCCAAAGGATTTAAACATTTCCCAGCAAGTTCCCCAATGAGCCCAGCAACCACTCGGCTCAGTGCCTTGTCACTTACTACCTAGGCTACTGCTTAAGTAGTTACATCCCATTTCTGATCCCTGCCTGTTCCACTCCATCATTTGTGCCAACACGATGGTGTCAAAGACTAGCTCTGATCACGTCCCCAACCAGAACAATCATCTGAAAAGCCTTCACACTGCCCACAGACATTTTAGCTCTTTTGTTTAGCCCTAAACCGCTCTCCAGCCTCATCATTTCTACTGTCCCAACCTGGAGTCAGTGCTCCTACAAATCTAGGAGATCCAGTGTACTTCCTCATCTTCTTGTTTCCTTTCACTCCCCCCAGGTCAGAGTGCCTGCCTGACCTCCCAGCACACCCCTATCCATATAGTGTCCATCTCCACCTATTAATTCTCCAAAGCCCACCTCAAGTCTCACCCTCTTCACCAAGTCAGAAGTGACCACAGCAGGGAATGTGTGCAATTCACCCTTAATCGTTCATTTGTATACAGTAGACAGGACTATAAGGGTCTTATCTCCTGTATTAACTTAATTATAAACTCCTCGAAGGCGGAAAAGCTATCTTCTTCACCTATTTATCTGTAACACCTGGTACAGTACTATAGCAAGCATTTAATAAATATCAGCCAGGTGGCTGGCGAATCTGCCATCTACATCAAGAACACAACAGAAAACACTAAACTGAGGCAATGGAACTGGAGGTAGCCTAGACCTGAGGCCTAAGCCAATGTCCAGGTAACAGAGGGAAAAAGATGCTGGTCCATGACAAAGCCAAGGAACTGTGAAAGATGACAGTTTTTAACGACCATTGAAAAAATAGTCATCTTTATCGAGGTATTACTTATATAAAATGCACCAATCTTACATGTAGAGTTGGATGAGTCTGGACATGTGACCATCACCACAATCAAAATATAGAACATTCTCCTCACCCCAAAAAGTTCTCTCGTGCCTCATCCCAGCCAATCCCCAGCAACAGATGATGTTGATCTACTTTCTGTCACTCTAGATTACTTTTGCCTGTTGTAAAACTTCTAATAAGTGGATTGTATTTTTATTCATGAGCATGTTTGTGTGTATGTATAGTATGTATGTACAGTATGTACATTTTTGTCTGGCTTATTTGCTCACCTATTTTGGAAATGCATCCACGTCTCAGTAGTTCATTATTTTTATTGCTTAGATGTATTCCATTGTATGGATATACCACAATTTGTCTTTGCACTCATCTGTTGTTTAACATTTGAGTTTTTTCCAGGTTTTGGCTATTATGAATAAACCTGCCCTGAGCATCTGTGTACAAGTCTTTGTGTGGAAATATGTTTTCCATGTTCTTTTTTTTTTTATTTTTAACACAATGGTCTTCTATGTTTATTTTCCACACAAAGGCTTCCTCTGAATTCTTAAAATATTTTTTAAATTAATTTTTATTGGAGTATAGTTGCTTTACAATGTTGTGAGTTTCTGCTGTACAGCAAAGTGAATCAGTTATACATATACATATATCCACTCTTTTCTAGATTCTATTCCCTTATACGTCATTACAGAGTATTGAGTAGCGTTCCCTGCACTATACAGAAGGTTCTTTTTTGTTTTTTTTATGTTTTTTTTTAAAGACATTGATGAATGGGTGTTGAATTTTGTCAGATTATCTTTTCTATATCTATTGAGATAATCATATGGTTATTCTCCTTTATTCTATTGCTATTGTGAATTATATTGATTTTCAAATATTAGACCAACCTTGCATTCTTTAGTCATGTTGTATCATCCTTTCTGTATGTTGATTTGGCTTACTAATTTTTTTTAAACGAATTTTGTGTCTATGCTCAGGAGGGCTATTGGTCTGCAGTTTTCTTTTCTTGTAATGCTTTTGTCTGGCTTTGGTATCAGGGTAATAATGGCCACATAAAATGAGTTGGCACATATTTCTATCTTCTATTTTCTGAAAAGAGCTTGTGTAAGATTAGTATTATTTCTTAATATCTGATAGAATTTGCCAGTAAAACTATGTGGACTTAGATTTTTCTTTGTGGAAAGTTTTAAACTACAAATTTGATTACTTTAACAGATATGTGGCTATTTAGATTTTCTATTTCTTCTTGAGGTAGTTTTTATCCCTTTGTGTCTTTCAAAGTTTGTGTCCATTTCATCTATGTTGTAGAATTTAACAGTATAAAGTTTTCATATGTACTTCCCTTTTAATATTTTTAGAATCTGTACCAATGCCCCTGTTTGATTTGTGATACTGGTAATTTATATATTCTTTCTTTTTTTCCTTGAACAGTCTAGAGTAGTTATTGATCTTTTTAAAGAACCAGCTTTTGTTTAATTGATTTTTCTTCATTGTTCGTCCATTTTCTATTTTATTTATTTCCAAGCTTATCTTTATTCTTTCTTCTACTCACTTTGTATTTAATTTGCTCTTTTCAATTTTCTTAAGGTAGTTGCTTAATTGATTTTAGTTTTTTTTAAAAAAATATTTATTTATTTGGCTGCATTGGGTCTTAGTTGTGGCACACGGGATCTTAGTTGCAGCACGTGGGATCTTTCATTGTAGTGCAGGAGCTCTCTAGTTGTGGCACATGGGCTCCAGAGCATGCGGGCTCAATAGTTGTGGCACAAGGCTCTCTAGTTGTGGCACATGGGCTCTAGAGCACACGGGCTTAGTTGCCCCGTGGCATAGGGGATCTTAGTTCCCCAACCATGGATCGAACTCATGTCCGCTGCGTTGGAAGGCAGATTCTTAACCCCTGGACCACCAGGGAAGTCCCTATTCTTTTCTAGTATTAGCACTTCAAGTATAGATCTCCAAGTACTCCACCTGACACATTTAGATACATTGCTTTCATTTTCATTCAGCTAAAAATATTTTCTAATTTCTTTCTTTTTCTTTATTAACCGGTGCATTTAGAAATATGTTCTTTCATTTCTAACTATTAGGGATTTCCCCAGATATCTGTTATTGACTTAATTCCACTGTGATCACAGAACATACTTTTTGTATGTGTGAGTATATTGGCATTTTGTTGATAAAAGATTAAAGCTTACAAAGATAGACACAAGCCTAATCAAACTCCTTGGTTCTTAAAATTATTTAGATGAGAAAAACAAATACCATTGATTAAGTCATTTGCCTCAGGTCTTACGGTGAAAGGCACAAGCCTCTAACCTCTGAGGCCAGACCTCTTTCTAGTATACCACACCATCTTTAAACCAGCATCAAGTGTTCGTGAATTATACATCTGTTTATACTTCATCCAAACTTACTGTTTGCTTTAAACATTGTCTTGTCAGGAAACCTTCTCAAAGTCTCATTTTATCTCATAGCACATTCATCAAGGAATCTTCTATTCTAATCTAGG
The DNA here is from genome assembly GCF_009873245.2 of Balaenoptera musculus. Classification (NCBI taxonomy): domain Eukaryota; kingdom Metazoa; phylum Chordata; class Mammalia; order Artiodactyla; family Balaenopteridae; genus Balaenoptera; species Balaenoptera musculus. The sequence continues at coordinate 93,618,318 of NC_045792.1, read as the reverse complement.
ACTCGGAATTCCACACACACTCCTCTCATCCTGAACCTTTTTTTATGTCCATTTTTATTGTATATTTATATATTCTTTTTTTAAATTTTATTCATTTATTTTTATACAGCAGGTTCTTATTAGTTATCTGTTTTATACACATTAGTGTCTACATGTCAATCTCAATCTCCCAATTCATCCCACCACCCCCCACCTCCGCTTTCCCCCCTTGGTGTCCATACATTTGTTCTCTACATCTGTGTCTCTACTTCTGCCTTGCAAACCAGTTCATCTGTACCATTTTTCTAGATTCCACATATATGCATTAATAGACAATATTTGTTTTTCTCTTTCTGACTTACTTCACTCTGTATGACAGTCTCTAGGTCCATCCACATCTCCACAAGTGACCCAGTTTCATTCCTTTTTATGGCTGAGTAATATTCCATTGTACATAGGTACCACATCTTCTTTATCCATTTGTCTGTCGATGGGCATTTAGCTTGCTTCCATGACCTGGCTATTGTAAATAGTGCTGCAATGAACAATGGGGTGCATGTGTCTTTTTGAATTATGGTTAGAGAACATACATTTTTATGTTTTCATTTCCTCTAAAATTATTGAGATTTATTTTATGGTGCAACACATTGGTGGTGAATATTGTATGTGCACCTGAGAAGAATATGTATTCAGTTATTGGTGGATGAAGTGTTCCATAACTGTCAATTAAGCCAAAGTGGTTGATAGTGTTATTCAGGTCATCTATAGCTTTCTGATTTTTCTATCAACTTGTTCTATCAATTACTAAGAGAGGAGTGCTGAAATATCCAAATATAATTGTGGATTTTCTATTTCACTTGCAGTTGTCAGTTTTTACTTTATATATTTTGCAGCATTGTTATTTAGTTCCTACATACTTAGGATTACTTTTTTGTCTTCTTGATGAATTGACTCCTTTATCATTATATATTATTCCTCTTTCTCCCTGGAAATGTTCCTGTTTTGAAGTTTATTTTGTCCTTTATTGATAAAATCACTTCCAGTATCTTGTGATTCATATTTGTCTAGTATAATTTTTTCTTTTACCTCAACTGTATTTTACAGTGTTTTCCTCGTAGATAGCATTTGGAATGATAATCTCTGTCCTTTAAGTAGAATGTTTAGACCATTTACATTTAATGTAATTATTGACATGTTGGGGTTTACATCTACTGTCTTGCTTTTTGTGTTTCCCATCTGTTGTTTACTCTTTTCTCAATCAATTCAATCCTTTTTGATTGAATATTTTTATGGTATTCTATCTCCAATATTGCCTTATTAGCTATGCCTCTTTTAAAAATGTTTTTAGCTGTTGCTCCAGGGTTTACAATGTGTATCTCTAATTTATCAGTCTATCTTACAGATATCTTCCTCTTTTTCTTCCTAACTCACTGGCAACTCCTCAATCTCCTTTTCTGGTTCTTCCTTATCTTCTCTACCTGTAAATCAGGCCACAGTCCTTTTCTCTTCTCTACCAATTCTGACTCTCTGGGTAATCTCATCTAGTCCTATGGTTTTAAATCCCAGCTATATATTCAGTCTTAACTTTTCCCTTGAGCTCTAGATATCTAACTGCTTAAGTAACACTACCCCTAGATGTCCAAAAACATCTCAAACTTAACACATCTAAAGTGGAGCTCTTGATTTTCCCTCTCATACTTCTCTGTCCTTACCCCTGCCCAGACTGCCATATTTCAGTTAATAGTATCACTCAGTTATAACAAAAACCTAGTAGTTAGCTGTGAATCCTCTATTGTCTTCATCTCCTATATCCAATTCATTAGTAAGTCCAATGGATTCTGCTCCCAGTATAACTCCTCACCATCTCTGTTGCTACCATCCTAGTCTAAGCCACTACCATCTCTCACTTGCACTCCTTAAAATAGCTTCCTGATTTCCTTTCTTGCATTATTGTTTCCTACTGCCTTTTCTCCACACAGTAGCTGAAATGATCTTTGAACAAAAATCCCATCCAGACTCCACTCCTCTGCTTAAAACCTTCCAGTGTCTTCCCATTACACTCACAATAAAAATCCAGAACTCTTTTGTCTAACATGATGCCAACAAAATTTGGTGCTGGCCTACTTTTCTGGCATCATCTCTACCATGCTCTCCACACACAATATACTGCAGTCACACAGGAGTTCTTGCTGTTCTTAAAAACAAGCTGAGCTTTTTCCTGCCTGAGGGACTTTATGCTAGCTCTTCCCTCTGCCTGGTATCTCCATGGTCCACTCCTTCTCAACACTAAGATCTGTGTTTAAATGCCACTTCTGACCAACCCATCTTAAATATCTCCTCATGTCCAAGTCACTATCCATCTCCCCCTTACTCTGCTTTGTTTTCTTCATAGTATTTTTTACCATTTGATATTCTATTCACTTACTCATTTTGGTTGTCTTCCTTCTTAGAATGTACCTTTGACAAGAGTAGGCACTTTGTTCAATGCAACATCTTCATATTAAGAACAGTATCTGGCACATAGTAAGTGCTCAATAAATATGAATCCATCACAATAGGCTTTTTATTTTTTAAAATAAAAGAATCTTTAGGAGTCAATAGACTAAAAACATATGAGTGAAAATTTACTTTCTCCTGGTTACTTGTCTGAAAACTGTTTGTTAGATATAACTCTTTTCATTAATAGACTACAGCTTCTGGTTAGTCCACAGAAAGATTCCTCTACTGACTGACTTACCGGGCTAATCCATCCTGAGAAGTAGATAATGATCTTTAGCCCAAGTTCTCGTATACAATGCTGTGTCCTGCTCAGTCTCATTGGATACTTTTGATGAACTGTCAAAGCCTGAAGGAGCCAGAAATCACTCCTTAGGAAATTCTAACTCAGAACACTTCCTATTTCCCAGACGTCCACACAGCATATAATATGCTGCACTGGGCTGCCAGATGTTTCCTTTCTATCCCAGCATTGTCCCACGTCACCCTCTCCATTGAGATGGGGCAGCCATGGTACTAAAGGGAGCATCTATCTGTTATTAATGGATATTCATCTTATAACTTTTAAAGAAGGGCCAAGGTACAACTGGCAAATGGGAGATACTATGGGAAGAGGAAAAAAAAATCCTTGCATCTTCCATGCTTTGGAGAAGATGGAGTCAATGGAATCTTCATTTGGTCAAGTTGTCAATATATCAAACCAATCTGGTGACAAGAACAAGGCTGTAAGGAGAGAAATTATTAGGGCTATTAGGCCTATATCCAGAAAACAAGAACAGAGATTGGGCACAGGGTAGGCAGAAGGGAGGAGATGAAGGTAAGCCCCTCAGGATCTACTAGAGAAAGACCATTGGAAATCCTATAGGAGCTGCTGCCACCAATACACAATTTTCGTTAATTACCTCAATTGTGGCTGTTATCCCCTGAATGAGAAACACAGCTTTACTTCTAAGCAGGCAGTGAGGCTGGCAGAAAGCTGAAACCTGAAAATCAGCAGATACAGGGCTGCATACAGCCCTTACTATTGAAATTAAGCCACATCCAAAACACAGCGGGAGGACTCCAAATAGCTTCAGACAGCAGCCAGCCATGCAGGGCTCTCACCAGGCACCGGATGGACGCGCTCCGGACTTGTCAAGAGGCCCAAATCCCAAGTGCTCATTTCAATAACATAAGAAAATAAACATGGGGCTTATTTATAGCACAGGAAAGGGACTGGGGCAAAAGAACCACTCATTCAGTAATCCACCCTGACGGGGCCAGATAGGATCCAGACCCCCAAGCTCTCTGGTAACAGGGTGAGCAGAAATAGGGGCCGGAAAAGGGCTGGCTGCCAGCATCACCAGGTACAATCTGGCAAGGACCCTGGGTAAGGAGCGAGGAAGAGATCTGATACATCATTGCATCTCACCCACCCAGGTCTAAGTGCTCTTGCCATCTCCAATTTCTGGTTGAGGAAACTAAGGCATAGGAGTGGACTCCCTCAAGGCCAAGGAAGGCCCAGGGTTCAACTCAGAGGAAGGTGCTATGAGACGAGGAAATAAAACAAGGCTTGCATCCTCCAGGCACCGCAGAAGATGGTGTAAATGGAATCCTCATTTACAGCTGGGACTAAAATGTATGTTGTGGAGTCCTAGGCCACTGATGGACTTGCACCATCTCACAGAGCTAAGAACTCCCGCTGGAACTGGAGCTCCTGGAGATCAAGATTGTGTCTTATTCCACTCTATCTCCTGGACCCAGCAGAGGGGCTGGCAAAGAGTACATTTTGATGAATCAATGATTCATCAATTTCTAATTGATGAAACAATCAGAAAACTGAATGACTGAATAGTACCTTACCTGGGTCAGTAACTAGTTGGTTGTTCTTCAGCTGTGATTACCAGAAAACCAGACATTCTTTGAGCTTCTTCTTAGGCATAGTAGTTAATGATAGAAGTTGGCAGCTGTAAATAAAAGCTCAAATAGATACACTGTGAGGGGAAGGCTCTGCAGAGTGGGTGGAGTGGCTGGAGGCTTGGGTCCAAGACCCACGGATTTCGGTCCCTGCTCTGTTGGCAGCTGTCATTCTATGTGCAGCTCCTGAGACGTTGGAGACGAGCTGGTGCTTTGCTGAGGAAACCTCTAGCAGACACAGCTGCCTGGTACCTCTCAAGAGTGACCCAGACATCCTACCCTTTCTTCGTCTTGGCCTGACAGCTCTGTGCCAGTCAGGAGGACTGGGAAGAAATGCAACCAGGGGCCCAACCAGTTGGGAGCTGAAGAAAGGAAAAAACTCTACCCTGAAAAGGCCGTAAATTTGAGGAAACCAAATGCCAGACACAGATGCTGGTGACTCAACAATTTCTTGAAAAGGAGAGAAGCCTGGAAAGCTGGGAGAGGGGATCAAACTGCCCAGCCACCTTCCCTGTGTTGCCAGCAATGGTGAGCCTGACATTGAAAAGCCGAGGCACAACACTGCCTGGACAGACCACACAACCCCTCCCTGGGAACCTGGACGTCACAAAGCCGGACGCGGGGGACCCCCGACAGTCCATTTAATAGAGGTGCAAGAGAGGCTCTGAGTTTAGCTTGGGATGTTCCCACCCTAAAGAGGGGAAAACCTTACAACTGAGAGCGGAGTCCGCCTGCCTACCTTTCCTCTGCCAGGAGCAGCTCAATGAGGCCTGTTCAGATCATCACACCAGGCCTACTTGGCAAACTGGAGCCAAAAGCTGCCCCCAGTTTTACTCAGAAGCAAACACTAGCCTAGGACAGGAGCCCCAGGGCTTGGGCCGGAGCTCTGGGGTGAGATGAACAGCCAGACCCCAGGGTTCATATGCCTCCGGGCCCTGAGTGGAAAGCTCAAGTCACTTCCAAAGCCTTCCTGGACGGCAGCCGCCTACCAGCATGGCTGGCGCTCCTGCCAGGACTGCTCCTCAGGAAGCGGCTGAAGGGGCGAGGGGCCAGTGGGCATTCTCTGCCTCTGCCTCTCTGAGCCAGGGCTGCTCAGGAAATGGCCTGCTGTGGCTTCTGCTGCTGCAATAGAAGACGACCAAGAGAAATGGAAAAAGCAGCCTACCCCCAGAGATGCTACTGTCCCCAAAGCAAAGGAAACCCACCAGGCTCAGGGTGGCTGGATGATGGGGAACCTCCAACACCCAAAACCTCCACCCTCTCGGCTGGGTTCCCCCGGGATCCTGAGACTGCAGAGCCAGGAAGAATCCCCCCCAAACTGAACCACTTCCCAACACGTCTCTGCTTCATCTACTTCTTCTTTTTTTTTAAAAAAAAAGATTTATTATTTATTTATTTATATTTATTTATTTTTGGCTGCTTTGGGTCTTAGTTGTGGCACACGGGATCTTTCGTTGTGGCGTGGGCTTCTAGTTGTGACGTGCGGGTTTTCTCTCCTCTAGTTGTGGCGTGCAACCTCAGTAGTTGTGGCGTGCAGGCTTAGTTGCCCCACGGCATGTGGGATCTTAGTTCCCTGACCAGGGATCGAACCTGCGTCCCCTGCAATGTAAGGCGGATTCTTTACCGCTGGACCACCAGGGAAGTCCCTGCTTCATCTACTTCTTAATTCTACCATCAAAGGGTCTTGGACTTGAACCCAGCAACCAGACCTTTAGAACTCCGTGGCTAGAAGCCTGCTGCCTTTCAGTGGCAAGGATCCTCCAGTCAGGACTGTCCCAGGAGGAAGCCGGGATCACAGAGCTATTAGCAACCTCTTCAGCAAGTGAGAGCACGGAGGCTGCTGGCCTCTTCCAGCTCCCAGTCCTGGTCAGCACAGGCCAGGATGATGGTCACTTTTTCCGGAGGCAGCAGAGAAACTCCTAAAAACCACAAGCTGGAAGCACATAAGGCTTCAGCAGAGAAGCCAGAGTTCTGACCTTCATGACACTGAGTAAGAAGAGGAGACAGGATAGCATCATTTGCAGGAAAGAACCAGAGATTCTGAGAACAAAAGTTGATATCTTCCTCCTTAATTTTCCCAGAAAAGGAGGATTTTGCCTAAACATGTGTGAGGCTTGATAAAATAGATGAGATAAGAATATTAACAGCTATCTAATGTTAACCAACGAAAGTGTTTCCAACCTTGGCATTCCAAGTGGGCCAGCCCATCCTAATTAGATCCCTGGGGGCAAAGGCAAGTGACTTAGAGCACACATCTGGGCCAAGGCCAGGGCCAACTTAGGTTCATTGTCTGTACAGGCCGGTAGGATGCAATTCCTTAAAAAAGATTTCTTAAATCTAAAACCAGCTGTTGTCTGTTGTAGGCCAGAACATGAAATTTTAATTAGCATTATTGTTCCGCTTCTAAAACCAGGCCCTATGGCATCCCAAGGACAGATGATCCCCGCCCCGGCTTATAGGTGAGGCTTGCTGGTGAGCAGTTCAGAAATACACCAACACAGGGGCTGAGTCCCTAGTCTCTGAATCCATGAATCACGATCACTTCCTATATTCCTGTCCTGAATTTCTGAATTTCCCCTGGTGACCTGCACCCCCTGTCTGTTCCTAGGAATAGAAGCTTTGAGGTTTGCTTCCAGTGCCTAGGATGTAATACTCATTCTATAATAAGTCTTTTCTGCTATGTTGCAAGATCTAGCCCCCAATATTTCTGGGGGTAGTAAGGTACTTGAAATAGAGTTTTAATGCCCTTAGAAGTCCAATAACTCCTAAGAAGGTGAAAAAGGGCCACTAACTCAGTCCCCTGGGGCTCCCAATGACTTCAGATTGAAGCATTTCTCTTCCATAATCAAAGGGCAAATAAAGAGGCAGGGAGGGAGGGAGGGAGGATTAATTTACCCTCTGAGAGGGAGAACTGGATTAGAAACCAGCCACTAAGGTAGTGCAGTCGGTGGTGTGAACAGAGCAGAGTGCTATGTACTGAGGGTGAGATAACACATATGCAATGTCAGCACAGCTGCGGCTTTTAGCTGGGATTTAAATGTGAGGCTTCCTCCCCTTCCACCTGCCCCAAATCTTGGAAAACAAGCTAGAGAACCCCTACAAAGGTCAGAGGTACTCACTGTGTCAGCTACCGGTATTTGGGTGTACAAGAGAAAACCCTTCCTCTTGGTTTCTATCATACCAGCCCCAGTACTACGAATAGGAGGCCAGAATGCCTTCCCATATGCCCTGCTGACGAGTTTCTAATTATTCAAATCATTAGTATTGATTAAGCACCTGTGTTTGCAGCTGCAATACACGAAGAAATCACAACTCCAGTGTTTGCATCTGCAAAATGAATGACCTGGAGATGCTATCTCATCCACCTATAACAGTCCGTGATTCTACCACTCCTTAATATGAAAGATGAGACTCTCAAGATTTCCACTCTCAATTTTGCTACTTCTGAAAGTTTTCTTTGGCCTCTCAAAGTCGATGAGAACACATCTGAAGTGACTCTTGTTAAAACTGCAAGTCTGAAAACTACAGCATGAGAACAGCTCAGCTTCGTGTCACTCGACAGAACAGTGCGTGGTGGTTTAGTGACTTGGACTGGCGCACAACTAGGTTTCAGTAATTATACCCATATTCCAAGCAAATTATTATGTATTTTGTGTTCTGGGGACATATGTTATGGCTAAAGCCCAAACTGTGGCTAATCTTAATATTAGAGCCAGATAAATCTGTTTCGAATCCATAACATCTAACATTTGCCAGGGTAGATTTGTTCATCAACTGGGCTTAAAGAGGTATAATTCACACATGTGCAGTATTACTAAATGCTGAAATGTAACGACTTAAATACACCAGCAACTATTGCAAAACAGTTGTTATAGCAGCATTTAACATTAGCCAGAACCTCTCTGGCTAATGTTAGGTTTATACCAAAAGAATGAGGGAAATTTTGGCATCCCCTTGGGGTGAGGGTCACAACTGCCTCAACTTTTACAACATGGTACCAGCAGAGCGACTCAGTGTATGGCTATGAGAGGCCTTCTGTTTTTCCTGGAGAGTATCTAGATCTAATCAGGAAGCATACAGATTCCTCTGGAGGTTTGGGGACACATCTTCTCTAAGAGTGTTTGTAGTCTGGGGCTCTTCCTCTGCTGGATGTACATGGCACCAGATACTCCTCCTGGCTACGTATCTTCCCAGACATGAGGAGGAGACTGGAGTTGAAGCCAGAAGATAGAGTTAAATACACACAAAAAGAAAGAGAGTTCCATAACCAATATTTAAGACATAGTAGGAAATGGAATAAAAAATAATTTTAATCATATCAAAAAGCCAAACCAAAGAGAGAGAGTTCATGGAACTTATAGGTCCCATCTCGGTAGCCGGTGCTCTTCTCTGGATGAGGCCAGTGCCCCATTGTCCCAAGGCATCAAATGTCACTAAGATGTTTGGATTTTGCACCAAATTCTGGGCATGGCTTTTCCTCTGAAGAACTCACTGATTTGAAATAACGAAAAGTGAGAAACAGGTAGCTCTTACATGATTCTCCAAATCTGAAATGGGCTGGAGGTTTCTCAGCTGTCTTACAGCCAGTGAAGTTTCCTCTTAGACCTTGTATTGAGCTACAAACAAAGGACGCCTGAGCTGGCCTTACCCCTGGAGCCTGCCCAAGGCTTCCATCTGGAGTTTTCAGAGAGAAGCCACGGAGAGCATCAGAGGATGCACGAGGCACTCAGATGTCCTCCCTGGGCTCTTGCTCTCGGGGAAGCAGGCTGGGCAGGGATGTGCCAATCTCCCACTCTGAAATCTGGGCGTCAGAGTGCTGGGGGGACGTGTTCTCTTCCTCCGCCCGGGATTAGTGTTCAGACCTCCACCAGCAGCACATTTCATAAGCTGCCGATGTTGGGGAAGCTCTTCAGTTTCTCAGGAAAGTCATCCTTGTACAGGACGGGGTCGGCTCGGTGCTCCACCACCTTAAGAGGCATTGTCCCAAAGACAGAAGCAAACTTGTTGATGCACTCAGACCTGTGGGGTTTGGGGAGGGCAGTGGAGCAGATGAGAGGGACAGGGGGTGGGGAAAAGAGAAACCGTTGCTGAGAGATGAGAGCAAAATATCAATACATAGTCTTCAACATCTACGAGAGAAATGCAAGGATCCCCAGCATGCTCCCAGGTTCTTAACACGGTTGGGAGGGTGTGGATAAAGGAAGTGATCTGGGGGTACTTCAACTATTAGTTCAGCGGGAGAAGGGGAACCAGGGATGCTGTTTGGAGGCCAGGGGCCTGCAGAGGTCAGAATATCTTTTCCCCTCCCCCTCAAATTCCAGTCATTCTTCCAGCTCCGTAGAAGCGGGCCTCAAACCAAGGTGGATTGGCTGCCAACAATCCTTAACCCCATCCCTGCCAGCTAAAGAGAAGACAAAGGGTGGAAAGGCAAAAGGCACTTGGATCTGAGCTTCAGCCCACTCAAGTTTAAAAGGGAGAAGGGAAGATCTTACACATGGAGCGATGGAAGGCAGGAGGAGGCAATGGGGCACTGAACCTCAGTTTCAAAGGACAAACACTTCAGTCATTCAACCCACATCTACTGCGGACCTGTGAGTGGCAATCTCTGGGAATTATGGGTCAACTTCCATAAGCTCTTCCATGAAAGCTGAAGTTCACATAGGACAGCTTTCATAATTTTAGCCACTCCTGTGTTAGAACCGGCAGCAACGAAGCAACAAGCAACTTAGCACTGCTGGGGGAGGAGGCGGTTCAGCCACCCCCACCCCCCAGCACCGCCCCCAGCCTGGTGGGCAGCCCCCTCAGAGGGGAGCAGGTCAGACACGCTGGCGGGAGAGGGTTCTGGTCAATCAGGCCAACTGAGTGTGACAGCCGGCTAATGAGGACACTTCGGCATCAGACCCAAGGGGGAAAACAAGTCTGTAAAAACCACTTTCGAAGCTAAGGGGACCTCAAGGATGGATTTCAGAGAGGTCAGTATCCTCTCTCCTCAGTCAGGCCCACGGCACCTGAGAACGGGTTACCAGGTAGGGGCTGAATTTCAAGACACAGACCAGGAGGCTCTTCCGTCCTCAGAGATACTGTAAGCCTTGTTTCAACTTATTTTAATCAATAGCTTTTATTTGAGTCCTTTGAGCTTTAGCAAGAAACCAATAAACAAAGAAGCCAGTTACTATCAATTCTTTTCTCTTGCTTACTCTCTTGGTCAAAACGTGTTACTATTTCATTTTGAGCTCTTCCAGCTAATAAGATCACTGTGTCCATGACCACAAATCAACAGCAATTAACATTTATTCTATGCTCCAGGCTGTGTTACAAGTGCTTGACATGTATTAGTAACTCAATTCACCCTCACAACAACCCTACGAGGCAGGTCTACTATCCTTCCCACTGTACACTGGGAAGTCAGAGACACATCACAGAGAGGCTAAGAGACGGGACCAAAGGCCAAATAACTAGTAAGAGGCAGAACCAAACCCAGGCATTCTGGCTGCTGAGGCTAAAGTCTTCATTATGAGATGATACACATTTATTTATTAACATAATTCTAGGGTCTAAAGGGAGGAGCTGGAAATTAACAACCGCTGAGCACCTATGACGTGTCAGCTAATTTACATACATGATCCCAATGATTCCTTTAAGGATCCCCCTCCGTATGGCCAAGGATTGGTGTATAGTAGCTTCCTGTTATGGTTTGAGAAATTCAGGCTAAGAGAGGCTAAGGGACTGCCCAAGGACCCCGAGCTGGAAAGTGGTGGAGCTGGGTTTCAAACCCAGTCTTGTGCTGGCAATAGAGCCCTTGCTCTTTCTATCAGACTCTACAATAACCCACAGGTCACTGAGTTTCCCTCCTGTTGGCAGTCTTTTGAGACTCAGGAGGTCGTAGTCCCAGGTACCAAATTGACAGGAAACTGGGGAAAAGACCGAGGGGTTTTAACAAAATGGTATGAAGCAAGCACTGGACAACAGCTTTTCTCTCCTTAAATCATGAGGTCAAGGCAGTGGCAGACTAAGTCAAATTTCCCCAAGGTCTCACTTTTGACAGTTGTTCTGCCTATAAACATGTACCGATTCTTCTAGTTTCCAGTTATTCTGCTTGTAGATGCTGGCCAGCAAAGCCCAGCCGTGCCCAGCAGAGGTGCCAGCGAGCACGTATTAAAGAAGAATCATGGTTCTTGGCAGAGGATAGGGGCTCTAGGGCCCCCTGGAGAGCACTGAGGACAATGTCTCCTCTGTAACTAGACCTGCCAACAGGGCCGGGCCACAGGCAAGAGGCCACTGGGGCTCAGGCCAGCTTGACTTGCTGACAGCTGCCCCGGCTAACCCGGTTTAGTGAGTCCTTCTTTCTCTCCGCACAGCCTGCCCTGGAGAAGTGGCTGCTCATGCTGAACGGTAAAGGTCCTTAACTCTCCTGACAGGTATTGACTGTGTTTCCTACTTTCTTTTCATGCAGGCGATCTGGGTTGGGCAACAGGTTAGGGCAGATTAAGAGTTTGGTTGATTGCTGGTGGCCCACCTGAGTTGTTCTGTCAGGGGTCCAGCTACCATGTCAGTCACTGTTCCCCTGGGTTGGTTTTCTAATCAAGTACAGACAGGCTAAGAACTGCCAATGTCTATCTCCAAAGCGCTGGAAGTGTCTGGGGGAGAAAGGACTAACTAACTGAAACTAACTAAGTTTTCAGTTTTCCTTTCAAACACATACAATTACCTAAAGTAACCAGGAGCCTTCAGGATCAGTGCTGGGGAAACTAACTGGAAAGCGAACTAACCTCGCCAGGCCCCGTGCTACAGGTTTTCATGTATTATTACTCCTTTCATCCCCAGCATATAACACACTGTTTGGTACAAAGATGCTCAGTAAATATTTGTTGAACCCCTGAATGCAACATGATAGATAGTTAATATATCTATTTTAAGAAATGAAAAGATTGGAAATTCAGGATAAGGTAAGTCAATTTCCTTAAGTTGGACAGCCAATAAGTGGCTAATTCATAATCTGAACAAAGACCGGCCTGAATCAAAACACAATGTTTGTTTCTTAAATCAACACCGTCTGTCTGCTGTACTGTCTTGACCTGGGTAAAGCTATTGGCCAAAACGAACAGTCACAAATTCTTCTGCTTCTTAAAGAACTAACAGCAGGTCCTGGAAATGGATGCTGTGTAGTAAAAGCCATTCTCCTCCACTACTGAGATTTCCGATCCCAGACCCCAAATATAAGGATAAACAAGCTTACTGAACCACAAAACTCAACACAAGGTCATAACATGCAGAGTGGTTAACTCCTTTCACCGTTTTGTGCAAAAATGTGGATTCTGCAAAGGCAACTATTTAAAAAATAAAACAAATGAACAATTCTGCAGTTGTAACTCCATCTCTTGGTCTACCCAACAGGGCTTAAATCACGTCTTCCTCCCTCCCAATCTAAGTGCCTTATTTAGTAATTCAGTCATTCATCCGAATAGTTTTGCTCTCAGTTTCTAATTAATTTCAAGATTGATTTCCTTCTGTTCCCTATCACATGTCTCAAAAGGGGAGCCTACATTCACTGACTCTACTTCCTCACTACCAGCTCACACTCTTTAGCCCCATCAACCTATGACATCATTTTTTCCAAAGTCACCAATGACCATTTAATTCCAAGACGGTTTCCTAGTCTGCATGTTCCTCGCTTCTCCCTGCTGCCGAGCACTGGAGACCCTGGCTCTCTCCTGGCCTCACCAGTGGCTGCTTCTCTCTTTTCAGTTACTCTTTCTGTCTCCTAAGTGTCCGAATTTCTCAAGATTCTGCCCTTGGCTTTTCTTCAATCAACTGCCATCTCTGGACAGATGTCTTCCAGATCTCCATCTTTGTTTTAATCTTTTTTCTAAAGTTCTAGTTCCATATTTCCAACTGCTTGCCCTGTATCTACACCTGCATATACAGAGGGCAAGACCCAAAACTCACCCGCCTGATTGCTCTCCAACTTCACACACGATTAAATCTCCTGGCCTCATTAATTATACTGTTAGGTCCAACATTCATCCCCTTCCCTCCCCTAACTGGTGTCCCTCCTAATTATATTTACACTGTTAAAGGTACTACCTTTCTTCCTGACTGTCTTGATCAACTGCTTCTCCATAACCTCCCCATACCTATTCAGTTGGAAATCAAGTGCCAGCTTTTTTCCTTTGGGGGGAAAAAAAAATCCTTTGCAATTTAATTCATCCCTTCTTCTCCACACTCAACTTAGTTTAAGCCTTCTAACCGTTCTTCTTTCTTCTGTCTCTTCACCTTCATTCTGTTCTATGCACCACTTCTAAATCAGCCTCAAAACAACACTTTGATCAAGCTACTTCCCTATTCAAAAACCTTCTATGGCTTACCAGAGCCTGGAGAAAAAAGCTCAACTCCTTAATTGGGCATCCAGGGCTCTCTGCAGTTTGGCACTAACGGGCCAGAATGCTATGCTCTTGCCAAAATGGATATCTTGACTGCTTGCCAAATGTACCTTGGACCATCCAGTTTCCCTGCCGAGGATCTCCTCTTCTTGCCCAGAGTTGCATCGGTTGGAATCCTAGTGACCTTTGAAGGCTCACTTCAAGTGCCACCTCTTACAAAATTATTCCTAATAATTGACCTAGCAAGAAGTCACTTCTCTTTCCTGCGATCAGGTATAACATTTTGAGCCTTCCTTATGACACTTACCACATATAGCTTTGGATTAAGTTTTACACACACACACACACACACACACACACGTATTAAGTATACATACATACACGTGTACCTGTTATTGTTAATTATAAACTCTGATAAAATCAAGCCTACCAACATCTGGGCAGTTGCCTATTCTATTTTCAAAAGCCTCTTCCCACAAGGAAGCTTCCACATTTCCCATAGTTACTTCCTTCAGTGTTTAATAATAATTATATCTAACTTAAATCTTTCCCACTGCATTTGTTATGATCTCAGTGGTGTTACAGAGGAGTTGTTTAGCTTTAGCATGAACTTTAAGGCCATTATTAGGTCAACTTTTCTCCATACAATTCCTTTCTTGGACCCCATAACCCCACCATTTTAACTCAGCCCAATCAATAACTAATTGCTTAATGCTATGAAATTCTTCCCAGCACAGAATGGGGGTAGGTTTAAGTAACAACTTCATGTGCTCTGATAGAACTATAATCCGGGTCTCTTTCAAATGAGCTATGACAGTTAATGTCACTGTCCTCGACTGGGTGATACTTGATACCAGTGACAGATATTTCCAAAATCACAATAATATGCTATTTCATATTGATGGTTGGTAAAAGTCATGTCATTTGGGTAAGACATTTATATATGAAAGAGATAAAGAGATTATTTAGAGAGTAAGAGTAAGAAGTAAGAGTAAGAAGGAGTAAAGCATTATAGAAGAATCCAGGCCAAGTGAAACAACTCGCTGTACAAAAAAATCCTCCAGGCTCGAAGGACTTTGATATAGCTGACAGATTTCAGAAATGAATGCCACAAGCAGAGGCAGATTTCAGAAATGAATGCTGCAAGCAGATGCATATGAGACCTGTGGAAACTTGAACTAGATATCTCTTTCTAATGTCTTTCTCATGACATTCTCTGAATGCATTCTGGTCCCTTGACAATAGTGTTACTGGCTGTCAGATCTTGCTGTCTTGTGTAAGGGGCTGCCTTGTGGAAGAATTAGGTTTGATTCAGGAGATTCGAAGCTTGGGGACCTTTGGGATACAAGTGGGAACTATTAGGTCTACTCTAAGATTATAAAGGTCTTAAGGGAAGACAGGCATCTCCCACTTCTTTTATACTCACCTACAAGGCCCTGTATTACATCCACACAAAGGTGTGCTTATTGACTGACTGAATCAATATAAAGGGAGTATTTCAGAGCTGCCCTGCTTCTCTCTCTGTAATGTAAAGAGCTGTGCTTTCAATTCTGTTCTTGGTAGGTGTTTCAGTTGTGTCAGCAAAGGTAATTTGTCTCTAGTGGGTTTAGTTTAATTCTTTCTAATCAAACTTTCACTGTAACGTGGAGATATTACCCTGGAAAACAATCCAGTATTTCTTTGGAATTAACTCGCTTCCACTTGAATGACTGTGGATAGTTAACTGCCTAGCCCACGCGGAGAATCTGGCTTCTGGAGCTTAAGGCCGGCTATATTTTTAAGACCCTTCCAGCCATTACAAATTGAGTGAGTAGCATTCCAAATTAATTCTTTGGGTGACCTGGGCTTGAACTAACCCAATTCCCACGTGCAAAAGGAGGTGACTATGGCTACCAGCTGCTGTCCTTATATCTGCAACAAAGTCCCATAAACAGGCCCAAGGCAGGAAATGGGGATCAGAGACTAGGGCAGACTTTTGGTTAGAGGCTCACTCACCTCTCCACCATGTGCGTCTGGTCTAGCGAAAGCCCATCGATGGCCGTGCACTCAGGACACTTGAATTTCTTTCGTGGTGTTACCTGCCAGAAGAGCGCAAAAATATACCTGGCTGTCAGTGCCACGGACAATAAAATCATGTTTGTGACACCACTCTGCACACTTCTGTTCTATAAGCTGAGATGCCCACTCCCACTCCATGCACACATGCACACACACATGCCTCACTATTCCTCCATTCAGTTCTGTCTGGCTCGGCCAACAGCAGAACTCACAAGGGCCCAATAAAAAAGGCTTGGAGGGCTTTTGCCTTCTGTAACTGGAAAGAAGTGGTGATGACAAGCTCCTTAATTCCTGTTTAATGACTGTTTTCTCACTGCCAAGGTCCTTGTATAAACACCATTTGTTCTTGCAGCCATAAGGGCGATGAAATACAGCTTCCCATAACTTTCACCGTAACCTTAGTTCCAATGGGCGCTCATTCTCCTTCTTCCAGCTAATGGCAAATGCTATGAGCAGCACCATGCTCTTGAAAATGCTAGGTTATTTTGCAATCCCGTTGAGTCAGGGAAAAGAATCCAACGGTCCTTTGCCCTCTGAGTCCTTTTCCCTGACTCTCCCCACCACCCTCCCATACATTAAACTTCTAATTTTTTTTTAGCAAACTCAGGGGAGGCTGCTACCCTAACCTAGTGAAGATAAGTAACCAGTAGAGGGATGGGAGGGGAAAAAAGCTAGATAACTAAGACCAGGCTAAGAAGCATACAGACCCAAGGAGTTACTGTCCAGAGTAAGCAGGCACAGCTAAGAGCATCTTGAAGCATGTCAAAAAGCAAATTTGGAAATAAGGGGAGTTCCTTTAAAACTAGTTTTGCAATTTACATTCTTTAATTTTCCCTGCAGTGAGCTGTTCATTGAGTTATTTAGAGAGCTGGGGGGTAGGGTAAAGATTGGGTCAAGTCTGAACACATAGTGACTTTTCCTCTTTCCTTAGTCACTTTGGTTTAATCTAGCTTGTCTCATCAATTAATAGCATGAGGAATCATTTGGGGATGCCATACCATGCGTCCAACATAAGCTTCCAGTACAGGAATCTGGCCTAGAAGCATTGCCCATTTTCACATATGGAATTCGAATCCAGAAGGAAAGAAAGGTCAAGATGATTCCACTGTTATACAGAAGTGTACTCTCCCTGCATTTCTAGGGATCTGATTTGAGCAAGATCTACATTTCAGGAACAGACATCTATTACACATACAAAGATCTCCATGTGATCTCAGCTTTTAATATGTTACAGGAAAGGTACTGTTACAAACTGGTAATCGCTATCTTAAAATAATGTTTAGGACAACTACAGTTATAATTGTACAAAGTGTACTATCTTCTCAGCATCTATTAAAAAAAAATCAGCTACCTTAAGAAAGATGTAAAAAAAAAAAAAGTAAAAAAAAAAGAAAGATGTAAACTGCATTCTTTAACTAAAAGAACTAGTTTCCAAGTCGTGTTTGAGAATAAAATTATATTTTTAAAAAAACACGATTTGTAGATTGACCGCCACAGCCTTTATCTCTGATACTGGAGGTTACAAACTATAACTAAAAAAACTGTATATTCAGACTATACTACAAAGCTACAGTAATCAAGACAGTATGGTACTGGCACAAAAACAGAAATATAGATCAATGGAACAGGATAGAAAGCCCAGAGACAAACCCACGCACATATGGTCACATGATCTTTGACAAAGAGGGCAAGAATATACAATGGAGAAAAGACATCCTCTTCAATAAGTGGTGCTGGGAAAACTGGACAGCTACATGTAAAAGAATGAAATTAGAACACTCCCTAACACCATACACAAAAATAAACTCAAAATGGATTAAAGACCTAAATGTAAAGCCAGACACTATAAAACTCTTAGAGGAAAACATAGGCAGAACACTCTATGACATAAATCACAGCAAGATCCTTTTTGACCCACCTCCTAGAGAAATGGAAATAAGAACAAAAATAAACAAATGGGACCTAATGAAACTTAAAAGCTTTTGCACAGCAAAGGAAACCATAAACAAGATGAAAAGACAACCCTCAGAATGGGAGAAAATATTTGCAAACAAAGCAACAGACAAAGGATTAATCTCCAAAATATACAAGCAGTTCATGCAGCTCAATATCAAAAAAACAAACAACCCAATCCAAAAATGGGCAGAAGACCAAATAGACATTTCTCCAAAGAAGACATACAGACGGCCAACAAACACATGAAAAGATGCTCAACATCACTAATCATTAGAGAAATGCAAATCAAAACCACAATGAGGTATCACCTCATGCCAGTCAGAATAGCCATTATCAAAAGATCTAGAAACAGTAAATGCTGGAGAGGGTGTGGAGAAAAGGAAACCCTCCTGCACTGTTGGTGGGAATGTAAATTGATACAGCCACTATGGAGAACAGTATGGAGGTTCCTTAAAAAACTGAAAACAGAACTACCATATGACCCAGCAATCCCACTACTGGGCATATACCCTGAGAAAATCATAATTCAAAAAGGTACAGGTACCACAATGTTCATTGCAGCACTATTTTCAATAGCCAGGACATGGAAGCAACCTAAATGTTCATTGACAGATGAATGGATAAAGAAGATGTGGCACATATATACAATGGAATATTACTCAGCTATAGAAAGGAATGAAACTGAGTTATTTGTAGTGAGGTGGATGGACCTACAGTCTGTCATACAGAGTGAAGTAAGTCAGAAAGAGAAAAACAAATACTGGATGCTAACACATATATATGGAATCTAAAAAAAAATGATATGGATGAACCTAGTAGCAGGGCAGGAATAAAGACACAGACATAGAGAACGGACTTGAGGACACAAGGGGGGAAGGGGAAGCTGGGATGAAGTGAGAGAGTAGCATTGACATATATACACTACCAAATGTAAAATAGATAGCTAGTGGGAAGCTGCTGCAGAGCACGGGGAGATCAGCTCGATGCTCTGTGATCACCTAGAGGGGTGGGATAGGGAGGGTGGGAGGGAGGCTCAAGAGGGAGGAGATATGGGGATACATGTATACATATAGCTGATTCACTTTGTTGTACAGCAGAAACTAACACAACATTTTAAAGCAATTATACTTCAATAAAGATGTGAAAACAAAAAGGAAAAAAAAAAGTATAAAAAATGTTTAAATCATCAAAGCCTACCTTCAATTTCACAGTATGACAGCATCAATCATAGAATCTTAAAGCTAAAAGGGAGCTTAAAGTTCATCTATTCCAAGGCTTCATTTATAGTTATGAAAACTTCTGAGACTCAGAGAACCAGAAGCATGCCCCAGATCGCAAAGTAAGTTAGGGGCAGAGCTGGCCAAGGATGCCTCCTACCTTGATAACAGCTTTCCCTGTGACGTTAGCCACCAGGAAATTCATGGCAATATCTTCACAGTTCATATGAGCATCCACCCAGTTCTTGATGTCCCCAGGCATCTTGTAGGTGTACAGGTAATTAAAATACTGCCAGATGAGACAGAAAAGAAGACACATTCAAATAGCAGTTCCCTGTGGTTGATACACAAAGGGCAACTGAGCCATGGCAGGGGGACAAGCTTTCTCTCATAAGATTAGTCACAAGCCTGGATCAATAGAAAGGGCAAAGGAAGTATTAGAATGGTTATTGGTCAGGTGACCAAGTATCTTTAACACTGTCATTCTTTAAAAAATCACTTATTGTAAGCAGAGGTGTGTACGGTATGGTGTGAAGCCCTTGTAAGATGTAGGCCCTTTGGACTGATTAATATATCATATGTTTAATAAATATTGTTCAGAAACACACTACATACTGATCTTCACTAAATCCTTCCCCCGAGTCACAATGTTCAACCCTGTTTTCCACATTCTTTCTATAGACCGCAGATAGAAACAGATATATTAATGGTGGATTGACATTGCAGACATGTCCTTTTTAAAGTAAAACAAAATGAGGCAATTCTGAAACTACATAACCTATATGTATGAAATAGTACAGAAATTTGTGGGCTAAAACAAGGTATTTATCAGTCTACCACAAACCCCAAGAATTATAAACCTTAATTATTTATTTATTCTTTGCTAAGAACAAAAACTCATTTCTGGATCTAGAGCCCTGAAAAATATGAGGGCAGCAGTGCTGAGATAACAACAAGCAATCAATATAAATACAGCGAAGTCAAATTAACTGTGCTGAGCTGCACAGATCTTTTTCCTGACATCAGTTCCTTATGCCACTGCTGACAATTGACAAGTTATTACTGTTTAATTAAGCTGCACACTTCCAGGGAGCACTCCACCATCAAACAGAATATTCTAAAGTCCAATGCATACCCTTCAATCTCTCCCTTTAATAAAAAAAAGAGTCAAAAACACAGTGACAGTTGTAAGAGAAGAAATACAAAAGGCTAAAATATACACAAAAGGAATTTCAACCTCAATAGTTATCAAATCAAAGTGAAATCAATAAGATCCACTTTCACTTAGCAAAATAGCTAAGTTTGATTTTTTTAAAAATGTTTTTCATGCAAGGGAGGGTATGGTAAGATACTTTTGTATTTTGCTGGTAAGAATGTAAATTGGCACAAACTATATTGAAAACAACCAACAAATACATATATCAAAACCTCTCCCAAATGTTCATAATTCTTCTTCTAGGAATCTATCATAATGATCCTAAGTACAAACGGGTATGAAAATGGATACTGATCATTATTTAAGCATTTGATAAAGCATTATCTAGCAAAAAATTGAGATACAACCTAAATACCCAATGATAGAGAAACAGTTATACATGATTTATGGAATATTAATATAATGGTATATTAGCAATTATGTTAAGAAGTTGTTTATGAAGAAATGTTAATGATATAAGAAAAAAACTCACAATATAATGCATGCAAAAAGCAAGCTAATGAGAATATTTACAACTGTCTGTACGTGTGAATTAGTAAATAAAAGAGGCAAACTGGAAAAAACATCTAAAGTAGAACATTTTTCCAAAACTCATGAAAATTAAGTTGGGCCAAATAAAACGAGCATCATACTCTTGGTTTGTCAACTCAGCCCCACTTGCCCCAAGCCTGCCCCCGACTTACCTTGTGATAAAAAGCTGCCCCCGTGAGCACCATGGACACCTCATTGGTCCACTCAGACTCATACTTCCACTTACTCATCTCATGGTCCCAGAGATGCAGGCGACCCGGGTAACCCACCAACCGGTCAGGAAATTCTCGCCAGACCTGAGGACAGAAACACATCAGCAATCAACTCCCAGTTCAGACAACAACCAAGCACAGTGCTCAGTTCTTTAAACAGTATCGATAGAGTCCCCACGTTCAAATCTTCACATACTAAGAGCAGGATGGGCTTCTGAAGATATTTGATCCAACAGATGCTAGTTCTTCTGCCAATATTCAAAGATAGACGTGATTCTAATATCCTCCAAAACTTCCCCGTGCTTGCTTGGAAATTTCGAGTAATGTAGAATAATA
Source organism: Balaenoptera musculus (assembly GCF_009873245.2). Lineage (NCBI taxonomy): Eukaryota > Metazoa > Chordata > Mammalia > Artiodactyla > Balaenopteridae > Balaenoptera > Balaenoptera musculus. The sequence goes on along the minus strand of NC_045792.1, from coordinate 93,597,041 downwards.
GCTTCCTGAATTGGGCCAAGGTAGGTAATCTCTTAACATGTGATTAATGAAACAGGTTCCACTCTTCATGAACACACAAATGAAGACTAAATGGAACCCTGATTTATAATAAATATTGATAATTGTGAAAGCTTACAAAGTCTCTGTTTCTAAAAAAAAAAAAAAAAAGTCTATCTGGAGCACAAAGACATTTTAATGTCCTTTTGGAAGCCTCAAGTATACAGAATTTGTCTAATTCTATAATCTGTAACATACTGAAAACAAAAACTTGATTTCCGCATTTGGAAAGGTTCTTAGATATAGCTTTGTTAAACAGAATTTGGTATATGAGGGGTGGGGTACTTCCAATACCTTTCCCCATGTACTTCCGTATAATTTAGTTTAAACTTTAAACCATTAACCATTAGTGAATACTGACAATTTACCAGATGTCCTGGTGCCGCTTCTCAGCACCACGAATCCTCATCCTTGACCAGACCTCTAAACAGCAGAGTTCCAGAGGGCCTACTCCTGGCCCCTATTCTCTTCTTTCAACTCTCCCCCCTAAGTAACATCTACTTTCAATCACTAAATACTGTCTCTACTCTGATGACCTCTAAATGTATGTCTGGCCCGGAACATTTCTGAGACTACCAACTACTTACTTAATATCTTCAACTGGATAAACAACAGGCACCTCAAACTTAACATGTCCAAAGCATAACTCTTGATTCCATATCCTCAGAAAAGCCATTCTCTCTCAGTCTTTTCCATCTCAATAAGTCATCTAATCCAACTGCTCAAGCCAAAAGCTAAGAGTCAGCCTTTATTCCTTCCTTTCCCTCTTTCCCCACATCCAGTCCATTACCAAGTCTTACTAGCTTTACTTCTGACGTCCTCTTACCATTTCTACTACCACTCTCTCTAGCTCAAACCACCATCATTACTCATTACTAGATTACCGTAGGTTACTGGATTACTGTAACAGACTTCCAACTTACTTCTTTGCTTCCACTCTTGCCCCTCCAAACCATCATTTACAGAGCATCACTAAAAGGTCCATTCTTAAAAGAACAGTAGGGTATTCTATACAGCGTAATTCAATCAGTGGGCTCCATCCTATTAATTTATATATTTTTTCATTATGTATTTTTTCATTATATATTTACCCAACACCCCAGTGTCACTGAGTCCAGGAAGGATGCTTCATTGCTTTCCCAAAGGCAGAGCCAGTATACTAGTACTCCCCCTTTTTTAGTTTGCTAGGGCTACTGTAAAAAGTAACACAAACTGAGTGGCTTAAAATAACAGAAATCTAGAAATCCAAAATCAAGGTGTTGGCAGGGCCATCGCACCCAGGGGAAGGAGCCTTCCTTGCCTCTTCCCAGCACCTGGGGGTTGGCTGTCAACCTCTGGCATTCCTTGGCTTGTAGATGCGTCGCTCCAAACCTCTGTCTTCACATAGTCTTCTTCCCTCTGTGTGTGTCTCTGTGCCCAAATTCTGCCTTTTTATAAAGATTCCAGTCAAACTGAATTAGGGCCTACCCTAATGATCTCATTTTAACTTAATTACCTCTGAAAAGACCCTATTTCCAAATAAGGTTACTAAGGGTTAGGATTTCGACATATCTGTTTTAGATATGTTCAATCCATAACATCCTCCCACAAAAATCTTTAAAAAACAAAAAATGGCTTCCTATTGACTAAGAATAATAACGAAACTCCTTAGCATGTTCTAAACGGCCTTCCTACTCTCCAATCTCTCTCGTACCACATTCTCCCACAATTCACTGGCTTCCTTGTTCTTTAACTGTGAGTAGACTAGACCTCAAGCCCTCTGCACCTGCTATTTCTTCGATGGAATGTTCCCCCAGCTCTTCAAAAGGCTGGTTCATGCTCATCAGTCAGGTCTCTGCTTAAATGTCACCTACTCTGAGAGGTCTTTCCAGACCTTCCCATCCAAGATAAATGCCATCCCCCAACCAGCCATTCTTCATCACGCCCCCTCACCCCATGCTTTTCTTCACCAAACTTTCATTTCTTGAAATTGCACTGGTTATTTACTGTCTGCTCACTATCTCTTTTCCTCCCATAGAGTTTAAGCTCCATGAGGCAGAGACTCTGTCTTACTCACTGCGGCCTCCCAAGCACAAAGCACAGTGTCGACACATGACAGCATTCCACGCACACTTGTTGAACGCACGGGCGGGCAAAATCTCGGCAGGCGAAAAGCTGAGTATGAAAGAAGGGAACCAAAGATCCTTCCTCTCTTCTTCACAGCCAGAGCTAGTATACTTCTTAATTCAGAAAGGAAATCTGCAACAGTACTGATCACCAGCTACCATTCATAATAATGTGATAGCCTTTGTGTGAGAAGATCACAGTAATAACTCACCATCACTAAAGCACATGTTTTAAATTGCTTTTCCAGCAGCGGGTGAAGGGACATTTGCTGAGTCATTACACTCTCTTGCCCAGTCCTTGTGATCATCTACATGCTTTTATGGGCTGTCTGACCAGGGTCTTGAACGTGGTCTGGAGCTGTGAAAAGAGGCTTCCTTCGTGCGGAACCAGCTCACCTAACAGGCCTCTCCAACCCACAGCCTTGGCCTCGTTAACACCATGTTGTAACCAACAGAGTTAATCGGCCACAGGCATCATCATAATAGCTGTAGACAAATGAATCCATGTCAAACATTTCCTCAGATGTTTAATGCTGCTGCTGTGTTCTCTACTCTGGGGTTTGTGTTTCAGCAGATTAAAATAATATGATACTATTACAGTTTTATAGAGCCCAGAGCAACAACATAGGCTGTGGGCCATAACTTCTGTCTGGCCTGTGGGCCTGAACACACCCCACCAAGCGCACAGCCAGGTTCCTTTGCTTGGCACCAAGCACCTGCCTGTTCAAGTCACACCAGGACCACAATCACCAATCCATCTCAATGGAACTAAAGAGATTTCTGAAGGGCTCCAAGCGCAAGTAACGACACTCAACACCAGTGATGGGCAAGGTGGAGGAGAGGGGGGCGGATGGGGGCATCCGTTCAGTTGGCACCTCTGCTGGATGGAAGCTGCATTCCCCCTCCCTGTATTCGAGTCAACACAGCTCGCTAATCTGTGCAAAGGAAGGTCAAATCACTTTCCCAAGGGGTTCTTTTCAAGCCCCCATCTGCAGCAATAATAATAACACTGGATCAGTTTTAGGGTCAGAGGCTGTTGAGATTTCAGTCCTCTTCCTGTTAGCTGAAGCCACTTACCAGACTCCTCTCCAGAGACACTTAATTTGGTAACACTGGGTCACAGAACACTGAACTACGCTGCTCTGAAAGCATCAGAGGTGTCCCGAATCTCAGATGCCTTTGGAGCCTTCAGTGAGAGCTGTTCCTCAGGCGGGGCCTCTCTGCCCTTGACTTACTCCAGGCAGCTGGATGCAATCAAGATACCATCCTTGTCACTTCATCTATAACTCTGCAGCTGACTGCAGGATCAAAACGGAGTGGAACAGAAGGGGATGGGCCTTCTCTAACGGAGCCCCGGTGTAGTACGAAGTCGATTATGTATATAGTAAAGCATTTTCCCAGCCAGAAGAGCAAGAACTCGACTTCGACCCCTCCCCTTCCCTCCTTGCGACCCATCTCCCACTCTAATTCAACTCTTTTCTTTTTACTTCAGGGAAATGCTCTGGGGCCGGCCTTTTGTCATTACTAACAGATGCCTTTATATATTGTAGTGCAGGAATTTGAAACTTCACATTATATCCCTATAGTTCTAGCAATAGTGCTCCCAGAGCTATGTTCAAGTCACAAAGCCATCACTCAATTGTTTGCCTATTCTATTTAAGTCTTCCATATACAGTGTCATCTATTTTTAATTGCACACATCTTTTAAGACAGAGGCCCACGTCTGTTATAACAAACTCCATGCCTTGTAGGGGCTTAGCAATAATTTGAATAGCCCTTACATTTGGGGCCTATTCTACATCACTATTCAAACAGAAATTGTAATAACCTAATACCATCCTAACTATTTCCTTCCATTCTAATTTTTATAATCTTGGTCCCAACCACCTCTTACCTGGATTATGGAAATATCCTCCTCTCTGGACTCCCAGCTGTGCTCACTTGTCTATTTTCAGTTAACTATCTACCCTTTTTTTTTTTTCTTTTTCTTTTTTAAGCTTCCTGAGGTCTTTTGTGGCTTCCCATTACTAGAGGATGAAACTAAGATCTTCTACCTTTTCTTAAAAGGCACGGCAGCCAGCCTTGATTACTGCCTATAGAAAGTACGCTGGGGACAAGGTTAACGTACATCCAGGCCTAGCTCTGCCACTGATGACTTGTGCCCCAGACCTACTCAAGTTGCCCTGCTTCCATTCTGCCCTCTGCAAAATGAGGGGTTGGATTAAATGACCTCTAATGAACTTTTAGACCTAAATTCTTATATCTTCTTCCTCACTGACCTATTTCCAAGGAAACTAATACAGCAACTGTGATCAGTTGCTGGCCTGCATTATTTTACTTTGTTTAAAATGCCACACCCATACGGGTACCCAATAAATGTTCCTGAAAAGAGGATAATGCACTATATTCTAAGCCAGCTTAGAGAGTGCATATTAAACTCAGGGTGTGTGCTAACCACAGTCAGATTCAGGAAACAGACTGGGGGTGGGGTGGGGGAGGGAGAAGGTGAAACAACAGGTGGCGCCCATCTGGGATGTCCGATTAGGAGATCACGGGCTAGCTCCAGGAGGAAAGGAACTCTCTGAAGTGGCTGCTACAGTCATCACACTTTCAAAGGCATAGTTCCCACAGGGATATTGCTACTGGGTGAGAGGGATGCCACATGTATCAGGATTCATGAATCAAGAGATGGACTAAGAAGTGGTGAGGGAAACGGGGGTGGGGGGGGTGGAGAGGGGGCAGAACGTGGACGCAAGGTACCCAGACTAGGCCAGGGTTCATTTCTGTCCTTGCACATGCCCCCTAGGTTTTGTTGATCCCTAACCATCAAAGTGGAACAGAATGCTATGACCCAGCCCAAGCCCTGCGGCCACATGCGAGGGTCAGTCGTGGCAGAGTTGCAAGGAACCCAGCTTGCAGACGCCTTTGAATTAGTGGCCGTCCTTCCCGTCAGGACTGTCTTGCGTGCTGCCCAGATGGGAAAGGGGGAGCTGGCTGCGGTCCAATTTCTAGCTGGTTTCCACAGAGGAGCCAGTTATCGGATTCACTCTCAGCCCTCTGGGAACAAAGCTCACCTTTTATATTTGGAATTTCCTGAAATGAAGTGGAATGGAGGGACTGATTGGCTTCATTTTCAGCTCATGCTTTTAATTACAATGGTGGTTGGTAGTTTTTGTCAAGGGGGTGCTTTGCAAAAAGCCAAAGAGCTTTTACCCACGCCTGGGACACAATTAAATGCTAATGCTGGGCATCTAGAGCAAGGGAGCCCAAAGTTGTCATCTGGAGTGCCCTAATGCTGATTGGTTTTGACAAATACATGTACACGCTGCATTATGTATTAAGATTTACCTGTTAGATCACTTCAGTCTGCTCCAGAGACCTTCCCAACCCAAGGCGGGGTTCTGCTTAAAATTAGCCAAACAGGAAAAGCCCCATCATGGGAAGGCTCCTGGGGTTTTGGCAGCAATCCTATTTGCCCCAGTCTGGCTGGAGGTTAGTGCCCTGGCGCTGGGGCACATGATTGCCACTCCTCTCAAGTCCTCTCTTCAGGCCTGGGGCAGTGATGAAGGTAGGGAGACAGACCAGGATTGGCCACAGCTGGTACAGGAGCATGTGCTATTAACCTTTCATGGGTACCACTGTTAGGAAGACACCACTGAAGAGGTGGCTCTAAGACATTTGCCATCTCACCAGACGGCAGAACCACAGGCCTTCGGTGGATGGTAAGAAGAGACTCACACTCCGGCAGTGTGAGCTGCGGACCGCTGCCCACGCTGACTCAGGGGTCACTTGGAAGGTGGAGATCATTTGGTCCAGTCCCCTCACTGGACAGATGGGAAAACTGAAGGCTGGAGAAGAAGCGCTGTCCAGAGGTCACACTGCTAGGTCATGCCTAACTCCCCGTCCAGCCTCTGCTCACGAAGTCCTGCGATTTCCCGCTCTCCTGATTCTAGAAAGCACTTCCTCTCCCCACACTCAGGACCTCACTTGTCAAACAAAGAGGTCAGAGGACAGGGTTTAAAGTCACACTCAGTGTCAGTGTTCTCAGCTGTGTGCAGTTGCTGGCAGAGATGGTTAAGGGTCCTACACACATGCGAATGACAGAGGTGGGGAATAGAATGGGGGAGCGAGAGGCAGTGGGGAAAACGAAAAAACCTTTTGCTCCCCTCAGCATCCATCTTCTGAAAGCCGAAGGCTCTTCATGAGCGTGGTTTCCATTTAGCAGAGAAAGCCACGTGCTCACACCATTAAAAGAAGGAAGTCCCATCAGCTGTGTGGCAAACGAGTGAGACGCCACTTAGGACACCGAGGGCCTACTGGAAACTTGTAATCCGGGAGGCTCTGGGGCAGGGAAGGAAGGACAAGCAAAAAGCAGCTGAACAAAAGATTAAACTCAACTACTATTTTTCATGAGGCAATGAATCTCCTGAGAGATAATAAAGAAGGGAAGGAGAGACGTGAGTTTGAGGGGATGGGAGGAGGAAGAGATGGGTCAGGATCAGGTCACGGGCTTTCTAATTTTGCGCTCCTTAAGACCCACTAAACATGAAATCATTTTTATTTCCATAACCTCAACTCCAGTGGGGGTGATACTGTTTCTAAGTCTGGTCCCAGGGGATTGTTTAATGAAGTTAAAAGAAGAATAGTGATCATAAGCCAAATGGCTATTCCCTTTAAATCCTGCACGAGGCAGAAACAGAGACTTCAGCTTTTATAAATAACCATTACTGAGCCTTCAAAATTTCAACTTGATCTTGGTGAGGCTTGATTTGGCTGACTGTAGACCAAAGATATCAGCTCTGTCCAGCAGGGAGGAAGTAACTCTCCTTACTTCACGTCACTGCTCTGCCCTATCACTCACAGATGCTACTGCAGAACTGGCCGGGTTTGTTTTCTTACTGTGCAAAGGGAGGAAATGGCACTGACCACAAACTGCAATCCTGGCTGACTCTGAAGCATAAATGTGGTTCCAAAACGATTCTTTAATGAGTTAATTAATCAGAATGCCCTATATGTGTGCTTAAACTCCATAATCTCTTGGTGGAAAATCAAGAAGCAGAGGAACTCTTTTTAAATTACTTATTTATTTGTATCCCATCTACTTCAAAAAAAAGATTTGGGATGGCCTACAACAAAAGGCAAAAACTAGAATAAAGTCCAAACTATCAAAACAGATGATGCCCTCAATAACATTTCTTTAAATATCCAGAGATTCCACCTATCTTAAAAATATTAATCCTGGACTTCCCTGGTGGCACAGTGGTTAAGAATCCACCTGCCAATGCAGGGGACACGGGTTCGAGCCCCAATCCGGGAAGATCCCACATGCCGCAGAGCAACTAAACCCATGCGCCACAACTGCTGAGCCTGTGCTCTAGAGCTGGGGGGCCACAACTACTGAAGCCCGCGTGCCTAGAGCCTGTGCTCTGCAACAAAAGAAGCCACCACAATAAGAAGCCCATGCACTTCAAGGAAGAGTAGCCCCCGCTCGCTGCAACTAGAGAAGGCCCGCACGCAGCAATGGAGACCCAACGCAGCCATAAATAAATAAATAAATAAATTTATTTATTTATTTATTTATTTATTTAAAAAATATTAATCCTGCTATCAAGTTCTAGAAAGGCAACCCAACAGCAAGCTGAAGTCACAGTCTAGGGATGGAGAGATTTGGGTGTTCCTATTTATTAATTCATTTACACATTCAACTCTTAGATACTTTCTGAGCTCCCACTATTTTTTAACTAAACATTTTATTTTGAGATAACTGTAGATTCAAAAGTAGTTGTAAGAAATAACGCAGAGGGAGCCTGTGTACTCTTTACCCAGTTCCTCCCAATGGTAACATCTTGCAAAACTATAGTGTGACATAACAACATGATATTAACACTGACACAGTTAAGATTCAGAGCATTTCCATCAGCATGAGGGTCCCTCCTGTTGCCCTCTTATAGACCCTCCCCATCCAGGTACCCTCTGACAACTGCTAATCTGTTCTCTATTTCTACAATTTCGTAATTTCAAGAAGGCTGTGTATCAATGGAATCATACAATACGTAACCTTTCGGGATTAGCTTTTTTTCACACAGCATAATTCCCCAGAGATTCATCTAAATTGCTCTTGTATATCAATAGTTTGGTCCTCTTCATTGCTGAGTAGTATTCCATGGTGTGGATGGACCAGTTTGTTTAACCATTCACCCTCTAAAGGATATCTGGGCTAATTCATTTTTTGGCACTACAAACAAAGCTGCTACGAACATTCGCAACCAGGTTTTTGTGTGGGTGTAAATTTTACTGCCTCTGGAATAAATGCCCAAGTGCAACTGCTGTGTCACGTGGTAGTTGCATGCTTAGTTTTATAAGAAATGGCCAAAACTGTTTTTCCAGAGTGGCTGTACCATTTTACATTCCTACCAGTAATGTATGGAGAGATCCAGTTTCTCTGCATCTTCACCAGCATTTGGTGTTGTGACTATTTTTTTTAAAATTTTAGCCATTCTGATAGGTGTATATAATTCCGGTTTTAATCTTTAATGGTTAATGATGTCAAACATCTTTTCACATGCTTTTTGCCATCTGTATATACTCTTCAGTGAAATAACTGCTCCTGTCCTTTGCCCATTTTCTAATTGGATTGTTTGTCTTTTTGCTGTTGAGTTTTGAGAGTTATATATCCTAGATGCTACTCCTTTGTTGGATATGTTGTTTGCAAATATTTTCTCTCAGTCTGCAGCTTGTCTTTTAATCCTCTGCACAAGGCCTTTCACAGAGCGTAAGTCTTAAATGTTGATGAGGTCCAATTTATCAACTCTTCCTCTTATGAATCATGCTTCTCTTTGTCTAGCCCTAGATCCTGAAGATTTTTCTCCTTAAGTTTTTCTCCTGAAAGTTTCATAGTTTTACATTTTATATGTTTAAGTCCATGATTCACTTCCAGTTAGTTTTTCTGTAAGGTGTGAGGTTTAGGTCAAGGTTAAATTTTTGCCTCTGGATGTCCAATTTGTCTAGCACCATTCATTAACAGAGCTGTCTTTCCTCCACTGTATTGCGTTTGCACCTCTGGTCAAAAATCAGTTGCCCCCAACTATTTTTTAGGGACTGTCTTACACTTCAAAGAGTGAATACAAAAATAAAGGATATAACTTGTTACTAAGGAGCTTACCATTGAGAAAATCTAATGACATATGCATAAAAAGCTAGAGATGAAAGAAAGCAAGGATGCAGGAAAAAGTCCAAAAAAAAGAGTTAAGTCGGGGGAGGGAAAGCAGGGAATAAGGAAAAAGCTTCATGGATTTCATTTTAAGAGGATAAAGGAAAAGGAAGTTAAATTACAAAGTTAGGGCTGAGATTCCCTATTGCCCCCAACCAGGTAAATAACTAGTACAAAATTTTACTCTTTGCTCTCTGTTTAAGCAGGCCAGTAAGGAGAAAACCAGAGTTCTCCCTCTGAATACAAAATACAGAATCATTTAAACTTTGGAAAACTCCTTATAATTTCACTCATAGAAATTATATATTAAAAAATTCCATGTCCAATCACATTAAGTTCACTCAATCAATAAATATTTACTGAGCACCCACTATGTGTCAAGCACTAGGCACAGAGTGGTAAACCAGGCAAACACAATCCTGTCTGAATGGACCAAGCTAAAAAGGGAGGTTTGTCAATCCAGCCCCAGATCTACGCCACGGATGTAATTAGTGGCCTCGGTTATAAGAAGTTAGCCCCTTCCTGCCCCTTCCAGGGGCAGAGTGTCAACATGTGATCAGGACCTCTGCCCCATCCCTCAAGTCTTCAGCCCCAACTCCAGAGGCTGGATGCGAACCTAGAAATTTTGCTTTTAAAGGTTGACAAGTTTTGATCTAAAGCAGCCAACAGGTAGTAGCAAATATACTGCAATCACGATTAACCCTATGCACCAATTTTGGAGCAGCAAGAAATAAATCTGACCTAAGAGGTGAGTTGTAAATATCACACTGACTAGCTCACCTTGTTTTCTTGAGATTCGTTCTCCCAGGTGTGACATTTTTAAGGTTTGGGGACTACTCCGTTCCTTTAAAGTTTTCTTTCTTTCTATTCTTCCAAAACAGGGAATTGCTATGTCTAATGCAATAGCAACCACCAACCACTGTCTTAAACTCACGATTTTTGCAAGCAATTTTACAAGTGGCAATGAACGGTGCGGCTTCACACTTGGGCACCACACCACAGAATTCTGCTCCAAAAGCTGCAGGCTCTGCCCTCCTGAGAGAGCTGCAGGGGGAGTTCAGGGCCTGGATGCTGCCAGGATGGCTTTCATTTCCCCTGGTCCCATGCCAAGTCCTGCCCACACGCCTCCTTTAAGCACCCCTATGAAAATCAAGGCAGATAAGCAGCCCATGCAAGACAAATTCCCCCTATTCCCAAATCATAAACCAAATCCTGAAGCTCTGGATTCCTGGAGCGGCCAAAGCCTGTAATCAATCCCAAAGAGACAACAGGCAGGTTTTGGAACAGTAACCCGTAAACATATGGATCCTCTCAGGGTTGGAATATCATGGCAGTTATCTCCTTTTGAATGCGGGAGGGGAAGTATGCATTCTTTAAACCATCAAGTGTACCAACACCTCTTTAAAATAACTATCCCACATTACAAGCATTCATTCTTGAGGCACAGAACTCCGGGCCCAGGTGGGCCTGCCGGTGCTGTGGACAAGAAAGATGGCGAGGTGTGGCGGGGGGCACACAGGGCGGGGAGTGGGAAGGCCAGGAGAGCTCTTTCCTCACCAGTACCGCCTGACAAAATAAGCGCTTATGGAAAACTGCAAATCCAACTCACCTGACTTCCGTGGGATGGGAATCTGCGAGGAGGAGACACCCTTTAAAGGGGACACCTGATGTGCCAGCGGGCAGCAGGCCCCCTCCTCTTTGGGATAAGGAGCCCGAGTCCTGCATTTGATGTCGCATTAATGGCTAGGCAAACAAATTCTGAGCTTGCTGTTTTAATTTGCTCAGTGGGGAAGGAAAAAGTGTCACTCTATTGTAATTCCCAACTGGGTGCTTTTTTAAACCATCAGATGTTATTTCAATGTTCAGCAGACATATTCGATTTCCTTTCCTTAATATTTGTTTGACTTACCCTCCGATGGGGACTGGGTGCTTTAGAAAAGCTCCGAGAGGTCAAACCTCACTGCAGCTTCTCTCAGCACCTCCGTGGGCCCCGGCCTGCCACGCGGGGTCCGCTTTCAGCAGCTCGTGCTCAGAGCGGCACACATGAACTATTCTCCCTCCAGGCCCCTCGAGTCTGGGCGGTGTAAATCAGTGCAAGCTGGAGATAGGACAGACCTATCAGAGGGTTCAGGTCTCCCACAGGCTGGAAACAGGGAGCCTGAAGCGATGCGGAGAAGACCCCAGGGAGGTAATTCTCTAGGAAGAATGACTCCCCTCTGACCACAGTCTTCCTCATGCCTCCTGTGAGGGAAGCTCTGACTGTACCTCGTGGGCAGGACCCTCACAGAACGAGCCGTTCGGCCTGCTCCCTCTTCTCAAAACAGCAGTCTCTATAAACGCAACTCTTCATGTACTTAAGAAAAGTGAGAAAAATGGAAGTAAAGAGAGACAGATGTCCTTTCGAGAGTCCACACTATTGATCTGTATGATGGCCAGGCCCAGGAAGGAGACTCAGAGGGGAACTGCCACTCACTCAGATGTAATACACAAGGCTCAAAGAGAGCTTCCAGCCATCAGCTTCTTCAGATCCTAAACAAAGAAGGCACCGCAAGTCCTAGACAATTTTTAGTGTTCAAAAAGCTCAGCTTTGACAAAATGGTTCTAGCTACTGTAAAGCTTCAGCGTGGACCCAGCACAAATGCTGACCCCGAACAGCTCTGACAAGGTTTGATTTTGCGCATGCCCAAAACAGGCCTGGCTCCTTGGGACAGCCGGTGCCTGCAGCCATGTGGACCGACACCTGTGCTGGCTCCACGGTACACTGCTGCTACAGTCCATCATCCAGAGAGGAGACGGAAACACCTGAATTCCCAGTCTTTCCAGGCAGCCACTGGGTCAGGCCACGTGACGGCTCAAGGATCTGAGTCAGCTGAGAGGCCAAGGAACGGAAATCTATGGCGCTGGTTCCCACTGAAGGCGAAGGCACTTCCAATAGTTAGGTTATCTGCTGCAGGGATGCCCCTTGCATTTGGTGCCTCCCTTAGGGACGTTTCATTTTTATCAGTGTTGGCTGTGAGAACCCAGTCTCTCGGTGCTCTAGGTGAAACCAAAGAGTGTTAAGCCTGTCGTAGGGCCCATGGCAGGATGAGACAGGTGGTTCCACGTACCGTAAAGAAAACCCGCCCTGGATTCCCAACAACCCTGAGCACAATTTCAGATCTAGGACTCTGGGACTTAAATCTAGAGAGGAAAGCAGCCAATTCCCTATCAGAAGGATCATAACCAAAAAGTCTGTGAGAAACAATCTTGAGACCCGGTCCAAGCCCCGGTATCTGCGGCACTTTCACTGGCAGACGGCTCAGAGAGGCACAAACAGAAGGACAGAGACAACCTATTTTCTTTTTTAAAAGTTACCCACTAGCTTTTTTAAAAAGGTTATTATTAAGTCTAATTCTAACATAGGTGTTTCCATCTTTCTGCTCTTCTAGTGAGAACAGAGAAAGTGGGATAGTTTATTTAGAATCACAGAATACATCACCTCTCCCCCTCTCCCTGGATGAATACATTTAGCTCTAAATTTTACTAATTCTGCTTAAAATGTAACTGTTATATAGAGTCTCAGCTCTGGAATTCTCCAGTTAGCCAAGCTCCCTCATTACCAATCAAATCTGAGCTATGACTGAGCCCACCCTTCCCTTCTTGGTTCTTCAATCCAGATGAACATTAAGCCTACAGGTTTTCCACTACCATTATCTAACTGGCTTTCCCTGTCTTCAGTCTGTCATCTCTAATTCATCCTGTGATCCGACTGTCTGGACCATATACCTCTTTGCAAACCTACAACACCTCTTCACCGCCTTCGACTTTTCAGCTGACCTCTTAGCCCATCCATCAGCTGGCGCTATGTGGCTGAACCAACTTAGCTTCCAACGTCAACCCAAACACAAGTTCCGCCTTCATCACATCAACTGGCCTGTGACTCCCCCGTGCGACCACACGTACCCAGCTCGTTCTAACTTAGGTTGCCTTTCATCTTGGTGCTTCCTATAGCAGGAAAACCCACTCAGAGGTGGTTTCACGCTCTCATGAAAAAAAGTAGGGCATTCCAGGCTATTTTGCTGTCTTCTCATGATTCTTTACTTGCCATTACCTTGGGGAGTTGCGAACAAAATAAAACAAATAAATTATCATTATTTATTAGCACCCAAGAGGTTTCACCAGCCGCTACCACCTAGGCGACGCACAGGCAGTAAAAGAAAGGCATCAGCATTTTGTGCACCTAACAACATACAGTTGCTTAGTCAATTCCCATCCCCACATGAAGGACTGATTTTATAACCAGTATTATTAGCCAAGAGTGTTCCACATCTCTCAGGTGAAAAATGTTCAACACTTAAGTGCTACTAATAATTTTTTATGGTTGGAAATGAGGATCAAAGTACGAAAGGAAAAATAAATTCCCGGGTTCATACATCCAGCCAAGTCTGCGTGGCTCATTTTCTGCCACATGTTTTAAACGGCCTCTCTTAAAGGCGGGGGAAGGGAGGAGGAACAAGTTGCATTTTATTTCCCAGCTCTTTAGGTCTGAAATAAAAGCAGACAGACTTGGGGGGAAAAAAAATCAAACACTCAAGTAACACTATACACTGCTACTGTTCCCCCAGGAGCTCCTTGCAAATGAGTATCAAGAACTCAATAGATACTTTCCTGGTAAAATACATAAACAGATAAATAAATTATCCCAGGCTGAAAAGAATCTCCACATCTGGTAGCTCACTAGAGCTTGTCAAACAAGTCAGAAACACGCAGGGCCAGAGAAGATCATTCTTTCGCTCCTGATTTCGGGGCTGGCGAGGGAATGTAACATTTCCCAAAGCTCTTTGCCTTCCAACAGGGAATATGACCCATTTAAACAGGCAAATGACCCCTATGTTTTCTTCCAATTAAATAAATAATGATACCCAGGCATTAGGTCTTGAATCCACATGTCTGTATCCTCAAGTCACAGACACTGGAAGAAAAAAGGCCTTTCCTACAGGCTCTGGCCTTTCATTCCCAAGAACTTGCTAGGGCGTCCCTTAAAGGGTTATATTCAACGTACATTTAACACCTTACAGAAGTAACTTAACCTCTTCGCACCTCAGTTTTCTCAGCAATAAAGCATGAAGTGACAGGATGGTCTCCAAGGTCCCTTCCCGTTCTGATGCCGGGTTTCTTCAAAAACAGAGCTTTCTGCCTTGTCCGTGGACCCCAGTACAGTGCTAACGTTCCCTACGTGTGCTGTGGTTTCGCAGAAGCTGGCTGAGCACTGCTGTGGCTCCAGCAACTTCCTCCGGGAAAGGGATTCCGGAGGTCGTGACGGGTTTCAAGCTAACAGCCCAGGTAGACCTTCCCCCATCATTCCTCTTTCATCTCTGGGCTCTGAGGGGAGGCCACCTTTCTCTCTCATAGCTCGGGGAGGGTGCCATCTGCGAGCTGCCTTCAGACTCTGCTCCGTGCCCCTTCAGCAAGCTGTGGAGCCTGCTGCTTTAAAATGGTTTCTGTAAAGTGATGCTTCCAACCCTCTAACAAAAGCTCTGCTTTAAAATGCCCTCTCGTTGTGAGAAACATATGTCAGGCCCCAGAAGAGGCGTCAGCAGAAACACCATCAAAACAGACCCCGGGTCACCACGCTCTCCTCCGCTAAGGCGACGGCTGTGCTCTCCCTTTCACTCCTAAAAAGCTGTTGGCATTGCCTCCAAATACCCCTGGATCCTCACACAAGCAATCTCTCTGGGTTTCACAGGAAAGCAAAGGAGTTTGACACTTTTTACGCATACAAGTTGGATTCTTTTCCACATGAACCCATACCTTATACATTTGCCTGTACTTCTGATCCCTTAGATTCATTACACCTGAGGGATTTTAGGAAGTCATCTGGTCTATTCTTCAGCTCCAGGAAGGACTAGTAAAACCACCTTAGACACTGGAGGACCGCTGGCTGCCCCTTCCTGAAAAATTCCCAAATGGGGAGACGCCTCTGTCTCTCCAGATTTCTCTAAAAATGCTTTGGAGCCACAGTGAGAAAGGTCTGCTGCATGGTTTGTCTTTGATTCTCACATATTAAATACTGTGTTTAAACTATTTTTTATTTAAACTAGGATAATGAATTTAACTACTACAAAACTAATAAAGGCTATAGACACACACACACACACACACACACACACACACACACAAAGCCAAACCAGAAGAAACGAAGATGCCTATTTTAGAGAAGAATAAGCAGGGGAATATTGTGATTGTACTAAAAGTGCCAATGTACCTAACCTTACCTAATTGACCTAGTAAGATCATTAAATCTACAACTGCAGAATGTAGACTCTTTTTAGGGGCACACAGAACATTAACCAAAATAGACCTTTTACTGAACCATATAGTCCCAACACATTTCAAAATGATGAAATCATATGGAGTATATTTTCTGACCACAGTGGAATCAAATCAGAACTCAATAAGAAAAAGGTAACTTTAAAAACTGACAAAAGTAAGCAATATACTTTTATATAACTATGGGTCAAAGAAGATATTAAAAAAGAAATTAGAAAATATTTTAAACTTAAGGATAATGAAAACATGACAAATCAAAACTTGGGATGCTACCTAACGCAGTAATTAAGGAGAAATTTACAGCTTTAAATGCATATATTAGAAAAATAAATACTGAAATCACTGATCTAAGCTATCAAGTCAAAAGGTTAGAAAAATAACAGCAACTTAAACTCATGAAATTAGAGGAAGAGATTAATCAAGAAAAGAGTAGTTAATGAAATACAAAACAAATACACACTAAAGAAAAATCAACAAAATCAAAAGTTGATTCTTTGCAAAGAATATGACACTGATATACCTCTAACAAGGCTGATAAAGAAAAGGAGAGAAAACAAAAGTTATCAATATCAGGAATGAAAAAGAGCACACTAATCCAAATCTTATAAACTTTAAACAATAACAAGATAATATTATGATTTTATAGCAATGCATTTCACAATTTAAATTAAATGAACAGAGTCCTTGAAAAACACAGCTTATGGGCTTCCCTGGTGGCGCAGTAGTTGAGAATCTGCCTGCTAATGCAGGGGACACGGGTTCGAGCCCTGGTCTGGGAGGATCCCACATGCCGCGGAGCAACTGGGCCCGTGGGCCACAACTACTGAGCCTGTGCGTCTGGAGCCTGTGCTCCGCAACAAGAGAGGCCGCGATAGTGAGAGGCCCGCGCACCTCGATGAAGAGTGGCCCCCACTTGCCGCAACTAGAGAAAGCCCTCACAGAGGCGAAGACCCAACACAGCCAAAAATAAATAAATAAATTAATTAATTAATTAAAAAAAATATGGAACTCACCATCTTAAAAAAAAAAAAAACAACACACAGCTTATCAAAACTAACACAAGAAGAGATAGAAAGCCTGAATAGTACTAGGGTCATTAAAGAAACTGGGTCTGTAATAAACATACTAGAGTGCTGGCTGAGGATAAAAGGATGTGGGATGAGCAGTGTAAGAAAGTCATAAATATCAACTATGGCTCATGAGCAAGCTGCAGAAGCAAGAATGTAGCAGCTATGCAGTTTTCTCGATTCCTTACCATATACACACCAATTTATTTGTCTCTTCTTTTCCAATTTGAGATAAGAATTATAGCTATGATATATTCTGTATACACAATGTATATAGTTTATATAACTTATTCTTCAGATGTCTGTAGTTTCCTCAGCCTCCTGAGTCTATAAGTTTAATGACCTTTGGCAAATTTTGGAAGCTTTCAGCTCTTTCTTTAAATATTTTTTTCTGCCCCACATTCTTTCTCTTCTCCTTCTGGGACTCTGATGACACGAATGTTATATCTTTTGTGATTGTCCCACAGGTCCCTGAGGCTCTGTTCTTTTTTTTTTTTTTCCAATCTATTTTCTCCATGCTGTTTAGATTGGATAATTCCTATTGATTTATCCTCAAGTTCACCAATTCTTTCCTGTTATCTCCATTCACCTATTGAACCCACCCAGTGAGTTTTAAATTTTGGTTACTGCAATTTTCAGTACTGAAATTTCCATCTGGTTCTTCTTTATATCTTCTGTTTCTTTGCTGAGACTTTCTATTTTTGCATTTGTTTCAACGGTGCTCATAATTACTTATTAGAGGATTTTTTTATGATAGCAGTTTTAATATCCTGGTCGATAATTCCGACATCTGTGTCATTTTGGTGTTGGCAACTGTTGATTACCTTTTCTCATTAAAGTTGCAATTTTCCTGGTTCTTGGTATGAGGAGTAATTTTGGATTGTTCCCTGAACATGCTGAGTGTTACTGTGAGATGCTGCTGCCTTTCACATTTTCTAGTTTAGCAGGGAGTTTAGGTTCAGAGTGCATGTCCGGATCCACTTTCGTGGGCTGTGGATTGAATATCAATTTAATTTTCAAAGGCTGTATCGTGCTATTCTGGTCTGCCTAATTTGTGTGCTACCCAGAGGCTAATTTGAAACCTGGGCAGTATTCTACACTATAGTTTCTTTCTCAAAGCTTTTGCTGTGTTGATTCTAGTCAGTTTCATGCATGGGCTGATTTGAAGGGAGAGGGGTGACAGTGTGCCCAGGAGGAATCCCTCCTTCCCATAACCTTCCCTCCACTCTCGAGTTGGGAAGGGATGAGGTGCTGTCTCTTTGCTGTCTGTTGCTTGGTGCAGGCTGGGGATGGTGGACAGGACACCGCCCCCCAGCCCCCGGTCTCTGCAGCTGCGTCTTCCCTAGCATTCACTTCATGGAGGACATGGAAGGTCAACTGGGTTCCACCCCCCAGTCTCCAGAGTGGAGAGGGGACAGGGGAGGAGTGCCGTCTCTGCTCCTGTCTCCTGGTAGTGCAGGGTGGGAATGGCCAGCAGGGCTCTGAACGACAATCCCCACAGTCACAGCATCTAGTTGGCAGGGGTACATATGGCTTCTTTCATGGTGTTTGCCTGGTGTACAGTAGGTATAGTCAAAAGGGTTCCATCAGCAGGGCTGCCCTCTTCCCAGTCCTTACAAGAGAAAGTGGGTTTTTCTTTTTTTTGTTTTTTCGTTTGTATGCTCGTTATCTGTGCCTATGAGTGTCATGGCCTTCTGCAGCACTGAGGCTGGGGTATACAGGAGGGAGGGAAGGAGGGAGGCAGGAAGGAAAAAAAAAATCCAAGGGAACTCACTGCTGGAGTATCCCTTAAGTCCTGAGGACCCTAGCCAGTCTGTCTTCTTTTTCTAGGAATAGGGTGGAACATGCTTGCTCAATCTTGTCCAGAATTGGAAGCCTATAATTTATTCACTAAGTTACAGAATATTAAGTAGAATTGTGACAAAATTAAAGAAAGAATAAATAATTAACCAGAGACTGATATTATGACTATTGGGACTCTGTGTCTCACCTTCTAGGGGAGGGAATGCAAGGCCTCTACATGTATAAAGGACAGCTGCTGCATCCTTCTTAGTGAAAAGAATGCAGTTGTTACTGTTGCTGCATGGAAGTTCAAATATGTGTAGAAGGGTCTGTATGGATGCTTTGGAGTAGCCAAAGGGGTAGACTGCACTGGTTATAAAGCTGCTGACTTGTAGCCCCAAAAGCCCTGCTTCTAAATTCTGCCTTGTGATGCTAGGGCTGAGACTCTGCAAACATCTCACCTTTGCTAGGTGGTCTACCAACAGGGTGCACTAGAGAGAGACTGGAAAACTAGAGAAAAGGAGAAGGGAATTACTTCCTGTTTTGCCTGCTTTTCCCGACAGTGTGGCATTTCACCCCAGCAGCAGAATGTGGTTCTAGCCTCTTCCGGCAGAGCCAGCCTTACCCTGACCCCTCAGAAATTCTAGCAATAGCCAGCCAGTGGCCCCTCCTCAGAGGTTTAAGGCCCAGCCCCGGGGGTGACGGGGTGGGGTGGGGGGTCTCTTCCAAGCTTCTAGGTTCTAATAAACCCAGCCTCTTCCCTCTCTTCCTTTGTTCCTCCCATCCTAGGGGTAGTGGACGCTCCCTGGAGTTATTCTCTCGTTATACTTTCAGTAGCCTCTTTTTGCCCTCTCAGCTCTCTAATACCTCTATTAGAAAATTTCATATACTAAATCCATTCTGTTGAAACAATTAGTATAGATTCTGTTTTCCTGAATGATATGGATTCTTATTTGTTAATATTAATATGAAACAAAATGTTCAGGTGTTTTTACCTTCATCAAAGAGAGGTTTCAAACAAATGGGTTTGAACGGCACAGAGGCAGAAATAGGACAGTTACATAATGAAATCTTCCCAGGTGGCATAGTATGGGGAAAATAGCACCAAAATGAGTTATATGCCCTTATTAAGTGCCACTTACTAACTGGGTGATATTGGATAAGTCATTTATGGGCTTCATATAGTTTATGGATGGGCCTTATCTATAATTAAAAGTGAGCAAGCTAGATTATCTCTAAGTTTATCTCCAACCTGAAACTATCACTTTATTTTCAAGAAATCACCAGTAAAACCATCTGGGCCTGGATTTTCCCTTGTAGGAAGATTTTGATAACAACTTCAATTTCTTTAATAGAGGGTACATATTCTGTTTAATTTTACGTTAAGTTGTAATTTTCAAAGAATTTTTACATTTCATATAAATTTTCATAATATTCTTTTAATGCCTGTAGGATCTATAGTGACAACACTTCCTTAATTCCTTTTCATTCCTGATAGTGATAATTTGTGGGGTTTTTTGTTGTTGTTTGTTTTGTTTTTTAATTTTTTTAACATCTTTATTGGAGTATAATTGCTTTACAGTGGTGTGTTGGTTTCTGCTGTATAACAAAGTGTATCAGCTATACATATACATATATCCCCATATCTCCTCCCTCTTGCGTCTCCCTCCCACCCTCTCTATCCCACCCCTCTAGGTGGTCACAAAGCACCCAGCTGATCTCCCTGTGCTATGCGGCTGCTTCCCACTAGCTATCTATTTTACATTTGGTAGTATATGTAAGTCCATACACATACGTTTTTATTTCTTTTGGAAGCTGGGTCATATGAAAAGTATAACATTTTTTTAACTTTATGAGAACCTGCTAAACATTTTTCCAACCTGGTTGTACCATTTAGCATTTTTACCAATACTTATGAGAGTTCTAAGTTGCTCCACAGTCTAACCAACGTGTGGCACTATCAGTATTTTAAATTTTATTTCATCATTCTAGTGGGTATATAGTGGTAACTCATTGTGCTTTTACTTTAGAATTGCCCTAATGACTATGAGGTGGAGAGTTTTTTCGTATGTTAGTTTACATCTCTATATCTTCTTTTACGAAATAACTGTTCAAATCTTCTGCCCATTTTTAACTGACTTGTTTTCTTATTATAGAGGTATGAGAGTTCTTTATATATTTTGAAAATACTTTTCCCAGTCTATGACTTGCCTTTTTATTTTCTTAGAAGTGTCTTTTTAAGTGTTAATTTTGATGAAGTCCAATTTGGTTTCTTTTATAAACCATGCTATTTGTCTCTTACTTAAAAAAATAAAAAACATTGCTTAGCTCAGGTACACTAGAACTTTTTCCACTGTTTTCTTTAAGAAGCTTTATAATTTTAGTTCCTGCATTTAGGGCTAGGATCCATTCTGAACTGACATATGGATATCAAATTACTCCAGCACCATTTAGTGAAAAGCCTGTCCCACCGCTATTGAACTGACTTGGGTCTTTTGCTGAAAACTGATTGATGACACGTGTGGTCTATTTCTGGACTCTATTCTATTTCATTGATCTACACGTCTAAGTTTACACCAGTACCACAGAGTCCTGATTACTGTAGCTTTATAGAAGTCTTAAAATAAGGTAGGCCTGCAATTTTGCCCTTCTTTCTTAAAATTGCTTTGGCTTTTTCAGGCCCATTGTGTTTCCATTTCAATTTTAGAACTAGCTTGTCAATTTTAACTTTTTAAAAAGCCTTCTGGGATTTTGACTGGGCTTGCTTTGAATCTATAAATCAGTTTGGGGAGAACTTACACCTTAATAATAGTGAGTCTTTGGATTCAGACGTATGATACATCTTTCTGTTTGTGAAGTTGTTCGATTTCTCTCAGCAATGTTTTGTGGTTTGCACTGAACCTATGTGGCCCCCCTTTTAATACATTTTTCAAGCTGACCCTCCCTACCCCTTCTCCAGGCAGCCACCGATCTTTTGATCACTAAAGATTAGTTTGTATTTTCTATAAATGAAATCATAAAATACGTTCTCTTTTTCGTCTTGCTTCTCTCACTCGGCATAATTATTTTTAAATACATCCATGTTGTTGTATGTATCAATAGCTCACCAATTTATTACTGAGTAGTATTCTATTGTATGGATATACAACAATTAGTTTATTCGTTCAACTTTTGATAGACTTTGGGTTTTGTTTTGTTTTTTTTCCCTCCAGTTTTTGGCTTTTACAAATAAAAGCTGCAAGTACAAATACTAATACCTGTATTAGCGTACAAGTACTTGTATATACATATGCTCTTATTTCTCTAGGGTGAACCTCTGTGAGAAGAATGGCGGGGTCACATGGTAGATATATGTTTAACATTTTAAACTCCAAGCTGCTTTCTAAAACGACCGTATCCAGATTATGGATCACAGTGAAGTGGAAAGGCATGCAGGCCAGAATAATCTGTCTCCTATCTTTCATATGCATGCTGGTAATGAAGATTTATTCATTCATCAAATATTACTGAGTAACTGATGAATGGATTGAACTGGGTTAGGCAAAGAGGATACAGCAATGAACAAGACAGCCATGGTTCTGTCCCTATGGGGCTTACATTCCAGAAGAAAAGCAGACACTAAACAACACACTTCACAATTATTTGCTTACAAAGAGGTAGAGTGCTCTAGTCTGGAGACTTTCTGAAAGCTTCTTTTGATCTGAGTGCTGAAGGATGAATAGCAGTCAACAAGATAGATATAATCCTAACACACTGTGATAACTGTGACAAAGAAGTAGTTCTGGGCTCCGACATAACTCTCCTAGGACATAAATTTTTGTTAACTGATTTGTTTATTCACTTAATCCGTCAAGCTTGCTTGAAAATAATCCTAGCCTTTGGCATAAAAAAACAGGATTTAGGAGCACCATCTTCTTCTGTCTTCCGATTCAACACAAAACTGGGTACCCTCTCCAGAAGAGAATTGTCCCTTCTGAATGATGGAAACAACCACCAACTTTCCTCATGAATCAGCGGAATCATGAGAATGACAGCAGCAGTCGTGGTAGCAGCAGCTAATGTGGTATCTCATAAAGAGCATAAGAGCATATTGCCCACCACCCAGAACGGGCACTTCCTGAGCGCTGCCCATGTGGTGGTGCTACACAATCTCATCTAATGTACGTGACAACCCAATGAAGCAGATACTGTTAGTGCCATTTTATATAAGAATAAACTACAACCCAGAGAGATTACATAAGTTGTCCATGGTGACAGAGTAGAAACTTGGGCCCAGTACTGTCCTAACTTTGTTCATTATATTAATTACTATACAAGAAATAACTTTACAAAGTTACCCTAAAGCACTAGTGGTAGGGATGCCTGAAAAATATATTAGTTTTCCTTAGCGGCAAGGTAATTTAGTGATGGACAAGTGATACGCTGATGGTTCTGAGGACTACTTTTGAGGACCAGTAGTCTCTGACATGGTAAAAATCCTCAGGGAAGACAGTATAGTGTCACACAAACTTGAATTTAAACCCCAACTCTTCCACTTATTTAGCTGCGTGACTGTAGGCAAGTTATCTTAACCTTGCTTAGACTCAGTAAAGAAGGAGAAAAACAATAACTGCCTTGCAGGTTTGGGAAAAGATCATTAATGTATGTAAACACCCAGTAAATTGACAGGAACATAGTAAGTTGTATATAGATAGTAGTTAGGAAAGTTGTTCCTTTCATAGCATCTGGAGAAGATCCCAATTACTGGAGATGAGGGGTTTCCCTGCCCCCTACTCCTCTGATACACATTACTTCTTTAGAGGTAATGTGGAGTAAACACAGGGCATCAGAGGAAAGGGGTGAAGATTCAAGCTCAGTCCCTCCCGGTTTTGCACTTCCTCTCATCAACACATTTTTTGCTGCTTGAAACGAACTCAAGGTTGAAAGAGATCCCAGGTTTCAATATTCATGAGATCCCAAGATTTCAACTCAAGGTTGAAAGGAATTCATCTAGTCTATCTTCCTTTTATTAGACTTCATTTAGACCAACTGAAATATCAAAGAGGTAGCACTCTGTCCATCTTGGCTACATCATCTGGAATGTTCCCTTTTTCAACTTTCCTTCTACCACAAAAATAAACACATGGGTATAGTTTGAAGCCATTACATGCAATGGAGAGAGAAAACACCGGCAGAAAAACTGGTTTTGCCATGAGTTGCCTACTTATTACTTAGAGGAGTAAGTAGGTAATTTGCTTTTTTAAAAAATGGGAATGACAGTGTATGAAAAATCATCCAACACCCTAGACGTGATGATACGAAAGAAAGAGACCAATATGAATAGAAATAAATCCAGAAAGATGAGTGTATGTTTTACTAGCTAGTCTCATGCCTTTCACTGGCCGGTAATGACATCGACCAAGGTATCACACACCAGCCTATTTCACAATTTCTTTTATACGCAATGGATATATAAATATATTTTATATATATAGTAAAAACCTGGGAAAACTTGAGCTTTTAATTTTTGGTGGTGGCAGTGGTAGGGGGATTCCTATTTCTTCCCCTTAAAATCCACTTCCGATTTAAGGCTTAGAAAGTAAATTTCTATAATAAATGTATGTACCACACATTGCTTCATTAGATAAAATTTCATGATTTCTTAGAACCTCAAACTTAACAAATCCTAAAAATGGTTACCTCTCTCCCAAAGACAGGACGACTACAGGCGATAAACTTGCCCGCTCTCCCCTGTGCCAGCTGTAGCTAATTGATTCGTACACTCTGTTTTGCTTGGGTCTGATACCACCATTACACCCCCCCAGCCGCAGGCCTCAGCCTGTCGCCATCACGCATCTCGCGTACATCCTCCCTGACAGGACTCATCAATTCCTACTGCTTTTCACCAGGCCTCAGCTCTGGCACTTTCCCCTGGGGAGACCTTTACTGGTCTCCATACTTAACCCCTGAACCCAGTCTAATCCATCAGCCACATCGAATGAATGGTGATAGAGAACGTTTCTCCCCAAAGACAGGCAGCCAGCCTCTCCACTTAAAACTCAGAAAGAAAGCCATCAACAGGGTCTGCTTTCTGTTTGTCAGTGTCGCCAGCTTCTTCGCTTATTGATGTTTTTATTGTTGCTGTGCCCAGCTGCTTGAGTCGGGGAAGTGGTATTCAAGGAGACATCAATTAAAGTGCTTGTTAAACGCCACAGACGCTCTTTTGAAAATGTCCCCTGGGACTCTCCCTGGGAGTTCCCAAAACTGGTGGATGGCACAGTTGTCATTTTGGAATAGGGTTTCCCCAAAGTTCTAAAGAACAGCTTCATAACCTACACTCCTACGCACAGCTTTTGGACGCTACTAGAATTTAGAAATTATGACTTTACAGAATGAAATATAACACTCTTTATTAGGAAAGACAAGCAATAATGGGCAACAAATACCAAAATTGTAAATGCACTGTTTGAAACCTCCTTACCTCATAACCGAACTGCAGCTCATCAGAGGTCAGCATAATGATATCGTCGTCAATAGCCAGAACGGCCTCCGTCTCGATTTCATCGTAAGGGAAGAAACGGTTACTCAACTTGTTTTCAGCAGTTCTTACAACTTTTAATGGAACCCGGATTTTGGGCCACAGAGAATCTGGAAAAAGAAAAACCAAGGTATTTATTACTCTCCTAACTTCTGTGAGGAGATAAACTGGTGAAAGCATCGCATCACAAAGATGGAAGAATCAACTCACACCCAGGACTCTCATGAAATCCACACGCACAGCTGTGCAAGGAGAAACTCTTATAGGTGCGTTTTTATAATATCTTACATTGTAAATATTTCTATCCTCTCTACATCCTTACAACACTCTGATTCTCAATGTTGTCTTAACCAGGATCCACAAAGCGGCTTCAACTCACAATTGAGAGACAGAGGAGCAAAATGACTTGATGAAGGTCACGGTGATGAGAGGACGAATGGGCTCTGGACCGCCTCATTCTCAGGCCCGTGGTTTGAACACCAGGACTCTACCACCTCTGCACAATCCTTCCAGGTAGGTACACCCTAGCTCAAAACCTGCCTGCAGCTCTGCTGGGAAATACACGTGCTGAAGACAAAAGCGCCTGCCCCGGCCACGCCATCACCAACAGCTCCCAAGGCTGCCAAATCCACCCTCACAGAACTGTGGCCCTGAATGAGTTCAGCTTTCCTAACTTAGCACCTTACCGCCTCGACAGCCCTGCTCTCCTGACTCACTGGGTTTGGTTTCTCATCATGACCAATTTACAGGGTAAATATCGAATATCTAGGTCCAATTACATGGGATTTTCTGGCATACTGAAGAAACACAAACTCATGACTTGCCTTACATTTTTCCCATTCTACTTTGAAATGACTGAAGCAATTTAACCTCAGGTTCCTTATTTTAAAGTGTTGTGTTTAGCATAGCATGAAATTAATACTTCTTCAGTACAGGACCCACGTCCACAGACCTCAGTGTTCTTTACAGAGGGCAGTTTGTTCTTCACGCAACATTTATCAAATGAGAACAGAAAAGGTATCATACTGCTTCCAAAAACCCAACACGTAATTGTGGGAAGGTCTAGTTTTTGTTGAGTCTTGAAGCCCCAAAATGCCTGTGGCCGCTCCAAAGTCACCATACTGAAGGAGAAGTGTGACAGAGGGAAAATCAGGAGGGAAAAAACCTGTCTTAACTGACTGCAGGTAAAATCTCTTACGCATAATTTACAATACATCCATGTAACACGCTGGGGTGCTCCAAGGGTCTTAGAAGAGGCACCCCCAAGGGCAGCTTCCCAGCAGGTTCGGTAGACACCCCAACATACTTCCCAGTGAGGCCGACAGCTCCTCTGCAGGCAGCTTTCCAGCAAGTTCTGCAGATACCTTCAACAGCATCTCAGTGAACTGAAGCCCTCGACAGTACCCCGGCTGGCCTGATAACACCCCCTGGACGACTTCCCGTTGAATTCCATGGGTACCCAAGGGGGCTGCTGGTTTCTTGTTTGCCAGTCTTGGCCTGTGGCACCTGAGAACCTTCACCATGCACTGGGCTGCAGCCACACTGTCTCCAACCAGGTCTGAATCTCAGACCTAGCTGGGGAAGAGGCCCTCCCAAGTTTATTTCCTGTAATCCTTAGAGAGCTCTTTTTTACCGTTTAGTCACCAATCTCCTATTCCTAGTTAGTAATTCTTTATATTAAACTTTTCCTGTTCCAGTTACTGTGTGGTTTCTGTCTCCCACCTGGACCTTGACTAACACACTAGGGATATCAGAAGGATTATCAGATGAAAGGGGAATTGTTTTCTATGGCCTCTGAAGTTAGAACCATGACCAATGGCTGGGTGGAAGTTACAGGGAAATTGATTTAAACTCTAAATAGGTAAGAATTTTCTGATGCAATGAAATGCCTTCAGCAACACAATGTGCACTTTTATTTGAAATGTACTAACTTTAGAGACCAAACAAGATGCCTCTGAGGTCCTAGGACTGTATGGACAGTAACATTTCACAGAAAGCACAGTCTCTGGAAAGAGCTTCGAATCTCAGGTGTATCCCTTACCAGCTCTGTGATCTTGAACAAGTCAGTCACTTTCTACCTGTTTCTCTGACTATGAAGATGGAACAGAAGCACCGTCTTCACACACGAGAAGGTGTGAGGACGCACAGTAACGCGTTTAGCAGCACGGTGCCCGGCACCCGGCAGACATCCACTAAGTGCCAGCTGTGCTTTCCCTTGGAAGTCTGAGTCTGTTTACAGACCAAAGGATTATTTTGAACCTTAGGTAGTGGTGGCAAAGTGGTACACGTCAGATCTGGTATATTACTCTGACAATCCAGGGGCGTGTCCTCAGCATGTATCTTCAATGTCTACTTTGAGATGAACAGAATCCCTGCCATTAATCCTCTGGAACTGAGAAAACCTAACACACTAGCAGAACAAAAGAACGTGGAACTTTTGTTTTGTTTTGTTTTATTTTAATTTATTTATTTTATTTATTTTTGGCTGTGTAGGGTCTTTGTTTCTGTGCGAGAGCTTTCTCTAGTTGCAGCAAGTGGGGGTCACTCTTCATCGCGGTGCGCGGGCCTTTCACTACCGCGGCCTCTCTTGTTGCGGAGCACAGGCTCCAGACGCGCAGGCTCAGTAATTGTGGCTCACGGGCCTAGGTGCTCTGCGGCATGTGGGATCTTCCCAGACCAGGGCTCGAACCCGTGTCCCCTGCATTGGCAGGCAGATTCTCAACCACTGCGCCACCAGGGAAGCCCAAGAACATGGAACTTTTGCCATGTTAATTTCACAAGGCAACAAACAGCCCCTCTTTCTGCAATACGTATAGAAAACAGGCTAGCTGCTTGGGTTAAGTGTAGACGTTTCTCCACCCTGGATGACATCGGGACTTGCACTTGGGGAGTGTGCACAGCATGTTCGACAGCTTTCCACATTCTTCGCCTGCATATATCCTAAAATTACTTGAGACAATGTCCGTGAAGAACTAACCTGCCTCTAGAAAGACTTTGATGGGGAAGTTTTAGAGGGTGATGAAGCCCAAAGAGGATGATACGGGGTGCAGATGGGAATGCAGAATGAATCATGGCTTTTTTGGAAATGCGATTACCTCTTCCTGTTCTGAGTTGGGCCTGGATAGCCAAAGGCAGCTTTGGCAAAAGGAGTCTCCATCTCAATGGTCCAGCTGTCTATGAACCATCGTTACTACAAGACAGGACTTCAAGTAGAATTCCCAGTTTCTTGTTTTCACATTTTCAAATAAAATAGGCCTCTAAGAAAGGGAACTACCTTTCTCTCGGGCTTTAGCATCCCTTCTGTGGAATACAGGGATAAGCGGGCAGCAATCAAAGAATAAGCATTATAATTACTCCCTGCCCTAAAGCAGATAATTTTGATATGGGATTTTGATTCCGTTTAAAAAAATAGGAGGACTTCCCTGGTGGTGCAGTGGCTAAGAATCTGCCTGCCAATGCAGGGGACATGGGTTCGAGCCCTGGTCCAGGAAGATCCCACATGCCGCAGAGCAACTAAGCCCATGTGCCACAACTACTGAGCCTGCGCTCTAGAGTCCGCAAGCCACAACTACTGAGCCCCCGTGCCACAACTACTGAACCCTGCGCGCCTAGAGCCCATGCTCCGCAACAAGAGAAGCCACTGCAATGAGAAGCCCGCGCACCGCAACAAAGAGTAGCCCCCGCCCGTCGCAACTAGAGAAAGCCTGCGCACAGCAACGAAGACCCAATGCAGCCAATAAATAAATTAATTAATTAAAAAATAGGACAGGAGCATGAGGTAGGAAAGAAAAATATAGGTGAGAAAGAATAGAGGTTTGTTTTGTTTTTTTTTCTTTCTTTCCGTTAGTATTTTCAAAAGAATAGATTTACTCTTCTGCCTCTCCTTGAGCCCCTGATAAGGACCTGGTTCATCTGCATAATCCCAAATTAGAGAACTGACAAAGCATGATGATTTTCTGAGCGCTAATTGGCAATCTGAATAGATACAGTGGGGCCTAGTGCACAGCGCATGAGCTTTGGATCCAGAGAGACCTGTCTTCATGTCTGGCTCTGCCATTCTGCAGCTCTGTGATTGAGGCAAATTACTCAACTAATCCAAGTTTCACTTTTGTAAAATGGGAAGAATAACAGCTTCCTTGCAGGTCTGTCATAAGGAGTAGAGATAATACGTGTAAAGCACTTAGCACAGTTCCTATTCCTTGGATATAAAAGGTACTCAATACGTGGTTATAATAACGCTGCATCATTCTCATCTTCACAAATGGATTCTTGTAAAGTCTATGAACTTCACCTCCCCTCTGACAACTTGGAAGAGGTGTAGACAGAAGAATATGGGGTGACTCCTTAGGGTGCAGAAGGAAACAGTGTCACAGCTAGAAACCTTCAGGCTCTTGCTCCACTGCTTATCCCAGATGGGCTCTTTTTCTTTACGTCTTAAAATTCTAAATGGAACCACATGAATTATAGCTTGTGTCTCATCCTGTGAATCTGTAGCTGGCAAACAGAAATGTCACCTTCCATTCACACAAAGTAGTCTGAAAAATAAGATTTCTCAAAAACATTGCCAAATTTATGAAAAACAAACCGCTGAGCCAGCTGACCTGATAACTTTAGTTTTGAGCTTTAGTCCAGCTTGAAGGAGAAAAAGAACTCCTCGTGTTAAGGATTTTTAAAAAATGAGTACCGATTAACAGTTTTCTCCAAGTTGAATGACAAGAGCCACGTGAGCAAGAATTCTCCAACTCTGCAAAGGCACTACACAAGGTTCAGGTTGCCTGACGATGACCCAAAGCCCATCCTGGCAATCACTGTCACAAACACAACCACAGATCCACAAAATAAACGATCAGATTATCTCCATACAAATCTTGAGCCCCCTCCAGGAGTGCTGGAGCTGCCTGGTGTACAGCTGGTCCCCATGACCCTCACTCCCCAGGTCCCAGAATTCAGCTTGAAGGAAGAGAGCTGCTGCTTCTACTTCTCGCTTGCCTCTTCCGAGGTGACCATCCTGAAATGCTCAGCCAATCCCATCCTGCCTATTAAGAACTATGAAAGTCCCAATCTGAAGCTGGGGTCAGGATAGGGGGGTTCCTTGA
This sequence comes from Balaenoptera musculus, assembly GCF_009873245.2. NCBI lineage: Eukaryota > Metazoa > Chordata > Mammalia > Artiodactyla > Balaenopteridae > Balaenoptera > Balaenoptera musculus. The sequence continues at coordinate 93,566,898 of NC_045792.1, read as the reverse complement.
GATCAACTCAAATTTAAAACTGAAATCAATTAAAACAGAAGGCTGAGTTAAACCTATCTGAAATGTACAATGTAACAGCTTTCTTCAGACTGGGGCAAGGGGCCAAGCCTAACAACCTTTATATCCATCAAGCCTGGAAACTAAAGAGCCGGGGAGAAGGAAGGCAGTGGCTTGCCTTTTCTTCTGACAGAGCTCAAAACCAACGTGACAAAAGCTCGCTGGAAATTTCTATTGCCTAGTCTAAGTATTTACTTAAACTTCAAATCCAGCAATTTAGACTTAAATGTAACCAAAAAGAAAAAAGTATTTGGTTGGGTTGGAGAGTGAAAAAAAAAAAGGCGGGGGGGGGGGGCAATTTCTGCCTACACTAACCCTCCCAGCAGCAGGCATGTTAGCCACAATATTTATTCTAGTAAATGTAGAGAGAGCGGAAAACATCACTTTTGCCTCTAATATTTCAAAGCCTTGGACTTGCTTTTTAAAAAATATATATGTTACTAATGCTGTACATGAAAAATCAGATGCCTCTGCTGGCACGAGGGCCAGAGCTGACAGCCGCATTCACCAACAGAACCAACACCCCACAGAAGATTAAACATGGTTCATGTTCTCCCCAGACAACCACGTCACCAGAGCCGGAGCCCTGACCTAAAAGCCACTGTTAGAAAAAAGCTGGTCCAGTCCCTAACCGTGTCAAAATTAGGGCCTCATCAGTTGAGGGCTCTCTTTCCTCTCTAGAGACAAAATATTTCAAAAATAAACTAAACTCTTGGTCACAGAATTAACCACTACACTTTAGTAGGGTGTACCAAAAATTAAAACCTAACACCCAGCTCCAAAACCTAGGTTTGTGCTCTTGCTTTTAGTTATGCCAACGTAGGGGCTTAGACCAAGAAGGAAGAAAAAGATTTCTCCTTTCTCGTAATTTGTAATGATACTTGCCCCAAAGAAGTGACTCAGATTTACAATAAATGATTCACCTTAAGCCCAAAGTGGCTAACGAAGGTTTCTAAGGAGAAGCCTCTTTTGCATTTAGCCCCAGAACTGCCTATCTGGGCAGGAGGGCGGGGTGGGGGTGGAGGCCCTCTGAAAGCTGGTGGCCTCCGTGTGCAGGAGCGTGACTGCAGCAGGACACGGAGTTGTTCTGCGTCCCACGAGGGACACGCAGCCTTCCTTCTGAAAACACGACCTCTCCTTTATAAATGAAGAGACGAATCAGCAACGCAGGACCTCCGATCCCCCTCACTCTGGTGGACCAGGGTCTCCCACAACCATCCCTGCGTTGCTCCTTTTGTCCCGTCCTCCTCCCTTCCTCCCTCTTAGATGGCACCTGGTGCCAACACCTTCCTTTTTCTTCTACCCCTTTCTTCCTCCTTTATTGAGAGTCAAAAAAAAAAAAAAAATCCAGAAATGTTGGGAGGAAAAAAACCTTGGCATAAAAGATAGTTAATAATAATAATACAAAAGGCAGTGTGCTTCAGGGCATACCATGGGCATACTATTCATTTAAAATAGCTACTTTGTTTACTAAACTGTGGCTCTCTGAATATAAAAAGTAAGTATTGATTCTCTCAGAGAACAAAAGTCCCACCAAGTAAAAATTTTTAAATGTCTCAGGAGGACATTTAAATCCTGATTTGCCTCACAGACAGACGTACGTTCTTCTCCCAGCCTAGACTATGGATCTGCTACCGGGAGTGTCCAGGGTTGACTATCCTGACTTCAGTATAACCAATTAAACAAGAACAGCCATAAAAAGTGCAGATACTACTGTCACGCAATAAACTAGACCTTATTGGTGATAGTGGCGCACATTACAAACTTCAAACTCATTCCTTGCTCTAATCCATCAGAAACTTCCTGGCTTTAATAGGCTATAAAGGGCAGGAGCTTTGAAGTCTCTGGGATTAGGATCAGTAATAGACGGACTGAATGAGAAACAAAATGCAGGTGGAACGTACTCTATGCGTCCTGAATTAAAAACAAATCCAATGAATCAAACAGCCCTCAACCCTAGCTGCCAGATTACGGGGGTGGCCAAGGCAAGCAACAGAGCCATTAAGGATGAGCGGGTGGGCACTTCCAGAGAGGGCTCACTTTAAGGAACTGATTCCAGCCTGGGAGGGCGTGCCTTGCTAACTTTCCCCACTGGAGGTGAGGCCGTCCTTTTTGAAGAAGAGCACAGTATCAGAGCCCAGATAAGGAAGGAGAAAACTAATGCCTTTTAAACTGAGTTTTCATGTAAACAAATCAGCTGAGATGGCTGAGGGAAGCTGAGATCTGTTTTCCCAAGGCTGATGGCCTTTGATCCTATTGATTCCTAAGCCCTCAAACACTTGCAGCTACAGAGCATGCCATGGGCTTAGAGTTAAACGGGCCACCCTAGAACAAGAATGAGATGACTGAGAAAACTGGGGTCATGCTGTCTCAGAAATGGCATTACTGTTGACAGAGCAGGAAAATTCATTTTAAACCAAAGGATGCAAATCATTTGGCCATCCAAATATCGACCCAGCTGAGGGGTTCGCTAACGCCCAAACCAGGCCTCTCCTGAATGCACTGTCTCTCCTCCCTTCTTACCTTCTGGGGGGTTTTTATTCTGATTATTCCAGACGACCAGCAGCTTGGATAAACTGGGCACCTTGGACACTTCGGTGATGACCCGGAAGAGGCTCTCCACTCGGTCGTAGGTGAGGACGATGGCCGTGAAACCTTGAGACTGTGGGGGGATCAGCGGGAGGAAGAGCGGGTTGCTCACACTGCCCCACTTCTGCAAGAGAACAGATTAATGTGGGTCACAGAGGGATCTAGGAACAGTGAGGCTGATCTCTTTCCCAACGTCACCAATAAACCTGACCATGGGAGACGTGACGGCCTTTACAGGACCAACCCAAGAGCCAAGCAACTGTTCAAAGTCTCTCCCTCCTCAACATGTGTGCTGATGCTCTTTAATTAAGTTTGGCTCTGATACCCCTGAACAAGGAGCAGAGAATTTTTGCAGCTGAGAAGAGATTTCTAGTCAAACATGGCAGATTAAACACATGCATTTATCTTCATTCCCTCCCCAAACCCACTAAAGTGGGTTAATAGATATATATAGATATAAATATAAAAGTGCAGCTAATAGATATAAATCTACCCAGACAATGAAATGGGAGCAGAGACAGCAGCTGATGAGCAGCATGAACATGTTTCTGAAAGACTGAAAGGGGCTGGAGAAGTGAGGACAGCTCAGGAGAGTGAGAGCTGAAACCCAAGTACCAAAAGGTGGGCGGAGGGCGGGGGGAGCAACAAGGCAAGCGAGCCCCAACTGTAGCCCCACAAAGGCTCAGGGCTTATGCTCAGTGGGCCCTTGTGAGTAAGAGGAGGGGGTTGAAAACAGGAGAACTAATTAAAATATGTGTAAGGAGCAGCGACGGACCCAGGGCATAAGCCTCCCCATCACCTACCCACTCAGCCAGAAAACTACTCTTCTTCCCTGCCCGAGCTAGAGAAGGGAGGTTTATTCTCTGAGGAAACTGAAGCTCTAGACATGGAAACACAGGCACAGATGAGAGGAAAATGCAATTAAAGCCTATATTTTGAATGATGAGCTCTATGGCCTTCTGCCTCCTCCAGTTCCCAAAACATCGGCGGTCATGTGGTTTACTTGCCACTCCATGATCTTACAGCGAAGCTCCACCATCTTACAGCGAAGCTCCATCATCTTACAGTGAAGCCCTCGGGCAACAAGCTTCCCTTAAACAAAAAACTGCTGATCGGGTTTTTAGTGCTTCCCTCTTAATCACAAACAGATAGATCCTAGAATCAGACATTTCAAGAATATCTTCAGCATGAACAACAGAAACCAAATGAACAAAGAGAAAAACAGGAACTCAGAGGAAACAGAGACAACAGAAGCAGCAGAAGGAAATTTAAACAACATCAACAACATATTATATCCTCTGAGAGAGATGTTTTCATCCATGAAATAAGAATAAATTGCTATTTTTATTTTAAAAGATCTATCAAAGATAGGAAAGAACCCTTGAACATTAAAAATATGATAGCTTGATCTTTTTTTTAAGGCAGTATTGAAAGATAAAGGTGATGACATATTGCAGTCTGGTGAACAAAAAGAGATGAAAAACAGGACAGAAAAGATGAGAAAATCCAGGAGGTCCAACATCCACCTAATAGGAGGCTCCTGAAAAAGAAAATACAGAATATGGAAGAAACAAAACTATCAAAGAAATTAAGTTCTAAGAACAGAAGATATGAGATGCAAATTTTCAGATTGAAAGGACCAAATAAGTAGTGAGTACACTGAATTTTAAAAACATAAAAAGATAAAACAACAACAACTAAAAAAACCAATGAAACAAAAACCATATCAAAGCACATCACTTCTGAACACTGGGAATAAAGAGTCAGAGTAAACGAAATGTGTGAATCTAGGTGATGAGCATGTGAGTTCACTGTACAATTCTCACAACTTATCTGTAAGTCTAAATTTTTTTCAAAATAAGGTTTAAAAAGTAATGAGTAAAATGAATAAAATTCAATTTCTTTGCTACCATTAAAATATTGTCATTTTTAATGCAGCAATGTAAACAAAAATATTTTTGTATTGATAATAGGGAACGACTGTTAAAGCATTCTTATATTTTCAATCTGCTTTACTGAGATATAATTAAGTACACAATGGGTTTTGGTATATTACACTGTTAAATTTTAAAAACTGGTAAAATATAACATGAAATTTGCCATTTTAACCATCTCTAAGTGTACAATTCAGTGGCATTAATTACATTCACATTCATATGTTAATATGTGAAAAGCCCAGGACCTACTTCATCTTCCCCAAGAGGAGGCTGAATATGAAATGACCTATCTGTTATTCTGGCTGCTTACACTCCCTAGAGTCTTTCATACTCTGGGATTCCCAAGGTCCCCCCATTAACCTCATCCATATCACTGATGGACACCCATCACCACGTATATGACAACAGCTGTGTGCCAGATGTAACAGTGTGGGACAGGAAATGTACACAAACACATGGAATACACATGGATGGGAACTCAAGGAGACTGAACGGGATTCCTGGAGTCCTAATGTAATCAGGATATTAAAGCCAAAATGTCCACAACAGGCCATAATTAGATTTCACAACCAAGAGACACAATAGGAAAGGCTATCTTCTTAAAGCTGACTTTTTGTTTCCATGACATCATGCTTTGGCATTAAGCTGTAGTCTTAGGAAGGTGCCTGGATTTCAGTGTTCGTAGCCTGCATCTAATTACCTTTGTAGGAACACCTTTTCATTTTATACTCCTATCTTATTTTTCATAGCTTCCTGACTTGCATGGAAACTGAGGTCAGGAAGTAGCCCTGTGCTTAAGTCACAATTACTCCCCAAGGTTCATGGTCTCTCTGCCATCACCATCCCAGCCCACTCATCTACTCCTCCCAACATAATACTCGTATGCTTGAAAATCACCATTTTAAATGGAAAAGAAAAAAAAAAAAAAGATTTTTTAAAGAAGCGTGTAAAATAATTTAACGTGTGATGTCGAAATAGTCAAGATTTACTGAGCACTGAACTGTTAGGCACTGTGCTTTACATAAATTATCTCATTTGAGCCTCACAACAATCCCAAGATAGATAGCTATTATTCTCATTTTACAGATGATGAAACTGTAGGATTAGACATAGTGAATGATGTCTAATCATGTGCTTTACCAGTCCAAAAAGGAAGGAAGAAATAGTGAATGACGCTCAAGGTTACATAACCTGTTAGTGACAGAAGTGGGAAAGAGCCCAGGCCGTCTGACTCCAGAACACCAGGATGTGGTGGTTCTCGGCCCTTCCCCACACCCTCCAACTCTGAGTCCGGGGTAAGCATCCCCATTTAATAGACTCTGGAAACTGGAACTGTGGGAAACTCCAGAGTTTATTACTTCCAGCTCTCTCTGAGACAAAAATGCTGGAGGTTTTCTTCATCCTTGATAATCAAATCTGGGCCAATAAGTAAGGGCCCACCCAAACACTACGATTTCACAGGGTACATGGAATAGAAAAACACACCAAATATATAACACTGACACAAATGGAACACATAAATTTAAAACGGTAAACACACCTCTTACACAGAAGGAAAAACTATTAAACCTCCAACAAAATGAAGTCTGTTCTTTGGGAGAAGTGGGGAATGCCAGCACACTTGCATGACGCTATGACATTAAAAGGAGAGGAAAATTCCCTGAGAGATGCAAAGCTTGGTTTCAGAAAATGAATCTCTTGGAATTTAAACTGAGGCACCCCTGCTGAAAGGCATCACAGCTCTGGTTTCACGGCGCTGCCAGGGAGAAGGAACGGAGTCTCTGGCAAGACAACAGATCTGGTCTCATCCCTTATGCCAGCTCCCTTCGGGAAATGGATGGTTATGGGTTGGGGGAGGAGACAAAGGAACGGGTGGGTGGGAAATAGACAGTAACTCGTCTTCGGTGCTCAATTTTTCCACACCACTCACTTGCATACCAAACAGGGCTTGAAGACTGGAGAAGCAGAAAAGGCAGCATACTGGGGAGACAGGGCATGTAAAGGAACATAACAAGTTCTGAAATCTTGCCAACACTTTCCCATAAAATACAGGCTTTGAGATGAACATGGAGGCAACACAGAAGCTGCTGAGCACACATTTACTATGTTACAAGCTTGACACTTTACTGCAGGATATGCCACCAAGGTTGACGCAGAAGACTTCAAAAGTGAATCAGCACGTTTGGGGTCAGTTTCAGAATCACACGTCCTTAATCTGAACCCAGGTTCTTTCACTTACCAGCTGTGTGACCTGGCTAAATTACTTAACCTCTCTTGCACCTCAGTTTCTGAATCTGTAAGATCATGATAATAATACTACTTTTCTAGGTAGTATTACTTAACACAATAATTACTTATTAACATGTCTTTATTATTTCTTAACAATCTAGAGGTTGTTAATGAAAGTAAATAGGTAATAAATGTAAAGTACCTGACACATACAAACATTTGATAAAGGTAGCCAATAGATGATCTTGTGGGAATAGCAATTTCTCTGGGATTTATTTTTTGCAAGTCTCAAAAGAGGGGTGGGGGTAGGCTAAGTGATCATGAGGTATCTTCCAGCACCAAGATTTTTAAACGAAACCCTTCTTCCTCTCTACCTTTACCTTACCATGCTTTGGGGTCCTGGTTTACTTGGATTCTCTACCTCTACTTCTTCCTTTCCAAATATACTGTTCTTATTTTCACAATTTTCTCTTTTCCTTCCTATTCATTATATTTTAACTATCTTGAAAGCTCCATGAAAAAAAGGAGCCATAACTGTTATTAACACCCAGCATCTAGCACGGTGCTTGGTGCAACTGAAGAAAAACTTGTTTAAAAATGATTAAGTTAAGCCCAAATGATCTGGGTTGTGTTCTTTCTGTCCTCTTTGTGTATGGGTGTGAACAGTTAATGTACATTCAAATGAGTGACATCACGAGCTCTGAAATGATTTCCAACTTAGTTCATGCATTTAAAAATACTCACCAACCATCTTATTGTGCTAAGTATTCTGAAGAAGTGTAGGATTAGGATATTTAATAGAGAGTTTGAATCTGGATGCTGCCATTTACTGTGCTGTGTAAAGCCTCTCCTGTGAGTATTAGTTTCCTCACCTGTAAAATGGAGAGCATGACAGTACCTGCCTCTTAAGGTGATAACGATTAAATGAGATTATGCACATAAGCACTCAGCGGAAGGCTCAACACAGAAATCCATGAATGGTAGTTGAAAGCAAACACAAAAAACTTCTAGCTCGCTCCAATTCATATTCTTGTCTGCTAAAACAATGGTATTAGCAGCTCAGCAATCATTCCCACCAATATGGTTTCTGGTGCTCACTCATTCAGTCAACATTTCCTGAGCACAAACTATAAGCCTAGAATAGTATTAAAGATGCAAAGATGAACAAACTCCTTCCCCTCAAAAAGTTCATCATCTGGTAGGGAAGACAGCTAGGTAAAAAGACAAATTATAATGCAAATAACAAGTACTAAAACAAGGTCCTAAAGTCCCGTGGGCACACGAAGGTCCATACCGTCACCTCCATCTCCCTAGAGGAGGTGAGGAGGGGACCAGGTAGGAGGGTGCTGGCCAAAGAAGCCAAAGCGCAAACTGAGCAGCACGTCCTAAGACCTGCTTCCAAGACCAGGACAGATTCCACCAGGGCCAGGGCTGGGAGGAGGAAGGAAGGACAGCAGAGACGAGAGACCTCAGAGTCAGGCAGGCTAAAGCCACATCATGAAAAGACCATATGACAGAAGTTTCTTTTTAAGTCTCATGATTGGCCTTCTGTTGATTTCTTTTGAAACTTTCTTTTTCCTGAGTATTGTTTTACTGATAAATTAACACAGCTACCTTCATGTTCTATCTCAAAAGGTCAGAAATAGGAAACGCTGATCTGCAGCTGGGCTTCTGTGCCGGGTGCTTCTCCCTCCCCAAACATAATCCCGTTTGCCTTTGGAGCCCAGGGACAGCGTGGAGAAAGGCAGCTTTAATTGGGGTGCACGCCTTCACGCAGACACTCCACTCCGCTGGGGTAAGGTCAACAAACCAACCCCCAGAAGAAAAAAAAAAACAACATACTGGAGAAGGACATTTCAAAAACAGCATTTAGTCACCTCTGAAATACCTTTAAGAACTGACCCCCTGCTGGCTGACCACAGAGAGTGTCTACAGTCTGGGACCTCCTGACCCCACTTTCTGCAGGAAATCAAGCAAATTTAAACCTCCATAATTTACTCAAGACTCTGACTTCTGCCAGGGAAAAAGCAAACGATGCTGGCAATTAACTCTGTTGCCTGATTAAATCTCCATCATAGCAAGATGGGGCATGAAACCAGGCACCCGGCAATAGAGACCAGAGGAAAAGGCAAAGCCCAGCTACCACAGCTGTACCTCGGAACCCTGGTTCTCAGATACGCTCAGTGAAACTGTTCACTCCAAGGTGAGAGGAGATACCAAGAGGAGAAGTGTGTGTCATTCTGACAGAGCACTGGCATTGAGCCCAAATACCTCCGTCATCTCACGCCCCCCCTTCCCCGCTTCACTCCTCACTCTTACAACAAATACTCATCATGGAAGCTGAGAGATCCAGACTGTTAACGTAATCCACGAGAGCCACGACAACTGTCACGCCACCATGCCCGCTTTCGAGAAGTTCTCTCCTATCACATCACTTATTCTGGAAAGCCCTGGTGAATGAAGTAGTAGTGAACAGACAAACCAGCAAGATGGAGATGTGGGTTCAGGTGTCAGGATCCCCTGAAAGAGAAGCCTTGGGAGACCAGGCTTAAAGTCAACTACCAGTTCAAAGGGGTCTTCTCCTTCAAGAAAGGGATTCAATCTCAACTAACTAGGAGTGCCTTTGGCAATCTCACACAGAGGAAGCTGTCTGGGCCCTTCCTGCAATCCTGTTTTGCTTCCTTAGTAGAAAGGCCATGGGAGTCATATTTGAGCCTAACCAAAACCATTCCAGCCAAGGTTACCTACCATACAGAAAGTGGAGGAAGCTGGTGAGCACATTGCTAACCATTCTGAAATGTTCTTGCTGGAACTACTGGAAGATCATAAAATCAAGACTGAGGAAGACCACATTCTAATACCAACAAAAGGACTCTTTCAACCTAAACCAACCAAATTCCAGACAGGAGGAGTCAAGCTCAAAGCAGCATAATCCAAAATTTAATCCCTATTACTCACCATAGCAGACATTTTTAAAATGTCACTATGTATAACTTCATGTGACAAGAAGAGAATTAAGCAGATATTTGAGTCAACCCATATTTGATTTAAATGAAGGTATAATGCCAGAGCAGAAAAGTGAGAAGTCAGAGGAGAAAGGAAAAGAGGAGAGGACAGGCTTGTTACACAGAAGCTTTCGAGCCCCTGGTTATGAGTAGCCTTACCTATCCCTACCTTGATAGAAAGGGCAGTTTTCTTGGTTGTTTTGAAGTTATCAACTCTTACCTCAATGTGGTTTCAATTATGAATTACCAGACTAAAAGGGGGGGGGGGAAAGCTTTGATTTATTCTTTTTTGCTCCAATTATGCATGATGTGTTTCCACTGAAGACTTTGAAAAGTATTTCATCATGCCTCTCATCCTGAAGTGGTCAAAGGGCAAAACCAAAAGGAGTTAACCCGTTCATTTCTCCTCTAGGTTCAAACAGATTCCCTATCAATGGATTAGGGCAAGGCCTTTGAAGCACAGAGAGCAATGAAAGGGTTAAGCATTAGCATCATATTACTAACGTGCATAAGGGTGGTGTCCCCTGTCCAAAACGGTGAGATGATATTTATGTTAATGGGTGCTGGGAGATCTGAAAGGGGCAATCAGTAACGTGGCCCAAGTTGCCTTAACCATTAAACCTCTCCAGCTCCACTCTGCAGCACAGCACTCCACTGGGCGTGCGCTGACCTGGGAAGCTGGAGAAATACAGAGACCTAAGGATGTCTTCCAGCAGGCTCTCTTACATTGCGAGAGAAAAGATTTGGGGACAAGCCTGAAGTCTACTTGCTGCACTGTGTCTTTGATTCATCCCACCCATAAAAAATAACTGATTGTTCCGAAAAACAAGGAGAACACTGATGGCTAAATCTCACTGACTTTACATTAAACAGACACAGGAAAGATGAAGAAAATCAAAGGCTAGAAATCCCCTTAGTGCTGTAGACACAACCAAGGGAGACAGTGAATTAAAAACTTAGGATTCCTACAATTTATTTACAGTAATGTACTCGTAAATAAGTTTTCTATATGGTGGCACTGGAATGCATCTAACCACATCTGGGTGGAATGGAGTAACAGGTATGGTGACCCTCTAACATCCAAAGAAACTGAGCCACAGAGACTAACTCAGGGTCATAGAAGCAAGCCAAATCTTTTTTTACTGTTAGTCTCTTTTTCCTCTAGATGTGTTTAAGATCTTCTTTTTCTTTGGTGCACTGCAGTTTCATTGTGACTTTCCTGCTTGTGGTTTGTTGGTCTTCTTCGATCTGAGGTCTGGTATCACTCAACAGTTCTGGAAAATTCTTAGCTATTATTCTTTCAAAAGTGCCTGTTTCCATTCGCTCTCTCTCCTCCTTCTGGAACTCTGATTAGACGTATGTTGTACCTTGTTCCTCTGTTCTCCACGTCACTACTCTTTCATATTTTCCATCTCTTTGGGCTGCATTCTGAACAATTTCTTTGAATCTAATAATCTAATCTAATCTAATAATCTGAAGTTCTTGCAGCTGTGTTTCTGCTGGTTCTCACTCTGATGTAGTAAAAAACTATGGTTTTTTACTGCGAGCTGCTCATTTTCCATAGACACTTTATTTTTAAGAATTATTTGAGACCTGGATTGAAGATGAGCTCCTCCAGAGAGGATCTGTGTCTACTTCTGCTGGTCCCTATCAACTCAGGGCCACCTTCAATGAAATTCTCCTCTTAAGGTTTATTCGGACCACACTTGTAGTATGAACTTGGACCACAAACCATGTGAAGGTGGCTTCTGAATGCAGTGCTCAACACCAGGGTCAATACAGACTTATTCTTCTTTACCCTTACACTGAAGAGGCTCTTTTAGTTTCCTGGCTTCATCCAGGAAGCTCTTGACAGATTCTCCAACTTGCACAGGCCACAGGCTTTCAACCCTGCTCCCTTATCCCCTACTTCAGACAGTTACCAGGCAGGGAGCTCCAGGTCATCAAACTCTGCAAAATCTCTGCAGCAAAAGCCAGCTTTGGCCCCCACTCACCTCCCAGGACACCTAATTTCACTTTGTTTAGGGTCTACAAATATCTTACTTTTATACCAGCTTAGCAACAGGCTTTATCATACTTCATTCAGTATTTTCGTTGTTCAGTTGGGAAGGTCATTTAGCATATCTAATCCACCATGAAGCCAGTGACAGAAGTCTTTCTATATTTACACTAATAATCTAATTAGGTGCTATTGTGTTTCCTGTTTAATTTGAGGGCCAAGTCTGTGTGCAAGATAAAAAAAATTATTGTGAAACCATGGCAGTGTATTATAATAGATGGAATGATGGACTGAGAATCTCTGCATCAGGCAAGTCACCACACTTCTTCAGACCTCCATTTCCTCATTTATAAAATGGGATGATGGGGACATAGATCTTAGAAATAAATAAGACTCACTTTCTTCATCTGTAAGAACGGAGCCAACAGAATGCTACTTTTGGGTTGTAAGGATTAAACGACAGAAAGCACACAATAGAGGCTATCTGGGTACAAAAAAACACCCTCTGTAAATTTCAATTCTCCCCTCCAAAGTCCCATCCAATTCTAGAATGTATGTTTCCATGTGATAAAGCATTACACTAGCAGCATTACATTAATGCCACTTACAAAATGCTTCCACATATATTATTTCATTAATATCTCATAATAATCCTGTGAAATAAGTAATATCCCATTTTACAGATAAGGATAACAAATTTCAAAGAGATAAGAAAGCACAATGTTAAGCTAATAAATGGTCTTGAACTCAGGTTGATTCCAAAATGTCCTTTTCAATGACCCTGATTAGTAATTGGTAATCAGTCACTAACTGCTACACTATTCTTTTGAAGCTATTAATATCCCTAAACCCAGTCCTACAGATGAGGAAATTGCTGCAAAGAGAGATTCGGTAAGTAACCTCAATTTACTCGGATCATCACCAGGAAAGAAGGGATTAAAACTTGCAGTTCAGGAATTTCTGAGCTAGAGTTAGTTTTCTGAAGGCTCACAGGTTAAACCCATCTGAATGCCTCTCTGAAAATTCCAGTTACTATCTGAGTTCTAGCTTCTTTTTTCTTTATATAGCACTGAAATTCACATTTGGCCCAGTGCCCACCCTTCTTCTATAAAGCCAAACTACTGTCAAGAAGAGCAGGAAGGGTTGCCCCTGATTGCTTTTCAGGTGGTAGAGGAAAAGTTGACATTTCATCCTCCTCTTGCTTGGAAAGGAAGCCAATCATTTATAAGAACCCTCGTCTGGCTGTGGCTTCCATCAGTGGGATGGACAGAAGCCAGTTAAATGGCTCAGCCTAAGCCATATTGAAAGAAGCTGGAATGAGGAAAGAGTGGATTCCATATGTTGATGCTTTTAATAATTCATGAGTTATATCAGTCTGCAAGTAATAAATTTCACTAAACATATCTATGGTAAGATGGTTTAAGATACTGTCAAATCAATTAAATGGGTGAATATAATAAAGTAGGCACAAATATAACACATCATTGATTTTACTGGTTCATAATCTTATATGTTAAAAATAACGGTTCAGCTGTTTGATAGCAAAAAATGTGGATTATTCTTAGACACAGTCTTCAAACACACTCTCCCCATCCCTGGATCTGTTACTTAACAAGTACACTGAAAACACTTAAAAGAAATACTTCAGTGAAAAAACTAGAAACGTATCTGATTCAACTCAACAAGGCTAATCTATAATCCAAAGTGTTCAAGAATGCTAATGGTGGCTCAAACTACTACTTCTCATGAGAGGTGAAACAGATCTACAGTTTCATCTGACCATCCCATACCTGAAACAGTCACAGTTTGAAAGAGAGGCCCGTTCTCTGGCCTGGGCATGAAAATGTTTGCTGGCGGCCCACTGACTGTATTTTAGAGGTCAGCTATGGTATGGAGGAAGACTTCACTAGCTTGGTAAACAGAAACTCTTGGGAAAGATTAAGTTACAGCTTGTGGCATCCGAGCTCAAAGCACCCACACACTTAAGACCAAGGAAACCAAAGCTTTCATGCAGTTTTGAGCTGACAGCAGTGTAACACCACCATTAAAGTTGATACAAAGCGGGAAGAGCAACCTCTAAAATGCAGTCATTTCTTAATTCTTAACTTCTCTGGAATTCCAATAAGGTACATGTTTTGTCTACTATGTTTTATCTCTGCTTCCTCCTGGGCCGGGGGGGGGGGGCAGGGGAGGGCATATGAACCCACAGGGTGAAAAGAATAGGCAAGGAGACACCGGTGGACAGGAGTTCAATACATTTGGGGAGGTGAAACAGATGGAGTCTCTTGCTAGATGACACACAGAAATGTAGACTAAAATATAACAAAAGTCTTTTTAAATATTCAGGAAATGGGAAATCGCCAGGAACCTAAAATGAAGAAAACCTACGAATAAGAGCTGAAGGCAGAGGGGCTCGTTAACACCGTGGTACCCTGGGGAGGGCAGGGGCTGTTGCTGGGCTTATTAATGCAGGGGTGTGGGTTTTCACACCCATACCGGAAGAGGGACATGGCTTTGGGCACAGGAAGGAAGGAAACTAGCAATGAGACTTACACATCAAGCCAGAATCCTTAAAGGCCTGCACAATCAGTGAGAAGGTAGTCCAGAAAGTCACCCCTAGTATGTGGAGACAACAGAAAAACATTTATCCTTTTCAACCTGAGTTTGGGCACAGTGGGTGCTTTCCACAGGGGTTAGCCCTCACGTAGGTTTGGGGTTTAAATGGACTCTCCCTGTGTAGTATGGAAACCTCTTACCAAGAAATTAATTTTAAAAAGTGATTTATCTCTGCGATACTTCTGGAACACCTGGCAGAAGCAAAAAAAAAACAAGAACAAACCAACTCTCTGGAGAAATACTCCCTTACCCCAGGTGGCAAAGATTTCCACAGAAATCTTACCAGAGATGAACTCACATTCCAAAATTATAAAACATATAAGGAAACAATGCAACAAGAGCAACAGGCGGTAGACAAATGACAGGATTAAACCTTACAAGAAATTTTAAAATTGGATTACTGGAGAATATAAAGTGAGTATCTCAAATAATTAAGGTATAAAAGAGTGAACTGAAAACATATGCGGAAAAAAAGAGATACTATGAAAAAAAGATCAGACAGATTTGAAAAATAATTACAGCTTCTAGAAATAACTATTGAAATTTAAATCTCAATGGATGGGTAAAAAAACACATTGGACACAGCTAAAGAGCAAAATAGATGTGAAAAAATTATCCAGCATGTAGCACAAAGAGTTAAAAATGTGTAAAACATGAGGGGAAAAAACAAACAAACAAACAAACCTGAGAGACACAACAACAGAATGAAAGAGGTCTAACATACACTTAATAGGATTCCAAGAGGAAGGATTGGCGAGAATGACAGATATGTAATATTCAAAGAGAAAATGACTCAATTTTCCAACACTGATTAAAGACATGAACTCCAGGTTAAAGAAGAAAAATCACTCTCAAAAGCAGATAGAGAATGGGAATAGAAAATCACCATTTGGCAACAATTACACCAACTGATTCAGGCAAGAAATCATCAGTGGATGCTAAAACTAGTGGGTGAAAGTTTGAGGAGTAACAGGATATTTACACAGTCTCAAAGTATTTCCCCACAAGACACGTTAAAAGAAAGGGGTAACTTCCCATTGGAGAAACCTGTGAGCGAAGTTACCATCACTACTGACGGGACAAATTGACATCATGTGTCCTCCAATGTGATACACTGAGAACCAACGTTACTTTTGTGATATTCCTGTCAAAAATGCATAATTTAAATTTCTATAATTTGGAACATGATGCATAATTTGACACAAAAGCATCAGACAAACCCAAATCAAGGGACATATTCTAAAATAACTGACATGTTCTCTTTGAAAAGGCCAATGCCATGCAAGACAAAGAAAAGACTTGAGAAGCTGTTCCAAAGGAGGCTAAAGAGACATGACAACTGAATGCAATGCATGGTCTGGAATCTTCTTTTGCTATAACGGACGTTATGAGGATAACTGGCAAAAATCTACATAAGGTCTATAAATTAAATAATAATGTTGTATCACTGTTTATTTCCAAATGATTTTGGTAACCGTACTATGATTCCATGAGAAATATTTAGGGGTAAAGGTACATCATACCTGCAACTTCCAAATGGTTCAGGAAAAGACATATATAAATATGAATACACACACACACAGATAAAAGAATAAAGGAAATGTGGTAAAATATTAACATTTGAGGAATATGAGTGAAGGGTGCACAGGAACTCTGTACTATTCTGGGAATTTTAAGTCTGAAATTATGTCACAATAAAAAGTTAAAAAAATAGAGAATTTTAGGTCTGTTTAAGCAAACAAACAAAAGGCAGATAGGGGAACATAAGCTACCAAGCAAAACATAAGAAGCTAAACCTTCCAAGGATGATGATAAGAAGATTCAGAAATTGGAGGTACTAGGTGTCCAGGAAGGAGGGACTCTAAAAACAAGAATAAGAAACAGTTGGTTCCAAAATCCCTTAAACTTATACGCACAGGCAGGCCAACCCCCTACCTGTCCTCCCTACCCTCTGCCACTTTAGCAGGAGAAGGATGTTTATTCTCTGGGGAAAATGAATTAGAGAGATTCCCTACTCAGAGACATGAGGCACGGAAGGCAGGGTAAGGCACCACACTGAATACAGCAGATTAAGTGATCATCTATCAAATGAAGGATGAGAACCCATCTCCTTCCCCCACTCAGCTCCCCACATGCATGCAGCCCAGACTTATCCATCCTCTCCCTACTCCCAAGGGCAGAAAGATTATTCTCTGGATCAGTGAACCAATCCAACAGAAATAACCCATGAATACCAACAATCAGGTCCCCATCCTCATAACCTCAGTAAAGCCCATAAGGTGACAAGCCTATCCATGTATGCAGAGCTTCCAATCAGCTTTCAGTGCCTCTATCTTAAATAAGAGTAGACTGCTGAAAACCATCAGGTATTTGAAGAAAGTTTCCAATATGAAAGATAGAAAATAAAGACCTGAAAAAGGAGTTCAAAGGAAACAAACAATACAGGGAGCTAAAGACAAATAAAAACAAAACCACAAATATCTTCAGAGAGAGAAAGTACAGTATCCTTAAAACAAGAATAGGAAGATATAAAAAAAGATTAATTAGAAGTCAAGAAAAAACTCTAAGAAATTAAAAGTGAACAAAATTTTAAAAATCAAAAGAAAGGTTAGAAGATAAAATTGAAAAAATACCCAAGAAATTGAAACAAAAGTCCATTAAGACAGAAAGAAATGATAAACAGGAAAGCAAAGATAAGAAAAATAAGTATCAGTCTAGCATATTCATCATCTAGGTACCCAAGTTCCATAAAGAAAAAAACGAAAACAGAGGAAAAAAAGAATCAAAGATATACAACATGAAAATTTCCTTATAAAGGGCCCAAACCAGTATCCAATGAACAAAAAACCACTCATACCAAGGCACACCATCATAAAGTTTCAGAACACAGGATTTCCCAAGAAGATAAAAAATTTCACATAAAAGGATCAGGAATTAGAATGACACCTCAGTTTTTTGAGATTAAAACAGGAAGCTTAGAGGACAATGAAGCAATGTCTACAAAATTCTGAAGAAAAGCTACCACAACCAGAATTTTACACTAGCTCAACTATTAATCAATGTGAAATAGAATAAATGCACTTTCAGACATGCAAGGTGACAGCAAATTTATCCCCCAATAGTCCCCTTTCTGGGGAAACTACTGGAAAAAATAACCCAAAAAAGAGAAAGATGTTAGAACTTAGAAACAAAGAATCCAACAAAGAAGAGAAAAGAAGGGAATTCCGAGCATCATGGTGAACAGAGAATTTAGGCTGACCTCTGTATAGGAGACCTAGAGAGCAATCAATCCACACTGGAGCTGCAGGTGCAGGGCTATGGGAGAGAAGGGTGGAGGGAGGCAGGGAGGGAAAGAAAGGGGGAAGGAGGGAGGAAATCCTATAGTTTACTTGTGCTTGATCATTTCACTCTTTTGGTGGAAAATTTAGTAACAACCAGTGATAGGAACGTGGAAAACTAGGAGGGGAAAAAAAAAAAGGCAGTTATGTATTCACTTCCTGGAAAATAAAAAGTTATACATAATCATGTTTTACTACTTGGTTCCATTGACAGCAACATTTATATAGTCCTAATAATGCAACAATAAACACTGCTGTAATGAAAAATGATGATACCGCCCCACTGGTAAGATGAGAAAGAAGAGAAATGTGCAGAGGAAGAGGCAAGAACAGGAAACAAAGCACTAACTCTAAGGAAGTAAAAAGATAATGTCTGTGATTGAGAAATCAAAAATAGCACTATCAGCATTTTATGAGGAGATAGGAAAATAAATACCAGAGGAAAGCTGACAGAGTTGAAAGAAGCTGCCCCTTGGGAACAGGCCTTAATTTTAGTTACATGTTTTATTTTACTATCTGAAGTTTTAAACCATACATGTGTTAAGCCATACAATTTTTTTAAAGTATTTACAAAATTAAGCGATATAGCTGAGATACAAAAGAGAACCAAAAATCAAGAATCAACCTCCAGCTAGAGTAATGTGGAAATTTTTCTACTCTGCAGCTATAATGACCCATTTATTAGAAAACTACACTCAAATATTAATTGATAGGTATGTAAACAGTATAGGATGTTAGAAATGGAAACAGAATTCATTATCCTGATGTTGTGATACGCAACAACTCATTTTCCTGGTAAACTCTTAAGCAGACTCACAGGAGAATGAAAGTGGCCCCAGAAACAAGGGGAAAGGGAATCTGGTGTGCTAGTAAGTGATAGCTGGTGCGTGAGGGATGACTTTGCCAAAACACTCAATATGTCCTCAATTCATCTACTGCCAGATCAAGCTCCCACAGACTTCGAGAAACTACTCCATTTGCTGCCCTCCTATATGTGACATAAGGAAGCAGTCAGTTGTTGACTCACGAAAGCCAGAGTCATAAAAGTGAACTCTACAAAAACCGCAGATGTAGCCCTGCATCCAGGGAAACCGTGCATGTGGCTCACCCACTGCCACGACTGGAGTCGCCGTGCAGGTGTGTGCTACTCAGGTACACTAGTCTCCCTCTACGAGGAAGGATGCTCTGATTGACACGATTCTCTCTGCAACACCCCCGAGTTTGTCTCTTCACGTGCCTTACTTATCCTCCCCACCTGGATCTGACTTGTGATCTCATCTTCTCCATTTTCTATCTGACCATCAGAACTGCCCAAGCTCTTGGCTTGGGGTTCCGGGTCCAGCTCTTGGGATCTTCCTGCATCTCTCCATTCACAGACCCAACTCAGCTTTCTTTACTCCATGACCTGAGACTTGCTAGCTTGTTTCCAGAGAAGCAACTACAGATACGAAACAATTCAATGGCAAAGGCTGCTCAAGGAAAGGCTTGGAGTTGAGGGCAGTAGAGTGGACCGCTTGTGCGACTGTGATCCTGTAAATGTGGTGCCTCTAAAAACAAAAGACTCCGAAAGCTTAAACTTACTTAAAATTCAAGCTAAGATTTCTAAATTCCATACATACTTCAGTCATATCTGGGCAGTGGGAGGAAGAAGGGGAGAATAGGCCAAGAAGGCCTCCTGGGGGGCAGGAGAGACATTCAAATTCCAGAGAAACATTCCACAACCTGGAAGTTAAAGGGCATGGAGTTGAGTTAAACAGACTGCTAACCGGGTATCTTTTCAACTCAGAGTTCCGTTTCGTGCATCTGAGCTGGCACTTCTTCGGCCTGCAGAGTGATTTATAGCTTGTTCGTATTTACAGCTGAGTGATATTTTCAGCGGCTTGTACAACCACAACCTTTGTGAATGAGGGCCGCTGTCTGAACTTCTAAGTACCGGTAGCCCTGAGTTCTTCATGTAGCTGAGACAGATGTGGGCTGAACCCAGGCCCTGGATGCTTCTAATCCAAGCCCCAGGGGTACAGAAGAGGGACTGGATGGGGAGAGAGGGAGAGCTTTCTCCAGGCAGTGAGTCAGGACTCACACTGTGAATCAACCCCACAACAATGTAGAGTCCCCGGACCAGCAGCATCAACACTGCTTGGGAACTTGCTAGAAAGGCAAATTCTAGGACCTCACCAAGACTTACTCGGAAACTAGGTGCGGAGTGGCAGCCATCTGTGTTTTCATGAGCCTTTCAGGAGCTCCTGATGCATACTGATATTGGAGAACCACTTCCCCCAGAACTAGGGGCTACAGCAAGCTCTGCTGCACTGTGCCCACAGCTCTGACCCCTGCTCCTCATGGGTGATGACTGCCAGTCAGGTAAGTGCTCGTACACAACCCTCCCACTTACCAAGCCTTCCCTGCCTGCCTCCGAAAGCTGGATTTGGACTGATGCTGACAGGATGTCTAGGTAAGTATATAATCCTCGTCTGAGGCCTTGCTTGCAGCTAAGTCACCGTTCTGGCTGCATTTCATAGGAACAAGCTCTTATTTTCAACCTTATTCTTATGCGAGGTTCGACAATCCATTTTAAGTTACTTCCCCATTTTTCTCATCAATTTTGTCAACAGCCATGGGACCCCAGCTGTCTCTCCTTCCTGTTCTAGATCTGGGATGGTCAATGCCGAAAAGAAAAAAAAATCTGTGGTATCTTTACTAGTGTTATCTATGAGAGCAAATTTGAACAAAGCTGTCTGTCAAAAGGGACTGGGTAAATAAAATTAGGACATGCTGATAAGGTGGAGTATAATCTTTCTAATCACGCTGTAGAAAAATAACATGGGAAACTACTTCACTCTACAACATGATTTTAGGACTACCTTACGTTTAGTTTTTAAAAATTGACACTGAGAGGATATACGGTTTTGTTGGCACATGCCAGAAATCCAAAAATTCACAGCTCTCGGCCCACTCCATCCCCGCATCACATTTAACGCTCACTTGCTTCAGTCTCTGTCCTCCAGACATGCTCACATCTGGCAGAGAACCAGAGGTAAGGTGGGGGAGGGTGCCCGAGGAGATCCCCAGCCACACAGGCTAGGCCCAGATGTAGGGACCAGGCCTGCCAAGGGGCAAGACCAGAAATGACACAGACATTTAGAAGCAATACAGGTGTGGAGTATTTGGGGGGATGATAAAGTTTTGCTGATACTTGCAAAAAAAAAAGGGAGAAAAATGAAAGCATGGAGAGACTAAAAAGATAGTAAAATGCAGGCATCCTTGACAGGAGGAGCTAAGAAAATTAACGATAAAAACAAACATGTCATCCCTCATAAAGAACCTTAATTTGGTGAGAAATTCCTTCCAAAGAGAAGATTCAAAACAAAGGGCTGATCTCTCCAAACCTGACAGCCATGCAACTTTAAAGGTGTGCTCCAGAGTTACTTTCTCAAACTTTTTCAAGTTCTGAGAGTGTAGCGCAACGTGGAGAACGTAATCGGCCCCCTCTCTGGTTACAGAAGAGAATGGCAAAGCATCTGCCGACACCAGCACTTGGTTTCTGCAAGGCTACCCCTCGCTGTCTCCATCATTCACACACATAGGCCCTTCTTTTGTTTTACATTAAACTAAGGCAGCGGCATCAGGCCAAAACAGGGCTCTCTACTCTCACCCCTCCTCTCCAGCTGAGCAAGCTCAGCGCATGGCTGGAGGCCCTGACAGCAGATCTTTGAAAGAACCAGACCGTCCCTTGATTTACTGACCAAGATCCACACCTACTCCCACCTCGGGGTGTCTGATATTGTAATTTGATGGAATCTAGAGGGGAGACTCCCCTGAAGGTTGGGCTCATAGTAATCACATGTAGGGTAGGTTAAGTATTTCTGAAAGGGAGGGGGAAAGTTAACTGTAAATAAATCAACGTTACTCAGGCTGCCTGTCAGTTGCTTTCACTAAAGATGCAGAAATGTACAACCCACAGCTTTAAATCAGGGCTCTCAACACCGGAACTCCTAGAAATGTGGTAAACACTAAATTTCCCTAAAAAGGATTATTTAAGAGAGAGTTAAAGGAAAAAATTAAGAATATATTTTCCAGTTGCATATCCAGATCTATGCTTTTTATACTTGTGTTCTTTCCCAAATTAGAGTCCAGCACTTTGATCGTTTTGTCCTAAATTAAAATACATCTATTTCAAAACTATAAAATTTCATATACTATTTTCTCCTAGTCTATATTCTTATGAAAGACAGAGACCAAAATCCCAACCATTTATCCTTATACACTTTTCTTAGACCTTTAGCTCAAAGTACAGAATAAAGTCCTACTGTTTCCACATTTTCTGGCTGCGTCATGAACATCCCATCTGTATGAATTCTCCTACAGAGGAACAGATGTGACATTCTTTATCTCAAGCTTGTACCATATACTCACAAGAGTGGAAACGTTTCAGCCCAGAGGAGGCTTAATGGCTCCCATAAAACTCTATAAGTAACTCAAGATACTCTGCAGGTAGAAGACCTGGGTTCTTGCTTGTTTACACAACTTGCCCATTATATGACCTTGGACGAGTCATCAGGCTCTGTGAACCTCACTGTGTCTCCTTTAGAGATGAACAAGAATCTATCACTTTCCCCACCTTCCCAACAGGGTGAAGGTCAAATAAAATAATGGCTGTCACAACAGCATGTGAGTGAGCCTTGGATGGCTCAAGTCCTGGGATCCCCATCTTCCTTCCTCCCTCCCTCCTTCCTTCCTTTATGTATCAAGGGCTTCCTGTCTGAATTAAATCATCCTAGGTATTATGAGGAATACCAAGATAACTCAGAAATTCCCTTAAGAAGCTTAAAACTTTACAGGAAATTATACTTCTATGCATGTTAAGTGATAGGAAAGAAACAGACAATATGCTTTAAGAGTTACAAGAAGGAAAGATTACTTCGTGCTTAGTTAGGGGTCCAGGAAAACCTCATGGAGGAAGGGGTATATAAGCAGGCCCCTGATATCCAGATAAAATGTGGATGACCAGAGACAATGGTGAAGAGAGGCATCTCAGTGAAAGGACTAACAGTCACAAGGGCACAGGGAAGGAAAAGCATGGAGCAAACACAGAAAGGACAAAGTTGTGCTGCCAGAGATCTAGTGCTCCCTGAAAGGCAACAGAAGGAAATAAAGCTAGAAAGGCAGCCTGGAGCTGGACTGTGGAAGGTCCTGCAGTCAGACTGAGTTTGGATGCCAACACCGCCCTTGCCCATGACACCCGTGCGCCCACACTCCACATCTGGATAAACGACACCATGTTCCTCACTCTTCCTGAACTGCCCCCCACCAGTTACTCAGTGATCCCTAATATCACTCACATTTGTCCTGCATTAATTCTCACCTGGGTTCCTGAAACAGCCTCCTGCCTCTAGTCTCAACCTCCTACAACAGATCCATCCTCCACACTGTTGTCAGACTGACCCGAAACGCAATCTCACCACATGATTCCTGTGTAAATACTTCAGTGATCTCCCATCACCCACAGATAACATTCCAGAACCTTCCATAAGATGCCAGGTGTGGGCTTCCCTGGTGGCACAGTGGTTAAGAATCTGCCTGCCAATGCAGGGGACGTGGGCTGGAGCCCTGGTCCAGGAAGATCTCACATGCCACGGAGCAACTAAGCCCGCGCGTCACAACTAATGAGCCTGCACTCTAGAGCTCACGAGCCACAACTACTGAGCCCGCGTGACACAACTACTGAAGCCCGCACGACACAACTACTGAAGCCCGCACGCCTAGAGCCCGTGCTCCGCAACAAGAGAAGCCACCGCAATGAGAAGCCCACGCACCACGACAAAGAGTAGCACCCGCTCACCACAACTAGAGAAAGCCCACGCGCAGCAACGAAGACCCAACGCAGCCAAAAATAATAAATAAAAAATAATAATTAAAAAAAAAAGATGCCAGGTGTTTGGTGTCCTGGGCCCTCTGCAGGCTCCACCTTCTGCTTCTCCCTCACAAGCCCCCTTCACTCTTGCCACACTGACCCCCTCGAAGTTCCTGAAACCGCCATGCTCTCTTGTCCCTCTGACTTCTGAATTTGCTGGTCCTTCTGGATGGAACCTAACTTCCCCCCCTTTCCCTGACTAGAAACACCTGCCCTTCTCCTTTTAACACTCAGATCATCATTTACCATTGTTCTGGAACTACTAGCCAAGATAATTAGATCAAAGATAATAAAAGGTTCAAATATTGAAAAAAGGAAGCGCAATTAGCATTTGTAAATATGATTGCATATCTAGAAGACACAAGAGAGTCAACTTCTAAAAAGTGAAACAATTACAGAATTCAGTAAAAGAGTATTTCAAAATTTATGTTCAAAAGCCAGTAATATGTCTTCACACAAAAGTTAGAAACTACAATGTCAGAGAGTACATATTCCTTTATCAGAGTATAAGAAATATGATAAAATACCTAAGAAAAAAATTTTCAGGACTTGTGAAGGACCTATATAAAGAAAACTTTAAAATTCTACCAGAAAGACAAATCTTGCTTCCAGATAGCAAGATCTACTGCAATGTAAATCCCCAAGGCATGGATTTTTCTCTGCTTTGTTGACTGACATATTTCAAGTCCCAAGAACACTGCCTGGAACATATCAGGCACTCAGTAAGTACCCACTGAATGAATAAATGCCTAAAACTATCTAAAAATTCAATGTGACCAATCGAAATACAGATAGGATTTATATTTGTAGTCTGGGAGAAACTGACAGAGATGTCAACCTCCACTTGAGCAAAAATTCAAGTACTCAGGGTTACTGAAGGCATGGAGAACCAGAATAACCAAAATGTTTCTGGTAGAACTATAAACTGGTACAGTATTTTGAAAGGGCCATTTGTTAATATCTATCAACATTCAAAATGTGTTTATTCTTTCAGCAATTTCTCAGCTGGAATTAATTCTGTAGATACACTCACACATTTATGTGCAAACACATATGAAAGGATGTCCCTTGTATTACTGTTAGAAAATAGATTTGCATATAAGATACACCTGAACAATGGAATAGTATACAGCCATCCTTAAACCTGAAGTATACCTATATAGAATGAAATGGAAGTAAGCCCATGATCTATTAGTAAAGTGAAAAAGGCAAGGTACAGAATACTATGTATAGTATGATCCCATTTGTGTTCTAAAATTACATAGTTAGGTGTATATAGGAATAGAAACATTCTGGAAGGTTACCTTTGGCAACAGATTCAAGGGAAGAGACAGACAGAAGGAAACTTTACCTCAAGCAAGACAGAAAGGTGTCTGCTGTTGTTTTGCTTTTACCGTTTTACTTCCTCTCAGGCACCCTCGCTTCAGGAAGTGTCCTGCCCACCCCCATCCAGCAGCGCCGCCTGCCCCACCCCGTACACTAGGGTGTACAGAACTACTCATACAATACCCTTCCTCGTTGGCTTCCCAAGTTAGTGGAGAGTTCCTTTGAGGGCAGGGCCTGCTTTCCTTTTCTGCTTTCTCAGCACATGGCAGACTGCCTGGCACACAGGAACCACTTAATAAAGGCTGGAGGAAGGAAGGCAGGAAGGAGGGAGGGAGGGAAGGAGGGCCCCACATGAAGATTAACCAGGTGGCAGCACACAGGACTATCTAGAGAAGGTAGAGTCAGGAGACAAGGACGGCCGGCCGGAAAGAGAGCAACGATTCAGTCTGACATGGAGAAGACCCTAGTGCTCTCAGGTGGAGGCCTCGGGGTCTGTGAGCCAGACGGCAGGTGTTCTCCAGCTTCAGGCACTTTCAGTGAGAAAGAAGCCGTGGCCGCTGACACACTCCCTGCAAGGCCACAAGTGCCTCGTGACTCCTGCAAGCAAGGACGAAGCCCTGTGAGCAGCTTCCAACCACACCATCTCGCTGCTGGAAATACCCAGGGGCCTCAGCCAAAGTCCTGAGCAATCCCTAATGCCTCTCGATCACTTTTGCTGATGATGTTCCTCACAAGGGGTCTGAATGTTAACTGACATAATCCACGGAAAGCACTTAGCATAAAGCACAAGAGGAAGTGCTCAAAATATAAGCTGTTATTATTAAGTTGCTTACAGAATCCTTTCAAGAGTTCAAAGCACCACAACTGCAAAAGTCATCAG
Source organism: Balaenoptera musculus (assembly GCF_009873245.2). Taxonomy (NCBI): domain Eukaryota; kingdom Metazoa; phylum Chordata; class Mammalia; order Artiodactyla; family Balaenopteridae; genus Balaenoptera; species Balaenoptera musculus. Next base: position 93,541,011 of record NC_045792.1, on the reverse strand, counting down.
AAGTCTTCCATTTCCAACAAGACCCAGGCCTCCCCATTTATTTCTGTAATAAATAAACATACTGTCTTCCTAAGCACATTTAAAATAAACTGGAAGCTGCTGCTTCGGTATTTCTTACTTTTGTCATCATTTCAAAATTCAGCTGGTCCTATTGGCCCCAAGTCTTACGGCACACTCCCATCTTAGAAAGCTCGAATTTAAATAACCTTTACAAATTCAGTACATTTTCCATCATCCCATCCTGATAGCTGGCCCAGGCCTGATGTGGCTCGCCCCGGAATTCATTTACCACGGAGGGAGGGTCATTCCAGTCTTCATAGGAGATGGCGGCGTATGGGTAGATCCGGTCATTGATGATCTGCAGGGTGGCCAGGGCAATGGCTTTGATTGACTGGAAGTACGCTTCCCAGAACCACCGTGCCTGTGAAGAAAACCACACTGTGTGAAGTGAGCAAAGAGAGTGAAGAACTAGATGCTCCGTCACAGCCAACTCTGGGTCTGGGTAATTGCCTTACTCCCGAAGAAGAGGGAGACCAAGGCAAAGGCTCCCTGCTGTTCAAGCCAGCTCCATCAGAGTGGGCATCAAGGCAGTCAAAATAGCACGTGAGCACGTGACACGCACACTGGATTCAATTTAGGTTTAAGAGAAACTACGTGATATTTAAGACGAAATATCAGCGTGTTTAACCAGAGCAAGTTTAGAGTCTTTTTTGATATAACATACGTAAAGTGCACAGATCTTAAGGGTACAACTCAATGAATTTCTACCTTCAGTACTCTTATAACTACTACCCAGATAAAGATATAGAACATTCCACACCCCAGTCAGAACCTCACCCCTCCAAAAGTAATCATTATTCTGATTTCTATTAGCCCACTACTGAATTTCATATTAATGGCATCGAACAGTATTTACTCTTTTGCTCAACACTGTAATACTAAAATCAGGTTTTGGTGTCAAGTTATGCTGGCCTCATAGAAGGAGCTGAAAAAGTTCTAGTCCTTGACAAATTTTATGCAAGGTTGGCATTACTTCTTCCTTGAAAGACTGAGAATTCATCAAAAAAGCCATCTGGGCTAGGTGTTTTTTTGGTGTGTAAAGGTTTTAAATCATGGATCAATTTTCTTTCATAGCCATAAGATTATGTACATTTTCATGTCAGTTTTGCAGGTAGTATTTTTCAAGGAATATGTTCACTTTACCTAAATTGTTAAATTTATTGGACTAAATGTGTGTCAATGCCTATTTAATGCCTATAGAACCTGTAGCAATACACCTCCTTTCATTCCTGATATTGATAATCTGTGTTTTCTCTTTGTACTTGATCAGTCTTACTGGATGTTTATCAATTTTATTATCTTTTCAAAAAACCAGTGTTTGGTTTTGCTGATTTTCTTTACCTTACATTTTTTTTCTATTTTGTCCCTTTCTGCTCTTATTTTTACTTTCTTCTGTTTTGGGGGACTTTAATTCATCCTGCATTTAGCTTCTTGAGGTTGAAGTTTAGATATTTCAATCTCTCTTCTTTTTTAATACATACATGTAAAGCTATAAATTTACTTCTATGCACTATTTTAAATGCATCCCACACATTTATATATCATTTTCGTTACAATTTAGGTGAAAAATGTTTTTAATTTCCATTGTGATAGTTTCTTTAATCCATGGGTCATTTAGAAGTATGCTGTTTAATTTCCAAACATTTTGGGATTTTCTATTTATCTTTCTGTTACTGATTTCTACTTTGCACTGTAGTCAGAAAACACACATGTTATTTCAAAACTTGGCACATTTATTTAAACTTGATTTATGGCCCAGTACATAGCTTATTTTTGTAAATGATCTATGTGCACTTTAAAAAAAGAGAATTTTGCCATTGATGAGTGTAATGTTTCACCACTGTCAAGTACAGTAAGCTGATTTTAAGTACTGTTTCAATATTCTTTATCTTTATTGATTTTTCTCTGCCTGTGTGCATGTGCATGTACATGTGTGTGCGTGTGTTTACTTCCAAAACTTTTACTTTCAAATTTGTGCCCTCAAAGCTTGTCTCAGGATTGTCTCTTATAAAAAGGACATAAATGGCTTTTAATATTTTATCCTATTCAAAAATCTTTGGCTTCCAATTGTACATATAGTCCATTTACGCTTAATGTAATTTCTGATACGGCTGAGTTTAAGTGTATGCTCATTCTATTTGTTTCATCGAGGTTCACAGATATACCTCAGTGTGGCCCTTTGTATTTATCCCACTTAGGATTGGAGAGCTTCTCCAATCTATGATTTGATGTCTCTCCCTGTTTTTAGAAAACTCTGTCAATATTTTTGTAAAATATTGGTTCTGTCACACTCCTCTTCTTCTAGGACTCCAAATACACATGTACGTAAAATGTTTTCACCATGTCCCATATGTCTCTTATTCTCTTTTCTGTATTTTTCCTCTCTGTGCTTCAATCTGGGTATTTTCTACTAGTTTTTCTTCTGGTCCAATAATCCTTTATCCTTTTTTTGTGTGTGTCTAAACTGCTATTAAACCAATGTACTGAATTCTTACTTTCCCTTCTTATATTTTTCAGTTGCAGAATTTCCATTTGACTTTTTAAAAGAAGATTTCAAAACTTTGTTGAAATCCTCCTTCTTTTCTTCTATATTATTGAACATTGTTCGTTCCTGACTGATAACCCCAGTATCTGAATAACCTGTAACTCTCTTTCTATCATCTGTTTTTACTCTTCATTTTGGTCATTTGGTTTCAATTTCTAGCATGCATCTTAATTTTTTATTGGATGCCAACATTCTGTATTAAAAAACTGTAGAGGTTCTGGATGATCCAGATTATCTTCCTCCTAAGAATGTAACATATTCTTCTGGCAGGCACAGAGAATGCAGTCAGACCACTATAATCCCGTCAGGGGTTGGTTTTAAGTTTTGTCAGGGCCACCTTTTTTCAGCTTGCCCTTACTCTGAAGGTGTGGCCTTCTGGGTCTTCAATTAAAGCCTGGGGTATTTACCAGGATCCCTCCATCTTGCCCAGCCTTGAACATTGATCTTTATCTCATCAGTACTATACACGGTTGCTGAAATAGCTACAGAGCTTGTTAGGCTCCTAGTTGTTTCTTTCTGCAGGGATTCTCAGAGTCTTATTCTGATCATGTGCACCTCAGAAGTTGGCAAACACCTTAAGGGAAGACTGCATGCCCATTTTTTGCTATATCCCCGTGGTTCCCTTTCTCCTGGGATTTTGTCCTTCAAATCCCAGATACTTTGGAAGCCCCTAACTCCAACCTGTCAGCCCTGTGGGACTGCTGTTTTCTGCAAAGCCTCCATACCCTGGGCTGTGAATTAGGAAGCACCCTCGGGGAAGGAGCCAGAGTGAACAAGTAGCTCCCCTCAGTGTGCTCCTGTCTCTCAGGAATTGTCCCTCAAGTCCTGACTGCATGGGCTGCTCTCTGAACTGTTGTTTCATCTACTTTAATAAGCTCTTATACTTCTTTTTCTTTTATTGACCAGAGGGTTACTCCCAAACCAGCTACTGTGTCAGAGTCTTCTGAAAGAAGACAGTTTCTTATCCAAGCAGAGTTTAAACTCGGTTCCTAATGAAAGCATGATGCTGGTGTAGACGACCTCTCCAGCTTCATTCGGCCTATGAGTCCACTCAAAATCAGAGACTGTTAGGACTTACGCAAGGGGGCGAACATTTCCAAGTTTAGCATGAGAAACTGGAAGCGTAACCAAAATAGGTGGAGGAAAGAGACACTTTCTAGTCCAGACTTACTGACTTTGGTTCTGTTTCCTGGGCAAGTCCTGTATTCATTAGTTAAAGCCAAGGATAACTTCTGAGTTATAGGACGACTGTTGTTTCCACTAACAATAAGAAGAAGGCGAAGCATCCCAATGAGAATTTCTCCTACTCAAAGAAAATCAGAAACAGATTTAGCTTCCAAGGGCATCTGACTTAAGCTGTCCTGTGGTCTGCCATCTGGGTACAGCCTGGGGGCCTGCTGGCTGCCTGCTGCTGCTTCTTAGATACACTCCACTCACTCCAATCTCCTTCCTGCTCAGTCATCTTGCTGCTTTCCCTCCCATCATCCAGCCAAAATATCTACAGTTCATGAGACCTAAAAGAATCCATCTTCTCTGTGAGACCTTTAGTGAGGTTGAGCGCCCCCAACATCAACAATCTTCTCTTACTGTGAAACACCACAGCTTTTACAGCCTTTACCTTATATGTCAGGTCTCTTATATTCTGTTCTATCACTGATTTGCTGCTATTTCAGATGATCACATTTCTCTCTCCAGCTAGACTGTGAATTCCTTTGGTGTGGAAACTGGCATTCTTTTATTAGTATCCCTGCAAATGTTAGAATGTTTTCCCTGTTGCAAAGCACTTTTGTACCCATGGTCTCATTTGCTATTTATTACCAGTTTGTCATTTATTTGGGGCAGATGCAAATCTCACTTTATATGTGAGGAAACTGAGACACAAAGCTGTTAAGTGGCAGTGTCACCCCTCATGAATCCTAACTCTAAAGTCAGACCTTTTCCTACCCCATTCTAGAGTATTAAGAGTACCAGCACACAGTAAGTTTTAGGAAATGGTCCTCTACCAAGGAACTGAAAAGAGTAAAAATTCACTGAGAAGTGTGAGCCCACGCATAAACACACACAGCTTAAATATTTACCTCCTTTTCTACCCAAATGGGTCCATCATTGTAGGTTATTTTATTTTAAACCACACCACACTCAAACTTAAGCATCCCAAAGCTTTACGTTCACACTGAATCACAGCAGAGACAGCAGCATTTGGGATTTATAGGAAACAATGATTGGTAACAAATCCACCTAGAATACCAGCCAACTGCACAAGTGTAGGACAGAGCTTCTGATTTAAGATGTCTCAAATCATCTAGCCCTGTCCACCAAATTACAATTTCTCTCAGAAAGGAAGCAAGCTTTGCCAATAATCATAGTTCAAGTGTCTCAGCCTGAGGATAAGTGAACTTTGCAGGCTTAATTATTTCTGCAGGACATCTTTAACACCTTGAAGTGTTTAGAAGGCATAATTTACAGCCCCTCCAGGACTCAGCATCAGCCACTTTTCGTCAGAGAGGAAGGAGTTTTCAGCTATGCTGGCAACACATGAAAGCACCAGTGTTCCCATCCAGTGAGCAAATGCAAATGCTTATTATGTTTTGAGGGTTTTTTTCCCCCTACAACAGGGGCCACACTTATCTCTATCTGAAAAGTTTAAATGAGGGATTCTTCCACAGCTCTGCAAATTCCCTAGGCACTCTACACTGTGGATCTACACAACTGAAATGTAAGTCACATATGAAATGGTCATAACAATAACCTTTGACAAAGCACTTAGCTTTTCTTCATTAAACAGATACCACGGTAATTTTGTAAAACGTGCATATTTCAAAGCATAAGAACTACAAAGTTCCTATGATGCTTTCAAATATTAGAATCATAAAGCAAAGGGCAAGGATTGGGCCAACGTAAAACTAACTTAAGCAAATAAATACTTCAAATTGAAACTGCTACTTTGGTTTAATTTTTTTGATTTTCAGTAACATAAAGCCAACAGGATTAGCAATAACAAGTGTTTAAAGGAAGCCCCCACAGTATGGTAGAAAGAGCCACGGCGATGAGTACCTTGCACAATTTTAAGTGACTTAACCCCTCTGCTTTTTGCATCTGTGAGATGGAGACCACACCGCCTTTCTCGTGGAGCTGAAGATCCAGTGAGATGAGGGTTGTAACGCCCCTTGCCCAGTGCCAGTGCAGAACAGACAATCAGAACATGTTAGCTCTCTGCTCAACACTTGCATCCATCCTATCCCCTCAGGGTCTTTGTCACTTATGTTAGAATACACTCAGCACTGTTTTGGGGTGGAAAGGGAGGAAGGGGAAGAGGAGAGACAGAATGGGATCTCAACATTACACTCCATTCATCTCAATTCTTGAAGCCAGTAAAGAAATCCAACTGGTCACAGAACAGAGTTAGATATAATAAAAATAAATCAAGTACGAGTGTGACAGACCTTTATACTGAAAAGTACAGCAACTAATGACATGCCCCTTCTACCTGAATCTCTAAGCTTCCAAGGAAGAGGCCAGCACTCCTCTGGAAACTGTGAGGGTGGGAACACATCTGGTTTTGCTCACGACTGGTCTTGCAGCCCCTAGCACAGTGCCTGTCAAGGAGTGGGCAGTCAAACGTTTGTTGAAAGAACAAATCCATCTCCCTCACAGGCATCACATGCATCTCACGGGACTTTCTAAATCTTCCAAGTACCAGCCCATGACCTTAAAGGGGGAAGACCATCATTTAATAATAATGACCGCATCTTGTATACAGAATTTTAAAAGGTAAAAGATGGGGGAAATGGATTTGAGGGGGAAAAAGGAAAATTTGTTTCTGGGTGAAACAGCAAGGCAGCAATGGGATTATAAGTTTCCCTTATATTACGCACGTAAAGACCATGAGAGAGAGAAACGGTTGTTAAAACTATGCCACGCCAGTCTGTTCCTAGTGGACAGGCTATCCAACCATTCAAAGACTATATAGAAGGACAAGAACCCCAGGATCCCTAGTGGTCCAAGAGCATCTGCCTCCCAAAGCAGTGACGGCTTTCCAGTGCCCTTCATTCAGTCAGCAGCCAACTGTGCAATGCCCTTTCCATCAGAACCCCCTGAAAGTGACCTACGTCAACAGGCTTCATTTTAGTACATCAAAGGACTTTCCTAATGAAAACCACAAAACAAAATGATAAACCAGCCAGCTAAGCCTCTGTCCCAAATCCCAAGAGGTAGCACTGTCCAAACACCCGACAACGACATGTAGCTATGGATCAGCAGGTGCCCCAATTCTGCTCTATTTCCCCACCCCCCCACCCACTGGTTGGTCACAACATAAAGGATCTGCTTCTGCTTAGGATGCAGAAAGCCACAAGGGAACATGGAATCCACCATAACAATGAGAAAATGGCACCAGATACCCCACTATCACCATAACTTGTCTTGGGCCAATCGGAGAGCTATGGTCATAAGGCAATCAGGGAAACCAAATTCCAAAGAGTGACATCAGGAGCAATGGGACACTCTAACTATTTCAGCTTTGGAAAAGCACAGAAGGTAGGGGTGGCTACCGTAAAAGCAGCCTCAAAAAACAGCTAAAATTTTAACAAATTCCTCAAACTGAGTATGAGCTAGTAGGGCAGTTTGGAAGTTCTAGACATAAGCAGGACACCCTCCCACCAGCAACTCAGAGGGACACTGCCCTGGTAGCAGGGGCAGGAGCAAAAGCCATCTGCCCCGGAAGGACAACCAGGTAAACTCGCTCAGATCAGGCTCCTACACGGATATAGCGCAGAGGTCAGCTACCACCAAGGGAGGGGCAGGAAACTCCCTCCAACCTCAGACGCCCACAGACAGAGGGCAGACTTTAGCTGCCCAGGGGGAGGAGCAGGAATGCTGAGAAAGCCCCACCTCCAAGGCCCCAGCAAGCAAGCCTGCCAGACTGCGGCTGGACCAGGGGAACAGAACCCTACTGCTCCACCACGAGCCTGGCACCACACACAAGCAAGGGAAGTCTACCCACCGACGGAAGCAAGGCCTCCTGTGTGGCACAGGTGGGCAGGGCCTGCTGAAAGTGGAGGGTGAGGCTGGAACTCTGAGAAAAACCTTAGTACCTTGTGCCCCACACAAGAACAAGGTGACCACCAGCAGCATCTGAAGTGTGTGGTGCTGGAGGTAAGTCTAGCAATGGACAAACCCAAACCCACCTTGATTACACGCTAGATTGAGTCAACCTCCCATGCTAACGGCTCACAGAAGAAGAGGTCTGCCCATTTCTGGACACGACATTTACTTTAGGTCTCCTGTTTTTCTAACACACAATGTCCATCATTCAATCAACATTTATCGGAAACAAAATGAGAAAGAAAACAATCCACTGTCAAAACATAAAGCCACCAGCAGAACCAGACCCAAAGATGACCAAGATGTTGGAACTACTACATGGGGACTTTAAACCAACTATAATTAATATGTTGAACGAACTAGTAAAAAAGGCAGACCACTTGCATGAACAGATGGCAGATGGGATTATTCAGTAGAGAGATAAAAACTATAAAAAAAGAGCCAAATGAAAATGCTAGAAGTAAAAAACATAGTATCATAGAATTTCTTCAATTGGTTTATCAGCACAGTAGGTATAGCAAAGGAAAGAAATACTGTAGTGAACTTGAAAATAAAAAAGAAATTATCCAAACCAAAATGCAAAGAGAAAAAGAGTATAAGAAAACAGAACAGAGCACTCAAGAACTGTAGAACCATATCTAATGTTCTTACAGTAGCCGTAATTGGAGTTCCAAAAGAGGGGTAGGAAACAAGGCAACAGATACATCTAAAGAAATAATGGCTAAGAATTTTCTAAAATTAATGAAAAACAATAAAACAGACTGAATAAGTGCAGAGAACCAAGACAGAGTAAATAAAGCATTCGCCTTCTCCCTCAGGAAGTTTAAGAAACAGCTGCATCGTTAAAGATGCAAAAACACTTCTGCCTCTGAGCAACCTGGGAGATTCAAGAGATCTGAGTACAGGAGATTTTCTCTCAGCTTACTACACTGACAGAACCATATATCTCAGGTGAGGGCTGGAAAATATTTCCACGCCTCATGGATTAATTTTTCAAAGCTGTGTCTGAAGATGAATCTGAAAACTTCCAAAGGGATTCTAAGTCTTTCCAAGCACCAATGCACCACAGGCTGATGAGTTCCTTTTCATTTGTTTGCTGTGACAAATGGAACCAATGAGCATTCCTACTATTGCTCCAAAGCCTCCTATGCAGCAAACCCTGCAGGGTTACACTGGCTCTCTTCCTCGTTACCTTCCCGTACAGATGAGAGGGCAAGAGCAGGGAGCGCAGTGCCCTTCTTGCCTAACCTCACACCAGCCTGGAGGCAGCAGAGACAGGCTCGAACAACCTCCACCTGGCAGCCAAAGCCACGCATTGGTGAGGTCAAATGATAATCCGAGCATCCTGATTCCTAGTTGAGAACTACTGCAAGACTGGCTTTTTGTTTATTCTTTTGCTTACCCCATTTTTATAAACATAAGAGTTACAAGACAACGTACTTAAAATTAGGGGAAAAAAATATCAACAAAACCCCTCAGGGGCACTTCTCATGGACTGAAGGTTTTATAAAAATGTACTAGGCCTGTGTTGTCCGTTTTTCTAGAGGCGAAGAGGAAGTTCACTAACATTTGATACCTTTACTCAATGATTCAACAAACTAATAAAAAGGATTTACCGCCTTTAAAATAGAGAGAGATTTCTGAAGCAGAAAAGGTTAATATATCAGGAATTTATCAGCACTCCATTTTTTTCTTTACTTAAAATATTTATTTTGTTAATTACATTTAAAATACCTTACTCCATAAAATGAGAGTGCTTTTTTTCATTCCCGTACTCATGAAGCTACTTTACTCGCCCTCTCCGCGTGCATCTTCCACCTAAAAGTCCCTGATGCCCCTGCAGGCACTTTTCCATCATCTAGCGCAGTGTTCCCAGGCCCATCATCTCAATTACTTGATCACAGCACCTGAGGAAGCCACATATACAACTCACTGAACCTTCCTCAAAGCCAGAGACATCTGTTCACATAACAGTAGCAGAGTTCATTCCACAATTTTTTGGTAGGTGTAAAATTTTTTTATTTCTTTACCATGCAAACTTGTAGTTGCTTTCTTTTTAACTTTTCATTTTGAAATAATTTTAGAGAACAGTTGCAATGGTAGTACAGAGAGTTCCCAAACACCCTCACCCAGCTTCTCCCAATGTTAACATCTTGTATCACCACGGTACAACGATCAAAACTAAGACGTTAACATTTAGTTAATTCTATTAACTCAGCTACAGACTTCTGTTTTCTTTTTGGATTTTCCCAGTTTTCTTCTAAGGTCACTTTTCTGTTCCAGGATCTAATCCAGGACACTGCATTGCATTTGGTTATCATGCTTCCTTAGTTTCCTCCCATCTGTGACAGCTTCTCCAACTTCCCTTGTAGTTCATGACCTTGACACTTTTGCCTAGTGTGGTCAGGAATTTTGCAGAATGTCCCTCAATCTGGGTTGGTTTATTAGACTGGGGTTATGGATTTTGGAGAATACTACGGAGCTGATTTGCTTTTCTCTTTACTTCATATCGGGGACCCATGGTATCACCATGACTTATTACAGGGGAAGTTCACCTTGATCCCCTGGTTAAGGTGGTGTTTGCCAGGTTTCTCCACTGTAAAGTTACCATCCCCATTTCATAATCTATGCATTAGAAGCAAGTCACTATATTCGTACTGTATTCAAAGGGAGGATAACTAAGCTCCACCTCCTGGAGGAGGGAGTATCAAAGAATTTAGCACACCATTTTAAGCATTGTTTAAAAGGATTAAAAACTATGAAATTCTATTCACCGAGTATTATATATATGTTAGCTGCTCTATGTATACACAGTACAGGATTTTATTAAAATCCTTAAGCCTATGGGGATTTGTGGCTTATGGAAATATTAAAACTTTTCTTTCCTCAATAATTTCACTACATAAAAAATCTGACATTTGCCTTAAATGTTAAGTTGAAGACTGATAACATATCTCGTCTACTGAAAAGAGAAAAGCATACAGCCAGTTTTTATTAAAAATCTTAAGAGACTGGGCTTCTCTCGTGGTGCAGTGGTTAAGAATCCGCCTGCCAATGCAGGGGACAGGGGTTCGAGCCCTGGTCCAGGAAGATCCCACATGCCGCAGAGCAACTAAGCCCATGCACCAAAACTACTGAGCCTGCGCTCTAGAGCCCGCGTGTCACAACTACTGAAGCCCGCGCGCCTAGAGCCCATTCTCCACAACGAGAAGCCACCACAATGAGAAGCCCGTGCACCGCAACGAAGAGTAGCCCCCGCTCACGACAACTAGAGAAAGCCCACCGCAGCAACAAAGACCAAACGCAGCCAAAAAAAACTAAAATAAATTAAAAACAACAACAACAACAAAAATCTTAAGAGATGAAATCTACTAAGACCTCAAATATTTCTAAATTTCAATTGCTTCTAGTCTCATATTTTAACTTTACTCTGATATATACACAGAATTACCATCCAAAAATAAAGCACCCAATTTGATAATTTGGAAAAGAATGAAAGAACCATAAGGAAACTAGTAGAAGCAATAAGAAAACAGAAAAAGAAAGGAATTTGAAAAGAAATCCAAGAGCTTTCCATTGATTGGCTATTAAGAAAATCCTAGAGAGTCAACTAAAAACCTATCAGAGCAAATAAGGAAGTTCAGTAAAGTGGCCAGCTACAAAATAGTGTTTAAAATAAATAAAACAAAAAACCAAAACTCTTATATCCCAGCAATACCCAGTGAGATTGTGTACACACACACACACACACACACACACACACACACACACACACTAATGGCAAAGTTCATCCCACTACCCCAACTTCTCAAAGTCCAGATTACTATTAGTCCTCCTGACAGATGTTAGTTGCCTCCCCAGCATCCATTACCTTCCTTATCTTTACTAACAAAACCAGCTTAAAATACTAAATTTTCCACCCTCTTGTGCAGCAATGGATGACCGTGTGACACAGTACTGGTACAGCCCCTGGGTATGTGAGTTTTCCTAACTAAAAAGATGAAGTCATTTAAGGGTAAGCCTTTTGGTTTTTTCCTTTGGCCTTCTCCCTCTGCTTGCCTGGAATGCAGACATGATTGGCTGGAATTGAAGCAGACGTATTGTAACTGAAAAGACAAAGCCAGCATGCTGATGGTGATGGAGCAGAAACAGAGAAAGAAGCCTGCTTCTCTGATGGCATCACTCAATCACTACACTTGCCCTGGATGGATTACCTACTTCCAGATTTCTTTTAATGTGAGACATACAAACCCTGACTTCTTTAGCTATGGTTAGTGGAGTTTTCTTCTATATTTAGTTACATATCCTCCTGATACTGTCTTCTTATGTGAAGACCATAATATAGCCTTCATTTCCCTAAACACAAAAGCAATCATTATTTGCAGATGATAGGATTTTATATCTGGAAGACTCAAGAGAATCAGCTAGAAATATGCGAACTAATTACATAATCCAGGAAGGTGGATAATTGCAAAACACACATAATAAAATTAGTTTAATTCCATCTCTAGTTATGTTACAGAAGGTCGCAAAAGACCACCAGACCACCACGTGTCCCATGACAAGAAAACGAGACAAAGTGTTTCAGCCAAAATTCAAATTTTCCTTAGAGCCAAAGAGTTTGTATTCTAACCTTGCTATAACACCTCTTATTAGTTTAGTAGTTTGTAGATTCCTTTGGCTTTTCTGAATACACAATCATGTCATCTCCAAATGAAGACAGTTTTCCTTTTTCTTTGCCAATTTTTATGCCTTTTATTTATTTTTCTTTTGCACTGTCTAGGACCTTCAGCATAATACTGAGCACAAGTGGAGAGAGTAGACATCCTTGACATGATCCCAATTTTAGGAGAAGGCGTTCAGTACTTAACCAGTAAGTATAATGTTAGCTATAAGTTTTTCATAAATATCCTTTATCATGTTACAGGAGTTCCTTTCTATTCCTCATTTAGCTGAGAGTTCTTCTCAAGAATGATTGCTGAATTGTATCAAATGATTTTTTCCTACATTTTTAAGATGATCAGGTAGGTTTTTCTCCTTCATTTTGTTAATGTGAGAAGGTACATTAATTAAATTTTTAATGTTAAACCAATCTTATATTCCTGACCTCATTTAGTTATGATAGATATCTCTTTTTATATACTGCTATGATCGACTTATATTTTTTTGTTTAGGATTTATGCAGTCACATTAATGTGGGATAGCTGCCTGACACAAATGATTATAAGATGCACCATTATTTTATATAACACTAAGAAAGAAAAAGCTTCCAATCAAGATATGATACAATGCTAAAACAATATCAATTTTAACACAATCTGACATCAGAGATTTTGAAGTGTGAAAAAATAAGGGTCTGAGAATCAGTTAAACATGGTATATACTTTTTCACTTGACCCTCACAACAATCCTATATGAAAAGAGATAATCCTACAGACAAGAAAACAGGCTCAGAAAGATTAACAGTAACTTGCTCATGGTCCCAAAGCTGATAAGTGAAGATCCAGAACACAAAGCCATTTTGTCTAGCTCTGAAGTCCATGTTCTTTTCATCATGGTACTGATGAAAACACAAACTGCCTTAAAGGATAAATCCAGAGCTGCAGCTAGGCTTTGAATCAGGTTGGGTTTAACCTATTAAGGCTTTTCTCCACCACAGATTTCTCTGAACAACATTAAACAGAACTTGATTCACAAACACCTCACTAAGGCAGTATCATTAATAATACCACATGTTCAAATATTTAACAATGATTAAATGATTCCAAAGTGTATGAATGTGATGTTTCCCAGGGAAACCAGGAATTGTGCTGCATCATTAGCAAAGTGAGTATCAACTGGAGGATGGCCGGCAACTTAGAATCTTATTGGTGACACCAACTTTAAAACATGTAGTAGAAAAAGCACTAGAGTAGGACAGATCTGCTTCTACTTTGGGTTCTGCCATTAAACAGTAAATAAATGTTGACAAGTCATTTAACTTTCTGGATCTCAATCTTCATACCTTAAAATTAAAACAGGATTACATGTCTTAAGGACTCTTCCACACTTGAAATTCAGTGATTCTCCAGCCAGATGTCTGTCTCCTCAACTCAAAAACTGAACGTCTCCCAGTACTCCAAGACTCATCTTCTCTGCCTGACATTCAAGGTCCTCCACAATCTGTGGTAAGGGAAATACCCAACACCAGCCCGCTCTAGCCATCCTGTTCCACCTAAAGGTGGGGTGGGTGGTGATAAAACAAAACAAGAACAAGCAAACAAACAAAAAACTGAGAAGCCCTGGGGAAGTTCAAAGTTCAGGGGCACAAGCTCACCACTAGACTAGTTCTCTAGTCTTGTGATTAGACTGAGACCTAATCACAGGACTAGAGAACACTTCCCTGTGCTTCCCCTACACCTTACCATCACACCACTAAAAGCCTATTTACCAGAGTTCCTTTCACTCAGTACATTACTACCAGAACTCAAGAAAAATACAACACATGCTTAAAGGCAATGGCAGGGATACTGGAATTATCAGACCAGAAATTTAAAACTATGATTAATAGGCTAGGAGTTCTAATGGAAAAAAAAAGACAACATGCAAGAACAGATGAATAATGTCAGCAGAGGGAGAGAAATTCTAAGAAAGAATCAAAAAGAAATGCTATAGATCAAAAGCACTGTAACAGAAATGAAGCATGCCTTTGATGGGCTCATTAGTAGACTGGACATGGCTGAGGAAAGAATCTCTGAGCTTGATGATAATGACAACAGAAACTTCCAAAACTGCAAAGCAAAGAGAAAAAAGACAGGGGGAAAAAAAAAACAGAACAAAATATCCAAGGACCATGCTATAAAAGGGGCAACATACACATACAAATACCAGAAGAAGAAAAACAAGAAAGGAAGGGAAGCAATATTTGAAGCAGTAATGACTGAGAATTTCCTCAAATTAATGTCAGATACCAAACCACAGATCCAGGAAACACGGAGAACACCAAGTAAGATAAATACCAAAACACCACACCTATGCATATCATATTGAAACTTCAGAAAATCAAATATTAAAAGAATTCCTGAAAGAAGCCAGAGGGAAAAAACACCTTACCTATAGAGTAGCAAAGGTAACAATTACAGCTGACTTCTTCTCAGAAACCACACAAGCAAGAAGAGAGGGAAGTGACACGTATAAAGTGTTAAGAGAAAAAACCCACCAACATAGAATTTTATACCCTGGAAAATTACCCTTCAAGAGTGAAGGAGAAATGAAGAATTTCTCAAACAAAAATTGAGAAAATTTGTTGCCAGTAGTCCTGCCTTGCAAGAAATGTTAAAAAAAGTTCTTCAGACAGAAGGAAAATGATGAGGGTCAGAAAAAGATGCACATAAAGAAAGGAAGAGCATCAGAGAGGGAATAAGTGAAGGTAAAATTAACTTTCACTTTTCTTATTCTTAATTGATCTAACAGATAACAATCTATTCAAAATAATAATAGCAACAAATTTATTTGATTATGTATATATATGTATACGTGAAATGAATGACAGCAGTGATACGAGGGACAAGAGGAAGAATTAGGATTATTTTGCTAATATAAGGAAGGTACTTCCACTATCCCTGAAGCAGGGATATTTGAAAATGGATTTGGATTTGATATAAATGTATAGTGCAAACTCTAGGCCGACCACTAAAAAAGTATTGAAAAAGAAGTGTAATTCACATGCTAAGAAAGTAGAGAAAATGGAATCATATAAAACACACAATTAAAACCACAAAAGACATAAAATGTGTCGAAGACAAAAATAGGAACAAAGAACAAAACCAACAAATAGAAAATAGTAACAAATATGGTCAATGTTAATCCAACTATATCAATAATCACTTTAAATGTTAATGGTCTAAGTACATCAATTAAAAGCTTGTCAGAGTGGATCAAAAAACAAGACCCAACTGTATGTTGTCTATAAGAAACCCACTTTAAATACAAAGACACATATAAACTAAAAGTAAAGGGATGGAGAAAGATATAGCATGCTAACACTAATCCAAAGACAGTGGGAGTAGCTATATTAATTTCAGACAGAACAGACTTCAGAACAAGGAAAATTACAAGGTATCAAGAGTGGCATTACATAATGATAAAAAGGTCAATACTCCAAGAAGACATAACAATCCTCAATGTGTACGCAACTAACAAAAGAGCATCAAAATACATGAGGAAAAAACTGACAGAACCTCAAAGAGAAAGAGATGAATCCACTACTAGAGCTGGAGATTTCAACACCCATCTATCAGAAGTGGACAGATCCAGCAGGCAGAAAATCAGTAAGGACATAGTTGAACTTATTAACAGCACCAAATAATCGCCATCTATAGACTATTTCATCCAACAATAGCAGATTATACATTCTTCTCAAGCTCACAAGTAACATTCACCAAGACAGACCTCATTCTGGGCCATAAAACATACTTGAACAAACGTGAAAGAATAGAAATCCTATGATGTCTGCACTCAGACCACAATGGAATTAAATTAGAAATAGTGACATGGGGCTTCCCTGGTGGAGCAGTGGTTAAGAATCCGCCTGCCAATGCAGGGGACACGGGTTCAAGCCCTGGTCTGGGAAGATCCCACATGCCGCGGAGCAGCTGGGCCCGTGAGCCACAACTACTGAGCCTGTGCTCTAGAGCCCGCGAGCCACAACTACTGAGCCTGCGCGCCACAACTACTGAAGCCCGCACGCCTAGAGCCCGTGCTCCGCAACAAGAGAAGCCACTGCAATGAGAAGCCCGGGCACCGCAAGGAAGAGCAGCCCCTGCTCCACGTAACTAAAGAAAGCCGCATGCAGCAACGAAGACCCAATGCAGCCAAAAATAAATAAATAAACAAATGTATTTAAAAAAAAAAAAGAAATAGTGACATGGAGGAAATAAGTCATTATACATTTGTTAAAACCCATAGAATGTACAACACCAAGAGGGAACCCTAATGTAGACTATGGACTTCGAGAGATAAGGATGTGTCAGTGTAGGTTCAACTGTAACAAATGAACCACTGTGGTGCGTTGTTATGCGGGAGGCTGTGGGAACAGGGGGTATAGGGGAACTCTCTCTACATTTTGCTTAATTTTGCTGTGAACCTAAAACTGCTCTGAAAAATAAAATTTAGTAATTAAAAAAAAAATCCTACCTGTACTTCATTTTATCTCAAAATTACACTGAGGCCCTTTTTAAAATTCATCTGACAATTTTTACACAAGAGTTAGCATCTATTCTCTGCCCCACTGTTATCTCATGGGGGCAAAAAACCCATCTTCCCAGCTAGATTAAAAACTCTTTGATGGCCCACAGTACAAAGCAAAACTTACCAGGCCCCACTCAAGGGCAAGGATTCAAAAACTCAGCCCCTAAATACTACAGATTTAGGGCAGTGGGTTTCTGCGGGTTCTCACCGCCTCTTTCCACTGGTATCCTGCAGTTCCTCTAGCGTAAGGCCCAACTATCTTGGGAAACTGGAACAGACTAAGGCGATAAATTGCCATCCTCAATGTTTCATTTTACCCAACAGCAGCAACAAAGCAGGACTAGACTTGGCTTAACCAGTAGGGTCTCTATTTTCAGCTGTGTGGCTGCAGAGGAACAGCTGAGAACCTTTTTGAACATTAAATGCAGCCACTGCCCAGTGCAAGATCTAATGTGTCACACCTAATGAACAAATTTTTGCTCTTCTCCTAGGATCTCACACAGATCCCGATAATTCTTGCTAGGAAATCATCTCTCCTAGGATTTAATCTCAGTTTTATTTTTACCTTATCCCATATGCCCAGCCTTCTAAAAATATATTAGAATTTGGAATCCACAGTAGGTTTGTTGTTGTTTTGTCTTGTTTAAAATAGTCTCTACCCAGCTGGCACATAGGTGGTGAAAAGAAAAATAAAATCACCTTAATACTTGCGACTGTAGTTATAAAACTCTGCCACACAAAATGGGCCCTTTCTTCTCCTTCTCACCCTTCTCGGGACTTTGAGAACTTGCTCACAGCCTTTCCCCTAGGCTGGCTGTAGAGTACTTGCTCCTTTAAATCTAGCTTTCTCCACTCCTAGCATTTTTGTTAACCATCTCTCAACTTCCCCCAATTTAATCCCGTTTTCCTGGCGCTGAGATGAAGTGGTCTTTACACAGTCTTCCAGGCCACGTCCCCCCAGCATGCTCCCAAGAACTGCTGAAGACCTCCCAACACCAGCAGCAGCCCCAGCCCCGTAGGAATAGTTGAATACATAACAACTTCCATTTGTGCAGCTTATTTCTAGGAGTTCTAGACCTTATTCTTATATCTAAAACCATGAGTCACTCAAAGGTTAGGAAAACAAGCAAGTACATGGACCAGTACTCAAATCCTATTTTGAAACAGAGCTGGCTGGAAAATTCCCCAAAGCCCATATGTAGGCCCATATCATCCATTTCAAAGCAAAGATTTCCTTCTATTCATCTCCATCCTCACTATTTATATTTATGGGGAGTGATTAAAGAATTAACATGCAGTTAGTTCCATGTGTAGTTACCAGAGAAAATAGCTCCAGCCATTTTTTGATCCTTAAGAATCAAGAAAATGTAAGGAGGAGGTCTGAATGATGAGGCCCAGGACAATATTAATGCTTTCTGATGGCAAGATAGTGTGCTCGGTTGAGTTCACAACAGTTTTTTGTTTTTTTTTTTTTAAATGTTTTTTGTTTTTTGTGTTTTTTAAAATTTATTTATTTTTACTTTTGGCTGTGTTGGGTCTTCGTTTCTGTACGAGGGTTCTCTATTTGCGGCAAGCGGGGGCCACTCTTCATCGCGGTGCGCGGGCCTCTCACTACCGCGGCCTCTCCTGTTGTGGAGCACAGGCTCCGGACGCGCAGGCTCAGTCATTGTGGCTCACGGGCGTAGTCGCACCGCGGCATGTGGGATCCTCCCAGACCAGGGCTCGAACCCGTGTCCCCTGCATTGGCAGGCAGACTCTCAACCACTGCGCCACCAGGGAAGCCCCACAACAGTTTTTAATTAGACAAGGTGTTTTTTCCCAAAGACTAATACATATTTACAGGTTCTTTATAAGCTCACATGGCATCATGTAATATGGTTGATTCCTATAAAGAGTTTAAAAACCTGAGCTGCCATCAGAGGAAGGATACAGAGAAAGAATTAGAACATGGGACAAAGAGAGGCAAGTGAAGAATGGGGATTTCAAATTCCTTCCTCTCTCTAAGTCATGCAACAGGATTTAGAATGGGAGAAGTAAATTTGCAATTAGGTGGAAAATAGAAAATAAAGGCAAAGAGAAGCAACCTATAAACCATCACCAATACAGGAATGTCCCGAAAGACATACTTATCTCAGTGTAAAAGGCAAATGCCCCTGGAGAAAAGGTGAGAAAAGTGAACTTTTTAATCATATGCCACAAATTCTTCCCAGTCCCAAGCCTGCCACTAAAGCTTTGTGACTACAGGCCATCTACTAGCCTCTAAGGCTCACTGCCCCCTTCATAAGAATGAGAATAACAACTACCTCATCGGGTTCTCATGAGGAAGTTCCCAACACAGTACCAGACACAGCAGTTAACATAAATATTAATTCTCCCCTTCCCTTTGTCAGCTGGAAAGTGTAAGCTCATGACCATACTCACGACCACAGAACTAGACAGTAGTAAAACCAGGCCTGTCTCTTCTGATACCTGGGTACCTGCTAAAAACTCAACCTTTACTCTGAAGCAGAAAAAGACCCTGCCAGAGTGTCCTTTCTGCTAAGGATTATCAGTAATGTTCTATCTGAATTCTAGAAAAGCGGAGGAACTCAACAGAGATCATTTGCTCCTTTTCTAAGCTAAAGGCATCATAAGTAGAAGGCATTTTCTACTCAATATTCTTAGAATGAGAGGTTTGATTTCTTGCCAAAGAAGCTACACTGAAGTCATCTAATATTCACAGGTCCCTGGATTTGCCTCTCAACACTAAAGCTTTCACTCTTGTTCCTTAGTCTGGAAGCCAAGCAGATGTGGGAGAGCAATCCATGCTACTTCTATCTCTTCTTGCAAGATCTAGTTTTTCCAGAAGATAGAACGGATCAAGAAGACAGGGAAGAGTGCAGCTGGGCTATCTTAAAAGTAGGGCTCATCCAACCTGGAAGCACTGGAGCTGAACATGTAAGCCCTGTGATACTTTCCCTAGACCATCTTCACCATTGATTCAGCTCCCAGACACCAAAGATGGCTTAATTTGCATGTTTTAGCCTTATCTGAAAGAAAAATTCTTTCAAAAATAGATGCTACTTGGGGCAAGCCAGGAGAGAAAGGGGTAAAAGAGCTTCAAAGTAGGGAGGGACTCCGTGAATACTTGTAGGGTGTGCTCAAATGTTACGATCTCCCGTCCTATGGGAAGCAAGAAGGGACAGGGGAGGAAAAGGGGGCAGCCTGAGTTGTGTTTCTTGACATGTGACAGGCAGCTCCTGAAATAGAAAGCCATAGGTTTCAAGTCTCAGGGGTATCACCTTCAAATATGTCAGGGTTCTAAGGGTGGATCAGTTTTCCCAACTGCTGACACCCTGCTGTGAGGAGAGATCCCAAGCAAAACACAAGCCTCTGACTGGGAGCCTTTGAGGTGGCAGGAGCCATGAGGAGTTCAAAGGCAAGGCCGGCCAATGGCTTGTACCTCCAAGAGCCGTGGGGGTGAAAGGTTACTAAAGCAGGAGCCACTGACCAATAAAACTGTGTTTGGTCAAACCTTCTCAGCAAAGAGACTAGAGATTCATTTCTCCCGAGCCCCGTTTCGGAGTTATCCATGCCTCTGAATCCCACTGTTCCCTAGGTCAGATCAGGGAGCTTCTTTAGTGATTAGCAGCTGACAAGCCCTGCCTCCTGGTTGGGTCCATGGACTAGCTAAAAGGTGGATTGGAAACCTTTAATCAGGATCTGTCATCAAAAATAAATAAATAAGAGCACGACTTGGGTCAACTAGTTGTAAAGGAATCTGCCTGGGGTGAGATTTCCCGTGTTTGCTATGCTAAAATCAGGAGAAAGCATAAGTTTGTTTGATCAGAGAAGGTAAATATAAAGCAAGTCTCACTGCAACAGACACACTTGAAAGGCCTACCCCTTTTAATTAAGACACACACACAAATACAATGTGTGAAGGGACTGAGGACGGAACTTGAAGGCTCGTTTCATCCCACGTCATACCACATTAGGGCCATGTTCCCTCTTCCATCTGCTTCCCATGTAGTAACAATTCCAGAGAAGGCCGAGGAGCTAGTTTTTGGCAGGTTCTTTTTTTCTGGCTGTGGATACTAACTAACTCAGCAGTCAGGTCCCATGGGAGCCCTTCCACTGTCCCCACACATTCCCAGAGGAAGAGGAGTTGAGAATACCGTGGGCCCAATGCCGCTTATCGCTGTGCCAGCTGACCAGAGGCACGTGGGCCCTCTATAAGCTGCTTGCGTCTGGGAAGCTCCTTCTTCTGATTACATGTTATTAAGACAAGCTCTCCTGTTGATCCTGAGTGGAAACTCCAATGTACGTTCCCTAAATTGGGACTTTGAACAGAGGGAGAAGTTTGAAATAGCTACACTTGCTATGTCAGTGGTTCTCACTTTTTTTCCCCTGCTCTTTCTTACCTGGACGATGACATACACCTATGAGTAAGAATAACTGAGGTTCATCATGGCAAGGACTCTCAAGAGAAATTCATGTCCCCATTCCCCACCCCAGAAAACATTTAAGAATCTGAGTGGGAGCCAGAGGGTTGAGAGAATTCAACCCTCAGTCTGCGGCTTCAAACAAAAACTCAAAGATCCCTCTGTGCTTTGTGACCACCTAGAGGGGTGGGATAGGGAGGGTGGGAGGGAGGGAGATGCAAGAGGGAAGAGATATGGAAACATATGTATATGTATAACTGATTCACTTTGTTATAAAGCAGAAACTAACACACCATTGTAAAGCAATTTTACTCCAATAAAGATGTTAAAAAAAAAAAAAGATCCCTGTAAAATACAAATGATATAAGATCATCAAAACCTGGCCAAATTAACATGAAAATTAAAAATACTTCAATACATATATGGACTTCAGATACTTGAAGACAAACCACTTGCTCCGTTTAATAAAAAGTATTGGATTCTGAAAGATAATAAGTGACCTGCTCACCTCCTATTAAAGCCTTATCAAAATGGGAAATAAGTGCACATTTATATACAACAAATTAGCCTTTAAGTTACAAGGAGAGAGATAACTGTATTGCCAGAAATGGTTTATATGGAGCTACTTCTGTACCAATCCTGGTCTGATTCAGTATTAAAGGTCTTTAAGTCAAATTGAATGTAATAAATATACATGATTGTTGTCTTACATTCCGAAGAACAGTAGCATGGAATTACAAGATTAATTGTGTTATTGTAAAATAATCATGCAACTCCAAACTCTCTCAACCTCTTCAATGCTGAGGGAGACAGAAAAATATATAAAAATATATAATAATCTATATTAAGATTTATAAATATAGACAGAAATCTAATGGATCAGTTTGACCCTTACTGAAGACCTGACAGTAGTGAATTCTTTACCAAATGTATCAACACTTGATAATTTACAAGTTACTGTTTTGTAAACAAACTTAGATATTTTTCTAAGTAGGTATATAATGAATTCAAACCTGCACTATGTTTCCTGTAATGAGCAATTATTTCTGAGAAATGCTTCACAAATAGTCCCATCCTGTAGGAAACCAGCCCCAAAAAGTCAGACAATCCTTATATAGGCTGCAAATTAATATTTAACACTTTTATTAGCGAGGCCATTTCCGGAAGCAACGCCCCATATCGTGGACTCGTTACAAGGGATTAACCAACCCATGGTTAACTCTAGAGACAGCTCTCCAACTGGCGCCCAAAGAGGAAACTGACCATTCCACATACCCACACCCCTTGCAAAGGCTGTATGATGAAGACTGTTCATCATCATATATTTACTGAGAATTTCCAATCTATTATTTGTTAAATATTTTTAGTAAGTTTATTAAAACTGTACCATAAGCAATAACATCCAGTTCAGTAAACTTCTTAACTAATTACAGGATATCAATTTGTCAGAAATGTACAAAAAAGTAGTTCTGTTGCTTTGGAGTTTGGGGCATTTTATTTTGTTTTATTGCTCGTTTGGTTTTTATACCTAATTACTCTCCCCACAGGAGCTACATGAGTAATAAAACAAACCAGTATTTTTTACTGTTTGCTCAATGAAAATCATCAATCCTAGATCAACAGCTATATAATTTGACTAACGTACTACAAAAATTCCTTGCTTTTGCCTCAACCTCAAGTTAAGTGACTATTTTAACTTGAACACACTTGCAAAAGTACTCATGTCCAAAACTATTTGAAAAAGGAAAAATAATGTGTTTGTGCCAAAAGGGTGCCAAGCAGTTAAAAATATATGTCCACTGGATTTTGCTTATCTCTACTACCCTCTTCCTAAAAGCTTCAGTTAGGAGAAGAAGAGCAGACAGATATAAAGTAGATTATGGGGGCATAATGCACCCAGCCAGCCGTCTGGAATCAAGGCTGGAAAGCTGAAAGCAGAAGGAGGGTGAGGATGTACTTTCTGAAATGCCTGGAAAAACATTCTGGTCAGGAGATGCCAGAGATTTTGAGGCTCCATCAAGCCACTGGCCTGGACCCAGGTAATGGTTTTTCCTTGCCCTCAGCTGTCCGCTGCTAGGGTTCTCCAGCAAAGAGAGAAAGGAAAAGTGGTGGAAGACAGTGAGGAGCAGCTTCCAGCCCACCTCTCTGCAACTGAGAGGGTAAAAAGGGCCAAGCACTGCAGGCTGACACTTACAGAGGGCCTGGCGCTTCCACAAAGCAGTCTGGGAGGATTACTGGGCGCCGGCAACCTGGTCTAAAAGGGGCAGTGAAGCAGACTGATGAAAGTCCGTCTACGTTCGGTAACAGTGACGCTGTGGGCACACAGGCAGCGCGCTGGAGCTGGCAGAGACGTGGGAGCAGAGGTCTAGCCCGTCAGGCGGCCGTTAGGAAAAAAGCTACATGGTTAAAGCTTGCTCCCTTAGCCCTTCAGGGCTGCCCAACTCGCTTGCTGAAGCCTGAAAGCACAAACTGCCAGCAGAACGGCATTTCTAATCAGGGGATAAAAATAAAAGCCCTTGGAAAACCCTCCCTTGCCTAATCCTGGCTGCCCTGCCCCCACCAACCAGGAGGAGCAAGGTATCCGGCCAAGGGCGAAGTTCCGGACCTGCAGAGGTTAATTATCTCGCTAGTCTTTTACCTCCAGATCACCGCTGTGCTACCCAATCCCTTCTGCCTGGCATTTTTCTTCAATTTTAATATCAGGAGTTTCACACGCCTGCCAGAGCTCCTGGACTCGGCAAAAGGGCCCATATACCTGTCAGCAAACTGATAAGAACTTTAAAATGACTCCGCAGGGCCTCTTTATAAAGAAGAGCCAAAGAAGCCCATAAAGAAAGAGGGCAGGGGCCACGGAAACCAGCCGCTCACACTGTTTTAACGTGGCATTAAAATGAGCTGCAGATTTATGGCAGTGTTTTAGCCCCTGGCCCAAGTCATCTGGGGATGAAGCGCTGGTCTCCGCTCTCCAGCGGGATTTCAAATATGGGATGGAGCTGACTGGAAAGGGATGGGGGAAGGGCGGCAGAGGCAGCAGGAGGAGGAGAGGAGAGGGGAGGGGAAGCAGCAGAGAACAAGGAAAACCATATTCTTTCATTCTCCTTTCAGTAGGAGGTGAACAACAGCTATTCCTAAGAGATACCTGACCGGTCCTCTTAAAATCACATAAAAATTTCCTTTATTTTTAGTACATACCTAGTAAAACTCTAGTTCTTCAACTGTTCACCACCCAAATGTCAATTCTGATTTTGACTTTTCTCTTTAAGCTTATTTTTTAATCTTCTAGTTCAAAAAAATGAATAAATGATCTAGCAGAGAACATGTTAAAAGGGGGGGGGGGTAGGGGTGGGCGGAGACTCAGTACAAAAACTTTTCTCATTGGAAAGGGGAAAAAGTAATAGTACTTTATCCAAATGTGCCAATGAATTTTTTTTCTTTAAGGCCATTTAGAGAACCACTGATTTTCATAAGCCATCCTGATCCTCACAGAAAAACAGAGAGGTGAACCTGCCTCCATGCCAAGATGCAGAAAGTACACCAGACCCACAGGAATAAGTTCTGTTTCAAGTTTCCAAGCCCAGAAGCAAATGCATAATACATCCACGTTGGTAACTCACTGTGGTTCGTGAAGGCCAAGCTCCATACCAGGAGGCTCCTGCCAGTGTTCAAACACAGACCCAGGGGCTTCCCTGGTGGCGCAATGGTTGAGAATCTGCCTGCCAATTCAGGGGACACGGGTTCGAGCCCTGGTCTGGGAAGATCCCACATGCCGCGGAGCAACTGGGCCCGTGAGCCGCAACTACTGAGCCTGCGCGTCTGGAGCCTGTGCTCCGCAACAAGAGAGGCCGCGATAGTGAGAGGCCAGCGCACCGCGATGAAGAGTGGCCCCCGCTTGCCACAACTGGAGAAGGCCCTCGCACAGAAACGAAGACCCAACACAGCCATAAATAAATAAATAAATAAAATTTAAAAAAACAAAAACAAAAAAAAAACACAGACCCAGGCGGAGCGCTCCCAGATGATGGCCAGCAGGCAGACCCAAATCTAGATGCTTTAAGTAAATGATTTCATTTAATCAACACAATTGCTCTATCGTATTATCACCCCCAGGTCTGAGATAGGAAAATTGATGCTTGGCAAAGTTAAGTAATCTGCCTACACTCACGAAGCTGATAGACAGACACCACAGCTTGGGATGCAAATTCAGGTCTCTCCGAGTCAAAAGCCCATGTGGTTTCCACTACCAACATTTCTCAAACTTTCTGGACTGGGACCCACACTAAGAAACATACAAATACATTTTATACTGCAACTCACCACGCGCATTCATACAAAAGAAACAAAGGTTTCAGGAAATATTTACCCTTGCTATGTAATAATCTAGTATCTTTCTATTATCTTTCATTTTTAAAAAATAAAATGCCAGTCAAGACCCACTGAATTGACTTCACGATCTACTAATGAATCATGAGACCCTCAGTTTGGAAAATACTGCAGTACCCAATGTCCCCCTTTCCCCAAAAAAATCATCGGCTGGAAACAGAAAACCTGGGTTCAAGGGTAGGCTCAGCTCTGACCCTAGCAATTCATTCTCAAGATCACTTGAACTCTAGGGTTTATACATCATTTATAAAATAGGAGAAAAGGGTTGAATAATTTCTAAGGTCCCTTCCAGCTCTTTGATTTTTTTCCCTCAATCTCCTTAATTGATACTGCTTTCCCCTCTCATCACACATCCTTTCATTACTCTCCACTTGTCACTGACCTTCCCTTCCTTCTAATTCCCTACAAAGTTCTCTGCTACTGGTATTCCAAGTCCCCCCCTCGGGCTGCTCCATCTGACCTACCGAGTCTTTCCCACAGAAGCCAACCTCTGGGAGAAGGTCAGTACCTCTCCGAGCATCCTCTCTCCCTACTCGAGGCCAGCCAGTCGTGAAG
This sequence comes from Balaenoptera musculus, assembly GCF_009873245.2. Taxonomy (NCBI): domain Eukaryota; kingdom Metazoa; phylum Chordata; class Mammalia; order Artiodactyla; family Balaenopteridae; genus Balaenoptera; species Balaenoptera musculus. Next base: position 93,514,716 of record NC_045792.1, on the reverse strand, counting down.
CCCCCTTCACCTCCTGATCCGTTCCTGACTCTCCACGGTACGACTGAGTGACAGCACTTCTGGCCTCTTCATTCATATACTACTGAAAGTACTCTCCCCAGCACCCTGATGGCCTTTCTTATAGACAGGATCTGTGTCCCTCCCTCCCTTTTCAAAAATCTCCCTCAGTGTGCCTATACAATTCTAGGAACAAAGCAGGTACTCAATACGTATTTATTTGACGGGTTTGCATTATGAAATCAAGGACTCTAATTCTCGTAGATTTAGAGACTATTTAGGTGGGCTGCTCCAGGAAAAGTCGCCAAACCAATTAAAACTGGCATCACAATACAATAAGCGAGCATTTAACAGACAGAGCTCCATCTACTACCCATGATGCTCGCCATGGACAAGGTATGCCCAGGTTGCCAAGGAAAGCAGCTTTATGGTCTCTCCATCTGGACTGTGAGGATTTAAATCTCAGAAGCTATACAAAATAACTGCAAATCAGCCCATACCTTAAAGACAGGAAAATTTATTTACAGACCCTAGTGCACTATAAATTTGAGACAGTTCTATTAAAATGCTTTTCTTGGCTTCCCATCAGATACTTGGCAAGAGTCTTTTTCCAATAAGGTTCTTAATACTAAAGTTGAAAAAAAGAAAAGTTAAACACATAAAAATGCTCTTCCTTAAGAGTTTCGATTAAATGAGTCCTTATTTTATCCTACTTTAAACATACATTGACCGGTCTCCTTCCCAATATGGATTTATACATTCAGGAAAACTCCAACAGAGTATACAGTGCTACCGAAACAAAATTATGAAACTCAAAATATCCCGTAATCACACTCTTCCCCAAGGCTCTCCCACTGGCCAAAGAGCCTGACTTTGTATCAGACCATGGTTGTCTGTTTCACAGGGAGAACTCCAGGGATCAGGTCAGTGTGTGTTTGTTGAAGGGTAAGTGATCCAGTAGCTTTTTTTAGGGCAAGTACAAAAGCAGGGATGGGGAAATAGAGCTTGGAGTGGCATGTTGGGACTGGAGAGCGGGGGGTGGGGGGGTGTAGGGGGGGTAGGAAGGGAAGCAGGGAACACTTGGCATTTTTTAAAAGCCCTGAGAGTTCAGTTTATGTATATTAAAAATTTTTCAATTTCACAGTGGGGGGGATAAGAGTGACAGACATTATAATATTGATCCTGGAAATGAGAAGTGAAATCTTTTCCACATTCTTCATAACATATTTCCAGGGATGTGTCCAGTCCCAAATGTCTCAAGCAACCAGGTTTTGCGGAAGACTATCCAATAAGCAGTTAGCTTGAATTACTGGGAAGGGCATCCTCATTTTCAGCCTCGATCCAGGCCACAAAGCTCTATAATTTGAATAAAGTTGTGGGCAGCAAAAGAGTATGTTCCCTGTCTGTCCCTTACATATTGTGTGGTCTCGGGAGGATCACTTTACGTCTCTTTTCTTCAGTTTCCTCACATTAAAAAATTCGGATTACTCCTCTTGCCACCTATCTCACTACTCTGTTTACAGAGTTTGCTTTGTAAATTGTGTGTGTGTTGCGGGTGGGGGGGGGGGCGAGCAGGGGGAGGGAGGGAGGGAGAAAGGGACACAGACTGCTGTGTAGCTATCAATGGACACAACAGTCAAGCCACCAGCACAGGGAACCCTCAGAGAACACATCCCTCTGGACTGCTGAGGCTTCTAGATATCCGAGGGTTTACACCTTTAAGTGAATCACAAAACCTTTTTAAAAAATAAAAACAAATATTTTAGATAGAAAACTTTATAAAATATTTTACATGAAAGCCAATATTTTAAAAATATATATACGCTAAACAAAATTTAAACCTTCACTTAAAGACTGCAGGGCATCACCAAGAAGAGCCATTTCTGTATTTCCTCAGGTTTTGTTTTGTTTTGTTTTGTTTTTATAAACTTATTTATTTTATTTTATTTAATTTTGGCTGCGTTGGGTCTTCATTGATGCGCGCGGGCTTTCTCTAGTTGCGGCGAGCGGGAGCTACTCTTCGTTGCGGTGAGCGCGCTTCTCACTGCGGTGGCTTCTCTTGTTGCAGGGCACAGGCTCTAGGCGCGCACAGGCTTCAGTAGTTGCGGCACCTGGGCTCAGTAGTTGCGGCTCACGGGCTCTAGAGCGCAGGCTCAGTAGCTGTGGCACGCAGGCTTAGTTGCTCCACGGCATGTGGGATCTTCCCGGACCAGGGCTTGAACCCATGTCCTCTGCATTGGCAGGCGGATTCTTAACCACTGTGCCACCAGGCAAGTCCCTTTCCTCAGTTTTAAGATGCCCCATCAATGACATCTTCAAGGGGATGAAACAGAAACTATATTCAATGTTCAAAGTGATGGTAAGACTCATTTGGATGCCAGAAATCCAAAATATGAAAAACAAACAACACACGCATACTTCTTTGAGCCGAGGAATTCCGCCATCTTACAATGACACACCCATATCGTGAAGTGCACACAGCGGTCTGCGTATATCCAAAGTGCTGAGAGTTCTATTTTTAAAATAGCTTTTCCGTCTTCTCTATTCATGCCTGACTGACAGATGACCCATCTCACAGACCCTCAGGTGTAGTCTTTCTCTCTTTCAAATGTCACTTTTAAACTACTATGGCTATGGAAAGCGGATAATTCAATGTGCTGAAATGGCGTGTAAACAGGATAAAATCGCAGCCTCCTGTCGGAGCTCTCCCCTGAATAAAATGCATGAGCTCTGGTGGACGCACACACACTTACTGTTCTGTGGTCTCTTCTGCTCTCTCCTCCGGCATAGCTACACCTAACTACAGTCCTGCTAGGTGAGGGTACCACAGTTTCTTCATTGGAAGTGTTCTTTTTCCTAATCAGCCCATTATACCTTCAAGTACTCCTCCATAGCACAAATATTTGGTAGGCTTAGTAGGAAAATATGAAGGCAGACTGAGATGGGTCAGTGTAATGGATTGAAAAGAAACGGGTATTTTAACTTAGCCAAGCGTTAAAGGAGAGATAGAGCAAAGAAGATGCTGAATGTTTCTGCCACCTCAAAGGCTCCTAGTCAACTGAGTACAAAGAAGAGTTCAAAGGCAAGGCAGGCTCCTGACTTCCACCTCCTAGTGTGGCTGAGGTTAGAGGTCACTGCTGGTGGAGCCACTGACCAATAAAAGAATGTTTGGAAACTCCGTGCAACAGATAAACTGGGGATCCGTTTACGCCTTCCTCCCTATCCACACAAACACTTCTAACTATACAGTCCAGTGTCTATTCAGCCCTCCAATATCCCAGATTGCTTTCCTTTCCACTGTGATTCAAAGGGAGACTGGGGATGTGAATGTTCCATTTGACTATAGAAAAATACTTGGTTGCATACTTCTTCCTGGTTTCCAATGTGAGAAAGATGGTTGATGGGGCTCCCCATCTTTAAGGCTTACATCAAATGCTACCTCCCCAATAAAGCTGTCCCTAACAGCTTTGACCCATACTTCCTCCCATTTCAGACCCCTAACATCCTCTGGAAAACCTGCACCATCTTCTCAGCTTTCTTCGGGCTTTATACCCACATATCCCCGAGATGGCTGTTAGGCCTCTGTGGGTGGGGATCACAGGTTGCTGATCATCTCCCATCATCTCCCCTTGGGAAAAAAACATAATTAGGGCTGCACTGAATTAATTAACTAGTTAATTTAGCTCATAGGACAATAAAAGGCTGACTGATAAGTTGGCTTTATACTGCTGCAACTATTAACCTCTAATTGAAGGAACTGGTTTTTAACCTAACCACAAAAGACCCCGTAAGCCACCCCAGCTCTTTCAATGCCACATATGCCAGTACTGCTGGCTGTTTGCCTTTAGGGGTAGACAACACAGATGCAGGTTGTACTTCAAAAATCTTACCCTGACCCCAGCTCTTACTTCAGGGTCTAGCCCTGCATTTAACGTTATGGCTGCTTCACTAGCGCATCTAAGGTCAGGTGGAAAACTTAATTAGGTTTCCTTGTCAGGCAGAATATCTTTCTCTCTTGGTACATCCTAACTCCGGAGTCATGTTAAGGATTTTCACCATGTATTCAGCGATCAGATTATAGCCCCTGAACTCTAAGCTGCAAAAGGTTGCTGCAGTACCTTCGTCACCAAGATCCCACCCCACATCTCTGGGGTCAATTCAGAAACTCTGGCTCTATTCCATCACGGGAGAGCAGAACCCTGTGCTCAGTGCACTGGCTCTATTCCATCACGGGAGAGCAGAACCCTGTGCTCAGTGCACTGGCTCTATTCCATCACGGGAGAGCAGAACCCTGTGCTCAGTGCGGGAAGGAGCGGGTCTCGAGAGAGCGGCTCTGAGGACAATGTCAGTGTAGCTCACAGCACTTGGGGCTTCTTGGAAACAAATACTCAAAAGGAAAAATGAGTCACTTAAAAGTGGATGGAGCCCTCTGCTGGCTACAACTGTCCACGCAGGCCCTTGAGCCGGTTCTGAGCTGCTGAGCAAGAAAATCAGACCCTCTGTTCCTCGGTCTCAGCTCATTCTAACATGATCAACCAGGGGTTCCAAGGTATCAGCTACTGATGCAACAGGTTTTCCCCTAAAAGTTTATGCCTGTCTTACAAGAAGACTCAAATTTGACCTCCCTAAAGAGACTTCACTAAGGTGTAAAAACTTTCCAGAACCAAGTGTGTGCTATTTTTTCAGTTACTCCTGCCAAGGTCAGATTACATCAATGGAGGGTATACAGAAGGCAAAATGACAAGCATATTCTGGAAAGAACAAAAGAACTGTCTCTAATCTTAGAGAGATGATTAACTATCGATAGAAAAGTGGTTCCCAATCACAGAAATTTTGCTCCTAGGGGGGCATTTGGCAACGTCTAGAGACATTGCCGGTTGTCACAATTTGGGAGACAGGTGTACTGTTGGCATCTGGCAGCTGAACTTATTCATCCTTTATAACTATCTGGGAATTGCTTCAACCAGATAATCTCACCTCTAGTTGAGATCAGTCCAGTCTAGAAATGTGAGGCTGGGAGAAGAAAAGAGGTCGTTTTGGGGATGTAGAATATTCAGAGAAAGGGGAGCAGGACTAAACGGGGCATGGCAGCAGAGTGTGTCAGAAGGTCTGAAAATAGCACAGAGAAAAGAGGCATCAGCAAGCAGAAGGGAGATTTAGAACGGGAGGCAGGAAAGTACCAAGACTGCCTTTATTCTGCAAGGTGACATAATGTAGGTTATTCACCACCAGAGACAGTAACTGGCCCTCATGACAGGAGGTGGTCATGGGAAAGAGACGACCACTTAATTATTAATGTTGTCAAGGACAAGAGTTTCACAGCGTTTTTTAACAGCTGAATGGAACATGAGAGATGATCCAGCCAACGCCTTGATTTCATAAATGAGGAAAGGAAAGTCCAAGGAGCTTTGGTAACTTGTCATGGTTGTATAATTAATAGGGACAGATCCAGGGCTCAAACTCGAGTCTTTTGACTCCAAGTGTGTCTCTTTAAACCAAAATAACCTAAAAGTGCACTGTTTTAAGTAACCTTTAGTCATTCCACCTCAACGGTTCTATGATTCCGAGCCTGTCACCGAAAATGCCGGCCAGGCTCGTCTCAGACCTGTGGTTCCCAAACCAAGCTTCCGGAAAACAAGGGCATTCTGTGAGCTGACAGTGGGCGCTCTGCTTGGGAACTAAGTGATTCTCTTTCCAACACGAAGGTGGCCGGGGGGAGAAGGTAACTGGACAGAACTTGGCTCACTTTTACCTACCCAGTGTTTTCTTAGCCTTTTAGACTAAATCTAGAAAAAGATGATATCTGATTTAGCAGATGATTCTCTATTTAATTATGTTAACAAATCAAGATGCCATAAAAAGAAACACAAAGAGCATAAACACCAGCGCCCTTCAAGGAGCATTTTCTTCTACATGAGTTGTAAGAATCACAGGTTTAGATCAAGAATGTAGAGATCTCTAGACTGATTTTCTAATTCACGAAAACTCAGATGAGGTCAGGAATTAAGTAACAAACAGGGAAGCCCAGAAACTTAAAACGAACACGGGTGTGCTATGAAAAAACTTCAGGGAGGCTAAACTCAACCTGTGATTTGTTTTCAAATCAGAACACCAAAATGTTTTACAGATGAGGCTACTGAGGTCCAGAGAAGGCAGATCCTTGGCCAAGGGCACAGAGTTAGTAACTGGGCAAGCTGGCATTCAACACAGGCAGTCTGGGCTAAGAACCTACAGACTCAATTACTGTGTGATGTGCCATCTCTGTGGTTTAAGAAGCTCGGTACCAAAATAAAGAGGTGGACTGACCACATTCACTAACTCCCTCTTAAAACCCTAAAATGACAATTAAGGGGAATTTCTAAAAATTAAGGCATAATCACTGAAAGATAAAGAGAACGGGGGAGGAGATAACAGCAACAAAACGTGGAAGCGGAAAAGCAGAAGGAAAGGTGGTAGCTGACGCTATAGGCCCAAGAGAGCACATCCTAGATCAGCTGAGAAAAATCTGAGTTCCGCTGCAGAAACTCAGGGGAAAAGGCAGTGCTCAGAGCAGGAGGACAGATGGAAAATGTATTTAGGAAGCAGTTAGAAGCCCAGAATTCCTCCCCATTCCACACAGCTGGGTGACTGCCCTGCCTTCGCCCAGACAGAGGCCTGAGGCTCGTTCCTGGGACAAGGTTAGACACAGGGGGGCATGGGGCAGTTACATCCTCAATGCTGAGAGCCCTCCAAACCTCTTCTCCAGCTCAGCACCTACACAGATAATTTTGATAGAAATAAAAACTTGTTAAAATCCATTAAAAAAAAAAAAAAGAATTGGAGAAAACCATAATCTGAAAGGATACATGCACCCCAATATTCACTGCGGCTCTGTTTACAATAGCCAAGACACGGAAGTAACCTAAATGTCCATCAACAGATGAACGGATAAAGAAGATGTGGTGCATATGTACAATGGAATATTACTCAGCCATGAAAAAGAATGAAGTAATGCCATTTGCAGCAACATGGATGGACCCAGAGATGATCATACTAAGTGAAGTAAGTCAGACGGAGAAAGACAAATATCATATGATATCATTTATATGTGGAATCTAAAAAAATGGTACAAATGAACTTATTTACAAAACAGAAATAGAGGGACTTCGCTGGCCGTCCAGTGGTTAAGACTCTGTGCTTCCAATGCAGGGCGCGTTCAGTCCCTGGTTAGGGAACTAAGATCCCACATGCTGCACTGCGTGCCACACGGCGCAGCCAAAAAAATAAATTAATTAAATAAAATAGAGCGGATATAGGTATATGTATAACTGATTCACTGTACAGTAGAAACTAACACGACATTGTAAATCAACTATGCGCCAATAAAAATTAAAAAAAAAAAAAAAAAAAAGGAAAAAAAGAAATAGAAACAACATTCACAGTACCAATACCGGGATAGTCTTTTTTCAGTTTTTAACTTGTTTCACATTTAAGCCCAACTAAACTTCTTTTGGGAGAGAGAAAGGGCAGCAGGACTAGACAGGACACGTGGTGGATGCGTTAGACAGTGGAGAGCAGCCCAGGGGAAGGGCCATCAGAAGGCGGACGAGAGACCTGGCGGGGGAAGAGGGAGGGTGTACGTGTTCTGGGGAGAGGAGGGCACCTCTGAGTCACGAGGGCCGCCGAAGGGGGATCCAGGCCAGCTGGCACCGAGACACTCTCGAGGGCAAAGCTCCTCAGAAGCACCACCCGGAAACGTGCTGGCTTCCACAGCCGTCTCAGTCACCAGAACCCTCACCTGCCATGTAAACCACCTTCCAGAGAGGGGCAGCTCTGCATCCTGAACATACCGCTGAGGTGTGACCCTAGCGTCACAGCAGGCTTATTACTTCAGGAGCATTTCTGAATCTCTGATAGTTATTATTCCAAACCTTACCTGATGCAACTCCCTAACACTGCTTTCCTCTTTTAAGTTTGGTTGGTCAACACAGGGGAGGAAATAAATCCCACTCCCCTACTCAGCAGCCGTCGCTCTGTACCCAAGCAGCCAAGGCCACCCTTTCACGTCACCCACGTCCCCGCCCCAACAGGGCTGCCTGGCCCCTTACCTGTCTCTGCATTTCTTCAATCTGTCTTTGGGGGATGCTCTGCAGAATACTGTACACATGCGGCATCTTTTCTTCTGGCACAGCCACCGATGCTCTAGAGACAAGAGCAAAACAACTGATGGGCGCGCAGCCCTGTCCACAAAGCGCTGCTACGTACATTTCTTGTTTAATTCTCACAAGCAGAAGCAACAACACCTCAAACTACCCTCAGCCCCACAGTCCCTGCAGTGAGTAGTCCCTCTTCCTTGCCCCTTTCTCAGGGCCGGCCAGCTCAGAGGAGCTCCCACCAGCTCCATCTCTCGGCTCCCCATCACCACTCCATTCATCTCCCCTCCTCCGTCCACTCCCCACTGTGCTTCAGCCGCACAGGTACCCTCTCAGTCTCCTGAGCATACCACACTCTGCCTAACCACAAGGGCTTTGCGTGTCCAATTCTGCCTACCTGGTACTCTTCTTCACTCTTCACTGCCCGCTCTGAATTAACAATGACTCTTCTCCTTTAGCTATATTCCCCAATCCATTCATTTATTCAGCATATATTTATGGAACCCCTACGACGTGCTAGGTCCTGGCAATACAGCAGTGAACAAATCAGACGTGCAAGGAAGGCCAGGGAGTGAGAGGACCAGGGGAATACCCGAGGGAGAGCATTCCAGAAGGAACAATAAGCAAAAGGCCCTGAGGAAGCAGGGTGTCGGGAATGTTCCAGCAACAGCAAGGAGGCCAGTGTGGCAGGAGCACAGTAAAGAAGGTGGAGAATACCAGGCGATGAAGAGAAACAGGGGAGGGAGGGTCACAGCAAAGCCTCTGGGGTCTCCCTGGCCATTTAAGGACTTACGCTTTCATTGAGACAGAAAACCACAGAAGGTGTCAGGAAAGCACGGCATGATCTGGTTATGTTCCAACAGGATCATTCTGCCTGAAGTGTTAGAACAAACTACAGAAAGCAGGAGCGGAAGCAGGGAGAACAGCTGGGGCCCACTGCATGGTCCAGGCAAGGGATGCTAAGAGGGAGGAGGTGATGAAAGTGACGAGGGAGCGGAGCCAGCAGGACGTGCCGCCAGATTAGAGATGGTGCGTAAGGGAGAGAGGGCTCGATGACGACTTACCCTTCATGGATTCAGCAGAGTTGGTCATTATATTTGTCTAAGTTAATTTATTAAAATCTGAAACCCCCTCCGCCCACTAGCCTAGTCCATTAGGATGGAACCACGTCTGGTCCCACTCACCAGCATATCCCAAGCACCTGGTATATTGCCTAGCACAACTGCACTTAATAAATACTTGTTAAATAAGTAAATGATTTCTACCATACAGATGGGAAAACTGAGGCTCAAAAAGATTAAATGATTGGCAAGATCACAAAGCTAGCCAGTAATAGAGCTGGTTATCTGAACCCCAGCCTTTTGGCTTCAAATCCAGAGCCCTTCCACCACTTATCCATAATTACAACTACCCAAGCACATCTAGATCCTCGTAGGAATGAATATCTTCTCAGACTCAGCTCAGGGTCACCGCCTCTGAGAAGCCCTACCCAACCCCACAGCCAGCAAGGGTATGTGTCTCTTCCTCCCTCTCCAAGCATCCCATCCAGCCAGGGCTGCATCTCAGCTCTGCATCTGGTAATCACTGGCTTACTTGTCTATCTCCCACCACTGGACTAAGAGCTTCTCAGAGGCAAGACCTGACTTGATCATCTTTGTATCCCCATACCCAACACAGTAACTGGCAAAGAGAGGGTGCTCAATACATATTTCCACAGATGAATAAGAGACTGGAAGTGGCTCATCACTTCTCCAGGACACAGAGAATCACACACCCTCCTCCTCCAGGCTGAACTAGGCTCCCTCCCCGTTCTGGGTTTCCATAGTCCCCCTGCATGCATCTGTTACAGCGTTTATCATACAATATTATAATTGTTGGTTTGTCTTCCCCACTGATTCTCACCTCCTTAAGAGCAGAGCCTGTATTATTCCCAGTAGGCTTTCCAGTAAATGTGAGATAAATCAATGTACACATGAATGAATGCTACTTAAATTGTTCAAATACCTGTGGTGACCAGGCTTGAACATGATATCAAAAAAGGTGGGAGAGGAGAAAGCAATTAAGCATTTGAGGCAAAGACAAGCCTGAGAGGTATGTACAAACAGAACTCATTTTCAAAAACCTTTAACCTCCAAAGTCCTGGGGAAATGAAACAAGAGACGAGCAGACTATTCCATGAAGCACAGCACTGACAGTCATATCCAGGCAGGACCCACGCGTGTCCATCTGTCCACTGGGAGTGTTTCTAAGCTTTTACCCATGTGCAGGCGCTCCGCCTCCAGCCAGTACTTTATGCAAATTCAACAGACTCTAGAGCAGTGGTTCTCAACTCTGGCTACAAATCAGAATGGCCCATGGAGCTTCAAAAGTCCTGAGGACAAGGCCCAGGTATGTGTTTAAAAGCTTTTCAGGTGAGTACACTCTACAGTCACAGCTGAGAACCACTGCTCTAGGTCAAGGGTAAACAGCCAGATGGTAAATACTGTAGGTTTTGCAGGCCATGTAATCTCTGTCATTTTAAACTACAGTACTCAACTCTACCACTGTCACTCAAAAGCAGCCAAAGATCATGTGTAAATGAATGGGTATGCTGTGATTCAATAAAACTTTATTTACAAACACTGGCAGCCTGCCATATTTGGCCCAAAGGCCTGTTGGCCAACCTTGGCTCCAGGCCAACGGACTAACTCTCCTTATGGAAAATAAAGCAAAAACAGTCTGAAGGAGTAGTTCTCCTTCAGTAGTTCTCCAACCTAGCTATGCGTTACAATCGCTGGGGGTACTTTTAAAATCCAATCCATGCAGGACTCCTGGTGTAAAGTTTATCAGAAGGTAACACCCACCTCTTCCAGTCAAGAACTTCAGAGAAAGGCAAAATGTAGGAGTCTGCAATGATAACTGGGACACAGCCGGCCCGCAATACGTCACTCAACACCGCCTGGCCCAGCCGAGCTCCTCGAAGGACCACACAAAAAGTAGCCTCCTGCAGGAATACAGGCAGAGGGAGGGATTACATACCAGTTTCGCTGATCTACTTACTCTGATCCCCGCAGACCACCAAGTTCTCTCAAGGGCTGAAGCCAAGCAACACCAAAAATGCTAAAAGGTAACAGGTCACACCAGTAAGACTGAAAAGCTTAAGTGGCTGCGACGTTCCGGTTTTCCACTCTTCAGTGTCAGCGCAAGGCCTCCACTGCGGGCATTCTGAAAATGTTCACAACCCATGTCTAGGTCTTCCTCTGGACACTCAACAACGTGACTTTGCAAGGGTTGGATTCTTTCAGTCCTAGTGTGCTGTGTACACACACTGTGGCACAGTGGCTGCACAGCGCTCAGAATACTTACCTCCGCCTACCTTGTTATAGAATTATTTGGTCTGGGCCTATCAGTCTCCCTAGAGGACCCCCTAAATAGAAAGTACCAAATCTCCTTTTATCTTTCTACTCCCCATGGCATCTAGCAGTGTGCTTTGCATATAGAAGACATTCATTTCATGAATGCAATGCCTTAGAAAACATATTAAGACAGATATGTTCTATTTAGAAACAATCCATCGAACAAAAAGCAACATCTCAAAAAATTTCTTCCTCGTTCACTCCCTCAAACTTGTACTCGATGTGGGACACGTTTGGGAAAGTGAGAGATGTACAGAAGAAGAAACAGCTGCAATAAGTCAACCAAAATAAGAAAAGACCCCATCTCTAATACTCAGTGTCTCCCAGTTTTTGCCTCTTCAGGAGGAAAAAAAGTTAAAAAACAAAAACACTGTTTAAGCTTTAAAGCTAGAGAAAAGGAAAGTTCTGAAAAATATGAAGAAACTCAACATGCCAAATTCCTCCGGGGATAAACCAGAAAACAGCAAGAGTGGAAAAAGGGCATCAGTCATGGTGGAGGTGCAGGTGGACAGCTCAGCTGGCCCCAAAGAGTCGGTGTCCAGATGTGGACACACGTGCTGATAACCATTTTTCCTGTCTAGACAAAGGTTACTATAAATACTCCTGCTCACATCACCACTGTTATCAGTCAGACATTCCAGAGGAGATGCAGCACTTTTTGAGAGAAAGTATTTTAACAATCTCAGCATGGGCCAGTTCTCTTTGGAGATTAAAAAAAAAAAAAAAAAAAAACACAATCACACCAGCTCCTTGATATTTCTCCTTGAACTAACCTGTCTGTATTTTAAATATTTAAGTGAACAAAACTCAATATCTCCTTTCCTAGCCTCCAGGCCCTTGGAGTATGAAATATCCTGCTTATAAAACATCCCCGAAAGGACTACTCTGCTTCTGGTTATGGAAGACCTGCCACTTCCACAATACCAGTAGGACATGCTAAGGGCGGCAAAAACACCACGAGACAAAACGGTAACAAAAAATAGAAACCTCCCACTCAGGAAAGGCTGACCATGGCCTTGCGGGCTGGCACAGTCAGAGGATACAAGCTGCACCTTAGAGAAGGAAGTTTCTCCGGGCTGGATTACGAATACAGTGATAAAAGCAAAATACATATGCCTGCTTTGTCTACGTGGCTTTTTGTAAATCTATGGGATTTGTGCTTTTGCAGTAAGACGAATATTTGAAAGGAGCAGGAACGCTCATAGGCCAAGCAGCTTTGCACAAACAGTACACAGATGCCAAAGCTCCTGGAGGTCCACGGCTGCAGTGAAGAGCAGTTGTGTCTTCCTCTCCCCTTGGGGAGCTCTGCTAGCTGAACGTGGGGAACACCTGTCTGTTGGGGTCAGTTTCACCTCGCGGATGTGACCTGTGCCGAGCCCCGAGAGAGGTGCCGGGCGGCACTCACCTGCAGCACCTGCGGGTAATCGAAGACCTGGTGCTTGTGGCAGCGCTTTCGGGCGGCGGGGATGCCCTCGGAGAGGTTGGTGCACTTGTCCAGGACCAACGCTGCTTCTCCATGTCTGGCCTGGAGGGCGGCCAGTTCCTCTCTGTACTCGGGATGCAGAGCCATCTGGGACGACAGGAGGAAGTACCGCCGTGGCCTACGAAGGACAAAACGAGGGACTAGGACCTTGCAGCCACTGTGCGAGTCAAGGTGAGACCTACTTTGATATTAAACTTGCGGCAACAAGCATTTTCTCACCCTTCTTTATTCACATTCTTGACTTTTGGGGAAATTATACTCTGGGGCATTGATGAGTATTTAAAATATTATACAATCTAAGAAAGCAATCTATGACTCATTTACATGCTGAAGCATCATGCCGTCATTAAAGATTTCATTTGGGAAAAGTTCTTAATGTTTTGAGGAAATGCTTATAATATGCTGAGCTAAGGGAACATGCTTCACGTGTGTGTGTACGTATATGTGTAAAGACAGAAACTGACTGACTCGTTGGTCATTTGGAAGAACATCAAATGTTATCATTAGTTCTATATGAGTTATCTGCTCTGAAAAGGAACTGAGAGAGGGCTGCATCCTTCAAACAGGAAAACAAGGGGTCTTAATGGACAGCAGTGGCTGTGAAAGCAGAAGAGGTGAAAGACTGCTTCCGGCTGTTGAGTGGCACCCTATGCCACTCAACATCCCCATCCTCAAGGCCATATGGACTCAGGAAGACCAAATTGGTCATTGAGAACAAGTGGAAAAAACCATCTTCACCAAGGGATGGAACCAGTCTTAACATCTGGATAGCAAGAATGCTTACAAGAAAATGGAGTGAAAGAAGGATTTCCAAGAATCCAGCGCCATTTAAATCTCCACGAGAGACAAAACGTGAGCACAAAGTGAGTAAGCCAGGAGCTGGGGGGAAGACTCTGGGGAGACCAGATGGTAAGTAATTCCCTCCTGCAGGCAGACAGGTTACAGAGCATAAACACGACATGGGCTGAGGGACCAGCAGGGATCACTGTAGAAGAAAGGAAGAATATAAAGCAGGTTCCAGAGGAAATGAAACCCCCATCAGACCTAGAAGCAGGACTCACTTAAATCTACCTCAAACTGGTACAGACCAGGGAAAATACTGAAGATACACCTCTCTGGGTACTGCCACCAGGGAAGATAACAGGAAGCGATGCATAAGGAACGACCCAAAGGCTACAGTCTGAACCCCACTCCCCACCCCACCGCTTTTCTTCTTGCTTTGGGAGAAAGAAAGGGTGATCGTTTTATTTTTCCATTGTTTCTCAGGCTTATCTGGAGGGTCCAGCTGGAGAACACCGTATGCATCCACCCATGACCAAAGAATAATCATTCTCTAACGGAGAAGGTGCCACCTTCCCAAGCACTAAGCTTCATGCCCAGAAGACACAGAGCAGTGATGGAGAAGGTGAACCCTCTCCCTGCCAGCGGTTCAGCTCAACAGAGCAGCACTCACCACAGCTGTGCACGGCTCTCAAATCCGCAGAACCATTTCTTCTGGTCATTTCTTTCCACAGCTGAACTAAAAGCAGAGGGTACTGCCCACACCACAGGGAGGAAAGAAAGGGACAAGCAGATTCCCTAGAACTTCGCTGTCCAACAGCTGTTAGCCACGTGAGACCATTTAAATCTAATAAAATTTAAAATCCAGTTCCTCAGTCACATTAGCCACATTTCAAGTGCTCAACAGCCATAGGTGGCCAGTGGGCACCTGACAGCACAAATACAGATCATCTCCTCACCGGTAGTTCTGTTTGAGAAAGCTGCCCTGGACGGCAGTGCAGACCCAGAGCCCGGGGTAGAGGCAAGCAGAGGTTAAGAGAGACGCGGAACAGCAGCCCGTCAGGGAGACAGTGCGGATCAGCTGTATCGACTGGTTTCTCTCATCCTGGGCAACTTCCCCCTAAATTACGTTTTACTGAACAATACACTGTATATTTACAGCCAAAAGTATTCCTTCTAGCCACTGAAGCAGACTCTTGAATTCTACTCCCAGCCCTGAGCCTCAATCTTTTTTCTTTTGTAAAAGCATTAATTTTCAGAGGGATGACTTATGATGGGAAGATCACATACAGGAGCACTCTCAGATGATCTCAAAGTGAAGACCATCTCCATTCAAAGTATTTCTGTAATCAAACTTGTTCGTTTAAACAGGAGGAAGATTTACAGTCAAACTCTCGAGACAAGCATGGAAACCACCTTAACAATTAAAGCCATTTGAAAATGAAATGAACTGTCTTGTGAGGTGCTGAGTTCTTTTTATTACAAATCAGAAAACTTTTCATTAAGAAGTAATAGCAAAAGGTATACATTAAGTTAGAGCTGAACAGCCTCTAAAGGTCTTTCCAATTCCCAAGACACTGGTTCTACGGTGGATGTCATGGAGCACTGGGACTTGCTGGATATTTCTGGAGATTCTCTATTTAAGTAACATAAAACTGGAGCTCCGGGCTGCTAAGAACAAGAATAGACATGCTGGTATCCAAGGGGGTGTCCATGCAGGAGGATGTAGAGCGCTGGAGTCCTGGAGGGAAGAGGGTGCTTCTGCACAGCAGGGGTGGCCCGCCCACAGGGAATGCTGAAGTCTTAGTGGGGGGAGAGCTTCTACTTGGGGGAAGAGCAGGGAGGTGGCCTGGCACAGAGTACGAGATCCCTAAAAGAGTGACAGGGGAAGGGGTAGAGGTAGTTATGGCCTCCCAGCATGGGATGCTGAGACCAGGTGAGGTTAGGAGGGCATCCGGGCAGCCCAGGAGAGTGTTAGAGGCCGGGCAGGCTGAAAGGGAGGGGGAGGGTGATGGCAAGAGTAGCATCACTCCAGTTGGGGGCGGGGGGGGGGGGGGTCAGACACAAGAAAGGTGAGGAGGGTATCTGTCCTGGGGTGATGGGGGGGGAGCAGGACCACTACATGAGGGTCAGAGTCTGAGTGGGCATGGAGAGGGCATCTGTGCAGTGAGGGGGCAGTGGCAACAATGCGACAGAATTCTGGTCACATACAAGAGGGTCGATCAAATAAGATACTGAGGATGAGGGGAGCCAGATTTCTCACTGTCAGAGAAGGGAATTACGTAAAGAGAGGGAATTCCCTGGCGGTCCAGTGGTTAGGACTCCGCGCTTTCACTGCCGACGGACCAGGTTTGATACCTGGTTGGGGAACTAGGATCCCGCAAGAGGCGCAGTGAAAAAAAAAAATATGTATATATACGGAAAGAGAGAAAACCAGAATGCCCCTACGGTGCTGGATGGAATTGAAGATACCGATATGAATGCATGGTTTTCAATACATGTAGACACAGAGGGAGAGAGGGAGAGAGAGAGAGAGAGAGAGAGAGAGAGAGAGAGAGAGAGAGGGAGAGAGAGAGGGAGAGAGAGAGAGGGATCCACCTATATAGACAGAGAAATAAATACAGATGCTAACGTGTGGTGCTCAAAGAAACTCTTGAGTAAAGAAAGACTCTGGGTTGGATTTCACTGTTAAGAACACAGTTCTATTTTTAGACACTCAGCCACCAGGCTCCCTGGGTCCCCACCTACCACTACCATTTTCTACATAAATGTGCAGATGTGAACAAGAGTCTAAAAATGTTCCCCCTGCCTGCATGCTGGCTCTCCCTGACCTGGCAGATGGCTGGTTGATGGAGCAGGCCCATTTTAGTTTTAAGCAAACAAAATCTTAAGGTGGATTTGTTTTTCTTTCAAGGACTAAAATTACCAGCTATGACTTTCATGTTTCCTCCCAGCAGTGCTGATATCGAAGCTTAAGTAAAATCATGCTGAGAACTCAAAGTCTCCCTCAATAGTAACAGTTGTAAACTCCCAATTTAGTTCCTTTTAGAGAGAAAATGACAAGAATTCCAGCTGAGGCCAACACAGCTGTGAGAAGAAGCTATCAATAGCAGCAGTCCTCAGCTTCCCATTGAAAAATACTGAGAGAGATTTAAAATAAAAACAAAGCTCTTACTACTCTATGCAGCCCTCAAGAGATGTGGGAATTCCCTTAAAAAGCAACTCTCACAAAGAGCAACAGATCCCAAATGTTGCTGGGAGGTCACCCACACTGCCTCCTCCCAAGTCCCTAGAAAGTGTGATGAGTCTGGAGCCTGTCTTTGCTTTGCTTTGCTTTTTTCCCCCTTTTTTTCAGAGGGAGAGGAGTGTTGTTTGTAAAAGAAACACCACAACTGCAGGGCCAGACTGCAAAACCGGTGGGGAAATGGAGAGGGCGGGTCCAAGTCAGCCGTAGAAATCCACCCCTTGGCCAGCAGGGGGAGGACCACGCCCATCGCAGCCTTTAGTGTCCTTCTGCTGCCCTTGAAGACAGAGCGCTACTCTATCTAGTTACTGAACCTCAGAAGTTTAGAAATCAACTGCAGCCTTAAGCCATCTAAAGATCTTAATTTCAGCCTATACATAAAAATTAAAAAAAAAAAAAATTAGAAATTACGTTACCAAGAAAATACCACCGAGAGAACAACCTGTAAATCTCTGAAACTACCCTTTGAAGGTAATTACTGTTCAGAGTGGTTTGCTCTCCTTTGTTTCATCTTCACTGAATCTTTTCCTTTCGGTATGTTTTCTTCCCTGGATTAAGTCTGAAGGGAAGTGACAGTCCTAAACCAATATAAAAGAGCTAGGGACGTCCCTGGTAGCACAGTGGTTAAGAATCCGCCTGCCAATGCAGGGGACACGGGCTCGAGCCCTGGTCCGGGAAGATCCCACATGCCACGGAGCAACTAAGCCCGTGCGCCACAACTACTGAGCCTGCGCTCTAGAGCCCGCGAGCCTCAACTACTGAGTCCGCGTGCCACAACTACTGAAGCCCGCGCACCTAGAGCCCGTGCTCCGCAACAAGAGAAGCCACCGCAATGAGAAGCCCGCGCACAACAACGAAGAGTAGCCCCCGCTCACCACAACTAGAGAAAGCCCGCATGCAGCAACGAAGACCCAACACAGCCAAAAATAAATAAATAAATAAATAAATTTATTTTAAAAAAAGAGAGAGCTAGATTATACTCAAGAGATTACATGATAAAGAGAGTTTCGTCCGAGCAGTCTTAAGAGGCCCAGAGGCAGCTCAGCCGGCCTGCCAGACTCGCTCCTCACCTGCTCACCCTGTCTCGCCCAGGCATTCTCAGCCGCAGCACTGCTGACATTTGGACCCAATGATTCTTTGTAGTGAGGGGCTGCCCTGGGCATCGTAGAGATTTAGCAGCATCACCGGCCCCCACCTGCTAGATGCCTGCAGCACCTTGTGCAGAACAGAGTTAACACAGCCTGACGGCTCTCTTTTTCGAAAGGCTGGCCCTTGGCTGGTGCATGGAACTTCGATTTGGGGGGAGAACTATAAGAATGGCTCACTGGGCCCAAACTGTACAAACAACAGGGTTTATGCTGAACACCGGCTTTCCTTCTGGGAGCCTGGAATTACGCACAGCATGTGCCATGCAGAGACTGCCCATGTGATTCGTTCCCAAAAAAACCCTGGGCACTGAATCTCTAACGAGCTTAGCTGGTGGGCAGCATTTCACATGGTTGTCACAACTTGGTGCTGGGGGAAGTAAGCCCCTCCTGTGTGATGTCGAGGGGAGAGCACCCTTGGAAGCTTGCCCCTGGTTTCCCTGGACTTCACCCCGTGTGCCTTTGCTCTCTGGGGACTGTGATTTACATCCCTTTGCTGTAATAAACCAGAGCCACGAGTATAACTACACACTGAGTCCTGTGGGTCCTCCTGCAAATCATCAAAATTGGAGGTGGTCTTGGGGACCACTGACACACCCCCTCAGTCACAACAGTCAAAAATGGCTCCACAGATTGCCAAATGTCCCCGTGGAGGGGCAAAATCAACCTCCCTCCCCTGCTGAGAACCACCAGCCTGGGCACACTTGGGCCAAATAGGCCTGCAATAAAAGTTTGATTTGAACTGAAGTGAACAGAACTAAATTGAATTAAATAATCTCCAGAACAACAAGAAAAGAAAAGGGAAAAGAAACAAGGTTTTAAAAAGAAAAAACGTTTAAAATCGCACAATTGATTTCAAGTAAATGCTCACAGAAGCAGCAAGCAGAGGAGTAAACCTTTCTTCAATTTCAAGTGACTTTTCTCTATTCATTAGAGTTATTCAAAGCTAGTGCTACATAAATATGCCAAATTCAGATCCTAGGTACATGAGAGAAACCTGTACTACCCCAAAGGGTACCAGCTGGGCTCACACGGATCACCCTTTCTCAACTTATGGAAATCCAGCCTCAAAACACGGCATTGAACTATATCAGTTCCTCCAGTCTACAAATTCTCTATAGATTTATTTTTGTGCTTTCATCTTGATGATGATCAAAAAAATTAGTATAGGCAAATCTTTGCTCATATTTAATGATGTATACTACTAAAAAATTTTCAATGTCCAAGCTTGTATTTGATGGGCTAATGAGAGGAGAAGGAAGACTTAAAATGTAAATAATGCAAAGCAAGTACACAAGGGTAAAATCTAAGTGATGGGTATACAGGTGTTCACCATAAAATTCTTTTAACTTTGCTGTCTGCTTGAAGATTTTCATAAAAATGTTGGGGAAAAAATACAAATCATGCATCTGTACCAGATGAAGATAATAATGTCAGTATATTATAACAATATACTACATAAAGGGAAGCTTCCTAGTGGTTCAAACAGAAAAAGTGGCAGGAAGAAGTACATCATCACCCAGCATGCAAAGTACAGGCATGCTAAATGCAGAAGTCCCATAATTAACGCCATATTCACCTTGAGAGATGCAATTCAGTTTTAAAGAAAAAGCCTCAGCTGTGACATTATGTTAATCTGACTGTTATTAGTTTTGTAGATTTGTCTGTATTTAATTTGTAAATTTGTTTTAGTTTTGTAGTTGTCTAAGTACAAAGCAGCTTAGATTTTTTTTTTATTTGTACTTATTCAAGTTGCCCTACTTAAAAAAGCAATTAAAATGCAAGGGATCTTGAATAGCCAAAAACAAACAAAAATAAAACACCTGAAAAAGAAGAACAAAGTTGGAGGACTTACATTTACCACTTACTACAAAACTGCAGCAATCAAGACAGTGTGGTAGTGGCATTAGGACAGACATATAGACCAATGGAATACAATTGAGACTTCAGAAATAAACCCATATATCTACAGCCAGCTGATTTTCAACAAGGGTGCCAAGATCATTCAATGGGAAAAGAACAGTCTTTTCAACAAGTATGGATAAGACAACTGGATATCCACAAGGAAAAGAATGAGGGTGGACCCCTACCTCATACCATATACAAAAATTAACTCAAAATAGATCAAAAACCAAAATGTAAGAGCTAAGACTATAAAATGCTTACTAGAAAACACAGGTGCAAATCTTTGTGGCCTTGATTAGACAACGGTTTCTCAAGTATGTCACCAAAAATGCAAGCAACCAAAGGAAAAATAGAAGCTTCATCCAAATTAGGAGCTTTTGTGTATCAAAGGACACTATCAAAAAAGTGAAAAGACAACCTACAGAATGGGAGAAAACATCTGCAAATCATATATCTAATAAGGATCTAGTATCCAAAATGTACAAGAATTCTTACAACTCAACAATAAAAACACAACCCAATTTGAAAATGGGCAAATGATTTGAACAGACATTTCTCCAAACACAGTATATAAATTTTCATAGCCAATAAGAACATGGAAAGGTACTCAGCATTACTAATTAGAGAAATGCAAATCAAAACCACAATGATACCTCTTCACATCTGCTGGGATGGCTAGAAGAAAAGACAGGTAATAACAAGTCTTGGCAAGGTTGTGGAGATATTGGAACCCTCCCTCACACCTTGCTGGTGGGAATGTAAAATGGTACAGCTGCTTCAGAAAACATTCTGGCAGCTCCTCAAAAAGTTAAACATAGAGTGAACATATGACCCGGCAATTCCACTCCTCAGTATATACCCGAGAAGTGAAAACATATGTTTACATAAAAGCTTGTACATGAATGTTCATAGCAGTATTATTCACAATGGCTAAAAAAATGGAAGCAACCCAAATGTCCCTCAACTGAAGAATGGATAAACAAATGTGGTATATCCATATGATGAAATATTGAGTCAAAAAAGGAATGAAGTATTGGTTCTATTCTACAAAATGGATAAACCTTGAAATCACTATGCTAAGTGAAAGGAGGCAGACACAAAAAGTCACATATTGTATGACTACATTTATATAAAATGTTCAGAATAGGCAAATCCATAGAGACAGAAGCCAAATTGGTGGTTGTTGCTAAGAACAGGGGGCGTGAAGTTTGGGGGCAGGGATAGAGTGACTGCTGGAAGGCAGTGGGTTTATTTTGGGGATGCTGTGAACGTTCTGGAATTAGACAGCAGTGATTAGACGACAGTTGTACCAGTTTGTGAATATACCAGAAAACACCGAATTGTACACTTTGAGTGACTTTTATGGAATATGAATTATATCTCAATTGAAAAATAATAAAATAAATTAAGTCAACTCTGGGAGTCCACTAACAGAGGAAAATCCACAAAGATGATCTAAGCAGCAAGTTCATGAACCATTCAGTCTTTTTTTTTTGCACTTGCCTAATGGTAGAAAAAAAAATATTTCAAGCTCTCCTGGGCTTTATACATTGTCTATAAAAAGTTGCTATGCCTAAAGGAAGTTCCAGAATTTGGTTCTGGGCCACACGGGAACACATATACAGGAGTGAAATGTCTTCTCTTTGGGAAAGTTCCCTTACTTCTCAAAGAACCCATAAAAGCTTCTAAGGGGAAGTTTGGGATGCTTCAATAATGGTTCTAATGTTCTGTGAGCAAACTATTTCCTTGAGACTCATTTCTGACACCAAATGCTATGTGTGAGTTTGTAGATCTCAACCAGCACGTATAACATTTCTGGTGTGGCAATGTACAAATCAGTCACCTTCATATTATACATGAGCACTTGTCACAAAAGCAAAGGATACTATTATCATCATGTTTGTTTAAAGCTCACTGATATGCTCATCATGAATTAGCACAATTTTTAAACAGGCTACAGGAAAAAAAAAAGAATTAGATAAAATACCCTGCACATCCATACCATCAGCCCTTCTCACTTCCTCCCTCACATATCAGAAATATGACCCAATTATGTGCCAGGCACGGGGGACATGGCAGTTCAAAACAGGACCTGGCTGAAGCTTACAAAACCAAAGATCCAAAACAGATAAGGTTTAAGCAAGTTGTTACAAGGGCATAATGAGGGTAACTAGGAGGAGTGCCATTCCAGGGGCCAGAAAGTGCCCCCTGACTAAGTGGTATTCAAGTTGAAACCTACAGGACAAGCAGGCCATTAGTCTGATGAAAATGAGGAAAAGGATTTCCAGACAACGGAGAGTGTTTACAGTCCAGAAAAAATGAGAGAGCAAAGCTTATTCTAAGAACTAAAAAAAAAAAAGCTAGAGATGGAGACAGTGGTCATGTAGTCGAGGGTCTTGAAAGACATTTTAAGGAGTCTGGGCTTCCCAAGAACAACGTGATGCCAACAGTCAAACTGGAGAACAGCGAGACCAGAGGCAGAAGACCAAAGAGGAAGCCGTTTCAGCAATCCAAAGGAAGGACGACAGTCACCTGGTGTAGGGTGGGTGCAGAGAGACGGAGAGGTAGACAGATCCAGAAAATATTGAATACTTAGGATGTAGAATCAATAGGACTTCTTATTCTGATACAGGAAGTAAGGGAGAGGAAAGAATTGACGACACCACATAGATTTCTGATTTGGGAAGCCTGGTAGACAGCACTGAAAATTGACTGAGACAGAGAGAGAACTGAAGGATCAGTAAGGTTGGGGTGAGGCAGGGAAATGGTAGACTCAAAGACCCTGGCCTGTAATCGATGCTTTGGCTCTCGCCGGCATCTCCCAGTACACCGTGTTGTGCCAAATGCTCCTCACCCTGGTCCTTTCTCTGGAAGGTCCACCTCGGCTGACAGCGGACTATAGACAGGAATGCTGACATCGTAGCCTTGCCGGTAAGTCCATGTAGAAAAGCCACCACCAGCCAACAGAGCCCTGAAAGCAAAGGATTTTGTCAAATGATGAGAAAGAGAGAAGGTCTTCATTCTGATAAGCTCTGTGGAAAGGGGTAATTGAATATTCATAACAATATCAACCACAGCTAATGTTTACCAAGTCCGTTTACTATAAAGACACTGTGCTAAATGTTGTACAATCACACCTCCTGGACATTAGCTGCATCCTATTCCTGAGTCACCACCCTTCCTCTGGGGTCCTAAGTAGTCTTTCCCTACTTTCCATATTTTAAAATACATCACAGCCAGGAGGACTCCCTTTGTACAGCCCCTCTGCCACCTCATTCAGATCCCATTCACCTCTCCCAAAAGTCATACCCAAGTCTTAAACACACTTACAATAACAGCAATAATAATAGGTCTGTACAGGACAACTGGCTGGGGAAGTCACTTACCAACCCCACTGACTGGAATCTCAGGGGACAATGGACGAAGAAAGCAGTGGTGACAGCCAAGTATCACATCTCATGCTGCCTACACCCCAGCCTCTCTCCAATTCCCGCCCCGAGCAGTTCTTTCCACTGTCGTCCCAGAGCTACTTGTGTGTCATGTAACCTCTACCAGCTCTCACCATCCATTTCAGCTACTCAGTCTTATTAACCCAATTCCGTCTACAGGAAGCAGAATTCAGAACTGGACCTTTAGTGCTTCTCTTGCAGTCTGTATGCACGAGCTTTTATTCTCCTTAGTTAGAAAGCCAAGAAGACTCTGTTTTAATTGGATCCAGCAAGTCTTACAATGACACTTCATCAGAAAGGAAGCAGGTGTATATCACACCAACTTTCACGGTTATTCTGTCCCTGGGGCTGCAAACCCATCAAATCACTTACTGGGGCAAAGTGATGCCAGTTCCATGCACTGCACAGTCTGAGCCAAAGTGTATGAACTGAAAAGTCACATTTTGTGCCATCTTGATTGCTACCAATCCCCTCCCTGCCCTGATGACAGCCTACGTTCCCTTCTAACATGACCAGTTTAAGTTCAAAGATTTTCAAACCACCCCTGGAAATCCCAATCTGTTTGTTTAAGCTTTAGGAAACCAAGAATTGGTCAGGGAGGTAACGTGCAGGCTAAAAACCTCTCCAGCTGCCAATACACTATGTAAGACTCAATGACTAGCCTTCGTATCAACATACGGTCTTATTTTTCTTGACTGGCATTCAGCAATGAATCTGTCCAACGTGAATTTGGGTGGGTTCCATGACCATGATGGCAAGCAGACTGCATGGGTCCCCACAACCTACGTGCAGAGAAGCAAACACTGATCCAACACACAGGCACCAAGCAGTCCAGGTAAGCCAGGGTAGTGGGTGATGAGGTAATTACACCCACACCCCAGAGGACAGGCGCATGTGTATGCGGTGAGAAAGGAAGCAGGTGTACATGACGCCAACTTTTACTGTTACTCTGTCGCTGGCGCCCCAGGGGTAAGGGAGGGGGTTAAGCACTGGTAGGAGGAAAGCATGCAACCCGAAGCATGTCTCCTGCCACAGATCACACATGTGCAATCTGGTGTGTGATCTCAGGAAGAGTCGCCACTGCAATTAGTCAAACAAGCCTCACACCGGCCCTGCTGCTGACAAGACTTCAACTCGAAGTCACTGCGTCCTCTTCTGCCAAGCTTTCCCTAACATTATAATGGAGAAAAAATTGTAAGCCTCCCTTGTTTTACAGAACACGTGTTTTACATTGACTGAAAAGTAAATTTCTGAGAAGCACATTCTGTTTTCCCATTATGTATCCCCAAATCAGAGATCCGTTCCAAAGCCGCAAGAGACTGAATACAAACCGTGCAGCTAAGAAAGCATTACTATGACGACCACACTCACACCAGGCCAGGTGTTCTGTCACTGGAAGTGTCACCAGCATCTTCAGCACTTTCCGGGACTTCCTGACTCGGGGACATCACCGACCCTCCTCCTCTCAGCCTGGCCTCGTGGACTCAGCATCCCTACCCTGGGTCTTTCCCAGACGCTCTCACAGCTCGCCTCCTCCCATGTGAGTATTCACAGAGCCTGAACACAGTTCGTCTGCAAGTGTATCTTTTGCTTCCTTTTAATCAGGCCTGCAAATTCCTCAAATATAAAGCTTCACGTTTTAGGTTTTGCAAAAAAAGAAACTGACCAATTCTATTGATTATCCTTATTTGTTTACTGACGCAAACTGTAAAAAAAAAAAAAAAAAATTACGAGACAAGTACATTTGAGCAATGGCTAGATATTTGGTGAATATCTGGTGATATTAAAGAACTACTGTTAATTTTTTTAGGTATGATAATAGTACTGTAGTTATATTTTTTAAAAAGCTCTTATGTAGAGCCTCAAATGAAATGTTTACAGATGTAATGATATAACATCTGGGATTTGCTTCTAGATAATCTAGTGGGGAGTAGGTAGGAATACAGATAAATCAAGTTGGCAATATCAAAGCTGGACAGTGGGTATGTGGGGCTCACTGAACTAGTTTCTCTTCTTTTATATAAGTTTAAAAGTTTCCGTAAGAAGTTTAAATAAATATACACCCATACGAAAGCAGAAATTTGTGAGAGATACGTGCAAAGAAAGGATGACAAAAATCTAAGGTAGCAATAAAATTACAGAATGTGTCTGAGAAAACAAAGATCAGTAAAGTCAGACATTGAAGAGGTATAATTTGCTGTCATTTGAGTTAAAATAAAATGGGTATGTGAATATATATATGTGTGTTTGACTATAAATCCATTGAATAAAGACTCGAAAAACACACAGTGCTTGATAACAGTGATTACCTCTCAGTAAGACAGTAAAAAGAGAGGAGGATTTGAAAGCATACTTTTACATTTTACTCTTTGTACCCTTGCATATTGTTCCAATCTTGTACCAAGAAGGTATATGTGTGTCATGCACAGGATTTTTAAAATCTGAAAGAGAAAAACAGGTCCAAACAGCATAAAAGATGTATTTTCTGAGCTGACATTTGCTTCAGTCCTGGTCCTTGCATTTCCCTGAGTCAAGTAATTCTTAAATAATCACACCTAGGACTTTAGATTTCAGGGGGATCTTAGAAACAGTCTAATCTAGCCTGTCTGTTTTCTAATTTCTGAATAATCAGATGTGCAGCTCCTGCTAAAACCATTCTTCACTCCTGGTTCTTGCCTCCTCTGAATCCAGAAGCAAGGACAAAGGATAAGAAAAATTAACAAACAAATCTACTATCCTTACCCCAACCAGAAGACCACCTAGGCTTCAAAATGATATTTCCCACATGGAAAGATAAAGGAGGACTATACGATGATTCGTTACTTGCTACAGGATTGCCTATAATCACTTACAAAAAATACATGCACAGGGAAAACGATTTAACCTTCCTGATCCTTAACACCTAAGTACCAGCAAGAACTTAAACTCTCTCCTGATTACTTGACACTTTGCTGCAGAGAAATGAAACCCCTTTTAACGTGTGCACTTGATAAAAATAAAATCCTTCTCCCATGCAGATACATATACCAAAATGTCAGCAAAAGTGAAATGTCCCAAACAGAAATAAGCCCTTCTCAAAACAAACCCAGAACAGCAGGTGAAGACATCGCACTCCTCACAGCTCTTTCCCTTCCCTTTGCTATCCTCTAAAGTATTTCACTTACCCAGAACAACCAGATGCATAAAACAGTAGCCCACTCAGGAACACTGAGGCTGAGAGCCAAATCAGGGATCACCTTGTGTTTAGCTGGTTTCTACAGAATTTGTGTGGCCTGACTGCCCTCTGTCGTCCAAAATGGTTTCTACACCAAAGTTGAGGAATGGTCCTTGGGTGTGTCTTTTCTAGTGATAATTGTATTTCCAGATAGAAACTCAACACTGACTCTAGATAATCACTTAAAGCAAAGAGGGCTTAGATTTAATCTTCTGGGGAAAAGCAGTACTAAGTGTAGATTTTCGTAAGTGACAATGCTGGCCTCCCACAGCTGGCCTCACCTTTTTCAGTAACAATGATTTTTTAAGAGTTAAGCATCAACTGTAATAAAGTTGGTTATAAATGAGTTCATATATGAACTTACAATAATCCTCTACCTTGAGTATTGCCCCAGACCCTCATGTTGGGCCCAAACTTTCTGCTCTCTTCAGAGCCTTGAACCCAGTGATAGGAGAGGAACCTTAAGCGGCACCTCCCTCCTGAGTTTTCCAGGAAGTGGTGCAGTCAATGCACAAAAGGGCCAATACACAGTAAGTGAGCTCCAACTGCAATCGTGCTGTCATGGCCGCCCCACACCGCATCTGCCTGTTTGGAAGTTTTATTAGGAAAGAAGGAAAGAAGCCCACTGACTGAAACAACAGAGAGTAAATGGTACTCAGAGTGCCCTCATTCCCCGACGTTACAGGCTCCAATTACACATCCACGCCCTCTCCCCTCAGTAGCTGCGACCCTACTTCTGGCAAATGCTCCCAAATGCGGAGAAAGCTGACACAAGCCAGTGATGAACCAGGCCCTGCGGGGGTTGGAGGAGAAGTTATGCTCAGGAGAGCACAACCCAGACTAAGAAGACAAGACAAACTTTTAAGATGCCCCGCTGGAACCTAAGCTCCAACTGGTTTCCCCCAACAGACTTAGGCAGGTCTGATGCTTCTAGGTCTTGAGGAGGAAAAGGCCTAGGACAATTCTCCACTTTAACAAACAATTCTGGTTACAAAGTATGTCCCAGTGGGCTTAGAAATATGATTTCACATGAACGAAAGGGTCTTGCATTTACTTAATCCTCAGAACCCTATCACGGGGACAGCCCCAAATATACCTACCTGTCTCTGGGGACATCCAGGGCCGTGTTATAATCTGGGGGACCTCCAGGCAACATGTTGAACAGGAGGTGATTGGTTCCTCGATCCCACCTATTAAGAAATTACACATGTAGGAGAATTCACACATCAACTATGAAGAAACAAAGACAAGTCAGTTTCTGGACGACAAGTAGTCTCCCCAGCCCATAACAGGGCCTCTTCTCAGGAGTGCCTGGAGATTCCAACAGTGCATCAGGCACTGGCCTGGCTCCTTCAAAGGAAAGCTGGGGGATGTGCACTCCAAGCTTGTCCACTACAGAACTGCTTATGCTAATGAAAACCTGAACGCTACCCGAGTGTTCACCATTGGGTTACAGAAACAAAAAATAAATAAAATACAGGGGCTTCCCTGGTGGCGCAGTTGTTGAGAATCTGCCTGCCAATGCAGGGGACACAGGTTCGTGCCCTGGTCTGGGAAGATCCCACATGCCGCGGGGCAACTGGGCCCGTGAGCTACAACTACTGAGCCTGCGCGTCTGGAGCCTGTGCTCCGCAACAAGAGAGGCCGCGACAGTGAGAGGCCCGCGCACCGCGATGAAGAGTGGCCCCCGCTCGCCGCAACTAGAGAAAGCCCTCGCACAGAAACGAAGACCCAACACAGCCAAAAAATAAATAAATAAATTTAATTAATTAATTAAAAAAAAAATAAAAATAAAAAATAAAATAAAATAAAATACAGAAGGCCGGTTAAATACATTAGGGAACATGTGCAAAATGGAATACTATAGAGCCCTTAAAATCATGTAGAACCGACTGATGAAGATGAAATTATCTGGAAATACATTCATGATAAATGAAGGGAAAAAGGCAGCAAGAGAGCGTGTTTTGCCGTGTGATCCCATTCTGGACAAAAAATGTTATATACACATGCATGGGTATATATACTTTATAAAAAAATGTATACATACATGCCTATGTATATGTTTTATACAAAAATGACTGAAAAGTAACAGCAAAGTATTAATGATTATCTCTTAGAGGCAGGCTTATGGAATGAACCTTACTTTCTTCTTTTTGCTCACCTGTATTTTCAGACTTCTTATAGTGAATGTATATTATGTGAGTAATAAAGAAAGGAAAAAAGTGCTTAAATTTAAAAGGAAAAGCATGGGAAGCATCCTTAGCTTCTAAACGTTAAGAGGCTGGGAGCCCACAGCAGTGGCACGGGAGGGTGGTACGGAGGCCAGGTGCCCAAAGCACCGGTCCTCCTACGGGTCAGTCGCTCATCCACTCACCCCCATATGAGATAAGAGACAAGCAGCCAGCCGGACACCAGCTCAAGAGAACCACTGGCTCTGCCCCTCCTTCCCTCTAGCTCCTGGAAGACCTGCTACGATACCTGGAGAGCTGGGCCAGCGCCTGCGCCGTCTCCTTCACGCGGAGCGCGTTCTGGTTGAGCAGGTCGATGGACGGGATGAACAGGCAGGCCCGGGTGATGTCCTCGGTGTAGTAGTCGCTGTCTGAGACGGCCGTGAGCAGCTCGTTGTACTCCTGGGAGATGGTGCTGCTCACTGGGACACCCGCATCATCCACATACTTTTTCAGAGAGTAAATGTACACCTTGATCTTGTTCTTGGGGTTGAAGCCACAGCGGTAGACGTCGAAACATGTGTGCATTCTGCAGCTGAGGTCGCCACGCTCGGGGACGGGGCTGTCGGCCGGCAGCCGGACCACCGGCACGTCGCGGATGCTGCGCTTCTGCACGCTCCAGTCGCTCGAGGACTCGATGGAGTGAGGCCAGAACTGAAACATGCCCGTGGCGATGAGGCCCAGCAGGACGATGGAGAAGAGGGTGATGTAGTAGATGCGGTGCTTGGTCTTCATTCTCGGGATGAGGGCAGGACCCCGGATGTTGTACTTGACCGAGGCACACATAATGACCCAGAGAGCCTCTTCCTCACACTCCTGGTTACCAGGGGAGAAGAGAGAAAAGTGAAGTTTTTAGGGTGGCAGATGACACCTGAAAGGACTGTTCAACTCTGAATCTACCTCTTTCCCTTAAGTGGTCTGATGAAATAATGAAAAGGGATTTTTGACTTGTCTTATAAATAAATAAATAAATGTGTACATATGAGAATATGCTATATATTTAATATTTAATATTACATACTTAATATAAATACTGTTAACATAATGTAAAAATATTACTATATTCTATAAATATATATTCTCTGAAAGCATAAGCTGGTAAATGCGTGGGACCTAGGAAGAGGGGTACTGACCAAGCAAGAAAAATCAAAAGTGGAACAGCTGAAGACAGTTGTTTTATTTTGCTTTCAAATACCTGCCTAACATAAACTGATGCTTCATCTGGACAAACTGATGTTTCGTTCATTATACTAAAGCCTGTTTTCATTCATTCAACCCTCAAAGAGGACCTAAACAAAGAAGAAAGTGAAAACCTACCTTAGAGGAATTTATATGCTAATGAGACACAAAACTGTAACAAAATGTGGAATGTAAAAACACCACTAAGAAAATATCAAGAAAAGACCAAGGGGTATTAGAGAAGATTAATCTTTAAATAAAATATATATTGATGTTTTATAATAAAGGGATAGTTGACACATTTAGATGGAAGGGAGAAATGAAGAAACAGGGAAGGAGGAAAGGAGAGGTGGAGGGAGGAAAAGAAAGGCCAATGAGGTAGATCCATTTCTAAAGACTGATGCCAACAATTCTTCCCACTGGTGAAGGTGCACGCCACTTGTCCAATCAAAAGGTGGAATCTCTTTCCCTTCCCCCTGAATTCGGGCTAGCCTTGTGACTTGTCTGACCAAAAGAACGTGGCAGAAGTGAGATTCTGGGGCTTCTGAGTCCAAGACTTAAGAGACCCTGTAGCCAATGGAAGCCAGCTGCCACGTTATAAGGAAGCTGAGCTCCCAGCTTAGGGCAACCTCAGGAAGACCCCAGGGGAAACTATGTGGAGCAAACATGAACCAGCCCCACCAAGCTCTGTAGAGATGGCAGAATCCTGAGCAAATACATGATTGCTGTTGCTGTGGTTGTTTGTAAGTTTTGAGGTGGTTTGTTATGTAGCAATAGATAAACGAAAGAGCCAATAAGCATCATTGACAGATATAAAGAAAATCCTTAGTCCTCAGCTGAAAATGCAGAGTTCCCCTGTAGACCACAAACTAAGATCCTTACCGAACAAGCCCCCGACACCTGATGCCTAGCTACCGTGTGGGGAGGGTAAAGCCTTGAGTGTGACTGCACCATCTGGCACGGACATGTTACGGCAACAAGAGACTTCAGGACTTCAGCATTCCACATGTCAAAAGCCCAATCTTCAAAATGGCCTCATTCAGAAAAGCTATTAATATAAAGGGAAATAACGGAAAAGCTCATAGACCATCTTAAGGTTTATCAACCATTTTCACTATGGCTAAACGGAGTTCTCCCCAGTCATGCCCACACTGTAAGACTGCTTCCTTCCTAGCCAGCAGGGTCTCGTCAAGCCTTGAATGTTGCAATCATTATCAGCTTTTTGGGTAAAATGTGCTGAATGGTCATGAATGATTTCAACTTGTAACTCTCTGAGACCATGATCTGGAACATATCAAGAAATGTGCTTGTCATGGACTAATGTATGAAAGTTCATACATTCTAAGCTTAAAGATGATCATCTTTGGGGTATATACATTAGCCATTCAATATATACTAATGGATTCCATGACAGGAATGCAGGCACAAGAGCTATTTCACTTTTTCTGTCATTCTAACGATGAACAGGATGTTCCTAGCCTGCCCCCAACCCCTACTTACCACCAAGTCCACCTTATCCTTTTCCTTCCCTCCATGTATCCCTCCTGGAGCTAGAAAAGAGGAGGTCTTGGGACAAATGCACACAAGGAACTGCACTCTTCATATACCCCATGTCAGAACTGCCCAACAGGCTCTCAAGGTGTACCTATATCCTGAATCAGTGGTTCTCAAACACCCAAATGCTAAGAATCACACAGGGAGAGCTTGTTAAAACACAGAGTCTTTGGCCCCAGCACTGGAGGGTTGTATTAGTAGGTCTAAAATAAGGTCACAGAATCTGTCGATTTAGCAAGCTCCTTGCATGTTTATTTTATGCAGCTAGGTTTGAAATTTTCACTAATGTTAGACAAACTACCTTTTAACACAGTAGCTTTTTTCTTTTTTAATTTATTTTATTTATTTATTTTTGGCTGTGTTGGGTCTTTGTTGCTGCACGTGGACTTTCTCTAGTTGCGGCAAGCAGGGGCTACTCTTCATTGCAGTGCGGTGGCTTCTCTTGTTGCAGAGCACGGGCTCTAGGCATGTGGGCTTCAGTAGTTGTGGCACGCAGGCTCAGTAGTTGTGGCACACGGGATTAGTTGCTCCACAGCATGTGCCATCTTCCCAGACCAGGGCTCAAACCCGTGTCCCTGCATTGGCAGGCGGATTCTTAACCACTGTGCCACCAGGGCACAGTAGCTTTTAAACCTATTTTTTTTTTTTTTTAAACTAAAACCTATAAGATAACATTTTATATTATGACCCAATACAGACATAGATGTGTATGTATAATATCTGAAATAAAACAAATATTTCACAAAACACTGTTTTCACAAAACAATGTTTAACCTTAGTACGTAGTATTAGCCACAGAACATGTGACGAACACTGTGTTCTTCTATTAGCCTATTGCTTTTTAAAAATACTGGCCATAACCTACTAGAGCAATAATCCACAAAGGTAGTATCCACATATGAGCTTTACAATTTTCATGAGCTCCAGATTATGAAAAAAGACATTACCACAACAAAATAAATCCAAAGATAATAGAAGGAATTAAGTAATAAATAAAAGCACAGAAATTAATTAATTAAAAACCAAATAGGATCAACAAAACTAAACTTCTTTTAAAAAAGACTAAAGAAATTGACACTTGACATAATTCTGGTAAGATTAATCAAGATAAAGAGAAAATAAAGAACAAATAAATACCTAGAATGAAAAGGGGCCCATAACTCTAAATACTACATGTATTTAAAAGATGAGATGGTATCAATGAACTTATGCCAAAATATTTGAAAATTAAATGAAATGGAGAAATTCTTTAAAAATATACCTTATTAAAACAGTCTCAATGAGAAATAGCAAACCTGGAAAGCTCTATAACATTAAAGAAACTGAATCGAAAGTTTAAAAAATCTTCCTATAAAGAAAATTCCAGATCCAAAAGATTTTCCAAGTTCTACCAAACAGTCAAGAAACAATAATTCCAATTTTACACAAATTATCCCAAAGTTCGGAAAAAAGAAGAAACATTTCCTGACCTACTTTAGGAGGCTAGTATAACACTAATACCAAAAATCTTAGATCAGTGATTCTCAAAATACAGTCTGGGGGCTCCAGGGGGTCCCCAAGACCCTTTCAAAGGATCTGAACTATTTTTTATAATAACGCTGACATTATTTTTTCACCTTCATTTGCCAGAGGCTACATGATGTGTGATAATGCAAAGACTGAAGGCAGAAGTAGACACAAAAATCCAGCTGTCTGTTAAGTTTTTCCAAACATAATGAAATATATCAACTCACAGATTCAAGATGCTCAACTCCAAGTACAATATATACAAAAAAAAAAAAAACCAAAAACAAGACAAAAACCAACTAGATATGTCAAAGTAAAACCACTAAAAAGAAAGCCAAAGAAAAATATTAAAAGCAGCCAGAGGGGAGGAAATCTATTCAAGGCAGATTAAAGAGCTATATGTAACAGGCAAAAGTGTAAGCTATTTAGAACACAAAAGAGAATATCTGTGAATTCCAGGCAGAGGATGATTTCCAAAATAAAATGCAAAAAATGCAAATCACAAAAAGATAAAATAATAAATTCAGTGTTACAATTAAGAATTTTTATTCATCAAAAGACATCATAAGGAAGTAAAAAGACAAGCTATAAACTAGAAGATATTCGCAATACATGTAACCGATAAGGACTAACTAGCAACCAGAATAAAGAGCTCCTACAAAGTAATAAGAAACAAACAAAAAAGCCAAAACAGACAAAAAACAGAAAACTAAAGACTTAAACAAGAATGTCACAGAAGTGGCAACAAAATGGCACATAAACATCTGAAAAGATGTTTAGTCTAATTAATGGACAGGAAAAGTATGGCAGTAAAACAACAAGACATCTTCTACCCACCAGCATGGCAGAATGTCGGCACCAAACACCACCAAGTGCTGGTGGTGACCTGGAGCCACAGGAACTCCAAGAGCAGGAGCATGACCTGGCTCCACAGTCCCAAGGGGGCATCAGGAGGGCTGGAAAGAAGAGAGGCTGACACCCACTATGTTAGACTCCTAGGCATCACCCTTTGCTTCCTACCTGTCACAGTTTGAGTCCCCCCGTAATTAACCCCCAAAAAAGAACCAGAGACAAGGATGGGGGTGCAGGTAGTTTTACTTGGGAGCTAGAGAACAGAGCAAGGAGAGAGAGACAGAGAACCAGGGAAAGCCAGTAGGAGTGTGTTATTAAGCTGGGTAACAGGGGCTCTTTAGGAACCCTCTGAAGAACCATGCAGACTACACCATGTCCCTCAGAAGGAGGACAGGCCAGGTCATTTATCTGCAAACTCCTATCCACCATTGCTTGCAGGTTGCCTGGTATTATTATCAGCTCTGACCCTGTACTTAACAGCCCTCAGAAGGTCTGGATATTCTCCTTTCCTCGATGTACCACAAGTCTGATAAAGACCTACAGTTCCCTGGAGGAAGGATTCGGGAACATCTGTCTATATTTTCAGGGATGTTGCAAAGTTCTTCTTCAAAGAGATCCAGCCTCCCCCTCAATCCATGGGATACAGGTCTGAGAGCTGGCACACATCTGAAAACTAGGTGATAGTGATTCTTCCACTGCAGCAGCTGACATCAGACTTCTACTTGCCATCTGTTGATTTTTTTTTTTTCCTGGTTATACAGTGAAACAATACCCTAGTTGGCTGCCCATCTATACTGTCTATAGGAATGCCAGGCTCTATTAGCATCACAGTGGGTCCAGACACACTGGTTTTGAGTCAAGCCTCACTGCTTGTTATGGATAGTGTGTCTACCTTGCCTCTGATGGTTAGTGCCACCACCTGGCTTCTGCCATTTCAGAATCCTATCATCCTCATTGATACTTGGGAACCCAGTTCCACGGTCAAATCTCATAAAGTCAATCCTGGCCTATGGAGGAGAATCGACATTGAGCTTCTCAAACGTGCTGGTCCCCTCCCTGCGGTTCCATATCACCAGAGGGAAGGGAGAACGCCCTCCTGGGAACATGGGCAGGAGATGCACCTCTGGCCTCAAGTAATAAATC
This sequence comes from Balaenoptera musculus, assembly GCF_009873245.2. Lineage (NCBI taxonomy): Eukaryota > Metazoa > Chordata > Mammalia > Artiodactyla > Balaenopteridae > Balaenoptera > Balaenoptera musculus. The sequence goes on along the minus strand of NC_045792.1, from coordinate 93,479,510 downwards.
TATTTCAAATCTCCACCTCCCTGAACCTTCGGACCCCTACCGTAATATTCTGCCAACACAGCTCTGGCACCTTTACCTCATTTACTCCAGACTAGGGTTTCTCAAGCTCAGAACTATTGACATTTTGGGCCAAATGATTCTTCTCTGTGGGGAGCTGCTCTGTACAATGCAGAACGTTTAGTAGCATCCCTGGTCTCTAATCCAGAGGAGCCAGAAGCAACCCCTAGTTGTGACAACTAAAAATACACCCAGACATTGCCAAATATCCCCTGGGGAGGCAAACTGGCCTCCAGTTGAGAACCAACGGTATCACGGTCACATCCAAGGTTCCAGGCGGCTGCCCAGCAGCACATCGGGACCAGCTTGTCCCTGCAAGGCCACGGAGTCCTGACTCAGGAGAGAACCCTCCCAAGAGTCACTCCCACCTGGCTTCACGTCCACCGCTACCCCACTTCTGGTCTGACACCCTCAAGATTCACTCCCGTGTGTTCCTCCGGTTCCTGCTGGTCCGCACGAGCCAGGTCCTGCAGCTCTTCCAGTACAACAGCTATCACCGCAGCAGCAGGGGCTGTACGTCCCCACGTAGGCAATGCTGAGATCTGAGGGCAGGGGATGAGCAATGTTGAGGAGGAGAAGCACTACCTTGCAAGGTATCCACCTCCAGGGAGAGCTTTGCATAGCGTCAGGGAAGGAGCGCTTCTTCTCAGCAATGGAGAGAGATGCTTCTGCTGGCCCAGAGGATCTAGGAAATCTGAGAGTTCAGTCCTCAGCGCCTCCACCCAAAATCTCCATCCTAAGACTCAGGGTCCCACTTCTTCCCTGTCATGGCCCTGACTTCAGCAGAAGCAGCCTGTGAAGGCTGTGCACTCAGCTTCCTTTGCAGTTCAGCCATAATTACAATTAAATTCTGGGCCTGATTTTCAACACAGTCTGCCTTCCAGCTGCAGGAAACGTTGCCATGGAGTTCTATCTTTCACAATGCGTCCTGAGTTGATACCTGGCTGATCTGAGCCTGATCGCACCTAAGGTCTCTAAGGAGATAACAAGAGCCAACCAACTCCACCAGCGTCATCATGACCATGGTCCACACGCTGCTCGAGCGCTAGAGTTCCTGTGCCAGCCAATGCTTTCCTTTCTGCCTGAACCTCATCCCAACCCTCCACTGGTCAGTCTGACTACTCAGGGACGCTAGAGGGCACCAGGGGTTATCAACGCCTCACCTACCCCCAGCAAAGGGGTCCTGGCTGCCACCTGAGGGTGAGCGATTCCAATCTCACAACGCTATTCTCAGGACCTGCTTTCTAGAGCCACTTCCAGTACCAGCCGCCTTAGTTTATGTTCTGCCAAACTAAAAATGGCTCGGGTGCAAGTAGCTTGCAGAAGACGAATCCAGAAAGCCAGAGGGAGGGAGTAAGGAGAGGAGTTGGAGAAGAACGGAAAGCCATGAGGGTGTATTACTGAGCTGGCTGCCATACTGAGCTGGGCAGATGGGGCTCAATCCTTCTAGGGTCCCTCTGAAAAATGCACCTGAGAACTGTCCGTTTCAAGGACATTCATCGGTGGATGAATCGGTGGATGAAAGCCTATCCATCCCGCGCCCCCTCACCCCCCACCCACCTGAGGGCTGTTCCCAGGGCTATAAACTCACGTTTCTGAGGTTTGCCTACACTGGATAAGCGAGCGTCCACAAGTCTGTGCTGAACAGCTGAGAGGGATGGCGAGCACTTGAGGTGGCATAAAAACTCTTAATAAAAAAAGAAATGAGGGGAAAAGCCTTAAGTGAAAAAGAAACCAGCCCCTAACTAAGTCGAGCTTTAGAGACCGAGAACTCTCGGTGAATGTCCTTGTACCTTTTACAGGCTTCATTACGGCACTTGCCAGATTGTAGTAATTGGTTATGTAATTGCAAGTCTCTCTTCTACTGGTCGTCATTTTCTTGTAATCAGAGTTTTTCATCTCTGCTCAGTATTCCCAGCATCTAATATCATGTCTAGAACACACTCCATGTAAACATAAATGTTTGTTGAATGAAGGAGTGTCTCTGTACTTCCCAGTTCCGTCAGCACACACACTGTTCAAGGTCCAAGTTTTGAGTAATTATATGGTGATGAACTCTGATCATTTTCTTTCTTAAATTAGAGTTTCCAAAGGGGGGGGGAAATGGCCAGGTAATTTCACAGATGGAATTTTCTGTACCTACCCTTGACCACCCTCCTCTCCCCTAACACTGAGCTTCCCCAAGAGGACAAACCAAAAGGAATCTTCTAATTAATGAATGTTTTTCCATATAATACCACAACCTGTGTCAAAATAAGAATTTCACAACAAGCCCTACAAGCTTTACCCTCCTCAAAGGACATCAAATCTGTCCCTGCAAAACAGTGGAATCATCCGGCTAGATGTCAGGCACTGAATCACTGGAAAAATCTTTCAACCTCACTCTACTGTCAAGATGAGATGCATTTTCTGTTCCTGGAATTACTTATTCCTAAATCTTGCCTGAATAACCTCTACTTAGTGCTTCAGGCTATGTTCAATCCACTAAGTCCAAAGTTTTCAGTCACAATCTCTCATCTTCTTAACCTTTTTACAGAAGCCCTCACAGCTGAACTCTTGGGGCTGCTGCTACCCTGTAACTTAACTCACCTGTTCCTGAAAACAAAGGAACCAAATATTGGCCGAAGCAGGAAAATCTGCAATTCACTGCCTTACCTGATAGGATCCTCTACAATTAAAGTTATGTTATAGCTAACCACCCCTAAAAATGATTGCAAATTTAAAAAATAAAAACCTGTGCCCCTTTGTGGGAATTATACTATAATTAACACAGTGCATATAACTAAGGAACTATTGACAATAACTAAACTTTACTGCAGACCTACTACATGCCAGGATCTGTTTTAAGTATTCTGCGTTAACTTAGTCTTCCTAACAGTGCCATGTGACAATCTATGATTATCCTCATTTTACAGACAGGGAAAGTGTAACAAGGAAGGCTAAGCAACTTGCCCAATGTCACACAACTAGAAAATGCCAATGCTAGGATTTGGAGAATAGCAATCTGGCTCTGGAGCCTGCGCTCTTTAATTAACCCCCATGTGAAGCTGCCTCCCCTAATTACCCTTAAAAGCCTGAATGAGATACACCTTTTTCATTCCTCAATTAACCAGCATAATTTGACAGACGCAAATCTATCCATTTACACCAGCATTTGCAACCAGATGGCTTAAGTCACCGGCAGTGAGGAGTGATAGAAATTGAGCCATGTATTTTATTACTGTAAATAGCCTTTGAGCTCTGAAATTTACAAACTAAGTCCAGCTTAAGTCCTCAGGGCACTCAGTTGACTTAGAACAAGAATTTAAATGGATGTATTTCTATTTCAAGACATCTTCAGACAGATAAATCAAGGACCCTTCTAGATTAGCACTTCCCAATAAGTTACACCAAGTAATTTTAACCTCAAAACTGTATACACGTATCTGGTTCCCGTCGCCAGTAAGTAAAACTCCAAGTGCCTCTGAGCTTCACGTAGATGCCTAGAGCCCGGACACCGCTGGCCACCCTCCTCACCAGAGCACTCAGTCCTGCCCAGGGCATCTGGTACCGCACGGGACGCCACTGGCCAAGGCAGAGCCCAGAGCTGAAAAATCCCAGTGGGAGAAAGCAGATCCCTGTGGCTCGCGGGAAGGAGCTGGCAGCGGACAGAGGTCACGGCAGAGGGTGGGGCCTTCGGAAAAGGAAGCCACAGGATGCCGGGAAAAAGGAAAGGTGCGGACGGGGAATAGAAGTGGGCAAGGAAACAGGTGGGAAACCAACGTGCGGGGCGGGTCGGGTGACGAAGGAGAAGGCGGGGCGGAAATCAAAGCGCACCCAAAGCGGGAAATCAGCGGGAGTGGCGCCGGCCTCTTGCAGCCCTCGGACCTCCGCGCGGCCCGCGCTTCCCCGGAGATTCGGCTCCGACTCCGCCGCGGCCCGGGGAGGCCCGAGCCCTCACCGGGGTCCCGCCCGGCCCTTCCGCGCCGCGCTTACCTCGTCCACGGCTGCCTCCCGCTCGGCCCCGTGTTCGGTCACCGGCTCATGCCGCGGGGCACTGGCCACAGCCGCCCGGGTGGGATTGCGCGAAGCTGCCGGTCGCCGACGCCTGCGCCGGGTCTGCGGGAGCGAGCTGGGAGCACTGGGCCGGCTGGGCTCGGCGGCCTGACACCCAGCGCACTGCGCATGCGGGAGCGGCCCGTGCCCGCGCCCCCTGCTGGACAGGAGGAGTCAAGGCACCGCTTAGGGTTTCTCCCAGGAAGGCGGGCGAAGCTCAGGCTCCACAGTGAAATCCATAGACAGGCAGCCTCGTTCGTAATTAAAGAAACTGCAAACCGAAACGAGGCCCCATGCTTCACTTACAAAACTGTTGTAAAACTGACAAAAATGTAAACGTTTTAGTATAATCGGTATTCATGCGCGTGCAACATTCCTGAAAGGGAATTTGGCAGTTATCCATTAAACGTAAAATGCCGGTAACTTTCCCCAACAATCCCTCTGTATGGAGTTTACCCTATGGATATTCTCAACGACGTTTATCAAAAATATTCATTACAGTACTGTTTCTAATAATAGCGAAAACCCGGACACAACCAAAATAAACTATGGAAAATTTGATATTAATCAAAATAAGTTATTAGAATGTAATAATGAGAGAATGCATATGTATGTTGGTATGGAAAAAATCTCAAAGACATGTTAATATGAAAACATGGTTTAAAACAGTAGACGAGTATGATCCTTTTTATGTAATAAAATATACATATATATGTATGTAGAAACAGAAGACAGAAAATATATATGTAGATGCTTAGATTCAGGCATTTATATATAACATTTTTTCTGGAAATAATTCAAGAAGCAATAAACAGTTTTAGAGGGATTAATTGTGGCGGTAGAAATGGGGGAGAAAAACTTTCATTTTCATTTTGTTTCTGTATTATTTACATGATCTAGCCTCCTACATGCACAGCAAAACCCCTGTCATAAGACAATCAGTGGAGTCTAAAAAATTCAATCAAAATGCAGAGTGATGTTATTGAGAAGTTAATGAAATGACCCCACTGAGCCTATGCAGTTTACAGACAATGGCTGCAGAATCCAAATCCATCTGGTCTCAGCTGTACCTCAGCACCATCTGGTGGAAGTTGTCACTTAGAACTTAAATATTCATAGGGATGATCCTGAGTCTAGAGACCCACTGGGGCTTCCAGCAGCAACAGTGATTCCAAGAATATTCTTGTGAGTTAATGTCTGCTTAACACAGATCCAGAGGGATTGGGATGAGAATATTCTGGAGGCAGGAAAACACATTCTGCTTCTCCACATCAAAGAGGGCATTTGCTCTGCTCTTCAAATCCACACCCCGCCCAAAAAAACGATAAGAAATTTTAGCACACATACACATTTGAGAAATGGATAAGTGGAAAGCGTTTTCACTTTCTTCTTTGTCTTTCCCTGCAAACATTTTAAATGAATTATTTTTTCATTAAATGAGGACTTTCTGTGTTAAAGACCCATTAGGCATAGCCTTTGAAGAACCAACCTATCTTATTCACTTTTTATAACCCTAAACATGCATAGTGCCTGGCACATAGGAAGTGCTCAATGAGTAGTTTATTTTTTTAATAATTAATTAATTAATTAATTATTTTTGGCTGCACTGGGTCTTTGTTGCTGTGCACAGGCTTTCTCTAGTTGCAGCGAGTGGGGGCTACTCTTTGTTGCAGTGCACGGGCTTCTCATTGCGGTGGTTTCTCTTGTTGCGGAGCATGGGCTCCAGGCGTGCGGGCCTCAGTAGTTGTGGCCCGCGGGCTCTAGAGCACAGGCTCAGTAGTTGCGGCGCACGGGCCTAATTGCTCTGTGGCATGTGGGATCTTCCTGGACCAGAGCTCGAACCTGTGTCCCCTGCATTGGAAGGCGGATTCTTAACCACTGCTCCACCAGGGAAGCCCTCAATGAGTAGTTTTTGAATGAATAAAGGGTGCCCAGACGCTGGGAGGAGCTCAATAGAAAGAAAACAAATGCACAAGTAAGATTCACCAAAGCAGAGGATGGAGAGTGGCATAGGAAAATATAAACAAAATGCTACAGCAGGGGTCCCCAACCCCCGGGCCGGTACTGGTTGCCACCAGTCCGTAGAAAAACTGTCTTCCACAAACCCGGTCCCTGGTGCCAAAAAGGTTGGGGACCGCTGTGCTACAGGGTTCAAAAGAGAAAGTGATCATATCCAAATGGAAAGATGTAGGAAGACCTCACGCAAGAGTTGACATTTTTGCTGGTCCTGGAGGATAGTTAGGATTTTGACAAATAGAGGATGAAGAGGGCATTCCAAGCAGAGGAAAAAAAAAAAGCATGAGCAAAGGCATAGATGTGAGAAAGAAGGAGAAGCAGTCAGAAAAAGCAGGTGTCTTTTAAACCAGCATGATTCAAACGGTGGGGCTACATTTCTAGGGGTAGAAATCATGCAAGGAATTGGAGGTGAGAAAGTATAGAAGCTGTGATATTAGAAGTTACGTGACGCTAAAGCAGCTGAGAGAGACTGCAGAGAAGAATGAGAAAGAAAACTGTGGGCCAGGACCTGAAGTCTCAGAAGGTAGAAAAGTCCTTCTGGTCGGTGGTTAGAAGAGAGACTGTAGAAAGACGTTTCATTACTTGCTGTGAAGGTACAGGACAAAGCAAAGACCGTGCAGAGTCCCGCGTATCCAGTGAGCCAGGAGAAGTGCAAGTGAGCGTTAAAAAGGGTGTGGTTTTCAAGGAAAGTGGCATCATCAGCCACTTTTTTGAAAGTGAGTTTACAATGAGGAGCAATTGCTAGTGTGGAGATGAATGCCAGCTTTACCACTTCCTTTATACGACAGCGGTCTGTAAGTATGGAGAAAGGTATCTTCCCCAAGAAAAAAGACTCCGTGAAAGAACTGTTCTGTGGTGTTTCACGTTGGGTCAGCTTATACGACACTGGCAGGCAGCCTGGTGGACCAGAAAACACCTACCAACACCAGAGCAAATATAATGAACACTCTCTCAAATGGATGCTGAGCTCACAAAAGAAGTAAAGAAAATATACAAGGAGCCAAAAATGAAGGTGAAGTGAGAAAATTGAGTGAAGGTACAATTTGGGCATACAAGATGGGAAGATGTGGAGAAAACCATGTAAAGCTAGGCTATTGAGATGGAAGACTGGAAAAATTTGCTCAACATCAGTAACAAACCAAAAAAAAAACTTGTCTGTCTTGTCCAGAGAATGGAAAAAGAAGAGTCTCTGCTGAGAATCTTTAATTTCAAGCTTCACAACAAGGTGGGATTTGAATGGATACTGCCAGCATGGTCCAGGAAGTTCCCCACCTAAAGAGTAACTTGAAGCAAAGGAAACATAAATCCCCTCTGGAGGGTCATGCCCTCAAGGCAAGCTGCCCAGGATTCTGACAAACATAAGCTCACAATCTGGAATTACACAGCACATGAAGAATAAACCAGTCAGCAGAAACTACAAACAGCAGAAATTTAACATGCAGAAATTACAGATAACTGGATAATGAGAAATAGATATAAAATAAGTAAGTTTATGGTGCTCAAAGACTTAAAAGATGGAACTGTAAATATTAGAAAGAAACAAGATGGTTTTTTTCCCCAAAGATGGAAGAGATTGAAAAAGTACTAAATATAAAAATTGAGATTAAAAATTCAATGCATAAGTTAAACCATAGATTAGATACAATTAATAAACTGAGATATAGATCTGAATAAATTACCCAGAATGTAGATTCAAGAAAAAACAAGGAGATGGAATATAGGACAGGGAGGTTGAAAGAGAGGGAGAATAAAGGAAGAAAACCCAGGATGTATCCAGAAGCAGGGAACAGAGAAAATGCAGTAGAAGCAGTTTCCAAGGATACAGTCGCTAAGAATCTTCCATTATTGGACAGAGATGATCACCTGTAATGGATGCACAATAAGACTAACAGTGGGCTTCTCAACAAAAACAAAAAACAGAAGTCATAAGATACTGGTAAAAGTGCCAAAAGAAGCTAGCAGTCAATTTCAACTGTATACCTAGTGAAATCATCCTTCAAGAATACAAAAGAAAGAAACACATTTTCAGACAAACACTGATAGAAAGAATTTACCATCAGTAAACCCTAACAGAATTTCTTAAGAGATGTATTTCAGGAAAAAGAACATTAAAACCAGAAGAAAGTACTGAGATGAAGTAAAGAAGTAATGAAATTGATAAACTCATAGGTAAAACAAATACTGACTGTATAAAACTATAAAAATAAAAACAACAAATTTGGAGATTAAAAACTAGGCATTGGGGCTTCCCTGGTGGCGCAGTGATTGAGAATCTGCCTGCCAATGCAGGGGACACGGATTCGAGCCCTGGTCTGGGAGGATCCCACATGCCGCGGAGCAACTGGGCCCGTGAGCCACAACTACTGAGCCTGCGCGTCTGGAGCCTGTGCTCCGCAACAAGAGAGGCCGCGATAGTGAGAGGCCCACGCACCGCGATGAAGAGTGGCCCCCACTTGCCGCAACTAGAGAAAGCCCTCGCACAGAAACAAAGACCCAACACAGCCAAAAATAAATAAATAAATAAATAAATTTTTAAAAAAACAAAAAAACAAAAAAAACTAGGCATCACCCCCATGTTCACTGCAGCATTATTCACACTAGTCAAGATATGGAAACGCTTTGTGACCACCTAGAGGGGTGGGATAGGGAGGGTGGGAGGGAGGGAGACACAAGAGGGAAGAGATATGGGAACATATGTATATGTATAACTGATTCACTTTGTTATAAATTGGAAACTAACACACCATTGTAAAGCAATTATACTCCAATAAAGATGTTTAAGAAAAAAAAAAGATATGGAAACAACCTAAGTATCTATGGACAGATGAATGGAATATTATTCAGCCATGAAAAGAAGGAAATCCTGCCATTTGTGACAACATGGGTGGACCTCGAGGGCATTTTGCTAAGTGAAATAAGAGAAATACAAATACCATATGATCTTTCTTATATGTGGAATCTAAAAAACAAAACAAACACACAAAAAACCTGGCTTATAGACACAGGGAAGAGAATGGTAGTTGCCAGAGGTGGAAGAAATGGGTGAAGGGGGTGAAAGGTAAAAAAAAAGGAAAGAATTTTGCAGCAAATACCCATATATCTACTGTCTATATTATGCAATTAATATTTTACAGTACTTGTCACATGTCTGTCTATCCATTTGCTGATCCATCATTTTTTTTGCTACATTTCAAAATAAGTTGCAGATATCAGCAGTTACATCTGAATATTTTATTGAATGCATATCATTAACTAGAGATCAATATTTTGCAGTTCCTTTTTTCTTATGAGATAAAATTTATGTACAATAAGGTGCATATATTTTGTACTTTTTCTTTAAATTAGGGAATAACAATAGCTTTGGCAGATGAGGGGGGAAAAGTAATGGCAGAAGAAAGGAGCAAAAAATAATGATTTTCCCTTTATACAAAAATTATAGGTCCCATGTACTCATATAAACACCTAAAAAAAAAAGAAATTAACAAATTAGAAAACAAAAGTACAATAGAAAGAATTAATAAAAGTAATAGTTCATTGTGAAAAACTAGTAAAATTGATAAAACCAATACAAGACTGTTCATGACAAAAATAAAAGTAGAGAGAGCAAAAGTTACCACTATTAGGAATGAAAAGGGTATATTACTACATAGAGAAAAAAGAAAAGAATGTAGTACTGATACATGTAAATGTAAATGAACCCTAAAACATGAAGCTGCGCAAAATAACCCAGGCACAAAAGTGAACAACTATATGATTCCTTTGGGAAATTTTATGCATGGAGCTAGAACTCAGAGTGGTGGTTGCCTGTAGGAGATTGGGAGACTTACATAAGAGCTTGAAGGAACTTTCTGCAGCAATGGAAGTGTTCCACATCATGATGGGGATAGGATATTAGTTATACAGATGTATATATATGTCAAGGACATTGAATCTTACAATTAAGATCTGCCCAATTCACTGTAGGTAAACTTTACTTCAGTTTTTAAAAATTAATTGAATGCAATGTTTTAGCAGAAGCTCAAAAGACATTTGAGACCAGTACTAGACCTAGATGGTATCTGTAACTCTCCTAGGTACTTGCCCTAAATAGAATTTTTAAATTTATTTCTTTTTTACTGTATACAGCTTTCATGTGGTTTTAAAAATAAAAAGCATTAAAACAAACCCAGGAGAACCAAAAAAGTGAAAGAAGGAGTAAAAATTCTCACTCCTGTCCTTGTTTCCCATCCTCCCAATTTCCCTACCCCATAGGCAACTACTATTCTCAGTTTCTTTTGAACTCTTTTTCAGACTCTTTATGGGAAAACAAATGCCCTAAATTTTGACTTAGGGTGATGGAGTCTGAGAAAACATGGTGTCAAACATTAAATATCCTGTTGAGAGTCTTGAAGCCTTAGAACTGTTGTTAGAAATGTTCACATCAGAACTTGAGTTTCTATTTGACCAGGTCTTCGACCAAACTGGGGTTGTCATGACTTTTCAAAGCACAATTTCCAGAGGAAGAAAAAAACAACTACAACAACAAAGAGGCATTAACTAAAATACTAGCCAACAATATGGCAGGAGATGAAAATAAAGGAGTGAGAGTTAAATATTCTAAGGTCATTTCCATGTTCAGGAGGAGAATAAAGAAAATGATAAAGTGAATGTTAATAAATGAAGAGTATCTGGCAAAATAAATACTCATTTCCAGATATATAAAGAACTCCTACAAATCTGAGGCTTAAACAAATATTTTTTAAATGAATGAAATAAAATGAAAAGGAGGCAACAGAAAAACATACTCTCTTTTCTGTGTCTGGAAGTGGTTGGTGAGGAGATGATGTTTGGAGCTTCTTTAGCCATATTGAGACAATGAGGAAATAAGCTTGAAGGGGAAAAGCCAACCCACTAAGGATGGCAGAGTGGACAGATGAATAGAACCTGGGTTCCCCTGGATGGGCAGATGATTGAGGTAAGGCCTGCTGGCCTCCTATGGCAGGAGAGAAATGAATGCTGAGGAAGAAAGGGTGTCTATCCTGCTAATACCCTGTAGGTGTCTGCTACAAGGACCATGTAACCTGGAGCTGCCTGGAAGCCATCTTGCCACCATCTGAATGGAGCATGTCTGAAAATGAAGCCACACAGAGGAAAAGAGAAGGAGGGAACACAAAATCTGATGGCTGTAGTAACTGGCAGAGCAGAAAGGTGAGCAGAGAAGATGTGAGGTGGGTGTAGGGTATGTCCAGTCCATGCTCCAGAAAGGGAGACATATGGAACATGGCCATTCAGCAAAGCAAAAGCCAGCTCTACTCAAACCAATGAGCTCAGTTCAGATCCAGATTCCTAGTTTAGTCAGCCTCTGCTAGGAAACCTGCTTGGATTCCCTCTAAGGGAGAGCTAGGAGTCATCCTTCTGAAAATTCTAAATGGAATTCATCACATGGGTCCTTCACAGGGGACCCTCAACAACAGTGGCAGCGTCACAACAGAGGTCTCTGGAGAGGACGTGTAGGGCCCTCAACGTGGCCATTCTGTTCTGACCTCCGGAAAAGCAGCAGGCATTCCAGTAAAGCAAATCCTGGCATCAACGTATCCTGGAAGTGGGAGTAGAAACGAGTGCTACTTAGCCAATGATATTGAAAAGTAATGAAAGGTGAAACGATGACAGCATGAAGCCTGGTTCTCAGGACTGGAAAAGTCAAAGACTCCTCTGGGACTCTGGCGGAGTGGAAAGATTGTGAACCAAACCAACCTGAACTTGAATCCTGGCTCTGATACTTTTTAGCTATGTTACTTCAGAAACATCATTTCATCTGTTTGAGACTCAGTTTCCTCATCTCTAAAATGAGGGCTAACAATGCCAGCTTCCCACGGTGGTTAGAGTTAGAAATGATGCATGTAAATTACCCAGCACAGTGTCCGGCACATACAAGGTATTCAAGAAAAGACAGGGAGGAAGGAGGAATGAATGAAAGGCGGAAAGAGGAAGACAAATCCTAACCCATCGAGCATGGTTTATAGAAAGCAAACGCTGGTTTCACCAACATGCTCTAAAGAGAAGAACGAGGAATGAGATAGCTTTTCCAAACAGGAGTGTCGGGGCCTGAGAAGGGTCCTCAGCCCACAGCTTTAAGGCTGGTTCAGAAAGCTCCTTTGGGCTCTGAACTAAAGCACCCCTGGGGACGGGGTGAGCGGCCCTTTCATGCTTAAGGTGGAAAGGCCAGCCTGGGTTAGAGCTTGTCCCCATTGCAGCCTCCGTTCAGGGCCCCATCATCTCCCAGCACAGTCACGGCTAGGTCACTCTGGTTCGGAATCAGCAGTAAAGGCAGCTCTTTCCCAGGAAGAAGAGCATCCCGGACATAGAGTCACCCCTCCTGACTCCCGCCAGGGACCCGTTCACCTCATCCCACGCGGGGGCTGTTCCCATGTCCCAGGTCTCAGGTCCCAGGTGTGCTGTAGGCCCACACATCCTATGTGCAGGGACAGTAATCTGAACATACAGAATTAATTCCTTTCTCCTTGTAGAAATTATCACTCTTTTTTCTTTTGGGGGCAAACTCTCTCTTCCGTGTGTTGCTCCTTTGACTTGTTTCCCTAGCAACAAAGACAGAAGAATGAAGGCACCAACAAAAGCAGGCACAGGTTGTTTGTTTTCCTGTCCTGGGGGGCTGAGGGCTGTGGTGAGAAGCAGTCAGGACTCCTCCTCTGTTCCGTAAATGACTCACAGCTGAGGCTTCTAGTTTTTCCCAGTTTTGTTTAATAGCCGGGGAGGGGAATGGACCATGACTTAAGGCGTGTCTCGCTGCCACCAGGAGAGCAAGGAGCAGTTCTTCTTCAAGGTCAAGGCCAAGAAGGGTATCTGCCTGGCAAACGGCTCATCCACCATCAGTCTTCACAGTGGCTGCCAGGCCCCGTGGCCACAAGGCAATGACCGGCTCACCTGTGCGGACCCCTCGGCTCCTAGGTCTAGCAGGAAGGTGCGTCTTCTGCCACCTGGGATTTGCCCTCAAGCACCCGCCGGACCCTCTGCATCCCTGGGATGTGAGAAGAAGTGAGAGTCAGCACTGATGCTGGGTGGGTGGGGACGAGCAAGCTCAGGCTGCTGGGGCCACAGGTGAGGCCAGAAGAGGGAGGGCAGAATGAAGGACGCAGTTAGGAGGTGAGGCCGCTCACCCAGGTGAAGCCGGTGGGTCTTGTCAGAGAAAACCAAGCGGAACCAGCCAGGCTCTTTGCACTCGAAGGCTTGGCCAAAGGACAGCAGCACCTTGTTATCCAAAAAGCGGCGCCAGAGCAGCATCTCCTCCTCAAAGGTGGCCGCGGGCAGGTACTGGGAGGGTGAAAGGCGCTCAGGATGCAGAATGAGACCCCCTGCCCTTGCCTGCTGGAGGGAGCTTTAACACTGCCCCCACCACCTGCATTTCCACCTGCATTACCTTCCTCAAGTCGACCCAGATGAAGAAGCCGGCCCCACGGCTCAAGAAGGGGATCCCCAGGGCCCGGAGCTCTTCCGAGACATAGATGTGAGCAGCCTTGAGCCGGGCATGGTTTTCCGGCAGGTACACTTGGTTGATCCAGTCTGTTTGGGTGAAAGAGAAGCCAGAAGATAAACCTCGCCATCAATCCTCCACTCTGTCTCGAGAGTCTAAATGCTGAAAAGAAAAAAGCCATGAGCTGCCAAAGCTGGGTGAGCCCTTCCTGTAGCTGGTTGATTGGGGGCAATGGGACTATTCAGTGAAAAGCACCTTAAATCCAGATACTTGGCCCTGAGGGCTCCAGGGCCTGCATGCCATTCTCAGGAGCCCAGACACAAAGTCCCTTGGGACTCAGACCCTCAACAGAGGTGTACCCACTTACATAGTGACACTTCCGAGTCACCCAGGCGGAAGCTCAGATCCCAGTGTGGCCACTGACTAGATGTAAGGCCTTGGGCAACTTCACCTCCTTGATCCCCATTGTTTTAACTGACCTCTGTTTTTAGTGTCCAGTTCGATGAATTTTAACACATGCATAGATTTGTGTAACCCCCATGACAGGCAGGATACTGAATGGTTCCCTCGCCCCGAAGAACACCCTTGTGCTATCTGTTTGAAGTCACAACACCCCCTTCCCTGCAATCGCTGGTCTGTTCTCCGTCACTGTAGTTTTGCCTTTTCCAGAATGTCACATAAGTAGAATCATACAGTAATGTAATCTTTTGAGACTGGTTTCTTTCACTCAGCACAATGCCTTTGAGATGGGTCTGTGTCCTCATGGATTTTATTGCAGTGTAGTATTCCAGTGTGTGGGTGAACCACAGTCTGTTTCCCCATTCATCTGTGGAAGGACATTTGGGTTGTTTCCAGTTTGGGGTGATTATGCATAAAGCAGCTATAAACATTCATGGAGAGGTTTTTGTGTGACCATAAGGGCAAATATCTAGGAGTAGGATTTCTGGGCCATTTGGTAAGTGTGTGTTGAATTTTATAAGCAACTGCTCAGTTGTTTTCCAAAGTGGCAGTTCCATCTTAACACTCCCACTGGCAGTGTGTGAGAGTTCCAGCTGCTCCACATCTTCACGAACACATGATACTATCACTATCTTTTTAAATTTAGCTGTTATAGCAGGTGTGTAGTACCCAGTCCTGATTTTCCTCATCTATAAAATAATGGGGAAAATACAGGAAAGCTGCTTCCTAGGATTCTGCGGAGAGACAAATGAGATTGAGAGCATCTTGCAGGGCTCAATGAATGGTGGCAATTACAGGTAACCTCTGCTATCTAAACTCACTATCTGAACCCAGGAACAGAATAGACACGCACAGAAAGAGACACTTCCATTATAACAATCTTCCCTTAGTAGCTTCTGCTCTTTTTCAAGGGCTCACAGCTAATAATAATGAGTTCATATTGATTAAGTGCCTATTGTATGCCAGGTGCTATTCTAATTGAACGACAAATTACACCAACCCTACAAGACAGGTACCATTATGATCCCTGTTTTGCAGAACAGGAAACTGAGGCTCAGGGAGGTGAAGGAATAGACCACATAGCCGGGACGTGACCGAATAGGATATGAACGCAGTTTGGGCTCAGAGCTGGCACTCTCAAACACCCTAAATTCACCCTAAATTCATCTCATGGGAGAAGCACCCATGACCCCTGGCCAGTCCCAGTCTGACTACAACCCTCCCCCATCCTCAGGTGGCCAGGCCCAGGCAGTCACCACGGTCCCGGAGCAGCTGTGCCATCTGATACTGGACCAAGCCACTGAGGCCGTGATAGCGGCAGAGGGAGGATACCGCAGTGGCCACGTCCTGGTTTTCTGTGTACAGCGTGCCAAAGCGGAGCCCAGACATCCCGAAGTCCTGCAGGAGAAAGGCACTGTGGGAGGTGGCCAGCCCTCCCAGAGGAAGCCGGTTCCACCCACCTCTCTGCCCTCTCACCTCCCCCGACACCACCAAGCCCAGCCAGGAACCCACCTTGCTGGTCGCCCACATCACGTGGGTCCTCTGGGGGTCAGGCAGCCTGCGGAGAGCACAGGGTGGGAACAGAGGCAACGCAGACCCGTGGGAGTTCACATGTTTGGTTGAACAAATGAGGAGACGGATGAATCTGGTTTCATCTCTTGAATCATCAATTCCTATACATCCTTCAGAGCAGGGGTCAGCCAACTACAGCCTGCTGCCTGTTCTTGTAAACGAACCTCTATGGGGGCACAGCCACGCTCTCCCACCTGCGTACTGCCCATGGCTGATTTTATGCTACAATGGCAGAGCTGAGTGAGTGACCATATGACCTGTAAAGCTTAACATATTTGCCATCCGATCCAAAAATATTTGCCAGCCCCTGATGTAGAGCATAGTTCAAGCATCACTTCCTCAAGCAGACCTTCTCTGACCCCCTCCCAGTAGACCAGGCCAATTGGGTACCCCAAGCAGATCCTCTGTTGGATCTCCAGACGTCTGCTTTTCAATAATCAAATGATTAGCTGTGTATCTAGTTGCTAAAAGTTTTGGGGGGGTTTTTTGTTGTTTTTTTTTTCCAGCTAGAAAGACAAGTTCCACATAAGAAGGGTCTATGTCTTTCTTGTTCACTGATGTATCTGCAGCACAGCATAGTGTCTGGCCACAGGAAGTGACAAATCCCTATTTCTCTGAGTCTCACTCTCCTAATCCATATGCAAAGAGGAGGAACAACCTACATGCCATCCACCTGGCAGAGCTTTGTGAGGACTGGCTGAGCAGAGCAAAGGAAAGTGTTCGGGAACCACTGACTGAAACCACCTACCCTGGCCAGGCAGGAGTTATCTCACAACATGAGTTATCTCACAACAAGAGGTCCTGATCAGGAATATGGAGCTGACAAGCTACCGCCAGCTGGAAGACTTTAGGAGGGGCCAAAAGGAGGGAGGAGACGCCAGCCCATAATACGTTCTACCAACCTCCCAGAAACCCTCGCATGGGAAAACATCTTGACTGAGAGATGTGCGCACCGCCAGGAAGGGCCTTGAGTTGGACCAAGTATGGGCACAAGCAAGATGATGGACCAGAGATAACCTGGCAAGCTAACCCCATTACCTTAAAACCTGAGACTGCGAGCCACGTGGCAGAGCAGTTCTCCAGGGTTCCCTTACCCTCCTGCTCTCCACCCAGGTGCCCCTTCCCAATAAAGTCTCTTGCTTTGTCAGTACGTGTGTCTCCTCAGACAATTCATTTCTGACTGTTAGACAAGAGCCCATTCTCGGGCCCTGGAAGGGGTCCCCCTTCCAGTAACAAAAGGACTCAGCAGGGCTGAAAGATCTGAACGAATATCAGGAACTGTCAGAATCCCTAAATGCCAGATGTGTAGATTTCCCAGATGATCCGATCCAACTGTTTCCAAAGGTGTTCTGGCCACACATTCTTGACTCAAACTAAATCTAATGAAAAAGCTCTGATAGCTGGAAGGGCTTGGCACATGCAGGGGGCCCCAGACGTATTTGCTGAATGAATGAGTGAATGAGTGAATGAATGAAAATGGAGCCACTCTGGAGATGAAGGAAACAGCAGAGGAGGCCCATTTCCCACCCTCCCAGCCTTCCCTCAAGGAATACTAAGACCACTCCTTGGAGCTTTCAGAACCACCACAGAACAATTTGAAAACCACTGATTGGCCCAGCCTCCCTTCTTCTCGTAGGATTAGCTGGAAGGGAGAGGAACTGTCCTGGGTGGGAGGAGGGGCACGGGACTGGCAGAGTCCGCTCACCTTTCCAGGCTCAGGACACTGTGGTACCCAACCGACTCCTCAAACACGGACAGCATGTAGACCTCATCCACCATCACGTGCAGCTCGTGCCTGGAGGGCAGGTCGGGGGGAGGAGAGAGCTTGGTTGGTAGGCCAAATGCATCCCCCAGGGTGGGATGGCAGTGAATCAGAAATCCAGAAGGACCACGGTCTAGCCCAGGGTTACCAAACTTGTTTTTTCCAGGAACACCCTTCTTTTGTCTATTTTTTTCAAACAAACAAGAAGCCGTGCACACACAAAGCAGATGACAGTGGGGATTCTGAAGCAATGTGGGGGGAGGGGGGAGGCGGAGCCCTGGGGCACCTCCACCGAGGGCCACAGTTAAGTGCCAGACAGACCCAGATTCACGGCTGGCTCCACCCCTCACTCTAAGCCTCAGTAAATGGGATAATGACAGTATCTGTACCTAATAGGGTCGTTGGGAGGATTACATGAGCTAGAGCATGTAGGGTGCTTAGCAGGGGGCCTGGCCCCTACAGCGGGCAATAAATGGCAGCTGCTGTTATAAAAAGAAAGAGAGAACTAGCATCCCACCAACCCCTACCCCCTGACTCCACTGCCAGGAAGGGCCAAAGCAGGTAGAAACCCACAGTGGGGTAAAGAGGGTAGCGGGACCTGCACCAAAGCTCACATCAGAACCCTGATCTGTCACACGCTTTACGGGGTGAGTGTGGGGTGCCTCACCTCTTGGCAAACTCCAGGTACTCCTGCAGCTCTCCTGGGGAATAGACGTCACCCAGAGGGTTCTGGGGGTTGATGAGGATGAGGCCTTTGACCTTCACACCCTGAAACCATCAGTGGGACAGGAGACCCTCAGCTCCTCCCCAAGGCCACACGGACCCCACTGGGCAGGATCCCAGGGAAATGTGTTCACCACCCAACACGAAACGAATAAGGGCAAAGAATTATATCTGCAGCATCGTATCAGCTATAAAAGAAAACAAATGCAGAGAACAAAGCTCAGAGAGAAATATGCCCAAACGCCAGTAGAAGTTGCCTTTGTTGGTAGAATTATGGGTGGCGGTTTGTGCTTTTAAAATTCCCACAGTGGGCATATATGGATTTTATGACCAAGGTTAAAAAAAAAACAACAGATTGATAGATTTCTGAAAAGTGGACTAGACAGGAACCACTGGAGCGCTGCTGGTCTACGCCTTTCTTCAGGAGGCCTCAGATCCCCTCAGAGTGAGGGGGACCACCTCCTCAAATCACCAGAGAGACTGCTGAACCGCAGACTTCTAAGCTCCATGTTTGACCTGCTGAGTCACAATCAGGAGAAGTGGGGGGTAGTATTTTTAATCAAGCTCTCTAGTTGATTCTTTGTACACTGAGAGTCTCAGAGTCTTTCTCTAGCAGGAAGCCCTCCATGGGCAGGCTCATGCTTGACCCCCAGAACGGTTCCATGCTACCACCCTACCTCCCGTCCCCATCACGGAGTGCCACCACTACTCCCAGGAGATCAGCCACAGGAAGGGGGTCCATGCCCTGCTCAGGCACACCCACTTCCAGCCTTGGGTTTAATTTGATCCCCAGACCTCAGAATTAGCTCCTTCCAGCGCCATCTCGAGCTTCTCCACTGTGAGCTGGAAGGGGCGTGTCTCTAGCCCAGTGACCTGGAAGAAGATCCACAAAAGCCACCAGCCAAAGTCAGTGACCCTCCTCCCCCAGACCTGGACTCTGGGGCCTCTCCTACCCCTGTCATCTCCAGCCTCCTCTTAGAACAATCTCAGAAAAACGTAGGGGGGTCACTCCCCTCTCACTGCCACCCCCCCATCACATCAGGGACACCCTCACGGCTCTTAGGTTTGGGGAAGAGCCCCCTGAGGTCCTCTGATTGGGGTCCGCGGGCTTCCATGTTGAGGTCTGCTCTGCCCCGTTCTCACCCCACCCGGTGGTCTCCCTGGGCTGCCCTTGGCTTTTGCATCGACCCCAGGGATCTCAGAGGTGGAAGATCGGGTGTCCCCAGGGCACCCAGGCAAGGGCAGCCATGGCCAACAGAAGGCTCCACTCTCCTTTCAGCCATAACCCCAGAGCCCTCGGCATGGGCATCCTCTCGTGTCTACCCTCAAATTCAGAGAGAGGAACATCTTGGCCTACAGAAAGGCCCAGGTCCAACCTGGGGTCCCAGGAACTCTTACCTCACTGTCCAGATAGACACAGACCAGTCGGACGTTGCCATAGAGATACACATGCTGCGTGATGGCTCCGTAGTAAGGGGCAGGGATCAGGAAAGCCTCTGGGGGCAGGAGTGGGCCAGGGCCCGTCACCCTCTGGCCGGAACACCCAGACCCCCATCCACTGACCCCAAGCCTCTCCAAGCCTTCAGTGTGCTTAGGAAACATCTGGGGAACACGCTCCCTCTCTCAATTCCCAAAACTCTTTCTAAAGCTGGGATCCACTGAGATCAGTCCCTTTTCGAATCATTAGTAGCTGCCATTTATCGGGCACTTAATATGTGTGGGGATCTGTGCTAAATATTTATTTTTGAATCTCGTTTGATCCTCACAATCACTCTGTGGAGTAAGTCCGATTATTATCCTCACTTTACTGATGAGGAAACTGAAGCTTAGATCCCTCGGAAGCACACGACATGCTGGGTCACTGCAAGCTCAGACTTGGCACAGGAGTCGAAGCTGCACGGTGATGATCTGGGTTTGACAAATGGGAAAACTTGACAATACATAGAACTGCCCAGAGACAGAATGTGCTGCTTCTGGAGGAGTGAATGCTCCCCCGCTGGGGGCCCTGAAGCCGAAGGCTGACACCGCTCGGTGGGGAGGGGGTGTCATGCAGAAGACTCCCTCTGTGGACACAGGGGCTGATGAGATGACGCCCAAGGTCCGCTCTAAGGCAGAGGTAAAGGTGCTCCTCCAGCTCTGAAGAGGGTGCATCAGTCAAGCTGCCCCCTTCCCAGCTTTCCCTTCAGCACAACCCCACCCCCGCCTCGCATCTCTGGAAGGGGCAGACTTTGCCCCACGTGTTCCCTCCCCCGGCCACAGGGATTGGGCCAGAGGTAGACAAATGACCCCAGGAGCCAATGCACTGGCTGGCCAGACACCCATCACGTTCTCTCTGTCTCAGGACTTTGCTCCAAGAAGCACAGATCCTTGTTGAGATGAGAACATGCACTTGAATGCGAAGGTCATGTGGAGTCAGAGCTGAGCCAACAACCTGGGCCAAACAGAGCTGAGGAAGGTCCAGAGAGAGGCCGGCATAAGAAGCGGGGGAGGGGGACTGCACACCCCAGTAAGAGACAGAGAGTGTGACGCTGATTCTACTCTTGATGGTTCTAGAACGGGTAGGAAATTGCCTATTACATCCTTGTGATGAATCTTCCTTTTAGGGTTCAAAACTTGGTTTTTACGTCTCTCTGTGTTATTTTAACAAGTAACTTAACCCCCTCGGCCTTAATCTCCTCATCTGTTAAATGGGAATAAGCACAGAACCTACCTCATCGGGGTTAGAGTGAGGATTAAATGACAGACTATGCATAGCCTTAGGCCAGCGCCTGAAATGTAGTATGTGGTCAATAAATGTTACTAAATTATGATTATTAATTAAGCTAATATGAGTGGGTCTCTGTTCCTGGCAACAGCCCCCGACCATGACTATGGTCAACATGTCCTTGATTTGACCATGGCTCTTGCAGCAGGCACTGCTGGCTAGCTACTCAACAACCATTCCGATTTTCTTCCTTGCTAAGAGAGCACCAGATTTTTCAGCTACGACCAGCAATAAGTCCAAGGAAGGTGCACCTTCCCCCAGCCCTGGGGGATGAAGCAAGTTTGGTTTAAGCCAACCAGTGTTCTCTTCCCCTTCGCCAGGGACTGCTTCGGGAATGGGTCTGTGAGTCCGTCCTGGCCAGAAAGATGCAAGGGGAGCTCTGCGGGGACTCTTCCAGGAAAGAGTAGCCCCATCTCCTCCCTCCCAGTAAAAAAGAGACAGGCACAGCACAGCCTCCCTCTCTTCCTGCTTTAGGACATGCTGTCACATGAGGTCGTCACAGAGAAATGGCCCAGAACCCTGGCATCACCTTGACTTCCCCTGGAACTGCCAACCCCTGGTGTCTTGCCAGGCCACTTAGTTAAGCCCCCTGTGGTCTAACAGTCTATTATGGCAAAAGCACCCTGAAGCAGGCCTCGAGGACAGGCAGCCAGGGGCACTGCAGGCACAGGGCAGCCCCCAGTACTGAATGGGCTGCAGTCTACTTACCCCCCGCCTCACACAGTACCGTGGCCAGGGCGGAGAAGAGAGAGGCACAGCCATTCAGAACCACCACCTGAGGGTGACACATCCATGGGACAAAGATGAATCTGTCCCAGGAGGGTGCAAGGGCCTGCAGCCTCTAAACCAGGAGGGCACAGAGGGAAGGCCAGGTCATACCCGCAGGCCCCTCCTGACTAACAGCCAAGTCCATCTGTGTGGCTTATTCGTGGGGACCCTGTTCTAGATCAACTGAGCAAGGAAGAGGGAGCTGGTCACTCAGAGAGTCCTGCCCGAAGGTGTGGAGGCAAAGAGGGGCCACAGAACAAAGCAGGGCAGAAATTATACCCCAACCTTAAATATCTAGGATGAGGGGAAAGAAGGGAGGGGGCCTTCCTAATTCCAAATCAAAACTAAGTGACCCCACCTTACCCCTGGCCAGCCAAAAGTTGGGGAGGGGGCAGAAGAGCAGGAAGGAGCAGGGGAGGGGGCTACTCACATTCTCTGGTTTAAGGGGTGCGGGGCTCCTGCAGTAGAAAGACAGGAACCTGGCCACTTCCTCCCGGAGGCTGGAGATCAGACAGACAGATGGGCAGTGCTTGTCAGAGGGGCTCCGACCCCAAGTCCATCCCAAAGCTCCTCTGGTGAATCTTCAGGCAGCTGCCATTACCCTCCTCTGCTTCCCACGATGGGAATACGATCAGTATTTGTCTCCACTCCTTGGTACCCACCTCCCTCCTCGGTCCCAATACTACCCGCATGCGTCAAAACTTCCATTCCAGTAGTTCTAGGACACCTGACCCCACCTAATCAGCAGACTGCAGGAATATCAAAAAGTAACACTCTCTATACAGATCTAGCTAATAGTAATAGAAATAATAACACATTAATATAATAAAATATATAATATATAATATAATGTATGATAATATAATTATTATTATAACAATAACTATTATCATAGTTATTGCTAATATTTACAAGCATTTACCTTATGCAGGTGTTATTTAGAGAATATTCCTCATTTACTCTTCATAAAACCCCTATGACACAACTACTATTATTATTATTCCCATTTTACAGACAAAAAAACTGAGGCTTGAAGGAATTAGGTTATGTGCTGATAAGTGGCAGAGTTCACACTCAAGCCCAGTGGTTGGACTCTAGGGCCACCATCCTAATTATTATAAGAGCACATGCTTGGAATTACTCTTGGAATCAAGTCCAGCTCCAGCACTAAATCCTTAGGACAGCATCTGGGCCCTAGCAAGTGCTCAATAAATATAAACTCTTATTAGTTTTACTTACTATCTCCCATCTTACCAGCAGAAGGCACCAACCATCTCCTCCTAAGCTGATTCTGGCTCCTCTAAAGCTACTGAGAAACTGGAGACAAGGCTCCTGGCCTGAAGGCCTTCTCCACTCCTCAGACTCAAGAGAAACCAAGCCAGGGAGCCGCTGAGCGGGGCTGGGATGGGCAGGAGGCACCAGTTCCCTGCAGATGCTCCAGGAGACCCCGTGACTGCCAGCTCTCCAGGACTAGGCCCTCAGCCTAGGGCAGGCTTTCTCAACCCGCCACTATTGATGTTTCGGGCCAGATCATTCTTTCTTGTGGAGGGGCCCATCCTGGGCACTGTAGGAGGTTTAGCAGCTTCCCTTGCCTCTACCCAAGAAAAGACAGGAGCACCCCCCCTCCCAGTTATGACAACCAAAAATGTCTCCAGACATTTGGGGAAGGAAACCGCCCTGGGGTTGAGAACCACTGGCCTACAGGTGCTACTTACAACAGATGTCCCCTCCAGTCAGGGTACTGCAGCAGGGACGGCTCCAGCCGCAGCATGTCGCTCTGACTCAGCTGGGGACAGACAGGGGAGAGCAGGGCTGAGGGCCGCACGCACTCATGGTGAGGGCCAGCCCTGCCACCTGCATCCACGCAGCACCAGGGCTTCTAAAGCCAAGGGCTTGGTCTGCTTATCAGAGAAACTGACAGGGGCAGCCCAGGGACAGCATTCTCATGCCCATTTTGCAGATGAGCAAACTGAGGCTTAAAAATGTCAGGTGTGGGACTTCCTTGGCAGTCCAGTGGTTAAGACTGTGTGCTTCCACTGCAGGGGGCCCAGGTTCAATCCCTGGTCAGGGAACTATGATCCCGCGAGCTGCACAGCGCAACCAAAAAAAAAAAAAAAGTCAGGTGGTTCAGCCAACATCAGAGCACCGTCAAGTGGCGAAGCTAAGACAAACCAGAATTTTTGACTCCTAGTCCAGTGCTCTTTATACAACACCGCCGCCCAACAAAACCAGAGGGGTGGATTTGCAGAGGCAGCGATAGGAGACCACGCTCCTCAGCTCCTCCAATGGGGTGACAGAAAAGGTCCCAGAACTGGGTGCCCTACCTCGGTCTTGGCTCTAAGTCGTGGAGGGACTCAGGCCGCTGTCTTCCTGCAGGCTCCGCTCAACCTCACACTTTGGACCATCCCCACCCTGCCTGGGCGCTGGGTTAGTGACTCCCAGGGCATCGCACCCACAAAGTCGAGGAAAGGCAGAAGCCTTGGGCGGCGGGACCAAAAGGAAGAAAGGGAATGAGCCACGTGTCTATAACCCCAGCCTCTTCCATTTCTCCTTCGTCCTTGAGCACTGCACTGTTCGATACAGAGGCCTCTGGCCACATGTGGCCCTTATGTGTGACTCTCCCGAATTGAGACACTGGATTCTGAAGACTTATATGAAAGAAGTATGTAAACTAGCTCATTAATAATTTTTTATATTGATTACATGTTGAAATAGCCATATTTTAGATACAATGGGCTAAATAAAATACTTGATGAAAATGAATTTTACCAGTTTCTTTGTACTTATTTAACAGAAAAATTTTAATTATATATGTGGCTCACAGTTTATTTCTACTGGATGGCACTGAGCTGCCTTAGAGTGGGGAGCTGGCTTTGGGTAGAACAGGCTTTCCAAGCCCACTCCCTACACCCCTCTCCCCTTGCAGCTTAGATGTTTCCCTTTGGAAATATGTTCCTTTGGGTTAAGTATCACTCTCTCGAGAGACACATTTATCAGATAGTTCCAGCAGTTTACTAGAGATGGCTCACACCAGCTCAAGAAATCTGATTATTTTCTCTATCTGTGAGTTGGCAGGCAGAGGGAAGGGGGAGGGGCAATATAAGGGTAGGGGATTAAGAGGTCCAAACTATTAGGTATAAAATAAGCTACAAAGATATACTGTACAACATGGGGAATATAGTCAATATTTTATAATAACTATAAATGGAGCATAACCTTTAAAAATTGTGAATCACTCTACTGTATACCTGTAACTTGTATAATACTGTACAGCAATTATACTTCAATTTAAAAAAATAAATAAAAGAAATCTGATTCCAGAAATTTTGCAAACTGTACCATTTTCAAAAATTAAATTATAGAAACTATACATATAAATTATGTAAGTCAGTTACAGTAAAAACAAAGGTAAAAAGTACTCAAACAATATTGCTCCTGTCTATGTTACTCCATTTTGCTCTCATCTGTGCTCTGGAGGTTCTTTCCATCCAGGTGTCTGCATGGTGGGACTACCACGTGATGGTGCCCCTGCACCTCTCTTCCCAGCTCTGCATGCAGTGATGTCACAGCAATAGCTTGATATCAGCCACAGTGGGGGCATTTACACTATGGGAATCAGAAAAGCTACCGATCAGGGTCCCCTTTCTCCCAGGGCCAGTTGTTAAATACTGACCACATCACCGAGTATCTCCCCCTGAGAGCAGGGACCCAGCCAGCAGGAGGAACTGAGGAGGGAAAGAGCCAGAGGAAGTGAAGAAGGAGGATCACAGTGGGGAAGTGACTCTCCCAAGATGGCAGAGAAAGTGGTCCCCGAGGCCGCTGAAGCAAGCAGCAGGCTCTCTGGGGGAAGTATTCCAAGGAATCCCAGAGAAGACAGCCCCTTGGAGCTGGGGATGCCACCCAGAGGTGCACCGGGACTTACCCGCCTGGACAGCAGGTCAAAGCAGAGTTTGTTCTCACTGGTGCCCAAGTTAATGATGCCCTGGAGGTGAGAGGTACAGAGCCATGTGAGCACAGCAGAGGGTGCCATCAGAAGGCCCCGGGGGGCGCACCAAGGCAGCAAAGCAAAGCTCTCTGCAATCCCACCCTTCCCACCACTCCTCCTGGCCTTTGCTCAAGCCATGCCCTCCACATGGCTCCCTGATCCTATCTTCCCATTTCTAAAGCTCTGTGAAAATGCCATCTCTTCCAGGAAGCCTTCCTCAAAATCCCACCTGCAAGAGATCTTTTCTTTTTCTGGATCCCAAAGCACTTTATCTGTCCCCCTTTATGGCACTGGTCAGTTTCTGTCCCAGGTCACAGGGACTGACGTACAGGCTTTATCTCCCCCACTAGATGGGAAGTCCCTGAAGGCTGGATACATGCCCAAGACACCGCTGTATCTCTCAAGAGCCTCAGTTTACACGATGAAAGAATGTACACAGTAAACTGGTGCTCTGGCAGGAACAGGAACAAGGGTGAATGTACCGCAAGAAGAGGCCCTGTCAGCCCCTTGGAGAAGACCACGTGGTGAGGAACCAAGGCCTGCCAACAACCATGTGAGTGAGCTTGGAAGTGGATCATCCCCCCACCCCACCAAGCTTTCAAATGAGACCACAGCCCCAGCTTCACTGCAACTTCCCAGGAGATCTTTAGCCTGAAGCACCACCCGGATTCCTAAATTCCAGAAACTGTGAACTGTTTTATGCTGCTAAGACCTGAAGTCCTTTGTTACACAGCAAGAGATAACTAATACAATCCCTCACTTTTTTAAGGTCTCTGCTTCAATGTCACCATATTAAAGTGACCTTCTATGACCACCTCACATAAAATAGTAATATCCCCAGCCCACCCCACCAGTCTCTATCCTATTACCCTGCTTTATTTTTCCCTACAAGACTTATCCCAACATATTATATATATTTATGTCTGTCTCCCATACTAGACTATAAACTCCATGAGGGCAGGAATTTATTTTTGTTCATGGCTGTAACCCTGGTATATAGAACAGTGCCAGCACCTGGTACATGCTCAACAAATAAAGATTATTAAAGGGTTATTCATGACAGCTCTCTACCCTCTGAAGGTATTACTAGTAATAAGTTATAATAATTGGGGCAGGTAACATTAATAATAATAGCAACTACCATTTATTGAATGCTCTATGTGGAAGCACTGTGCTAATAACTTACGTACCTGATCTCATTTAATTGTGACAGTTCTATAGAGGAGGTATTACTATCCCATTACAGAGATGAACTGAGGTTCAAAGACATTAAGTAATTAGCTCAAGAATACACGATCCGAAAGTGAAACAGTCGCAACCTGAACCCTAGTTCTGTCCCAGATCTAAAGTTGGATAGTCGATGGGCTGTGGATCAGAATCCATATAATTGCACTCCATAGTTCTTGAATTCCTCCCTCACAAATCAAGGTTCCCTTAATTATAAATGGGCCATTTTCTGATTCAGGTAATATACAGGGGCCTCTCTGAGCAACATCAGACACCCCGTTGGGAGTCAGAGGAGCACCATAACTCCAACATGACAATAGCAAGCTGGGTGCTGCCCTGTTGGTCAAGGTGGGGTACCCGCCCCCCGGGGTACCCGCCCCCCCCCGTGCTCTCTTGCATCCCAGTGGGGAGGGGGGCTTCACTCACACTGGGGTTCTTATCCTCATCATACTCATCCATGTGGTAGGTCCTGTAGCCCTCCTCTGCTGAATCCCAGAACCATTTAATGACGCTTCCTCTAGAGGACAGGTAGGGGCTGTCGGAGGAGAACATGGCGGTGGGATCACCCACTCCATAGAGCTTCAGCGGCTTCTGGTCTGGTTTTCTGGAGCATTCTCCTTCCAGACCATCCCCATGGTTACCGTGCAGGCCCTGTTGGGAGACTGAACCCAGAGAAGTGGTAGGTGTCCCGGAGTCCTTCTGAGGGAGTGTGAACATCTGCAGAAAGACAAAAGCACTCAGTGCCTGATCTGATGAAGGGCTTTCATAGCACCAAGCAACACAAATGAACTGGGAGTCACGGGGCCCTCCCCCTTCTCTGTCTGCCCCTTCCTTCAAGTTTATATACTCATCACTTCCTGTGTCCCTTACTAGTTGTAACCATGTGCACAATCGCTTCAAGGCATCAACTCTGCTAAGGATCTACAGACAGGGGCTGTACTTGCTACTTTTCTACAACTTTAATAAATGTCTGCTTCAGCTTGTTTTACTTTTGTGGCAGTTTTTCATTCTGCAGCCTAAAGAGTCACCAGCTTCTTTTTCCATTCTTGCCGATGTCAATTTCAAAAAGCCAAGTTAAAATTTTCTGACTTAAAGCAGAAAGAGCCTGGTGTCCAGGGGTCTTGTGGTGACTGTTGCGAATAGGAGTAAAGGATAAAATGAGATTATCTGGTTGTTTGGAGGCGATGATGGGTGGGGCCTGAGAAGAAGGAAGTGGGGTTCCCACAAGTGCACGTGCACGGACCCTGAGCAGAGCCCAAGGCCCCACCCTCGCTCCCGAAGTGGGGGAGGCGTGGCCCCTGGGAGAGGCTGGTCTGATCCTGCGCTCAGATGTGAACTCCTCCACTTTCTAAGCCAGTGTCCTCGTGGGCACAGTGGGTGTAGCCGTAACTACCTCATAGGGTAGCAGTGAGGACATAAATATATGAGTTAGTGTAAATGGCTTAGAACAAATCCTGGCTCATGGCCAGACTTCAGTAAAATATGTTATTATAACTCCTCGCCGCTTTCCCCAGTCCTGATGCACAAGCCCCAAACACCAAATGATGGGAGACCAACCAGCGGCCCAGAGGCGGGGTGGAGGTGGGGTCCGGCCGGGCCCCGGCTCCGCGTGCGCCGTGCGGGAGCGAAGCGCGGGCTCGGGGGGCCCAGCAGGACGGCGGCGAGTCCA
Organism: Balaenoptera musculus; assembly: GCF_009873245.2. Lineage (NCBI taxonomy): Eukaryota > Metazoa > Chordata > Mammalia > Artiodactyla > Balaenopteridae > Balaenoptera > Balaenoptera musculus. Next base: position 93,451,005 of record NC_045792.1, on the reverse strand, counting down.
GAGCCCGAAACCCGCGCGGCAGGGCCTCGGAGATCCACGAGAGGGCGGACAGGGCGGAAGGCAGAGCGCAAGACCCCTGCCAAGCGGCGAGCGCCTCGCGGGCGCCGGCTCCCGGTCTCCGGGAGGAGGAAGTTTAAGTCTGGCCGAGGGCTTCGAGACGGAAGGGCCGGGACTTATGCAGCAAGGCCTCGAGCCCGGGCAAGGGAGACCCCGCGGGCCCCCTGCTCTGCAAAACGTGGATTGCACCTACTTGCGGAGCTGGAGGAGCCGGCGCCGGCACTCAGGGACGCGCAGTCTGTGTCCGAATCCTCACCCGGACTTGCTCTCCGCCGCTGTGCGCAGGGCACCCGGGCCCAGGCACTCGCACTCGGGACCGTCCGCGCCGGGTCGGGCTTCCCGGAAGGTTCCGGGCGCAGTTCATCAACTCGCGCCCGAGGCCGCAGGACGCCCGGGTGTGGCCTGCGCGCAGGGAGCGCACACGCTGCAGCACCGTGTGGCGGGGAGGGGAAGCCGCGGAAGGGGAGGGGGCCCAGGGCCAGAGCTCCGCCAGGAAGGGACGGGCCGCCCGCTACCACCTCCGCGCTCTGCGGCCTCAGCGCCCTGGCCGCCTTCCCGCCCCGATCTCCCCGCTCCTGGCACACGGGGGCGCCTCCCTCTGCCTCCCGGCCTTAGTATCCCCATTTTAAGGCAGAATCACCGAGGTTACTAGACAAATGTATGCCTGGTTGCGGGCCATGGAAAAGGCTTTCCGGAGTTCCATTAATTCCGATTAAGGGCATCCTGAAAACATCCTTCCCCTATGAAAGCTTTTGACCTGAGTTTGTAATTTCTCCTCCTTTCGTTCTACAGAACATCTGGTGGACTCTGCCTGGGACCCTGCACATTCCGGGACTTTGGCAATGAGTTAGACCACCAAGGTCCCAGGCCCGCGCCGAGCCTTTGAGTAGGAAAAGTTTCCTTTTCTCCATGTAAAGCAATAAGCAGGATCCATCAGTACAGAAATGGCTGGGAAGACTTGGCTGTCTTCGGATCACTCCACTTCTTGTCTTCGCTTTGGCCTTGCCACTAACATTGTGACCTTGAGCAGCTCTCAAGACTTTATGGTCCTCCGTGTTATGTAAAATAAGCCAGTTCTCTCCATTTAAGTCATATCATTCTGTTTAATTCAGGTAAGTAGTCTTATTGAATGCCTGTGTTATGCAAGATCTCTGCAAAGTGCTGGGATACAGTGATGGCAAAACAAACAGCGGGCCTGCATGGTTGACTGGGAAGGCAGACATACAAATGTGCTAACTAATAAGAAAGATTACTGGGTGCCTTGGAAGCATGCGGCAGGGAGATTTAACACCACTGCCCCCTTCCCTGACACACACACACATGCATTGGCCCCATATAGGAAGGCTTACACACACATTCATTCACCCTAAACACTTAGGAAGTGATGCTTGAGTCCTAGTTAGCTAGCTGGAGTGTGGGGTGTTGGAAGCAGAAGAAAGCCTTTGATAGAGCCTTGAAGGTTAGAGTCAGTGTGGAACATTAATGAATTGCAACAAGCCTAATACCGACCACCGGAGTTAGCAGGGTTCAGGAGAAAGGTTGGAGATGCGATCAGGGATCAGGTCATGAACCTTAATAAACCCTGATAAGGACTGTGAACTTCTCACTGAGGGCAATGGATATATATTGTAATCTCTAGAGCAAACACTTTTTTAAAAAAAATCAAAAGGTATAACTAAGAATAAATGGGATATTAAATAATGCCTGATTAATTCAAAAGGCATGCAGGAAGGAAAAAATGAACAAAGAGCATATGGCACAAATAGGAGATAAATAGCAAGATAATTGACTTAAATACAACCATATCAATGATTACATTAAATTAATGACCAAAGACCAGTTAAAAGATCATCAGACTGGATAAAATGGTAAGATTAAGAATATGGTGCTTGCAAGAGACATGTTAAATGAAAAAACAAACTGCTAAAACTGGAAAAAATATACCATGCAAATAATCATAAGAGGATGGCTAATATCCAAAAACCAGAAAACAAGTGTTGGCCAGGATGTGGAGAAATTGGAACCCTTGTGTACTGTTGGTGGAAATATAAATGGTATAGCCACTGTGGAAAACAATATGGAGGTTCCTCAAAAAGTTAAAAATAGAATTACCACATGACCAGCAATTCTGGGTATATTCCCAAAAGAATTGAAAGCAGGGTCTTGAAGAGATACTTGTACACCCATGTTCAGAGCAGCATTATTCACTCTAGCTAAAATGTGGAAGCAACCCAAGTGTCCAACATATGAATGGATAAGCAAAACATTGCATATACATATAATGAAATATTATTCAGCCTTAAAAAGGAAGGAATTCTGACACAGGCTACAACATGGATGAACCTTGAGGACATTATGCTAAGTGAAATAAGCCAGTCACAAAAAGACAAATACTGTTTGATTCCACTTATATGAGGTTCTCAGAGTAGTCAAAATCATAGAGACAGACAGTATAATGGTTGCTGCCATGGGCTAGGGAAGGGGATAATGGGGAGTCATTATTTAATAGGCATAGATTTTCAGTTTTACAAGATGAAAAGAGTAATGGGGATGGATGGTGGTGATGGCTGCACAACAATGTGAATGTATTTAATGCTGCTTAACTGTACACTCAACAATAGTTAAGATGGTAAATTTTATGTTATGTGTATTTTGACACATAATACCCAAAAAAAGAATCGTAAAAAAGCTGAAGCATTCATAATAATATCTGACACAGACTTCAAAACAAAAAGAATTACCGATAATTTAAAAGGACATTTCATAATGATAAAATGATCAATTCCTCAGAATGACAAACAATTTAAAATTATATGCCTAGTAACAAAACTTCAAAATACATGAAGCAGAAACTGACAGAACGAAAGGGAGAAACAGACAAATCAATAATTATAGTTAGAATATTTAGCACCCCTCTTCTAGTAATAGATAGATCAAGTGACAGTAAGGGTCAGAACATTTAAACATTATAAAACAATTTAACCTAATTCACATGTATAGAACACCACACCCAATAACTGCAGAATACACTTCAAGTGCACGTGAAACATTGACCAAAATAGACCATGTACTTGGCCCTAAAAAGGTCTCAATTTCAAAGGATTGAAACTGTAGTTTATGTTCTGTAGTCACAATGGAACTAAAGTAGAAGTCATTAATAAAGACAGCTGAACAACCCCAAATATTTGGAAACTAAATATTTGCTAAATAAATTATAGCTAAAAAAGAAATCACAAGGGAAAGTAGAAAATTGAATGATCATAAAAAACCAACTTATCAAAATTGATGGGATGTAGCTAAAGCAATGTTTGGAGAGAAATCAATAACTTTAAATGCTTATATTTGAAAAAAAAAAAAAAGCTTAAAAACCATTGGTCTAATCTTCCACATTAAAAAGCTAGAAAAAGAACAAATTAAACCCAAAGTTAATAAAAGGAAATAAAGATAAAAGTAGAAATGAAACAGAAGAGAAACAAGGAAAAATCAATGAAACTAAAAGTTGGGTCTTTGAAAATATTAATACAATTGATAAACATTTAGATTAACTGATCAAAAAATTCATTTCAGTATCAGGAAAGAAAAAGGAGGTAACACTATAGATCCTACAGATATTAAGGGGATAATATGGGAATGTTATAAAAAATTTTATGTCAATAATTAAACTTAGATGAAATGGACACATTTTCTTGAAAGACACAAACAGCCAAAAGTGACACAAGAAATAGAAAATGTGAATAACCCAATATCTGTTACAGAGATTGAAACATAGGTAAAAACCTTCTGACAAAGAAAAACTCCAGGTACAGATGGCTTTACTGGTGAATTTTACCAAACATTTAAAAATTTTTAAAAAGCAATTTGACATAAACTTTCAGAAAATTGAGAAAGGAGCACTTCCTGAAACATTTATGAGGTCACTTTTACCCTTGATGCCAAAACCAACAATGCATTATAAAAAGGAAAATTATAGCACAATATCCTTCATGAAAATAGGTGTAAAATTCTTAATATCAAACCAAATCCAACAATATATGAAAGGATGATGCATCATGACTATATGGGGCTTATTGCAGGAGTATGTTGTTGGTTTAACATTTTGTTTAATCAATGTAATTTTATCACAATAATTAAAAGAGAATTATATTACCTGTAGAGGTGCAGATAAAAACATCTGACAAAAATTGAACCTCATTCATGGTAAATCTCTCAGCAAACTAGGAATTGAAGGAAATTCTTCTATCTGGTAAAGGCAGTGTGAAAAATACATCCAGTACTTAAGAATGAGAGACAGAACTCAGTCCTGCTAAGATTGAGAACAAGGCAAGAATGTCCTCTCTTACTTCTTTTATTCAATATTATACTTGAGGTTCTAGGCCATGCAATTAGAACAGAAAAATAAGGGACATAAATATTGAAAAGAAAGAAGGAAAATCATCTTTATTCGCAGGCAACATGATTGTGTACATTGAAAATTCAATGAAATCCCCCTCCAAAACAACTAGGACTAATAAATGAATTTAGCAAGGTCTCAAGATACTGTCAGGAGATGGTTCTTCCCAGGTCTCTCATGTTTCTGCCTGTCTTGCAAGCAGAGACACTGACTGCCTTTGTTCTGGGCTGTATAGGATTATATATATGTGCGTAAGTACATGCATATATGTACATGCGTACATGTATGTGCATATGTGTGTGTGTTTGTATATGTGTACATATATGTACAGTGACCAACCTTGGATGGTAGTGATAGTGTCTGCCTCCAGAGCAAAGGGTAGGTTTGTTTACTACTAAGTATAATAAAGATAATTTCTCCCTCGGGGCCAAAGTTCAGGCAGGTTTACTGCTCATTACAAAAGAATTAGGTTCCTTAAGCTTGGGTTATCCTCTCCTGCAACACACCCCATTGCGTGTACAGGCATCACTTGGTCCCCTTCACTTTGCCCTATAGGAATCAGGGTTTGGGGAACCAAAAGCCAATACTGATTACCGCTATTGCTGTGAGTTAATAAGTTGTCCTTTGTCTCTGACCCAAGATTCTCATGCCTTCCGCCAGCGTCCATGAAACCTGTTATTTTGCGAGTAAGGTAAAACCTCAGAGTCTTCAAAGTTCTTGATAGATACAAAATCAATTGTCTCAATATACTAGCAACAAACAACTAAAAATGAAATTAATAATCTATACATTGAAAATAACATGAAAGGCATAATACAGTGATAAATTTATAAGATGTGCCTAAGACCTGTACACTGAAAGCTACAAAGACCTTGCCGAGAGAAATTAAAGACCTAAATAAATGGAGGGATATTCTGTGTTCCTGGATAGGAAAAAATTAAATTCTTCCCAGTCAACCATTTGAATCTTGAGTGGAAGAGAAGACAGCAATGGCCTATCGCCTCCATGGAAGGCATCATATCTTCCTCCCAGGACAGCGCCCTGATGAGACTGGCTATGAGCTCCCATAGCAGAGATGCCAAGAACATCTCTGGTTCCTATCTTCCCCCTCTCTTCTGGTCCCATGAGCTCCCTCATGCATCCAATGAATTCCCTTTCTGTGTCTGCTAGTCAAGTCGATTTCTAAAAAAACTTCTCTGGTGTAAAAAATCTTGAAGAATCAGGCTACAAACCTACCCAAGAGAGGGAGAATGGTCCCAAACCCAATTGACTGACCAAAGCCACCCCTTTCCCCACCCAAAGCTGAAAGCAAATTATTTTCTAAACCAGATTATCTGATTACATTAGTTTGTTTCATTATATCCCCACTTTTAATTTAAATCCTCGGGCCTGGCATCTGCTCTATTACAGAGAATTTTAAAAAGGAGCCCTTATCTAAGTTTGGGCCATGGCATAAAAGGGGAGAAATTCCCTCTGAAGCCAGCATTCACTTAAGATCCAAGGGGAAGGTGAATTCATGTGCCATAGATGTAGCTACACCAGCTTGCCCAAACGGCAGCTCTCCTTTGGCCACACTGGAAGATGAAGTTAAATCATATTCGAGGAATCAGGGTGTTCCTTTGTAATCTTTGCCTGAAGCAAGCCAGCTTTGGGGGAGGGAAAATTGACCTTCACATAAAGACTCATTTCTGAAGTTCCCACCTTTAAGTCCTAGAGTACAGTTGATGATCCCCTTTCCAAGCAGAGCACGAGCTACCAGATGGCCAGTGTTTTAGACCAGCACCTCCATCTTCTGTCTACACCCAGCTGCATCGTCTGAGCTACAGCCTGCCCTCCTGTAAGCTTCCTGTCCTGCCACTGTTAAACCCAAGACAGTGAACAGGGTCTCGCTGTATTGAAGGCATGTCAGAGGCCCAAGCAGACCCAGGAATTCCCCGTGGCCACGAGGTCTGACCCTGAACAGGGCTCAGTACCTCCATCCTGGAGCAGGTGACACAGCTTGTACTGGGTGACGCCAGAGATGCTGTGGAGGTAGCCAAAGGAGCTCACGGCAGAGGCCACCTCCCTGTTGCGGGTGTACAGGGTGCCAAAGCGGAAGCCAGAGATGCCGAGATCCTAGAGGAAGAGAAGTAGGGAAGGAAATACCCAGTTGGTCTGCCTTCTGTTCCTGGCTCCACTTCCTTCCCTACCCAAAGGACAGGCAGCTGGGACTCACCTTACTGGTGCCCCAGATCACATGGGTCTTGTTGGGGTCAGGCAAACTGGAGAGGAGAGAGTACAGTCAAGATTATGGAGAAATATTTGAAGGATGAAGACTTGGGGTCTATGAAGGGAAGATGAAAGCGGCCTTTAGGGCCTTCCTAGACAGAAGAGCCTATGGGACCCAAAGTCAAGAAACAGCTGCCCCGGTTAAGCCAGGAAGTCAACAAAAGGTATCCTCATGGAACCAGATGAGACAGCTCTCAAGTGCCCACTGAATGAAGTCCAGGGCCCTCAGCCTGGCTCGTGGTCTTCCTACAGCTGGTCCAAAGCCACCTTCTTGGCAGTTGGCTCCTCACACAAATAGGCCACCCCCCATTTCTAAAATGTGTTCACCTATTTCTTACTGCCCCACATTTGGTGAAGCTCTTCCTTCCTCCAGGCATGCTCTTGCTTTGCCTGCTGGATCCTATCCTAGGCCCGAATACTACCCTTAAGAAAGTTCTGCTCTATTTCTATTCTTTCCCTGTGCCCTACTTCTCAAGAAGTTCCTACCCTGACCTTCTGGAGGGCTTCAACTTGACTTTTGACAATGCATATGCTACCTTTCCCTCAAGTTATCTCATGTACAAAATGGCGTTTAGAGAAGACACTTGGGAGGAAAGGTGATGCTTTGCTCACTTTCACACTCCCAGTGGCTCTGAGCTCAGTTCCTGGCATGCAGCCAATTAAGTTGATGGCCCATGGACTCACCCTGCAAAGTAGGAACTTCATGGTTCTCATTCCCAATTCCAGCCAAGACCAACTCACCTCTCCATGCTCAGAACACTATGGAATGGGATGGCTTCATCAAACACAGACAGCATGTAAATCTCATCTATAATCACATGTAGGTTGTACCTGCAGGTTGGGTGAAAGAGGGAGGATGATATCCAGGTTCTCTCTAATTGTTAGCTCGCTTCGTTTGATGGTCCTCTCTAGACACAGATCAGACACTCCTACTGCCCTAGCAGCCCATGCAACCCTTCCAAGAGATGTGGCAAGGTAGAAGAGGGTCTCTCCTTCACCTGAGAGGACCTTTCACCCTGACTTGGGGGTACTAGGAAGGAAGAGGACCCAAAAGACATGCATGAGAACATTCGACCTCACACTTCAACCATCAAGCAGAGACTAGTGGGAAGGGACTGGGCATCCCAGAGAGGTCTCTTCTGGTACAGTCAGGAGCTGCCACCCAAGATCTGAATCGAATAGGTTTATAAAGTAGGCTAAGTGCTCATGTGCTGCATCTCCTTTATTTTCCCAACAGCCCTTTGAAGCAGTACTGTTACCTCTATTTCACAGAAAGAAACTAAGTTTCTGAGACAGAAAGTTAATTCCCTCAGTTAGCCGATGCTAGAGCTGGAATGTAGACCTCCCCCAGCATTCTTCCTCTTGTCCCTTGCTCTGCCATTAATTGGTCTGGATACGTTATGAAGTTTGAATGAGGGTTTCTTCTAGATAGAAGAAGATTATCTACCCTGAGAGGGCTATTTCCAGACTTCAGAGATAACTGATGTTAACATGTTCTTATAAATGAGACATGAAAATTCTATAGGAACTCATCTTCACCCCACAAAGTCTGAGAGGCTGTCTTCCTTGGCACCTCAAGCCAAGTAGTTTGGGAAATGGATGCGGGAAGAAAGTGCTTATGCTACAAGAGGTGGAAAAGCAACAGAACTATATGATGACTGTTATATAGGTATGTGCACACGCACAAAGGCTAGAAAGGAAATGGCACAGTTTGAAGTAGTGAGCAGGTGGGTGCATTTTCCTTCATTTCAATCTCAGTTAGTTGTCCATAACTTCACAAATTATACCACGCAGTAAGAATATTTAGGGTATATTATTTCTGGTTCTGACTCCTTGACTATGAGTGATTGGAACCCTTCTTATGGACTTCATCTAGTCTCAAGGGGGTAGAACTCATACTTCTTGGCAAATTCCAGATATTCCATCACTGAGTCTCAGGAGTAGACGTCTCCCAGAGGATTCTGAGGGTTGATTAGCACAAGGCCTCTGACCTTTTTCCCCTAAAAAGAACCAAACATAACCAAGTGAACACAAGTCCTTCGCATCTACATCAAGTTCAGCCAAAGATCAGGTCAGGGCACCGAGTATCGAGCACCTAATCAAGACCTCAGTGGGCTCTCGGAGGAGCAACTATCATATTTTTGCCCACAGAGGGGATCAGGAAGGAGCTCTGGGGGCCGCCATAGCCAGGGCTCCTCGGGGGACGTGCCCTGGGAAACTATCTGTTTTGAAGAAGGTGCCCACAGCATCTCGGTGAACAAGTTATACCAGAGTGTCCATACTCAGTCCCTTTCCGGGGTGGCAGTGCCCACCCTGAAGACCTGGTTCCCTCCTGACCTCAATCTTAGCCCCGAGCAGGGCTTGCTCCAGCTTGTCCACAGTGAGCTGGAACAGATAGGCGTTCGCCTCAGTGACCTGGAAGACAAACACGGCCTGAGAACCACCTATTTGGAAGCTTCCAAGCCTTGATTCCTCATTCCTATAAACCGTGAGCAATCCTTTACCTTCGTACCCAGGGCACTAGTCCCACACACCCTCTTTGCCCGATTTCTCCATCCTTCTCCCATAACTTATATGGGAGAAAAGCAAGAATCCCCCTACACCTTGGAAATGCCCCAAGATCATTCCGTTGCCTGGGTAGGCTGAGCAGGGGAAGGGGCCCCACACTGACCTGGCTCTCCAGGTGGCCAGGAACCAGCTCAACTTTTGCATACAGGTGGGTACGAAAGATGAAGCCACCATAGGACGGGGTGGGGACCAGAAAGGCCTCTGGAAGCAGAGAGACAGAGCTGTTAGCCCAGGGTCTCCCAGTCAGAACGTGCCAGGACCCTCAGACCAGCAGCAACGCTACCCTCAGAGAAGGTTAGTTGGGTAATCCCTCCTACTTAGGGATGAATGCTTTGGGGCACAGCCTCTATAAAAGTAACCCACTCTTCTAAACATTATTTGGGGAAACAAAACTCAAGTCTCTTCTTTGCGGGTACACTAGAGGAGAAAGGGAAGAATACTGCTATAAGTGACTTGGAATCCAGGGACTCAAGCCAAGCTTGCTAGCAGGTAGAACACGGGTCATCAGCAAGTCTTGGCAGCTCCGGACCGACACTGGAGGCTGAGGTCCACCCACAGGGAGGGCTCTCATCGCTCTACATGGCTCAGGTCATGTGACCCTGGTGATCTCAGGTGTTCTTTTCTTCCCATCCCTTCCGCCTCATTGATGGGCTAATCAAGGACCCACTCCTTCAAGTGAAATGGCCGTCTTGGTAAAGAGTCTCCCATGCAGTAGGTTCATCAAGAAATCTGAGATTCTTATTTCAGATTGTTAAGAGGCATTGTTAAGAAGGAGACTGAGAACAAATCTCTCAAGCTTTATTTGGTCTAGAACTCAGTTTTTGATTTTGGTGTTTTTTTTGTTTTTTGAGGAGATAGAGCATCTATATTGTCTAGTTTACTAGGGCTGTCTGGATTGGAGTTGAGACCAAAAGTCCAACTAATAATGAGTTGGCTCCCATTGTCACCATCCCTGGGGCAGACCTCCTTGAGGACTGTCACATGTCCATATTAAATGGGAACCCAAATCCCTCGCTCCTGCAGAAATAGTAGGAAGACGTTCTAACCAGTGCAGGAAGCACCCCAGTACTTTAGGGGAAAGGCCTTCAGTCAAGCTGCTCTTCTCCCCCAAGACCCAGTGCCCATGCACGCATGCCCACATGCTGCTATTTCCCCGAGGGAACGCAGAGCCCACTGACTTACCACCTGGATCACACAGAACCATGGCCAGTGCGGAGAAGACAGAGGAGCAGCCATTTAGAACAACCACCTGAAGAAGATACACAGAAGGCAGGAATCGAAAACCAATCCTCACGTAAGAGGGATAGTTCCCTCGTCTCCCTCCCCCTGGGAGGACAGACATGAGGAGTCTCCTCAGCTAGGACTCCTCACTCTGCCCCGACTCTGAGGGGCTCTGCTGGAAAGGCAGAGAAGCCCCCAAGAATACAGTCTTCCCCCAGGGTGGCAGGAAGGCTGGAAAGAGACGCACATTTTCTGGGTCAAGGCGGGCAGGTGCCTTACAGTAGGAGGTCAGGAACCAGGCTACTTCTTTCCACAGGCTGTGGACAGACCCAGAAAGACCTGTGGTTCCCAGGCCTGCCCGTGGGCTTTCCCCACAGTCTAGACTTGGGTCTTTTTGAAAGAGCAGAGCATCCAACCTCAGGGTCCTTACAGGGTTAACAGGGGACTGAGGCTCTCAACTCCCCAGGCAACAAAGATATTAACTGCAAGAGTCTGGACAAGAACTTGGGCCTTTTGAATTATAGGGCAGTGCTATCTCTATGATACCAGCCTGCCTCCTATGATATTCTGGGCTAGGCATTTTCTAGAAGTCATTATCCCCCAAAATAGGTAGGCACCCAGCAGAGAATCTGGCACCTTGAGTCCTTCCCTGGATGAGGACAGGTGCCTGTGGACCAGGAGACCCCAGCTCTGTAAGGGGCTACTTACAATGGTTGCCCTCTCCAATCAGGATACTGCAGTAGGTCTTCATCAATGTACAGCATGTCAGTCCGAGTCAACTGTTGACAAATACAGCATGAGCCCAGCCAGACCAGGGATGCCCAAGAAGTTTCAGCCTGCTCCTAGGATGCATATGGGTGTTTGCCCTGCAACACAGGGCCTCCCAGAGGGAAATGGGCATATATGCTTCATGTTCCCTGGTGAACGGAGGCTTCAATCTTCTTGTCAAAGATTATACAAATAGCTATCCACTGGGAAGTGTCTGACAACTTCCCCAACCCTACATTTGATCCGGAGGCTCCCTTAGCAGCTTACCCATCATATACCCATCCAGAGAACACTTCCCAACACAGCCCAGCCAGGAAGTTGGATGTGCTATTCTAGAAGCTATTTCCCCACTCCCTTCCCCAAACTTCTAAGTCTTGTCCTGTATCTACAACATGCTAAAGAACATTCTAGGGGGCCTGGGCCTGAAGGTGGGTCCCAGCACAGGCCGGAACGTGGCTTACCCTTTCAGCCAGCAGATCAATACAGATCTTGTTCTCACTGGTACCAAGGTTGATGTAACCCTGGAGATGGAAGGAATCTAAGGTCAGTCCCCTTGCCCTGCCCTACATGGACGCCTTTAACCAGGTCACAAGTACTTATCCTGGACGAGCCCAGATGGGGGTCTCCCTGCTCCATGAGGCAATGCAATCCATGTTTGACAACTTTAATATTAGATAAATTTCTACAAACCCTAAAAATCTCACAGTGCAAGTTTCCTTCTTTCGAGCCATTTATTGGGTTGGCCAAAAAGTTTGTTTGGTTAATGAATACGTTGTTCAGTAAAATTCTTGGTGAAAATGAAAAATGTCTTTTATTTTTACTTAAAACCAAATGAACTTTTTGGCCAGCCCAATAGATAATAATAGTTATATTATGTACCAGCTATCATTCATTGAGCTCCTATGTTCTAGACACTAGACTAAGTGCTTCCTGTGAATTGCCTTAATTCTCACCACTCCTGAGAAAAAAGTTCTATTCTGATCTCTGCTTAAAGAGCGTGAAGCCCAGAAAGGTTGAATAAACTACTAGCCATGTGACCTTGGTGATGGGCAGAATTCCACCTGACTGGCCCCAGAGCCTGGATCCTTAGCCAGCACAGGCCCTGCGTGTATCCATCTCTGCTATTTCCTTGGAAGGGCCCTTCAACTTACTGGAAGAGGTATGACCCCTCAGGGGCCAGTGGGGATACCTGACTCACTTGGCCCCCAGCAAAGCAGACGGCCATCAGCCACACGTCACTTAGATGGGAACAGAAGGAAAGGTGTGGCTAGTGTGGTCCTCCGCCCTCTGGCTGGAGAGCTGTTGTGAACTTCCCTTGCTGGAAGCCTCTTCCTGCTCCCACCACCATTAGGATAACATCCTGACATCTCACAATGGCCTGATCCCATCCATACCTCTGTCACAGCGCTCACTGTCTCTACTCAAGCCACATGGGCCTCCTTGTCCAATCACTCCAAGCCCTTCCCACCTTAAAGCTTTCACACATGCTGTTCCTCTTGCCTGGAGGACCCCCACCCCGCCTCCCACCACATGGCTGGCTGATTCAACCTTTAAAACATCCTCCCTGACCACCCAAAGCAGGCCTTCCCTTAGCACTCTTGCAGACATTATTCACATTCATTTCCCCAATGGCCGACGATATCCATCATCAGACTGAGTTCCATGAGGGTAGGTTCACTTACCACAGTGACCAGAGTGACTCCTAGTGGGTACGAGCTGGGACAGGAGGGGAAAAACCAGACCCAGCTTGTCAACTTTCTTGGCCACATCACCTTACTTCTGTGCCCATCCCCTTACCTATAGAAGACAATAGTGCCTACTTCATGGGGCTGGAAGAGTCAGTGAGAGTGCACAGTACTTGGCACGGGACTCAGTAAATCCTAGTGATGGGGGCCCTCGAGTATGTCCCCCCATCCTCACCAGGGTGTTCTTGTCCTTGTGGTATTTGTTTCCTTGGTAGGTGTTGTAGTCCTGGAAGCTGGAGTGGTATAAGGCAGAGATGTCAATCCCACGGTTGGACAGGTCATAGCTGATAAATGTATCTTCAAAATCACTCCGTTGGTAAAACATCTGGCGAGTCTGCCTGGATGATTGGGCCTGCTGCCCACCTCCGACATCGACCCTAGAGTCCATGGAGGCGTCAGGTGGTTGGAAGCTCCAGTCACCTGTGGCCCCAGACTGCAGGTAGTGGAGCATCTGGAACATTAAGAGACCCAGGAAGGCCTCCTGGTCCCTGACGGCCTGATTGTGCCTCTGCTTCTCCAGCGCCAGGTCCTGCTGCTGGTGCCTGGTCATCAGCTGTGCGATGTGATCCTCCATGGTCTGCCGCAAGGACAGCACCATCTCCATCAGCTGGGTGTGGATGCTACGGTTTCTGAGGGCCTGGTCCCTCATCTGGCCATAGGGCATGGAGGGCATGTCTGATGGGCCACTCATACTCTGGGTATTCCTATTGGCCTCAGCAGGCTGGCTGGCACCTGCAGAGAAAGAGAGTCCATGCACTGCAGCAAAGGTCTGGGCCTGATCTCAGGCTGGTCACTAGTTCCTCCTACCTCCACACCTTGGTTGTAGGCCCAAATGAATTCAGGAAGAGTCACCTACTCATTCAAGGGCAATGCCTAAGTGGACCCAAGCCCAGATATTGGAGCACTGTACTTAAATGTCATTAACATATGTTCTGGGGAAGAGCCTTAGGGCCCACTTCGAGAAAAAGGGGAAACTGAACAGGTAGGCTGTGGATTCTTCAACCAGAGCAATTCCTGCTCTGTAGAGTTCTAAGTAAGAAAAGGGATTCTGCTGCTAAAAACAAAAAAACAAAAACACCAAACCAAAACGCTGAATAAGTCATTCTGCTGGAATAGGTGTAAGTAAACTACTGCCCAAGGGCCAAACCAGCCTTCCATTTGTTTTTGTAAATAAAGTGTTATTGGAACACAGTTGTGTTTGCTTGTTTATATATTATCTATAGCTGCTTTTGTACTTTAATGGCAGAGTTGAATAGTTGTGACACAGACCACATGGCTCACAAGGACTAATATATTTACTATCTGGCCTGTTACAGAAAACATTTGCCAGCTCTTGTTCTAGAACGTCAGCCCTTCTTTTTGCCATTTTTCCCAAGTTGGCCATACCAGATGTTCAAAGCTCCTACTTTGCGTTACTTCCTGTAAATGCCTTCAACCTGCTCACGGTGACAGCTGCCTTGGACTTCCATCACCAGTAACCATGGTCGAGATACATGGTTCTCGAACTTTAAAGTCCACCAGAATCACTTAGAAGGTTTGTGAGGACACAAATGGCTAGTCCTCATCACTGGACTTTGTTTCAGGAGGTCTGGGGTGAGGCCTGAGAATTTGCAGTTCTAACGAAGTTCCTAGGACTATACTTTCCGAACCTCTAACTATTCAGACCAACCTTCTGTCTGAAAGTATTAAGAAGCCAGGAGGTAAGAAAACTTGAGGCTGGCAGCTGCCTATAATTCATTATAAGACAATCCTCATATCCCCAGTCACTGAGACCTCTTTTTCTAAGAATCTAGACTTACACATCTCCCACCAAATGCCATCTTCTAAGTTCTTTTTCTATGTTACATCCCTTACATTCCCCCCACATATACAAAACCTTGTTACTTCTTTTACAGGTTTGTGGCACCAGCACTTCAAAGTACTGGACACCCTGCCCAAACTCTCCAAACCATCCTTGGTCTGCCTGTGATGTTCCCATCGCAACCTATATTTCTTTGTAATGACACTTAATTTTGTTACTTGTTCAGTATCTGCCCAGGTCAGACCTTGTCATCATATCCTTAGCACAGTGCCTGGCACATAGGTAACTAGCGGGAGAGGCGCAACCACAAGGATGTGGCCGAGTCAGTGAAGAGATGAACCATGACTGAAGACTTTAAGCTATGGAAGACAGAGCAACAGCCAGATGAAGTCATAGGACAAAGCGGTACCAAGTCTTGACTTAGGACGTCAACCTTTCATCAACAGTGATACAAAGAACTTTCCTTACCGCTTTAGAAACATACTGCTTAGAAAGAAATTGAATAAATACAAGCTCTTATTCCCAGACTCACCCTTTGTTTCACAAGCAAAAGCTTTGCTCTGGCCCAAGCTCCATCCCCTAGAAGTAGGAGGGTCATTTCAACGGGGCTCTCAACTCTGGGGGTGAGTAGGTTCCTTTGTTTTTGCCTTCCAAAAGGTGGTACCCATTATCCTTATCGGTCTTGATGAGTGCCTGTGGGAAGGGCCAAGATGGTGGAGATGACCTCCCTTCTATGGGCAAGAAGCTGTCACCAGGGCACTTCTGCCTTCTCCCAGGTCTGGGCTGTCACATATGGACTGTGTTTGTTCTGTTTTACCTTAACAACAAAATCAAAGATGTGACAGCTCCATAGAGCAGCACATGGGCCCAGGATTTAAGTTATTCCAGTTCAAATTGGGTTAGGGAGTCTCTTGGACTTCTTATCCTGGAAGTCCTTGCTGTTACCAAGGTCCCACTACTCTGTCCCATCCACCCAGCCCTCAGCCAGGGACCCCAGGTTCACAGGAAACAGGGATCAGGTTGGGGCAGGGAAGCTGGAGGCCAGGTGGCCCAACAAGCCATTAGAGGAGGGAGGCTGTTTAAAGAAGGTGGAATGAGAACCTCTCCAGGCAGGCTTATGGAGCAGAAAATGGGGCCAAGGCAAGGAACTGCAAAAAGTGTATTTTCCTGGTAAATGTTTTTTCTGATAAGGAAGTGAGTATGCTGCAAGGCCAGGGGGAAAACCTAGAAGATGGACCTCTGCCAAAACTTGTCTTTTCCACAGAAAAAGTCTATTGTAATGATGTTGTTCCACAAAGGCCATAATGTCCTTAAATCTCAGCCCTGAGTTGTCTGGCTAAGCCTTTTTGGCTACATCCTTGGTTTCAGTATTTCTCATCCTTAAACCATCTACCTCCCAAACCACACTCAGGGCCCGTCTATAGAAGCAGCATCTCAGAACCAGCCCAGCTGGTGCCCTCTGATAAGAGCTGAAAGATCTTAAACAGTAGAAACTGGGAATGGGGAAAGAACATGGGAAGTGAACTAGGAACAAGCTTGTCTCCTGTTCATTTGGGATGCCAGTACACGGGTATACCATTTATACCAGGATACTTCTGTCTCTTTTTTTAGTGCCCTACAAGCCCTTCTAGCTCTATCTTGCCCTTTGGCCTTCCTTCCCCTTGCCATGCACCAGCCTCCCCTGGTGTCTCAGTCCTCTAACCTAATTAAGATTCTTCCTTTTCAATGTAGTAATTATGATAAAGATTGTCGAGTCTTCTTTATGTGCATGGGAAGCAAGGTGTTTGGGGATACAGATGTCTAAATACAAGTTGCAAAACTGAAAACTCAGGTAAAAGCAGCCTGGAGAAGCCCAGATTCTATTCTGTAGTTGCAACTCACCAACTGTAGGATGTTGGAAGAATTATCTCCCCTGTCTGGGCATCAGTTACTCATGCAAGATGAGAAGGTACTTACCTCAACTGGAGGTAAAATTGAAGCTCAGTGAAGACAAGGAACTTCTAGTGTCCCATAGTAGAACCAGGATTTAAACCTAAGCCCTCTGACTTAAGCCCAGAACTCCTGGAAGAAGAGTGAACTGGCAGAAAACCAGCATTTACACAGACTACAGCCTGGCTTCACATCACATGATGCCCCAGAAGTCTCGAGTTTTGACGTTGGATTAACTTCATCCAACAATACTGTCATCCTGTACTGTTGATGACTCAAAGGCCCTGGGCAGAAGCAAACAAATACTCTGGAAGCAGTATACCTTAGATTTTAGATTTCTCAAAAAGGATAATTCTTCAAATACAGCGTCTAGCACACAGAAGATCCAGACACATGAATAAACAGCAAGAGCGAAAACCAGCACAGACAACAAAGAGCAACTGGACTTGAGGTACTAGGACTAGATTGTAAAATAATTGCTTTTCTGTTCAAGGAGATAAAACCCAAGCTTGAAAGTTGACAAAAATTAGAAGTTACTTAAATGACAGATTTAAAGGAAACAGGAGATTCTAGATCTCCTGTTGTTAAAATACAATGATCAAAAATTTTAAACCTCAGTGGAAGGGTTTAATGGCATATTAGATACAACTAAAGAGAAAATTAGTGACCTGGAAAAAGAGGCTGAGGAAACTTTCTAGAGCGTGGCATGAAGACACAAAAGAAAGACGAAAGATATAAAATCTGAAATATACATACACATATACACATTCACTCGGAGTCCCAAAGGAAGAGAAAATGGGGCAGAAGAGAAGCAATTTGAATAAGATGTTTTATCGGTGCCATATAACCAGACACCAAAGCATGGCTTCAAGAAGCCCAACAAATGCAAATTAGGATAAATAAATCTATACCTATATATATATCACGGTGAAGCTACCAAAAAAAAAAAAAAAATCATGGTGAAGCTACAAAAAAACAAGACAAACACTTCAAAAGCAGCCGAGCAAAAAAAAGAAAAAGTTATCTTAAAAGGAATAATAGATCAAAAGCTGATGTTAGCAACAGCAGAAACCTGAAGATAGTGAAATGCTATTTTCAATATACTGAAAGGAAATGACTACCAAACTAGAATCTTGTAGCCATCACAAGATCAACATTTCAATAGGTAGTACCAATTTCTCCCCCTAGAGGGGCTAGATTTACTGCAGAGAACACTATTAATCAGAGCAAGTAGGTTTGCCTTTAAAAGCTAAAACCAACTGAGTGAAAGAGACCAGACAAGGTACATACGGTACAGTTCTACTCATAGAACAGGCAAAAGTAATCGGTAGTGACAGAAATCAGAACAGTGGCTCCCTGGACAGGAGATTGGGAAACTGACTGTAATGGGGTGCAGAGAACTTTCTGGGGAGATGACATGACCTATATCTTGATAGGGTGATGGTTACATGGCTATAGCCATTTGTCAAAGCTCAAAGTGTACACTTATGAATTTTACTATATTTAAGTAGGTTTTTAAAATGCAGCTGTAGCTAATTTAAGGCTCTATCAGACTATAAATAGCTAAATGAGTTTATTTCCAATGCTAGCCCTTCAAGTGTAAAGACCAGTATGGGAACAGGCCCCAAGTATACAGAGGGATATTTGCATAATTAATTTACAGTAGAAAAAAATGAAGAGACAGTTCTTGAGAGAGAGAGAGAGATGCAAGCAGAAGCTAACTTAGTCAAGAAAAATAGGAGAAAGCACATGCATGGAAATAAGATGAACTAAAGAGTATTTTGAACTATTCTAATGGATATGCCTAAGTCTGGAAGAAATGGATAATTCATTTTAAAATGTATTATAGTTTATTATTCCTAATTCCAGATAAGAAATAAAATCTAAACAAATCAGTTTCCATAGAAGTTATCAAAGACCTAGCTCCCTTTAAAAGTATCTGGCCCAGAGGGTCTCATAAGGAAATTCTACCATGTACTTAAAGGAGAATATTATTCCAGGGCTATTAAACTGTTCTAGAAAAAAGGAAAAGCATCCACATTTCATAATCAAATAAACAGTGATATGTAGATTTGATGATGTTTATATGAAAAACTATGGACAAATCTCACCTATGATTAGGTTATTAATACTTAAAAGCCAAATAGCACTTAACAAGCAGAATCCATCAGCATAACAAAATAACCTTACCACCAAGTGGGGTCATACTGAGAATGGAAGGACAGTTCAATTCTATGATTTATATTAACTTTTCATTAATAGATCCTAAGGGGATAAAAGTCACTTGATCTATAGATGCTATAGAGACATCTGACAGCATTAGACACCCATTCTTGAGTTAGACAACTTGATGCCATGAATGGCTACCTCTTTAACTAAGACATCTCTCAGCCAAAAAGCCAGCCTCCTACTCAATCTAGAAACTGAAGCGTTTGAATTCATGAACAAGAGATAAGGCTGCCCGTGATCACTGTGAAATATCTAACATTGTACCAGAGGTCTCAGCCAAAAATATTAAGCAAGGAAAGAAATTAGAGTTAAAAATAGGGAATTTGGATTATTGCTATCTACAGATTCCTACTGTCTACCTGGAAGACACAAAAGAATTAACAGATGCCCTACAAGAGAATTTAGTATAGTTATAGGCTAGGGCCCCAATTCATCTTTTGGTAAATACAGTTTTATTGGGATGCAGCTACACCCATGTTGCATATATGTGCTGACCAGACTTTGGTAGCGAACACTAGACCAGCACTTTCAACCGGGGTCACTCACCTAATGAG